>NC_138347.1:72995137-73702637 GCF_046562875.1 Panthera onca | reverse complement strand
CCTACATCTGTTTCCTGAGTTGTTAATTTTAGACATTCTGACAGGTGTGAGGCATTGTGGTTTTGATTTGTGTTTCCCTGATGGTGATCATGTGTCTGTTAGCCACCTCTATATCTCCTTTGGAAAAGTGTCTGTTCATGTGTTGCCCATTTCTTCACTGGGTTATTTGTTTTTTGGGTGTTGAGTTTGATAAGTTCTTTATAGATTTTGAATACTAACCCTTTATCCAATATGTCACTTGTAAATATCTTCTCCCATTATGTTGGTTGCTTTTTAGTTTTGTTGTTTGCTTTGCTGTACAGAAGATTGATGAGGTCCCAATAGTTCGGTTTTTCTTTTGTTTCCCTCGCCCGGCTTTTAATTTTGATTAAGTTAGAACAGTGGGATTGTAGGGGGTGCGACATGCTTGGCAGAGCTGGTCTGTAACTCAGTTCCCTTTTTGGTAGTGCCTCAGCTGGCCTCAGGCTACCCAGCAGGTGCCAGCCCTTTGTTTCACATTGTTCAGGGTCTTTATGTTCCCATATTATGAAATCAAAATTCCTTATTCGTCATTCAATATCCATCAAAAGCTGGCCCTGGTCCACCATGTCTCCTACTCACCTATGTATCCAAAATGTGTCAGCCAGTTACACTTAGCTCTTCTCTAAACATTCCTTGGGCTTTTTCTACTCCTGGTCTGTGCTCATCCTGCTTTTTCTCCATCACTGCCCCCGAATCTTGTCTATTCAAGATCCAACCAAATGTTTTTCTCTCCAGGCACAGCCTATGGATGACCCTGCTCCAACCAAGTTTGGTCCCTGTGTTCCTCAAGACTCAAAATCCCGAAGAAGAGAGAATCGTGTTGGCCTAGCTCATGGCAAGCATCCTCACCTGTTTAAAAAATAGCACTCACCTCCATCTGGGTTTTGGACCAACAAAATAGAGAATAAGACAAAAAGAGAATAAGAGAAAGGAATAAGGCCAGCTGAGAACAAAATATCATCTGTGTTATGGCTAAGTCTTTTTTAGACAATGTGATCTGAGTAAGTATGCTTTCACATAGATGATGCCAGAAATAGAAACACCCACAAGGACTGGACCAGGGATAGCTGTCTTCTGGCAGAGCTCATCCTAGGAGGAAGTGGGAAGAAGTGGGCAATGCCTGACCAGTGTCTACTTTCTAGCAACCATAATAAGCCCCTCGTACTTCCCTGGGGAGAAAAAACCAGGGTAAGGACACATCATGCTGCTCCTTTAAGACTTTGGCCAGAGGGCAGGGCACTGCCACCAGCAGCCTCACCAGACCACACAGGGTAGGCAAGCCAAGTCCCCAAAGAAGGGGGATGGAAACTGGGCAGAAAAAGCAGATGTCTACTGGGTCTACCGGCATCCCCAAGATGCTCTTCTAGAAAAGACAGGCTTTACCAAACCCTCCAGATCCCCTTTCAAAATGCAGATACCCTTGGCAGGAGCTACCTTCACACAGGTCTGGGCTTTACCTCTGTGAAGTGTGACTGTCACAGCTTTGTGGTGTAATTAAGACAAGGATAAGAAGTAAAAGGGATCACCCAAGTTGGTGAAGTTGCCAAAATTGCTGTTTTCAGGGTCCCGTGTCTGTGCTCTTCCCTCCCAGCTCCTTCTTCCTCCCTGTCTACCCCTCAGAAGGCACTGGCAGCAGGAAAATTGGGTCCTGCTGATACAGGGGTGGGGCCCAAGGTTCAGCCGCACTCTGAAAGGCAAGAGAATAGGGTCCAGGTGCCATGTGCTGGGACACAGGATCCTCCTGGCAGCCAGCCCCGCGTCCCCAGGCTGGGTGTTCAGTGTTACATAGCCCTCAGCCAGTGCACAGTGACTGCTCAGTGACACGCTCTCAGGTCAGCACCTCAGCTAGGGCGTGGTGAGAGGCACAGCTTAGCCCGTTTTATGGTGACCTACCTCACAGGAAAAGTAAAAGATAGAAGCTCTTTCCATAGGGGGCCCTGAAAAATGCTCCTCTAGGCCTCAGTCTGCAGAGGCTTCTGTTGGGGGATAAGCCAAAGTCTTGAAATATTCAGACCAGCTTGTCTGGGGTGGTGTTTGCAGTCCAAGAGCTTTGAGCAAAGCATAATTGCTGCTGACAGGATAAAAATCAATCAAAGATGAAATGGAAACACAAATTAAACACTAAGAGGATGGGGAGGAATTGGACAAGAGGGACTTTAAGGAGAGCTCCAATCCGGAAGGTTCCAGGATTTCCTGACGTGAGGTCTCACCTGGTGGATGGTAAACATGGGCAATCTCTAAAGGATTTCTGAGTCTCAGATTCCTCATCTGTAAGTCTCACACACACACACACACACACACACACACAGCATGCTTGCAAGTGCGTGAGCACACACACCCACATAATGAGGTAAGCTAAGATAAAGGATCCCATTCAGGGCACATACCAGTCCCTCCTTTACTGGCTCCTGTTCCTGGTTTTTTGTTCAAAATTCTCATTGTCAGAGGATGATAGATTCTGAGTCTTTTCAATCAAAGATGAACTCTTGTGGCTCAGGAACAAAGAGGTGAAGATTTGCTTCACGTGTGGAGGGCAGGGAGTGTTCCTTAGGCTCCCAGGTTCCCTACCTAGGCCCTGCAATGAAAAGTAAGGGGCAATAAAGAGGCAAGAGGGGGTGTCCAATCACTAATCTAATGACCCAATAACCTAGTCACCTGGAGGAAGGAGCTCTGAGAGGTCAGTTGAGGGCAGAGCCCCCCTGAGAGGAGCCATTTTGCCCCAGCCCTGGCCCTGAGTGGCTGCAGGAGACCCTCCCTTTTCTGGGAGGGTCTTTCCTAGTTTTCCTTTTCTAGTTTCCCCGTCTTGAGAACGCCAGGGTGGGAAAAGACATACTGAATTCTCACATGCATTGTCTCTCTCTACCTTGGCCTGTCTTAAGATTCCTCCAGCAAAAATAAAGAGGCGCTACCTCTCTCAAGGCCTGGCTGGCCGTGGCATCACAGTGCTGGCTCTTGTCACAATTCCAACAGCCCTGATGAAATTATTCTCTCTTCAGAAATGTTCCTGTGATAAGTAATTTCCATGCCCATGTGAAGCACATTTGTTTTGCTGTAGCAGGAAGGGGCCATTTAGTGAATTACTTCTTTTCCTAACCACTTGGTGCCCCGGGAGAGTTAATTCATTTCATAGAGGCAAGCAATTTACTCCCATAGGTTCACCATGAGCCACGCCAGGCCTCCAAAGCTTTGGAAAATTACCCAAGCCTCCCCCCACCCTGTCCCAAATGGCTGCAATTGCTCAGCACACTGAACAGAATCCTTCAAGGTTCTTTGGCTGGTTATTTGTTCCCTGCTGAGCATTTACATAACACCTTCTGGGTACAGAACGCCGCACAAGACACCTGGGAGATAGGGAAGACAAATGTACCAATCCTCCGAAGACTCCAGATTCAGTCAGGAGAGCTTCCACAAGGCCCTGGGCCAACCCCTTTATCTTCCATTTCTCCAGCTGAAAGATGAGGGTACTCGGTCATTTATCTCTCAAGATGCTTCTCTTCAGCCCTTCTAAAAAGCTGCAAGTGATTCCAGTGCATGATGGGAGGGTAAGGGGCCTGCCTGCCTCCCCCAGAGCCAGTTCCTCCCTGGACCTCGGTACATGCCATGAGCGTTTCCCTTCTACCCCTCACTTCCTGTACCCATAATGCTTCCCTCTCCCTCTCAGCTGCTGTCAATCCTTCTTCCCTGATGCTCTCCCTGGCTTCTGTGGTTATTGGTTTGACAAGATTTTGAGGTCTTCAAGACTTTGAGTACTCGTCAGAGCTTTGTGTCTTTGGGAATCTCTTTATTTGCACACTGCAAGCAGTAGGGTGAGGTCAATTCATAGATTACAGAACATCAGAGTAGGACCATCTTTAATAATGGGTCCCACTTGCTTCGTTTTACAGCTGATGATGCTGAAGAGGGGACAGCGACCCAGCCAAGGTAGTCAGGGAGCAAGGCAGGTTGGGGCTCAGACTGGACTCAGGTCTGCTATTGGCCAGGCCATGATTCTTTCTAGTTCTCTTGTGTAATCACTTTATTCATGTATCATTTGACAAATCGGTTTTTTAAAATTTTATTCAACTTACTCAAACCAGGAAAACAACTCAACAAATCCCCCACCCCTGCCCACTGCCTCTTGCAACCTCCGTCTGTTCTTATATCTGTGAACTTGATTTTTTTTTTTTTTAAGATTCTACATATAAGAGAGATCATGCAGGATTCGTCTTTCCCTGACTTATGTCACTTAGCGTAACTCCTTCAAGGCCCATCCTTGTTGTTGCAAATGGCAAGATTTCATTCTTTTTTATGGCTGAATAATATCCCATTGTGTATATATACCACATCTTCTTTATCCATTCATCTATCAACGGATACTTAGGTTGTTTCCATAACTCACCTGTTGCAAGTCATGGTGCAGTGAACATAGGGACTCAGGTAAACACCCAGAATGGAATTTCTGGATCATATGGTAGTTCTATTTTTAATTTTTTGAGAAATCTTCATACTGCTTTCCTTGGTAGTTGCATCAATTTACATTCCCACCAACAGTGCGCCAGGGTTCCTTTTTCTCCATATCTTTGCCAACGCTTGTTATTTCTTCTTTTTGACACTCGCCATTCCAACAGGTGTGAGGCTGTTGTGGTTTTGTTGTTTTGATTTACAGTTTTGATTTGAATTTCCCTAATGATTAATAATGTTGAGTATCTTTTCATGTACCTTTTGGTCATCTGTATGTCTTCTTTAGAAAAATGTCTATCCAGACCTTCCACTCATTTTTTTAAAGTTTATTTATTATTTGAGAGAGAGAGAGAGAGAACAGGGGAGGGGCAGAGAGAAAATTTCAAGTAGGTTCTGCACACTATCAGCATGGAGCCTGATGCAGGACTTGATCTCATGAACCAAGAAACCATGACCTGAGCCAAAATCAAGAGTCGGATGCTTAATGGACTGAGCCACCCAGGCACTCTTTCTACCCATTTTTAAATTAGATTGTTTGTTTTTATACCATTGAGATGTATAAGTTCTTTAATTACTTTGGGTGTCAAGCTTTTATCAGATGTAAAATTTGCAAACTATATTCTCTGATTCACTAGGTGGCCTTTTCATTCTTTTGAAGTTTCCATTGCTGTGCAGAAACTTTTTAGTTTGATATACTACCTCTTTATTTTTGCTTTTTTTGCTTTTGATTTTGGTGTCAGATTAAAAAAAACAACAACAACAAAACATTGCCAGGATTTATGTCAAGGAATTTACTGTATAGGTTTTCTTTTGACTTAATGTAAGATAGTGGTCCAATTTCATTCTTTTGCATGTGGCTGTCCAGTTTTCCTAGCATCATTTATTTTTGTTTTCTTTAGTTTTTATTTTTTTAATGTTTGTTTATTTTTGAGAGTGAGAGACAGAGTGTGAGTGGGGGAGGGGCAGAGAAAGAGGGAGACACAGAATCCGAAACAGGCTCCAGGCTCTGAGCTGTCAGCACAGAGCCCGCCATGGGGCTCAAATTTATGAACTGTGAGATCATGACCTGAGCTGAAGTTGGACACTCAACCAACTGAGCCACCCAGGTGCCCCCTTAGCATCATTCATTAAAGAGACCATCCTTTCTCCATTGTATATTCTTGGCTCTTTTGCATAAATTAATTGACTGTATATGCATGGGTTTATTTCTGGGCTCTTTGTTCCATTTCGTTGGTCACTGTATCTGTTCTTATGCCAACATCATACTGTTTTGATTACTATAGTTTTGTAACAGAGTTTGAAATCAGGGAATGTGATGCCTCTAGATTTGTTCTTCTTTTTAAAGATTGTTTTGGCTAATTTGTTTTTTGGGGTGGTTTCATACAAATTTTAGTATTGTTTGTTCAATTTCTGTGAAAAATACAGTTGGAATTTTGATAGATATTGCATTGAATTTGTAGATTGCTTTGGGTAGTATGGACATTTTAATAATATTAATTCTTCTAATCTATGAACACAGAATATCTTTCCATTTACTTGTGTCTTCGATTTCTTTCATTAATGTCTTTTAGTTTTCAATATACAAATCTTTCATCCCCTCAGTTAAATTTATTCCCCTTCGTTAAATTATTCTTTTTAATGTAATTGTAATTGGGATTGTTTTCTTATTTTCCCTTTTTGATTATTTATTATTAGTGTATAGAAATGCAACAGATTTGGGGGGCCTGGGTGGCTCAGTCGGTTAAGTGTCCAACTTAGGATCAGGTCATGATCTCACGGTTTGTGAATTTGAGCCCTGCGTCGGGCTCTATGTTGACAGCTCAGAGCCTGGAGCCTGCTTCAGATTTTGTGTCTCCCACTCTCTCTGCCCCTCCCCTGCTCATGGTCTGTCTGTTTCTCTCTCTCAAAAAATAAATAGACATTTAAAAAATATTAAAAAAAAGAAATGCAACAGATTTTTGTGTGTTGATTTTTGTATCCTTCAGCTTTACTAAATTTGTTTATTAGTTCTAAGGGTTTTTTTTTTGATGGAGTTTTTAGGCTTCTCTATATAACATCACATCATACACAAATAGTGACAGTTTTCCTTCTTCCTTTCCAACTTGAATGGCTTTTATTTCTTTTTTTTTTTTAACATTTACTTATTTTTGAGACAGAGAGAGAGAGAGAGAGCATGAACAGGGGAGGGTCAGAGAAAGAGGGAGACACAGAATCTGAAACAGGCTCCAGGCTCTGAGCTGTCAGCACAGAGTCCGACACGGGGCTCGAACTCACAGACCACGAGATCATGACCTGAGCCGAAGTCGGACGCTTAACCGACTGAGCCACCCAGGCGCCCCTACTTTTATTTCTTTCTCTTGCCTTGGTCTGGCTAGGACTTCCAGTACTATGTGGAATTAAAGTGGCAAGTGGACATCTTAATAACAAAGTTACCAATTTCCTATGTGCCAGGTGCTGGATTAGGTATCAGATATAGAAAGATGAAAAGGGCCTTCAAAGAATTTACAGTCTCACAGATGAGACAGACCTGCAAACATATCATTCCAGGTGATGTTCTAGGTGGTGCCAGATTTGAGGTTGCCCAGAGGGTCGTGGAAGCCCAGGGAATGGGGACTGATCCTGGCTGAGGGAAGACTTCGGAGAAGTGGTGACCCTGAAACCAGCTAAAGGATGTGTCCTACCTAGTTCATTGGGAAGGACATGTGGGGGAACCCTATCCCAGGAAGAAAAGGCTGCATGAGTAAAGCATGATCAGGAGTGCACCATAGGTTGACTCGACGGCTCTTGGTACTAGCAGGGGAAGATGAGGGTAAATCATGAGTTAAGTGTTGGTGGGAGCCAAGTGCTGGGCCATAGCCCATGTGCTTCAGCCTAACTAGGTGCTACTTTCCTCAAGGTTCTCCCAGCATGCACACATTTCCCTTGACAACTGCTCCTCTATTGCATATGCTTTCATGGCTTTCTTGGGTGGGTGTAGTTCTGCCACATAGTCAGCTCTGAGAAGTTGGAAGCCCCATTAGACTGTGAGCCCTTGGCCTCTCCCAGCTAGAGGGCTCTAACTCCTAAGAGGCAGGATGGGATGGATTGTGAAGACTGGGGCCCGCAGACATGGCCAGCCCACTGGACAGTGTGGGTCATCTGTGGGAGTCGGGGTGGGTGGGAAGTCCTAGTAGAAGATGGCATAAGGAAGTGTGAATGGGAGTCCAGCCTCAGGAGATCAGGGACAGCTCCTATGCAGACACTCAGGCCATCACCAGGGGGTCTGCTGTAGGGGTGGTTCAGAGAGGCCAGCTCTGACGAAGGACTCCACAATCCAAATCTCTCCCCCTAGAACTTGCCCTTGATCCTCAGACTCACAGTCTGTCCAGCTGCCTTGAATGTCCCACAGATACCTCAAACCACCATATCCAAACAGAGATCATCATCTTCCTTCCACATCCTGTGGTTCTTCCTGTGGACTTGCCTTAGAGAAAAGCATTTAGTGGTCACCCTATATTTCTCCCACATTCTATCATTCTGCCTCTAAAATGTCTCTCAGCTTTTCTCCCACCCTCCCCCCACATCCCTACCACACTATCCTGTGCAAATGTGCGTCACTTTTCATGTGGATTCCTGCCCAGCAGATCCTAGCCACAGATCCCCTCACATCTGTTGGCATTTGCAGTCAGCTTTCCAAAGTGCAGTTTATGTGACTTAACCTACTGACTCCTCAGTGCCTCCAAAATCCAAATGCCTGAACTTGGCCAGCAGTACCCTCCAGGATCTGACTTCTGCTCATCTCTGAACAGCAGAAGCCCAGGTGTCAGGCAACCTCCATGTCGCCTCTGTGGTCTGCTAGCCTCCTGGGACACACTGATGTAGTGATGATGCCCTGTGTCACATAAGCCCTGAGGTAGGATTTCCTTTTTGTAATGCAAATACCTGACGTAAGCTTTGATTGCTGAGGCATCTATTTCAGAGACGGTCATCTCCAATAAGCACCTTGCCAGCCACACAATTAAATAAAGAGCCACCTCCCTACCCCCATACAGTTTTTTTTTGTTTAAAGATCTTTAGTTGATTTGTTTGTTTATTTTTTAGCATTTATTCATTTTTTGAAAGGCAGAGGTAGACAGAGCGCAAATGGGGGAGGGGCAGAGAGAGAGGGAGACACAGAATCTGAAGCAGGCTCCAGGCTCTGAGCTGTCAAAACAGAGCCCGATGTGGGGCTCGAACTCACAACCACGATTCATGACCTGAGCTGAAGTTGGCCGCTTAACCGACTGAGCCACCCAGGTGCCCCAGATCTTTAGTTGATTCAGATAGCAATTGATATGGCTACATTTTTTCTTTTCCTTTTCTTCCTGTGCTTTAATTCCTGCTTTTATGTTTTACATTCATTAATAAAGAGTGAAGCTGCAAAACCCTAGGCCCCCTTCCTCAACCCTAATGAAAGCAAAACCCCAGGCCCACGCTCCCTCTATCTACCCTCGGCCTTGCTATGTGGTCCCAGGCATGCTGCGTACCCTCCAGAATTTGTGAGTAATAAACCTTGTCTCTTGCAAAGTTTCCTGTTATTTATTGCTGAAGGTGTCTTGCAATAATAATAATAAGGGCATAAAATAACAAGAACCGGTCCAGCCACAACATTAGTTTCCAAGCCCACAAACCCCCCTAAATCTGGCCTCTGGCCCCTTGGCATCCAGCTTAGGCCACCTGCTTCCAGGGAGACTGAATGGTCTGTTTTCCAGCTGGCTTTTAGACCCTAGAGGGAGCAGAGTGTAGCCCTCAGGTCAGACCAGTCATGCCCAGGAGGAGAAAGTTTCACTCAGACCAGGCTGAAAGGTAAATGCTGGGCTGGCCTCTGCTTGACCAGCACAGCAACATGCTAGGAGGAAGTCATATGTTCTGAGTCCCTGGAATTAGCTCAGCATCCCCAGAAGGGAAAATCTCACCTTGATTGATGAAGGGGATAGACTAAATAAAAACTCACAAACTCTATTTCTTTCTCAGGCTACCTAATGTCTGGGAAATATCAGCCATTTTCATGGCTTCAACTAAGCAATAGATATTTATTATACTACTTACCACTGCTTGGAATAGCCATTCTGCTTCATCCATCATCTCTATACTTTGGCTTTTTCTTATCACGTCTGAGAATATATAAAAAACAACAGGACAAGTGTGCTTATAAACTATATTTTGAAATTTAATCCATGGGGAGAAAACCCTCTGTAAAGTATAAATTGCATATTATGAGAGTACAATTCTTTATCCGTCAGAGTCAGCGTTCTGGGCTGTAAGCAACAGAAATGGACTCCAGAAACAGAAAATGAGTTCATTCAAAGTGTATCAGAATTGCCTTGAAGTGTGGAGAAACAAGAAGAAAAAAAAAAAAAAAAAACAAGTGGAGAGGAAGAAGAAGAAGAAGGAGAGGGAACTAGAAGAGAAGGAGGAGGAGGTGGAGGAGAAGAGGAGGAGCGGGAGGAGGGAGAAGAGGAGGAGAAAGGGGAAGGGAAAGGGGCGGAGGAGGAAGAGCAGCCAGAATCACACGAAAACCACGCCACAGAAAGAGCCCGAGGAAGGTACTGTTACCACCAGACATAACAGGTGGCACCTCCAGTGTCACAGCACAGGGAATTGTATGAGGTACATTTCATGTGGCCACCTTCAAAGCCACCGGAAGAACTCTCTCCCCGCCCCCTGCCCCACTCCTTTAAGACACCTTAGAAGGATGCATCCAACCTGTTGCTTGAGATGTCTGGGGGCCATGACCTGAAGCCATTCTTGAAGTCTTCCTTTTCCTTTCCCTCTCTCATCCTCCACATCTAATCCAAGACTGACTCCAGCTAACTCTACTTTCCCAAACTGCTCAGACTTCTCAAATCTGTCCCTTTTCTCTCTCATTCCTTAGTTCAAGGTGTCATTGCTTCTTGTTTAGAGTATCCTACCAGACTTTCTTTGCACTTTCTCCAGACCCTGTGCCTAAAACAGAGATGTGACTTCTGCTTCCAGCGATGGCAGATCAGTTTGTGTCAGACCAACCTTTCTGCCAGAAATAACTGGAAATTAGATTAAATATGTTGTTTTTTAAAAATCCGTTTGAGAGGTGCCTGGGTGGCTCAGTCGGTTAAGCGTCTGACTTCAGCTCAGGTCATGATCTCACTGTCCATGAGTTCGAGCCCTGCATAGGGCTCTGTGCTGACAGCTCAGAGCCTGGAGCCTGCTTCGGATTCTGTGTCTCCCTCTCTCTCTGCCCCTCCTCTGTTCACGGTCTGTCTCTCTCTCTGTGTCTCCATAATAAATAAACGTTAAAAAAATCCATTTGAAGTTGTTGGAGAGCTACCAAGACCAGCACTGTGAAGGGACAAGATCCTGGAAAGAAGGGAAGTACAAAGGGGTGAACTTGGCACAGAGCCTTTCTTGAGGCATTTGCCCATTTGTAAGCAGCAGTTTGGAGTTTGAGAAGCTGAGCAGAGCTTTCAAACTTCTCATGGGGACGGAAAGACCAAAATTGGAGTGGGGGATCTATCAAACCAAAGGAGCCCTCTCCTAATTGCTGATTAGAAATGAAAGTTCCCACTCTAGAGGAAAATAATATCCTCCAGAACATCGAATAATCTCTATGCCCACAATGTCTACTTTCTGCAGTGATAGAAATATTCTATAATATGCAGTGGCCAATACAGTAGCTGCTAGCCACATTTGGCTATTGAGCAAGTAAAATGTGACCAGTACAACTGAGGAACTGAATTTTGTATTTAATTTAATTTTAATTTAAATAGCTGCATGTAGCTACTAGCTATTGTTTTAGACAGTGTAGCTTTGTACAATGGCTGGCTTTCAATAGAAAATTGCCAGGGATACAAGGAGGCAGGATCTAATGACTGAAAACCAAGAGAAAAAAAAAAACAGACATAAGCAGATCCAAAGCATATCCAGATAGTGGAGTTATCGAGCATGGTCTGTTTTTTTTTTTTTTTTTTTTTTTTTTTTTTTTTTTTAATTTGAGAAAGAGAGAAAGCGCACAAGCAAGGGAGAGGAGCAGAGGAAGAGAGAGAGAAAACCTTAAGCAGGCTCCATGCTCAGCAAGGAACCTGATGCAGGGCTTGATGCCATGACCCTGGGATCATGGTCTGAGTTGAAACTGAGGATGATGGGGTGCCTGGGTGGCTCAGTTGGTTGAGCGGTCGACTTCAGCTCAGGTCATGATCTCATGGTTTGTGGGCTCAAGCCCTGCATCGGGCCCTGTGCTGACAGCTCAAAGCCTGGAGTCTCTCTCCCTCTCTCTCTGCCCTTCCCCTGCTCACGTTCTGTCTCTCCTTGTCTCAAAAATAAATAAACATTAAAAAAAAACAATAAGTAACTTTTCTTCCTATAAGTTCTGCACAACGTTCTGCTTATATCTCTTTGTCAAAACTTGTTCATATGGCCGCCTCTGAGTGCATGGGAAGCTGAGGAATACAGTCTTTGGTTTGGGGTATTAATAGCCCCAGCTAAACAGCAGGATTCTGTAAAAAGGAGGGAAGGAAATAATAAATATTGCAGCAGCCAAGTAGCCGTCTCTGTTATATACTCCTGTTTGAAGACCTCAGCAACTCCCCACTTCCAGACACATAAAAAGCCCTTCCCCATCTGGCCTCTTCCTCTCATTCCAGCTCTATCTTCTGTCTGTCTTTCCAGACATTCTGTACTATACCCATCTCTAGTCGCTGACCACTTCTAAAACACCCAGAGGCAAGCCTCCACGCCTTGACTCCTATGCATGCCCTAATCTGGGCTGCTCTTTTCTCTGGCAAGTCTGGCTATTTTCGAAGCTTAATTCGAAGGTCATCTCTTTTGTGTAACTTCTCCAAGCGTTCCTAGTCAGAGTCAAAGTCTTTGTCCTGGCTCCCAGAGCGCTCTGTGCGTACCTGCATTATTACATTTCCACTGAGCTGTAATGATGGGTTTTCATGTCATCTGTCTTTCTAAGTTATGAGCTGCTCCAAACCAGAAACAACTTATTCTTCGTCTTCATTCCTCTAGCACTTACTAGTGTTTGTTGTGTGGTAAGTGGTCTGTCAAATTGTGTTGAATGAATAAGTAAGAGAGTGAGGGAGACATTTATTCAGTTATAAATCTCGTTTTCCCCCTCGAACGTATGTAACTGTAACTCTGGACAATACAGCCTTTATGCAAAATGGAGGTGATCTTGCCAGTTCTTTTTGTTATGCCAGAATTGTGTTGTATTGCACACTGCATGAAATAAACATGCTGAATTGTGACATTCTTTTGTTCTTTTTATACATCTTATATGATATGATAGTATAAAATCAACTTAGGAGCAACACAATTATAAGTAGCAGTAATAAGGAATTACATTTAGTTTATCAGAGTAAATCAAGCATCACCTTTCTGCTTTGCAGCATGAAAGATACTGTGCGAAATACCCACTACTCTCTGTTCACAATTACACACCAAAAAAGAGTTTACAGTTACTGCCTTCTAGGAGTGTAAGACCCTGGAAAAATAGGACATAGAGCCCCAGAAGAAAAGGTAAAAAATAAATGTCATAATAAATGGTACCTGCTCACTATAAAATGGTACCTGTTACTATAAATACTTAAAGAAAGAAGGGAACAATAGAGGCAGGAGTGGTAAGGGAAGACTTTGGGAGGCAGAGAAGCTTTGAGCTGGTCTTTAAAGACATATCAGAATTGGTTGGCACAGTAACTATCACAGCATGAAATATGAGCCATGGGTGGGAGGAGAAATGATTTTGAGTGGCTACAAACACAACATGGAACAACGTCAAATTATATAGCAAGAAGATTTTGCCCTTTTTCATTCTCCTTGATTTTTTTTTTTAGTTTCCATTAAAAAGAGAGCTTCCATTGGTGCATTTTAAAAAATGTTTATTTATTTCTGAGAGAGAGAGAGAGAGAGAGAGAGAGAAAGAGTGGGGAGGGGCAGAGAGCAAGGGAGACACAGAATCCGAAGCAGGCTTCAGGCTCTGAGCTGTCAGCACAGACCCCGATGTGGGGCTCAAACCCATGAACCATGAGATAGTGACCTGAGCTGAAGTCAGACGCTTAACCAACTGAGCCACCCAGGCGCCCTCCATTGGTGCATTTCTAGCAGGCAGCAACATTCCTTTTAATAAATACAGGACAAATCTCAAGCCTAGAGCTTGGCAGATAACAATACTTAACTAAAATTTAATGACACTTTTATATTGCATTCATTTATCTGATACCTCCTGTTTATGGTGATTCTGCTTTTTATTCTGTGTTTTCACTTTTAAAGTAAATTAATTTATGTATAAAGGAAAAGTCAACTTAAAGAAAGCTAGTACATAACTAACAGTACATATGGTATGTGGATATGGGAAAGATGGTAAGAGTGTGCTTGTGATGTTTGGGATGGGTAATGACAGCAGGTATGGAGAAGAGACCTCCCCAACCATGATGAAAGCCGTGCAGGTAGAGGATTTCAGGTGAGCAGGGCACGACCCGGTGGGGATGGAGAGGCAGGGGAGTAACAGGGAATGTCTTGGGAGCTGGAATGTGGAGGACATTCCCACCAGGCTAACATTTGTTCCTGGGAACAGAGGAGATCTTGTGCCTCTCAGCAGGTGCCAGTGCCATTCCTGTGCCTCACCGGGTGCCTGCGTCAGGATGACTCTGCGGGGAGCACGGTGTATATGGAGGACAGGCACCACCAACAGGCCTGGCTGGAGAAGGAGAGAAGAGAAATTGAGACACTCACTGGAGAGGCACTTTTCAACACTTAGGCCCGGAACAAGAGCTGCCACAGCAATCCGAGCCACAGCCCCTCTTCCCAGCTCCCATGGAAGGACATGTCACAGGGGTGCATGGGCACATATGGCTTTGACCTGCTGCCCACACTTGGCCTCGCCTGGAGGATCCGGTAGTGTTGGCTCATATGTCTTCGCCTAGAGACCCGGTCCTCTACCCCCACCCTTTATTTCCTGTCTTCATTTTGCCCTCTAATTTTATGTGAATGGATTCCCCATTTTTCTGTCTCTTTTCTTCTGAGGACATCTAAAGCAGCCCCTAATGTCCCACAGATGAGCAAAGCAAGAAGGGGAGGAGGAAAGGGAGGGAGACTGTGTTCTGCATAAGCAATCGATGTGACATTTCCAAGCCTTGCCATGTCGCTGGTTGATCTGACCCACGGTACCAAGTGACGCGACACAGGGTGGAGGCTCTACTTCTCAGCATCCAATGTCATCAATCTAGACCCTGCAGGCAGCACCGACTTCCCTTGAAAAACATTTTAAAAAGAAAAGGTCAGAACCATTTGTTTCTCCGTGCGAATGAATTCACAAAGCCCTGGCTGCTTGTCCCCAGGAGACTCAGCGCAAACCCAGATGGCTGCTCTAAAACTTCTAGAACAAGCTCTTGAGGCTAAGTCATCCCCCAGATCTGAGCCCATCCATCAGGGGTCAGTTCCCTGACGTACTTGCCTCTAGTAACAGAGCAAAGCATGAGGTCTAGAGTTGGATTGTTGGGGTTTGAATCTGTTTTTCCACTTACTAGCTGTGTGAACTTGGGTTTATGACTTAACATCTCTGAACCTTTCTCATATATAAAGCAGAGTGCATAATAATAAATGCTGTCTCATAGGGTTCTTTTGAAAATCAAATGGAATAATAAACATAGAATACTTAGTACAGTGGTTACAGTGGTATACCAACCATGTAGTAAGTGGTTAATAAAAATGGTCGTAATGACTGTTGTAGGAAAAATAGATCTAAAACCCAATTGCTTCAGTTATCACTGTGCAACAAACAGCTCCAAAACTTGCTCACTTAAAACAAAAATTTATTATTCTTCCCCATGATTCTGAGGGTTGACTGAACTCAGCTGAGCAGCTCTTACCTGGGGTTCCTCATGTGGTTGTAGTCAGATGGCAGCCGAGGGGCTGGAGTCATCTGAAGATTTGGCTGACTGGGAACATTCAAAATGGCTTTATTAACTCACATATTTTGTGCCTCAGGGGTATGGTTTGAAGACCTGGGAGCCGGCTGAGGTCTCTCTCCACGTAGCCTCTTTATTTGGTTAGCTTGGGCCTCCTCCCAGCGTGGTGGTCTCAGAGAAGTCAGACTTCTTACATGGCATCTGGCTACTGTTGGGGAGGAAAAATTTTTCTATACCCTTCAGATATTCTTCCTCCTGGTCTAAGAATTAAATAGACATGAGACAGATTAGATGAGAAAATAAAACTTAATTTCACATATATAGGAACCCCACATACCTGAGACCTTCAAAGACATAAAAGTAAAATGAGGCATATATGCCATCTTGAGATAAGGAATAAGACAGGGGCCTGGGGCTTCAAAGGGGAGGAGGGCAATTCACAGGGCAATAAAAAGAGCAGGTGTTTGGTAATTAGATGCTTGCCCTGCCATATAGGGGGTGCATCATTCAGACAAAATATATCTCTGGTAGTAATTCTTCTTCTGGGAAAGACCTCCCAGGTTAGATTCTTCTAGGTAGCTAAGGGAGGGGCAAAATCTCTCAAGCTTGCAGGGTGTCAGTTGCTTTCAGCTCAAAATAGTCCATATGCCAAAGTGGCACATTCGGGGGGGCGCTTGCTCTGAACCCCTTCACTACTTCCAGAACAAACATTCTAAGAGAACAAGAAGCTAAAAGACTTCTTATGACCTAGCCTCAGAAATCACACAGCATCACTTCTGCCACATTCAGTTGGTCACACAGGGCCAGCCTTGATTCAGCATGAAAGCACCTACACAAACGTGTCAACACTGAGAGTAGTTAATTGGGGCCATCTTGGAGGCTAGCTACCACAACATCTGCCAGCTTCTTCTATTGCATAGTTAAAAGAGCTCTGGATTTTGAATTGGAAACTCAGGTTTGAGGCTTTAGGTGCGTTACTGTCACCCTGAAAGCCCGCATTTGCTTGCATGTAAAATGGAGATAATGATACACACCTCACAGGTTGTGGTGGAGAACAAACATCATCACATATGGACAGCTCCCAGCACATTACTGGGCACCCAGGGGTGCACCCAAGTTCCCCTTTCCCTTTTAGAGCAACCACCACCAACATTCTTGGTCCTCCTGCTCAGAGGGGTCACCTCAAAACTAGGCTGCTGTCAGTCCATTGTTTCTGAACCCTGCATGTGTGTGCCAGGAAGTTTAATTTAACCTGTCACCTGTTGGGTTTATAGCTGGCACTGAATAAATAATGCATAATTTAGAAGAAGAGTTGTCAACTCATGCTGCAATGCCAGAGTCTGCTGAATGGAATTTCTGCTAACTCTACAGTGAGTTATTTAAAAATAATTTTTTAAAAAAAGGTTAAGCCACCTGATCTAGAAATCCCAGAAATGCTTTCATTTTCTCTTGACCTCTGTTTTTTTTGAAACCTGCCAGGAAACAGCACACATATTCATTTAGGATTTAACATGAATTACCAAGCAACTGGAGAGAACTCAAGGCGACAAATTACTGACATTGGTTCTTAACACTGCACTTAGGGTACCAAAGAAAGCCACTTAACCTCTCAATGGCTAGCTCTGTCCCTTCTGTGAGGCTTTGGGGCTGCCTGAGTTGGAAGGGGTCAGAGAACTCAGCAGATGCTCTACCCACCCTGGAGCACCTTGGGTGGTGGAGAGACTGAGATGATAGTCACATATGTACCCTCCTCTCCCAAGCTTTCCCAACTCTAAGGAAACTCTATCAAGACAGAAAGCAGAAAACAATTTGGCTTCTCCTGAAAATTTGGATGTTGCCTTCTTTGGGGCAGGAGGGACAATATCAAATTAACAGACATATGAGATATTGGTCAAAGGAGGTGTAGACTATGAAAATGTGGGACAGAAACCCTTCTAGGGGAGGTTCCTGTAATCCCTCATCATCCTCCTGTGAGAATATGACTTTGTGGAACAAACATAGACCTAGGAGATGCTCTGGGTCTACTTTTGCCTGGCCAGGAGCTCTCCCTGACAGATCCTCCTTCCCATGGGTTTACCTTCCAGAACATGCTTGTGGAATCCCATATCTCATGTTCGGTCCTGTGCTTTGAGCTTCAGGTCCACACATCCCACTGCCTACCAGAATAGTCTTCTCTGGGCATCCCACAAATACCTCCTCTGATGTGTACAAAGCTCATTGCCTATCCCTCTAAGTCACCCTCTTCCTACCCGTTCCTGGTCCTGGTTATTCACCCAGGGTGAATGTCTATTTACCCAGCAACCAAGTCAGGAACTCTGAAGTCTGTCCTTCCCCTGACTCCCATCTAACCAGTCACTATGTCACATCAGTTCTCTCTTGGAATTGTCTTTACGTACAATGTTTAGTCTTCATCTTCCCCATCCACCTTGCAACCATCCCCAGGCCCCATCACGTCTCACCTGTACTATGGGAGTGGTTCCCTTGGAGACTTCCTCTCCAAGTCTCCTCCATCCGGACCAACCGCAGGCTCTTCCTCCCAAGGACCAAGGTCCAGATAAAGGAAGAGAACACTGCTAGAGTAGCTGGTTAGCTATGTGTCCTACTCTCTGGGGCACATGACTTCCCTACCCTGGATCTTTTGTTTCTTCATCTGCAAATTGAAGGAACTGGATAAAAATCTTCTGGAAGCTCCTTCCTGCTCCAAGATTCTGTGATTTTTCTGAGGAAACGTCGGCAGAAGATATAAAATAGTGTATCTGATCACAAGCTTCAGGAAGCCTTGTCATATCTGAAGGGGAAAATTCACTAACTTCTCAGTGCAAATTAATGTCATTTATCTTCTCAATTCAGTTCAGCTCAGCTGAAGACAACAAATTTGGGGGGGAAAAAAGAGTGCTGTAAATAAAAGGCTGGAAGTTTCCCTTTAGAAATAGCCGATCATTCAGATCTGTCTGTGAGCTGATAGAGGCCTCTGTATACATCAAAGAGTCTCTCCTCAGCCTTTGGGGGGTAGCAGAGTGGAGTTAACACCCACTCTGAGAACATGGAGCTGGCCGGGAGCCTAAGGCTGTAAGGTTGGCTTTGCTGTGTGACCTGGGTAAATTATTCCCCTTCTCTGGGTCTGCTTTTCCATCTCCAGTTGGAGTTGGAATCACTGATTTCTAGGCTGATACTAAGTCATCTCAAGGGAGATAAGTGAGCCTTATGGGGTCCTAGGGTCTGTTTCAGGGCTACAGGAAGTTAAGGATGTTTCTGTTTCTTTCAAAGTTTGAATCCAGAAGATTTAATAAAGAAAAAAAGTAGAAGAAAGTAGCTATGATAGTTAATATTATGTGTCTTTTGACTTGACTGGGCCATGGTGCCCAGATATTTAGTCAAATATTATTCTGGGTGTTTTCTGTGAAGGTATTTATTGAATGAGGTTAACATCTAAATCAGTGGACTTTGAATAAAGCAGGTTGTCCTACACCATGTGGGTGGGCCTCATCCCATCAGTTGAAGGAAGGCCTGACTAAAAGAAAGACTGGCTTCCTCTGAGTAAGAAGGAATTCTGCCAGCAGACGGCCTTTGGATTTGAACTGCAACTCTTCCCTGAGTCTTCAGCCTGATGGCCTACCCTGCAGATTTTGGATTTACAAAGCCTTCAAAATCACATGAGTGAATTCTTGAAAATCTCTCTCATCTACCTATTATCTATCTATCAATCATCTATCTATCTATCTATCTATCATCTATCTATCTATCTCTATGTATCTAAAACTATCATCTATCATCTAATCTACTATCTACTATCTGTCTATCTCCTATTGGATCTCTTTCTCTGGAGAACCCTAATATAGGAGCTATCCCTATCACCTACAGGAGAATGATAAGCTTTAGAATTGTAAAAGAATTGCAACTCTGTCAAGGTTACCAAAAGATTCTGAGTCTAGCCATACCTCCCAAACAATGTCCAGATTGCTCCCTACAGGGATGTGAGACAGCACAAAACTCTGGAAACCAGGACCTTCCTGTGCTAAATGAGTCTCCCTCCCACAGGCAAGTGCTACAGGTAACAGTCAGAGGAAGCCTGGAGTAAGGGTACAATATCTATTTTGGTAATAATTAACACTGACGGGGTTAGGTATTGTTTTATGGACTTTCCTCACACTGCATGACTTTATCATGGAACCCAAGGATGTAGAACTATTAACACTCACATTTCACTGATGAGGAACCTGGGGCACTGCAGGGTCAGGTTACTCCTCTACCTGCAACTGACACTGTGGTCTTCTGGCTGGTGTGTGCCAGGAGCTCGACATGTTAGCTTGCTTGCCAGTGACAGTCCTCTGAGCTAGACAGCATTATCCATATTGTTCACATGAAGGGATAAGACTCAGAGAGGTGACTTGATTTCATAAGGTCATACAGCTAATAGTGGCAGAGTGAAGATTCAATTTCAAATCCCTCTGACCGCATCCCAAGCTCTCTCTAGCCAGCTCTGCTATTTGTTGCATATGGAAGATAGTAGCTACAGGCCTCTTGGCTATCTCTGCTGTTTACTAGCCTACTGACCCCCCAGGTCACATTTCATTATAACTGTTATCATGAATCATCGTCATCTCTTAGGTAATTCTATCTCTGTTTGTGTAATACTGTGAAGGTTGTCCAGGGCTTCAACATGCTTTACTCAATCCCCATGGTAAGCCATAATATCCCCCATTCTACAGAGGCTGGTGGAGGCCAAGGGTAAAAGATGGAAGCTAATGTTTATCAAGTACCTACTGTACTTCAGGGCAGTGCCTTATGACATGCCTTGTCTAATTTTTTTTTTCTCTCCACAATCCTGTGAGATGGCTGACAGATGAAGAAACTAAGCATGTAGAATATCCATTGCCAGGTAAGATCATGGAAAGCATGGATTTCCCCATATGACTGCTAAAATTCCTTGCACTGTCCCACTCCTTATAACTCCTGGGACCCTGCCTCCCATCAACTTCACCCACCTTCCTTTTAAGGAAGTGCTTCTAAGTCTTCCTTCCCAAATTCCAATTCCTAATGTTGGTTATCTCAACTCATTGTTGAGAAGGAAACATTGAGAATCCATTAATCCTTGAGGAGAGCAGAGAGACTACGTGGCTTTGTAGGGAGGAAGCACTTTCATCCTGAATCAGAGGTTACATGACTGTGTGGTCTGGAGCTGCTGAGATCATGTGAGACCTCTCTCTGCCACTGTTCCCCACTTCTACCCCAACTTTACCCAACCCCAAAGTCACCCATGACTCTTCCCTCTCCATCCCTGACATGTCCAATCCAACACCAACTCTGCTAGATGTACCTGCTAGACTCTTCTAGAAGCTACAGCCCTCACCCTAGGGCCATCATCTCTCTCCAGGATTATGCCAGTGAACTTCCTCAACCCTATCCCACATGGTTTACTTCCTTGTCAGCACCTGTTCCCTCTGCCCTCTAGTTTGCAGTGCTGGTCATTCTCTGACCCTGTCCACACCCAGGGTGTGGACCCCCAGTCCTCTATTCCTACCCCTCTGCCTGGAAATTCACCTTGAAATTAAGTTAATGTCTGTCTCCCTTACTAAACTGAAGCCTTCATAAGAACAAGAGCCATGCCTCTCTTATTTATCATTATATCCCTGGGCCTAGCATGTACAAAGGCTCAATAAACATTTATTGAGTGAATGGATGAATGAACGAGCTAGCAGTATTATGGCAAGTATCTCAACATCTTGGGTTTTATTTTGCCTTCTGCTTCTTTAACCCCCAGTGAGATTTTCCAGGCCCCTTGGGGACTCTAGGACTGTTGGTGTGGTGTGGTTTGTTTGCTATCATGGGCCAGTTTCAGCCAACTGTTCCTCATTAAATTTCCCCGTTTAACCCCCCAAAGTGTCTTGTGGCCGGCCCTCCTCCTGCTCCCCCTCTGCCTTCTGAACAGCCTGATTTGTCCCCCTCTCTCACATGCCTCTCCTGGCACCTGTCCTTCTTGAACACTGAACCACACCTCTCACCCACATCCACACAGCAGTGTTGAGATCATCCTCCTGAGGCCATGCTGAGTTCTATTCACTCCTCCTCCTTCCTCAGATCTGATCCTCCTTGAGGCAAACCTGAAGTGCATGTGAAGGAAGCAAGCACATGGCTGAGAACTTTAGCAGTCAGTGCCCTCAATCCTTTTCTCCCTAATGGGCTACATCCCCAGGATGGCAGATAATAAAAATGCACCTCTATGTTATTCTCCAACAATTTGTATTATCTCAGTTCTCTGCTACAGAGTCCAATTCCAATTGATTAAATCTTTAGACACTCAGAAGAAGGTGATGTTCATGTTTGTGAGAAAACTAAAGTGTTGAGGTCAATATTGTTGGCCTAGACTCTAGTCTCTGGACTTGCATATCCAGCCATGGCTGCTGTGAGACAATCAGTGCCCTGGTCACTGGCTCTCCCAAAGTTTCGGTCCCTGCAAATCTGAGTTTTGGGTTAAGGCCAGGATTCTGTGTTCTATTTTCTGGCAAAGACATAGGTGAGGTCACAGGCAACTGAGCTGTGCAACTCTTAAACAACATGAAAAATTCTGCAATTTTCCTCCGGGGAAAAGAGAAACTGTAAGAACACACACAGTTCCTTCTCAGAATAGCTCTTAGTTGTCCCAGTGACTTGGAGATCACTGGGGTCAATATCATCAAAAAGCATACACTGGCCCCAAAACGCACTCTCCAGGAGGATTGATGGGAAAAGGAAGAAACACTCATATTTTAGGTTGTGTGCACTTTTGTTTTACAAATATGTTTTGTATTTATAATTTAAAACAACAGCAAAATTTTTTTCTTCCAAATGTCTTCTCCTTTAGGCACAGAATCAGAGAACTGCAGGACCTCAAGGGATTATGGGTCCTTGGAGACCATCTGTCCCAGGCCCTCCTTGACACAGGAAGAACTGGGCTGGCAAAAGGGAGGGACTTGCACAAAGTCATCCAGCTCAAGATCACACACCGGACAGGAGGACTTTGGAAGGCATTTCCTAGACACATTCATTTATAAAACTAATTGTCCCATTGAGAATCCAACAGAACGTGGAGTGCTACAGAAAGTGTGGCCTGAAATTTCCCCAAGAAAAAAGGAAAGGCAATTAAAGGTGTGTTAAAAAACCGAGTGTGACCATTTTGAAAGCAGTCAGGCTTGAATGAGAAAATGCTGAGAGAAAATGAACAGGGTAAGGGAAGCCATTGGGAGCAAGGAGCATTGTCGCCCTGTGTATCTATTGATATTTCTAGATTAATTTACCTGTATATTGGGAGGGGGAGAGAAAGCAATTGAGTGAAATAAGATGGATGCCCTGTCAAGCAATTTAAAGCTTCCTCCTTCTCAAACTCCACAGGGAAAAAACTCAAGTTGCAAGAAAATGGGAGAACATGGAAAGAAATGGCCACTGGGGCCCTCTGGAAATCCTGAGAGGAATAGCCTCCTCATAGTTTATGGTGAGGGCACCTAGGAGGTTAGAGGGGCTGGAAAGTGATGCCCTGAACAAGTGAGTAAGGGAGATGAGGGCATTCCTCTTCTGTTGTTTGCTGGTGTCCAATGTTGGCTTCCCAAGGTATCACCAAAGCAATCCACTGATAAGAAAAAACTGAATTTATTCTTACTGTAGTAGGGAGAGTTCTACTTCAACAGAGTCTTAGGAGTGTCCAGGAGGGGGGGTCCAACAAAGTTTGACTGGAATTTTGAAGTCTGGTTTAGGATGAGTCTTTAACTGGAGGAAAAGGCAGTGCTTGGTTAAGGTTGGGTAAGGCTCATGACATAATAGGTTAGGACTGGTGGACACAGCAAAGCAAGTACTTGAGGCAAGGGGTTCAGAGAGTATTGGGGTGCAAACTGTCACTTGATGCTTTCACTTGAAGAGTTGACAGGTCTCTCAGGAAATTCTTGAAATAATAACGTTATTTGCAATTTTTATCTTGCTGGGAAAGGGTTTTCTAGTTATGTTGATGAGGATAGTGGAATAAATAGACTATAAGCTGTGTGGGTGTAGATGGTTTCCATTCACACTGGGAAGACCACCCTGGAGTATTATGCTCAGTTCTGGGCAACCAACTTTAAGGGATGTTAACAAATTGGGACAGGTCCCAAGGTTAATGACCAGGGCAAGGAAGCAAACTCCTGTGGGAGATGACCAGAAGAATTGGTGTATTCAGATTGAGAGAAATAGGAAATCTGGTACCTGCCCCATGGCAAAGTTCTGCTGTGGGGATAAAGCAGTGGCCCTGTTCTCGAGGGGCTTAGAAGGCAGACTTAGGGCCAGTGGATGAGAGACACAGAAGTAGGCTTCTGTTTAGCTTAAAAAAGAACTTCCTAAGAGTTAGAAGGGATGGGATATCTCACAAGGTGCTCAGCTCTCTGCCAGAAAACTACCCAGGTATCTTGACATTGCTGCAGAGGCCATTCTTCTATTTACTTATGGGTCCTCCTTCTCTCTCTAAGTAGTATTCATACTTTAAGATCAAGCTCAAATGCCACCTCCCTTCATGAAGCTGATTGATTCCTCCCCAACTAAAAATGATCAATAGCTCTTATTGTCTATATTCTTTCTATGCCAATATCACCATCTGCCTTCTGCTATTGAGGGGCTCTGCCTCTGGCAAGCTGCATGACTTTGAGCAGGGCCTGTTCCCTCTTTCAGCCGTGGTTTTCTCATCCACAAGGGTGATGGGTTTAGGTAGGAGTTTGAACCAGCCTTGATATGGTGGCTCTCAGTAACCCCCCCAAATTACAAAAGCCAAGATACAGATGGACACAAAAGCTGTCCTCCAAGGCCTACAGAGAAGTCTCAGGGAAAGAGAATGATGACTTCTGCTTTCTGATCCCAGAGGGGAGAAATCAGTCTCCATCATGGCATTAGTTTCAAGGATCTGATTTCAGTTTGGTATCAGAGAGGACATCCCCTGCTGTCCAAAGGCCTTGGCTGCCTTGAGGCAGGAAGGTAGTGAGTGCTCCATTCCTGGAGGTGTTCTGGCAGAGATCAGTGAAGGGAGTGTGGGCAAGTCATGTCAGTTGGAAGGCCTGAGGCCACAAGTAAAAGAATCACAAACTAAAAGTTGCTTAAACAGTAAGGAATTTGTTATCTATCATAATAAGAAGTAATGATATCTAACATAATAGAAAGTCCTGACACAGGGTGAGTCCACTGGTAGATGACGTAGCACATAAATGATGTCAGGGCTCTGAGAAAGCTTCTCTGGGATTCTCTTGGGTGACCCCTCATGATCCAAGAGGCCGCCACAGTTGCAAGTAACACTTCCTCACACAAATACACCCAAATGCAGAAGGAGCAAGCATCGAGTCTCTTTTACAAATGAAGAAAATGTTCCCAGAAGCCTTCACAGGTTTCCCTTTACATGTCATTGGCTAGGGTGGAGTCACATTGGTGTGCTTCAACCAGTCACTGGCAACAAGTAAGACATTAGTTTAATCAGCTTAAATCAGTCAGTGTGCCTGGGCAATGTCCATGAAATACATGGGCACCAAGTACCTGAACAAAACCGGGTACTGATAAGAAGGAAGAAGGGGGAGCTAGTGGGTGGCCAGACTACACAGCCTGCCATAGCATGAATTTCTGACTAGACAAGTCCTGAGGCTGATTCCAACTCCTGGATTCTATGTCTAGGGTTCCTTCCAGTTTGAGAATCCCAATTTTTATAGGTAGCCACTTCTTTTTTTTTTTTTTTAAACCCTGCTTTTCTGACTTTCTTATGGCCCGATTTTCCTCTCCCACTCCCTGTCTTTGAGGCTGCAATTAGCCCCTGGTGACACATTTGGCATGGGAATGCTGTGAACACTATCCTGATGAGCTGGGTGCAGGCCCAGACAGCAAACACAGGCAGCTAGTTGCCTCTCAACTTCCCTGCAAAAGAAGAAGAAAGAAAGAAAGAGAGAAAGAGAAAAAAAGAAAGAGAGAAAGAAAGAAAGAAAGAAAGAGGGAAGAGAAAGAGGGAGGGAGGGAAGGAAGGAAGGAAGGACGGAACTAGGAAGCAGAGCATGAGCTGAGAAATTGCTGTCTGGAAAGGGCACACCCTCTTTGATTCAGCTGTGAACCACATCCTTCCTGGCCCCAAGACAGACAGACGTAGAGGCTGAAATGGGGTAGAAAGATGCTTGACACATTGGTCTGTCTCCTCTGTCTAAGATTCCCAAGATAACCTAAAATAGCCAGGGTTATCCTGAACTAACAAAAGCCAGCAGCCCAAAGCCAAACTGCTGCGTAGCCCAGGCCGTGAATGCCAGTACATGGAAGGGGGATGGCTGAGCCTTTGACTTTCTCTGTGTGAGACAGAGCCCTACCTCCCATTAAGACCCACACAGCAAGGATTCTTGCAAACTAAGAAGGGAGAGGTTAGATTCTGGGCAAGCAAACAATAAAAGGCCAGTGGCCACCATGTGGCTTCAGAGGCTCTGGCTCTGTTCCCCACTCAACCACTGCCCTTCACCCTCCACCCACCCCACTCCCAACCCTGGCTCCCTGAGTTCTCGCACAGGGAAATTCATCCACAGAACATGCTGGTAACCTGCCTTTGCCAAACGGCAAGCAGGGAGGAGGAAGGCAGAACACCCAGTCTGCCATAATTTCTCACCATTTCCATAATTTCACCTCTGAACACATGGCACGTGACAGATATAGCTGGAAGACCGGAGTTGCATGCTGTGCTATGGGGAAGTGAGGACTGACATCAGACTGACTGGTTGTATTGACAATGACAGACTGCCAATGGGCATTGGTTAGAGACCTAGACATTGAAGCCTTGGATGTTCTAGACCATGTGCTAAGCAGGATCAAGGTGACAGGAAGGACTGAGACTGGGATGTGCCCTCAGGGAGGTCAGAGACAGCCTGCTGGGAAGTGAGGCACACACATAAACACTCATGAAGAGATCAGGCTGTTCAAGCAGAACAACATCCCACCAAATTACTATTGCTTCCCCAGCACCTAAAATAAGATTTAGTCATTACTGATTTCTTACTATGAGCCCAACTCTGTATTAAGCTTCTTACATGTGTGATTTCATGTAAACCTTACTCACAAATCTTTGTATCTGGTAATATTACTTACAGGTGAGACCCAGAATGAAGCAGAGGACACAGGATTTGGACTGAGAGCTTCTGGTTCCAGAATTTGCAGGCTTAACCATTATACTGCACTACCTCTAGCATCAGGCGTATAGTAGATACTCAAAATGTGTTTGTTAAATGCCAGAATGAATGTATGAAATACAAAAAAAAAAACATTATTTAAGTGTAGCCCTGTGGGAACTCAGAGAAGAGAGAATTCTGCTTGGGATGGTTAAAGGGAGCTTTCGCGAAATCCTTTTTAGGCTCAGGATTGTATAGTAGCCGGGGAGATTGGGAGAGGGGCCTGTGTGGCAGAGATTTGCTAAAGTGGCCCTGTGATCCCCTCCTCTTGATGTTCGTGCCTTGTATGATCCCTTCTCTTTGAGTGTGGGCAGGGCTTGCTTGCTTCTAACCCATAGAGTATGCAAAGGTGACTGACTGATGTCACTTTCATGATCACATGACATAGATTATAATGCCCGTCTTACCAGGAGACCCTCTCCTTTGCCGGCTCTGAAGAAAGAAGCATCATGTTAGGGAAGCCCATGTGACAAGGAACCAAGACCAGACTCTGGACAACGACCCGTCAGGAATGAGGGCAACGCTTGGGTGATGACTGACAAGAAGCTAAGACCCTTGGTCCAACTACCTGCAAGGGCTTGAATCCTACCAACAACCATGTAAGCTGGGAAGATCCTTCTCCAAGTGAACCTTGAGATGAGACCACAGAAATTATGAGATAATAAACTGTATTGCCTTAAGCCACTAAATTTGAGATAATATTGTTATAACAATAGATAACTGGTATAGCATCACTGGCAGAAGCACAGCAGAAGCAAAGGCCTGAAGGTGGCTCCCTCCAGGAGTTCCAGGACAAGTAGGGTGCCAGCAGGAAAACTAGGATCTAACAGGGATCTGTCCAGCAGGCTCTGAGCACAGAGGAGTCAGGGAGGCTGTTCCAGGAGGAGACATAGAGCAGGGCAGATGGCTGCATAGTGGACAGGACAGGAGGCCATGGTAGGCGCACAATGCCGCAATGGAGGCAGCGCACCATGGAGGTGAGCCTGGAAGTGTGGCTGGGGCCAACTGAATCCCAAATCATATTTTTTAATAAATCAGACCAGGATCTCTCCAGCTTCTGCCTGAAGTTGTTGTCTCCTCTGGGGGAAGTGATTTCAAATAGAGGTGAAGATGCCTAAGAAATGACCCCTGATTTCCCCAAGCACATCTTCCTTTCAGGGAGCTTCTCCAGCAAGTTCTGGAAGTCCTGCTTTCTCACTGGGTCTCCCACTGGAGAATTCCTGCTGAAATTGAAACATCAGTGGCTCTTGGTGGCATGGGGATCCTGTTGTCTTACCTGTCATCATCGTTACTCAAGGACCTCCCATTTGCTTAATAAAATGTATAAAACCCTCATTCTGGTTCACAGCCCTCCATGCAGTGGCCCTCAGCTTCCTGGCCAGAGTCATTTCTCACCACCCTGTTATGCAGATCCTTCACTCAGAACCACCAATCTCTGGAGAGCAGATATGCCTCTCCGGGTTTTGGCTCACATCCCCTTCCTCTGCTCCACTTCCACACACATAAATGCTTCCCACCCCCAGTCTCAGCTAATGTGGCCTTCTTCTCTGACCCATTCCCACTTCCAGCTGGGAATAATGGTCACCTCCCTTTCTCTAAAATCCCACAGTCCTGCATGCAGTCACATCTCCTTTGGGGTACTTAGCATTTGCTCCTGTAAAATAAGGTAATTTATATTTCTGCTTATTTTCCCGCAAGACTCTGGGTCCTGGAGTCAGTCAAATCCTTATTGCTCTACTTTTTTTTTTTTTTTTTTTTTTTATTTATTTTTTTTATTTTTTTAATATATGAAATTTACTGTCAAATTGGTTTCCATACAACACCCAGTGCTCATCCCAAAAGGTGCCCTCCTCAATACCCATCACCCACCCTGCCCTCCCTCCCACCCCCCATCAACCCTCAGTTTGTTCTCAGTTTTTAACAGTCTTTTATGCTTTGGCTCTCTCCCACTCTAACCTCTTTTTTTTTTTTTTTTTTTTTTCCTTCCCCTCCCCCATGGGTTTCTGTTATGTTTCTCAGGATCCACATAAGAGTGAAACCATATGGTATCTGTCTTTCTCTGTATGGCTTATTTCACTTAGCATCACACTCTCCAGTTCCATCCATGTTGCTACAAAAGGCCATATTTCATTTTTTCTCATTGCCACGTAGTATTCCATTGTGTATATAAACCACAATTTCTTTATCCATTCATCAGTTGATGGACATTTAGGCTCTTTCCATAATTTGGCTATTGTTGAGAGTGCCGCTATAAACATTGGGGTACAGGTGCCCCTATGCATCAATACTCCTGTATCCCTTGGATAAATTCCTAGCAGTGCTATTGCTGGGTCATAGGGTAGGTCTATTTTTAATTTTCTGAGGAACCTCCACACTGCTTTCCAGAGCGGCTGCACCAATTTGCATTCCCACCAACAGTGCAAGAGGGTTCCCGTTTCTCCACATCCTCTCCAGCATCTATAGTCTCCTGATTTCTTCATTTTGGCCACTCTGACTGGCGTGAGGTGGTATCTGAGTGTGGTTTTGATTTGTATTTCCCTGATAAGGAGCGATGTTGAACATCTTTTCATGTGCCTGTTGGCCATCCGGATGTCTTCTTTAGAGAAGTGTCTATTCATGTTTTCTGCCCATTTCTTCACTGGGTTATTTGTTTTTCGGGTGTGGAGTTTGATGAGCTCTTTATAGATTTTGGATACTAGCCCTTTGTCCGATGTGTCATTTGCAAATATCTTTTCCCATTCCGTTGGTTGCCTTTTAGTTTTGTTGGTTGTTTCCTTTGCTGTGCAGAAGCTTTTTATCTTCATAAGGTCCCAGTAATTCACTTTTGCTTTTAATTCCCTTGCCTTTGGGGATGTGCCGAGTAAGAGATTGCTACGGCTGAGGTCAGAGAGGTCTTTTCCTGCTTTCTCCTCTAAGGTTTTGATGGTTTCCTGTCTCACATTCAGGTCCTTTATCCATTTTGAGTTTATTTTTGTGAATGGTGTGAGAAAGTGGTCTAGTTTCAACCTTCTGCATGTTGCTGTCCAGTTCTCCCAGCACCATTTGTTAAAGAGCTTATTGCTCTACTTTATAAGTAGCCATATGACTTTGTAGCAGGGGTGATACAGATTTCTTATCTAGATGGGTAGGGCTTGGACAGACATTTATCCTTCCGGTGGTGAGAAACCTTTGATTTCATGTACTCAAGGGGGGAATTAACCACATCATAGCCCAGCTTGCAAAACCTTCCCACCATTTTTCTGCAAGCAGATTATTAATACTCCCCCCCCCCCCCAAGTCTTGGTTCCTACAAAACATGGGGATAATATAGTATTTACCTCAGAGAGTCTTTGAGGTTTGTATGAGACAATCCATGTTAATTACTTAGCATAGCACCTGAGCATTCTATTGATTTACTCAACAAATATTTATTGAGTATCTATTATGTACCTGGCACTAGGGACATAACAGTGAAAGAGATGGACCATTTTACTGCTCCAATGAACCTATGTTCATGAAAGCTCATGTAAGTGAATAAATAATCTAATCTAAGATGCTGACAAGTTCTTTGAAGAAAATAACTAGGATAAAGGATAGTGAGTGCTGGGGTAGGGAGAAGAGGTCTAGTTTAGCAAAGACCTGAGTTAAGAGAAGGAGCCAGCCATGCAAGACCTGGGGGAGGGTCATTCCTGGCAGAGAGCAGCAGGAATAAGTCTGAGCTAATTACACTTGTAGCCTAGTGACCAGTTCCTTTCCTCTGGCCCTCATAAGACAGTGTCTTATGAGATTGGGGAACTTGAGGAGAAGGAGCTTATCTTCAACTCCAGCCAGGCCTTCATCTTCAGAGAGATGGTCTTCACTGTCCTGAGACCCATAACCATGGTGGCCACTGGCTACCATTGGCCGGAGAAGACTGAAGACTTCCCTTACCTGTACTAATCTTGCCTGCTGCTTCAACGCCTCACCTTCTCTGGTCTCCAGTGAAGGTTGTGTTTCTTCAGTTCAGGGTCATGTTACTGTGTCATGTGCATATAGACTCGGAGACAGAGGGGGAGCTCCTGCAAGAGGTTGTCCTCAGATACACCCAGGGCTTCTGGAAGTTGCCCCTCTCTCTGCCCTCTCCCTCCCTCCCTGTGACCCTCTCCCTGGCAGTGTTTCCCGACCAGCGGCCAGCTTGTGATTCCACACCGCCCCCAGGAGTGCTTGTGGAGGAAGGAAGCATTTTTTATCGTTGCCCTGACTGGGAGGTGCTAACTGGCGCTAACCATCCCATGGCGCACGGGACAGTCCCACACAATAAAGAATCATCCTGCCTAAAATGTGAATGCAGACATGAATCCCTCAATCTCCCCTCAAATGTTACTAAGTCCTTTCCTCCCTACCTGGCTTCTGTCATTTGTTTCTTCATGAATAATCAAACCTCAGTTTCCCAAAGTCACTACCATATGTCTGACAAATTTGACAACCCCAGGTGTGGATGCCAGGGCCTTCTGTATGCAAGCCAGTAGTACTGCTCCATCAAGAGAAGAAGAGTGGCTCCCTCGGAACAAGGGGGTCACTCTGGTCATGTGCCTGGGCCCCCGGAGAAACATGGTGGTGAAGGCTTTCAAGCTGGCCTGCATTGTGGATAGTTCTTCTCTAAAATCAAATACTTCTCCCCACTGGAAGGATAAATGTCCTTCCAAGCCCCACACTTCTAGATGAGAAGTATACGTCACCCGTACCAACACTACGCTTGTCACACTCTGATGTACATTAGAAAGCTTTCTGTATGAACTTCTGCTTTTCCATCAGAGACAACGGCAATGGTGCTAATAGGGACGGGTCCTCAGTTTGCTTTGACATTTCTCAACATCATCATCATCATCACCAATTATCACTATTGTTAACCCTACGGGGCCTCACACAGAGCCTCACACTGGTGGGAGTTATGTCATGGGAGGGTCCCGACTGCTTGGATGGTTGTTAGGGGAAAATGGGGCAAGGCCGTGCTTCTGTTAACCAAGATCCTCAGGCAAAGTGACCCCGATTTGCTTAACATATCCTAATGCTTGATTAAAAGTCCTCAAGAGAAATTCTTTCGAGAAGAGGAAAGGTTCCAGGGGGCACTAGAAGGGCTCATTTTTCATTCTTTAACTTGGGGAGTTGGCAGGGAAAGGGGCGATGACTATTCCCTAAAGAAAGCAATGCTCCAGATGGTTCCTAGCAAGGCTGCTCCTTGGCAGGCCCGTCTGCCAGCACAACTTTCCAAACATCCAAGCCTAAAGCAGCTTTTGTGGGAGGTTCAGAGCAGGACCCTTCAGAGCAGGAGCTCTGTCCCACTCACCCTAAATTGGATGTGCCTGTTTACTAAAACATAAGAGATACTATCTGTTCACAGAACAAGGTGTGCCAGTAAGGGTCCTTTCAAGAAACGTGTGGCCATTCAGTGAGTCATGGGGCAAAGACGAAGATGTGGGCAGGGTTAAGGAAGGTTGAAGAACCCCAGGGCTGGCAGCATGGGGGATACGTTAGCCCCTCTGATCTGAAGAAGCATAGGAAGCAGCAATTGCCAGAGCCCTGGAAGTGAGCTGTGGTGTTGGACAGGCTGACAGAGGCAGTGGCCAAACCATACAGCCTGGAGGGATGGGAGCCTGGGGGATAAATGCCTCCATCTCAATCTCCTGAAAGAAGGCAGAGAGCATAGGAAGTCACTGATGCATCTCAGACATGTCATCCGTCAGCCTCCTGGCACAAGAACAGGAGGACTGCATCAGGGAACTTTTACAAACCACTCCAAAAGTAGTGCCTAAGGACAATAACCATTAATCTAGTCCTTGATCTTGTAGATTAGCAGTTTACAATTTAAACTGGGCTCACTTGGTTAGTTCTTTTGGTCTGATTTGTGCTTGGCGTGGCTGATCTCAGCGAGGCTCGCTCATGTGTCCGCAGTAAATTGGTGGGTTGACCAGGACCAGCTAGTTAGGATGGCCTTGTGTGGGCTGGTTAGAAAGACACAGGCCTCTTCACCTAGATCTCTTGCCCTCCAGGTTGCTAGTCTAGGCTTGTGTACAAAGCAGACAAGGGGTCCAGGAGCAGCAAGCAGACAGAACTCCAAGAGCCTATTTCAGATTCTGTGTCTCCCTCTCTCTCTGCCCTCCCCTTCAAAAATAAATAAACATTAAAACAAATTTAAACCTGGAGAGACAAATAGAGAAAATATAGCTCACAGGTCTAAATTTGTTAACCCAGCATTCAAGTCTCTTGAGAAAGGGTCCACCTCTCTCTCCAACATCGTTTCCATTGATCCTCAACCATACCCACATCCCTGCCAAACTGGGCTCTTCACAGCTTCATGTCCTGCCCTGGCTTTTCCATCTTCCTGCTCACTGTTCTCTGGATTATCCTCCCATCTTTACCTGACCAAATCCTCCACATCAGTCTTAAATCAATTCGCAGCCACCTTCTCCTGGGATCTTTCCGGGTTCTCATCCCCATCTGCTTCCCCTATCACACACACTCACTACCACCACCATCACCAAGCTGGAGGTTACTCTGAATTCCTGCCCACAGTTTCTAGAGCCCTCTGTGTGCCTCTTTTTAAGCACTTATTTGCGGGTGGCTATTTCCTTTGTTGGACTGAGCCACCAGAGTGCTGTGCCCTTATGTCCCCCACAGTGCCCAGCATAGACTATAAGTCCTCTTGACCTGAGGAGGTCAGTGCTAAACAATCCAAAGGCCGCAGAAGCACAATAGAGCCAAGAAACACCTGTCAGAGAGGACCCATCCAGGAGGCCTGTGCTTCTAAGGAGTAGCTACCGGAATCAGCAGAGAAGGACCCAGAAACACAGGAGTTGGGATACTGAATGAGAAGGCTCTAGTCTTGCCAGAAGACATACCTGGAACCAGAGGTCAAAGTCATGAGGAGACAGTTCCCAGTTCTATCCAAGGGAGAATTTCCTCTAAGAAAACAGTCTAGAATGGGTTGTGAAGAAAAGGGGTGACACACCCCTCACAAGCAATACATCAGTCTTCTGGTTAGTATCTGAGAGAGTGTTTTTTGTGGGGGCCTCAGTCCATTTGCATTTAAGTTTTTCACCTTAATAACTCCTTCATTAGACTCATGTTGTACCTTGGCACACAGGAATGTGCATTCACAGGCTCACAAGTAAAAGGGCTTTCAGGAGCCAGCAGCTCTCCTCAGGAGGCAAGCCTGTGCTGACCGTGGCAGCCAGCCAACTTCCTGAGAGCCGGCTGGGCACCAGTACATCATGTACTGTGGGCAAACTGGCATGTGGTTAGGGGATAGAAGGTGTGGGAGGGGAAGGCAGATGACCGGGCCAAGTGTCAGTCTGAAGGAATTCTAAAATGTTAGGGTGGCCTGATCCAGTGAATTTCCTATTACACACACACACACACACACACACACACACACCTGAACACACCTGAGGGATGGGTCATCCTCCCTCCGGTCAGAAACCAGTAGCTCAGCCCAGGGCTGAGATTCTCCCTGGGCAGTTATAAGAGGAACTGAGACAGCTTCTGGGGGCCCTCCTTTCCCTAACGCTGACACTCTTGGCCAACCCAACTCTCCTGGATTCTAAGTGGTGGAGGAACAGTGTTCCAGAGAGGGGACGTGGCCTCCTTAAATGCCAGAATGTGCCAGAACTATAGCCAGGTCTCCTGCTCATGGGTGTGAGTGCCAAGAGTGACAAAAGGGAAGGGGAACTCACACCAGTGGAGGGGAGCTCCCAGGTGACATCACTGCCTTCAGGCAGACAGTGAGCAGAGGACACCGCACCCCCCCTCCACCGCCAGGAGCTGTGCCTGGAGTGATTCTTCTGACCCATCCCAATAATGTCTCTGGTAATAAAACTCCCATCACCACCAACCCCTTTATCAATATGTCAAAACCCTCCACATCCTACAAGAGCCATATCAGAGGCCACCTTCTCCTCTTGTCTTCCTGTAAATCATCCCTACTCTAACCCAAACATGAATTTGTGCCCTTGTAGGAACTTGCCACTTTGTTATGGTCTGGTCAGACTGCTTCTGGAATTTTGGTTAGACATGTATATATACCTTGTTGAGGATCCCTGTCCATGAATGCCTTAGGCTCACATTGTTCTCTCTTCCCCACTTTCCCCTCAATGCCCAGCCCAGGACCTGGCTCAAAAGCAGCACTTGACAAACACAAGTTAGATTAATGATATTCCTTTGCCTTCTGCCATCTGCATGACAAGACCATCTAGCTTTCTTTTTGGCCAGCCAGCTCCAATGCCTTTCCAATAAGGCAGACATACTTTTCCCTCTCTTCTTTCTGTTTCTTTTGGATGAGCAGGAATGAACAGTCCCTTGGGCCTTTTTGTTGAGAAATCTCCTGACCACTCACCACTGTATCAGTTACTCACCAGGACTGAGGGCATTCTCTAAAGCCCAGGATGCCCTCAGTGCATAGAATGGTATTTGATGGATATCCTCGCATCTGCAAAGCCCTGTGAAGACCTCTGATACCATCAGTGTCCCCAGATACTACCATCTGATGATTCCCCCAGTACTAGAAGGAAGCTTCTTCCTATTGTCCACAAGGTGTGCTAAATAAACCCTGTGAGCTGAGCCTTTTTTCGGGCTATTTGAGGGTAGAAAGTGCTCTTTCATATCAAATATTCCTTCTGAGGTTATAAAAACTGGGATTACTGGCTGAAACCACTCACCCTCTCCTGCCTATAAAGAAGAATTTTGTTAATGCCGGAACAGCCTATACTGTTCCAAGAACTTGGCCCTTCCCCCCAATCCCAGCCCTGTTCACACAGAAGCTCAAGAAGCTCAAGAGAAAAGTCCATGTTTTCCTCAAAAGCAAGCATCAGCTCAGTGGATCTTAGGTGCATCCTGAAGAATCCCTAACAAGCAGGTGATTCAGAATGGATGGGCTGAAAGAAAAGCATGTAGCCACGAGACCCTGAGCCAGAGAGGCAGGTTCTTGAAGTCCTAGTCACCACCCCACCCTGCCGCCCACCCCATGGTTTCCCATTGCCTACAAGAAAGTTAGATATATCTGTTTATCCAGAATTCAGATGTTCACATCCTGACCCTAATTATTTTAGTCTCTTCTGCTGGACCTCTAAACCACCAGCCATCTTGGGGCATTTGTGCTCCCCACATATGCCCAACTCATGCCCCTACAGTTCTTTGTTCCAGCTACTGAAACATACTTTGTCTTAGGATGGATTCTCAGACCCTGAAACATGGATTCAAGTGCAGCTATTTTGGGGAGGGAAGAAGGGGGAGATGATCAAGAAAATACGAGTTGGATAGCGGGGAAAGAAGGAAATCAATCAAAGGGAATGTTGTTGGGCAGATTCCCATTGTGGGCAACCAAGGTTTATTTCTACTGGGGAACTTGGAGATGGCATATGACCCGCATTGGAGTTGTAGCCACCTGAGAGTAGGGGGAACTGGAGTGTTTATTCACCAGCTCCCATCAGTCACTGGTGGTGGGGCTCAAGGGATGGGGGAGGCATTAACTCTGCAGCGTGTAAGTCCAGCTTGCAAGGAGACTGGCGACTTCCAAGGGGATTCAGGCCAGTGTGGTCCTGGCCTTTCCATGCTTCTCTTCCCTCTCCTGCTGCCATTTCTTAGTTTCTCCAAATAGCTTGCTCATTGAGGTACCATGACAGTTCCTCCAAAAGGCTTTTCTGACCTTCAGTCAGAACCAATGACTCTGGTATCCACAGGCCATCTCAGTACAGCTGTTACAACATCCTCCTGTTTCAGCCTTTAGGTTTTACGCTTCAGTCAGCCTGATAGTTAAAGGCTGAAATGGCAAGTGGGCAGTGTGGTGGTGACACCATATTCCCCTCTGATTTCTTCCTTTTCTGCTTGACTCACAGTGGCATCTGTGGTTTGTATACTCACAGCAACTCTCATTCCATGCATATGAGCAGTAAGAAAATACCCCTTTAAAATACGGTTTGGTACTTTTGCCTGAAATCTGTTCTTGTTGAAGAAAATGAAATTTAAATGATGTTTTTGAAGCTGTGCATGGTAATTGTTGTGTTATTATATAATATTTACAGGGTTTTTTTTTCCACGAAGAGATTTTAACTATGGTCAAATAAGGATAAGAATAAATACCTAATTCCAAATTTCTCTTTCCAAGTTACCTGGAACTGTGATAAATACATACACTGAAAGCATCTACTCTCCCTCTGAAAAAAGAGGAGAGGGTGCAAATGAAAAGAAAAACAACAACGAAGAGAAGAGGCTGCCCCCAAAACACAGAGCGTTAAAAATGGCTGCATATAAGTAGCAGAGTGGTTTCTACGAACCCTAGAGAGACCCACAGAGGTGAAGTGAAGAAGGACAGCCTGGTGTAAAACCGTCTTATCCTGTCTCCTAAAAACAACTTCACTGAGTATTGCAGTGAACTCTGGAAAAGAGCTATATCACCTACAGTCCCACACAGAGAAAGACGAATGAGGGATTGTCTTAGTCTGTTCAGGCTGCTATAACAGAACACAATAGACTGAGTGATTTATAAACATCAGGCATTTTTTTTTCCTCACGTCCTGGAGGCTGGAAGTCCAAGAGGTGGTGTCCTGAAAGGGCTTGCTTCCTGGTTCACAGATGGCCCTCTTCTCACTGTGGTGGAAGGGGTGAGGGAGCTCTCTGGACCTCTTTGATAAGGATGCAAATCCCATTCATGAGGGCCCATCCCTCATGACCTAGTCACCTCCTGAAGTCCCACCTCCTGATACTATCCATGGGGGGTTAGGATTTTAACACATGAATTTGGGGGGACACGATCATTCAGTCTGTAGTAGGAGCCAACAGCTGTGGTCAATGGATTAAGAAGCTGGAGAATCTACTAAAAGAAGTCAGAGACAGTGTGTGATTAATGGGGGATCTGTTCATCATGGGTTTACCCCATGAGCTGCTGTATTTCCCTTGCTTACAGGTCAAAGGTCCGCCTGACTGTGTTTGCTGAGGTGAGTGGATCTCACTCAGCTATTGAGTATTTCTGAAGGTCAGGTCCATAGCCCACCAGCAGGTGGGAAAGCCAGAAGGCTCAGCTTGGCCTCTAAAATGAATAAGTACCTCTGCCCATCAGAGCCACCCAGTGACAAAAGTGGCAACAGAGGCTGTGGGAGCATGAGACTGGGAAGTTGTGGAGAAAGTTCTTGTCTAAGGGAGGAGGCTGGACCCTTTACACAGCCAAAAAGATCCAACTCGAGGAGTCTGAGTGCTGGGCTCCAGCTCAGTGGTTTCACGTCTATACTACCATTTCCAGTTCCAAGTGGGTGACTTGCTGTCCTTACCCTCCACATGTCCCAAGTGACAGAGTGCATTACCCCTCCTTGGAGTCACCTTGGGCCCAGTGGCCTTCGTGACCTTTCTTGCCTGCCACATTCATCTGCTTGGACCACCACTATTGCCTACACAGCCCCTCAGTATGAGGGGTCCCCGAGGTAGACACGCTGTTCCTCATCTTAGGATACCCTGTTCCCAGTACTGTGTTGTTGCCTGTTGCTAGCATCATATGGGTGACATCAGTACTTGTCACGTGAGTCACATTTAAGTTCTTTGCAGTCTCTTTCCTCTTAATGTCCTTGGCCTGTCCCAAAGCTCTAACCTTTCAAGCTCATCTCCATTCGCCCCTCTGCTAGTCCCTGTCTGCAGAGGCCATTGGTAGATGAATTGGTTCTGAACTTAAAGGGGACAGTCACAAACACATACATATTTTGGGGTGAGGAGTGGGTACCTCCTCACCTCCTCATCCAGGGTACCTCCTGGATACCTGAAAGAAACAAAACCTACTAAAACCTCTATAATCCTATCTACCCACCCAGGAGAGAACTTTTTTTTTTTTTTTTTTTGCCAATTATAATACTTAAAATCGACCCCTTCTCCTCCACTCAAAAATCCTCCCCATCACTCCACACACATCTCAAACACCATGACTCCACGAGGCACATCTGATCCCCAGCCAGTTGTAATCTCTGTCCTGCAAGGCCCCCACACACTGTGCCTTGGCTACTGCACTCACAAGTTACTGCCTTCTACTGCATTACTCATGACCAGACTGCAGGTCCTGGTGGGTAGGGGGTTCTGATTCATCTCTGCCCCACCTCACCCCAGCCCCACTGCCACCCCCAGAGCCTGGCCAAGACAAGAGGTAAGCTGGGTAAATTGAGTCACATCAGATAACAGGAAGTATGGTCAGGGGCATAACTTGACTTTGATGGATTTCGTTTTAACTTCCCAAGAAGCCACTGTCTGAGCTCTGAGCCTGAGAAGCTGGTGAGAACCTGGCCTGGGACTTAGCCTCCTGGGTTCTTGGCAAGAACCCAGCTGACTCTCCCTGTCCTCTGGTGGCCCTGCCACAACTTTCCCCAACTCATCATATAGCTCCTGAGGAGGCTTCTCGTACTTAAGAAGATAGACTTGGGCAAGACGGCTGTAAAATCCCAGATGTGTAAAGCTGGAGGAGGGCTGTCACCCAAGGCTGCTGTCCCTTCCACAGTGTGCCTACTAAGTACGCATCCAGGCTTGGCTCAAACAGTGCCGCTTGATGGAGAGTGAGCACCTCTGTCTTTGGCCAGCTCAGCCTGGGGGATGCTTTCCTTAGATGCACATCTACCCTCTGAGCCCCATTCTACCCACTGGGGCTGCACAGAACAGATCCGCTCCCTCACCCCTGGAGCAGCCCAGCAGATGTTTGGGGACAGCTCTCTTGCCTTTGTGAGTCTTCTTTCTCCAGACTAAACAATTCCCAGCTCTTACACTGTTTTTAGTTGTCCCAACAGAGCCATTGTTTTTAACTGCTCTTGAACAAACACTCTCCTCAAGGTGAAATAGAAATGAATAGTCATGTTGGTGCTGACCTGACCCTTGCTGTACTTCAACAAAGATAAATACTTTCACGTCTCTCCAGTGGTGCAGAAATAATTGGCAAGTGTCGCATTCGTGCACACACTTGCTCAACTCATGCCAACAGGAGACTGTGAGAGTTTGAACAAGGTGCATGGTTCTGGTTTTGTAGAAAACAGAAGGTTAGACCTCAGTTTGGTCTTTTTTTTTTCCTTTTTTCTTTTTTAGTCTTTCTTTTTTCTTTTTCTTTAAATGTAGACGAGCATAAAGCAAGGAGACTGAGCACCAAGAACTCAGTTGAAAACCATCCTTTGAGAACTTTGGGGCAAGGTCTATAGGATCAGAATGTGGCCCCCGCTTTTGCTCAACAGCAAAAAGGGGAAACTGATGGTGGAAAATTCCTGAAGGATTCCTGAAGAGGCTTTGTTTTCGTGAAGTAATCGTTAGTCTCATTTCCCAGGATCCTCCCTTCAGAGAACACTAGGAAGTGTTCAATAGGCCGGATCTCTTAACCATGAATTGTAAAAGACTAGAATCCTTCTTTCCTCCTTGCTTCCCTCCTTCCTTCCTTTCTTCTTTCCTTTTTTTCCCCTCTTCACGTTATTCCAAAATGTCGTGGAGGTAACAAATGCCTCAACGCTTTTGTGGTCCCATGCTTTGATTGTGTTGGTCGTTCATTGCTTCACGTGAAGGGACTAGTATTTAGAGTCCGGCATCTTGTGATAAAGAGCTTGCACCAAAGTTGAACTTGCAGTAATGAGGTCTAACCTGCAATCAAATTAAATGTCACAGCATTAGATTAATTTCACTCTGTACCTCCATGGTGATTCCCTTCCGTTAATTCCTTACATTGGTACAAAATCCTTCCTAAAGGTGAATTTTATGTAGACATACGATATAGATATAATTCTTAATCATATTTTTAATGAAAAGACTAAGCAAAAGAAGTTTTAAGGTCTAAGGGTCTTAATTACGTCACCTTGGATCCAATCAGAGATAACTCCTGCAAAGGCAATAGTGATCTAATGGCAAACATCTTCATTTGTGCTTGCTTCTAAGCCCAGGGACATGGAGAAGATGAGAACATACGTTCAGATCATGCCAACCTGGCAGACTTTTGAAAAGCCTTGAAGGTTTTGAAAAGAGAATGTCTCCTCTCCTTCCTAAACATCGTAACAGTGGAACCTTTCCCAACTTCATCCTACACTCTTTTACATTCCCTGAAAGAGGAAGTCCGTTTTGCCACCTGATTAAAGCTTGAGATAAGCATGATTCATCTGAGCAACTTACTATAGGTCAGAAGCATAAATCACAGCCTGAGAGTCTGAGGGAAAGGCGGGGGAGGGGAGTCAAGGTAGACTTCTTAGGGCAGGGTGTTAACTGCCTCCCGAGTGTCTGAGAAGCTAGAGTGTCTGGTCTGACCCCCAGCCTGGAGGACCCCCTTTCCATCACAGGTGGAGGACGGAGAAGCAGGGGGATGAGAGGTCAGCTGATGGCCTGGGTTCCTTCGAGAGCAGGAGCTTCATATTTGCAGTGGGACTTCTGGGTGCTTTTAGCACATTTCTGAGACTAGACTGGGCTGATTTAAAGGAGATAGATAGGAAGGAGCGAAAGAGAGGCTGCAGGAAGAGAAAATACACAGAGCGGTTTTGCTAAGGAGAACCAAGGTTGCTCATGGTGAGGGGTCACCTCTCAGATTAAAGAGAGAAGGAGCCCCAGGAGCCAGAGGATGAGGGCTGGCTGGACCTCACAGGGAGAGACGCCTCCTGTTGGCCTCCCTGAGGCCCCTCCACTCCAACCAGCCGTGGAAAGCAAAAGGCTCATCTTTAATTTGTACCAATTTTTCTGACAAACTCAATTTGAAGATTCAGCTCAAGTACAATCAACAAAGTGAACCAACCAGAAAATCGCTTGCTTCCCTTGGAACAACAAAGACCATGAGCGACCCCAAAGAAGGCAGAGAGTGTGCAGGGCTCCATCTGGGCACAGGGTCTCTGCTCCTCTGTCATCAGCATGAACTAAGGCCTAGCCCATGCAGGCGGGCTCCTTCCCATTTCCCAGCATTTCCTAAGGTGCTTTGGGGAAGGCAGCAGTTTGCAGGGGAAAGAACTCTGCATTTGGAGTCAGGAAGCCTGGGTTCTAACTGTCTCTGCTCCTAAATGCTGGGCAGCCCTGGACTAGTCGTGTCTCCTAGCGTTGCATGTTTCTTATACTTAAAAGGTATGGGAAGCAGGAAATGATCCCTGCAGCGCCCACTTTACAGGGTGATTACGAACCTCAAATAAGATAATGGATGTGAAAGCTGCTTTTGTGCATCCTGGGGCATCGAGCAGATGCTTCTCTCTCGGTATAATGGTGATGATGGCAATGACGATAATGGTGGCTGAGCTACTTTTTATGCACAGCTCCTATAAATATCATGCCACGAGACAAACTCTTGATTTTAATGGCCTAACTGCATTCATCTTACCCATCCCTGGGTTCTCACCCAGGCTCTGAAGAATCGTTTTTAGTTCTGTGCAAAGGAGTTTGGGTGGATTGTCTCAGAGCATCCTTCTCCCCCTGCCAAGTCCAGAGCCTCTCCTGGATGTGCTCCCTTGAACATCAGGGAGCCAGAGCATCAGCACCCACTCTCAGGTCACGCTGTTCCCAGAGTTCCCTGGAAGCAGGGGAGGTGGATGATGTTCAAAGCCTTTCCCACACCTCAGGCTCTACACTGAACAGACTCTTCTGACACCCCAGCTGCCTGCTTTTACTCGAGCCAGAAAGAAAGGACACGAGGAAAGAGCTAAGTGGGTCAGGGATGTACGTTGTAGATTATGATGGTGCGTGTGTGCGTATGTGTGTGCAGGTGCACACGCATGGTGAGGACACGTCAGGGAATTGGAATTCTGGTTCCAGCCCTTGCCTCTCCCTATGCCATATCCAATAGGTGAAAAATTCCTCTAGGACAGATAGAAATGGACGTTATTTTGTAGAGAAAGGAAACCGAGGCAATGACAAAAGTGAATTGCCAGTGGTTTTTGAGAGATTCTCTGAACAAGCAGGGTCAGAATCCCAGATAACCACGTTCTCCAGCTTTTTCTAAGCATGCAGGTGGGCTCCTGCTCCTGACTGAAGGGAGCTTGTGGCCTGGTACTAGGGGCAGATGGCCAGTGTTCACTGTGGACGAGGGAGTAGACAAAAGGGGGAGAGCCCGGGCTCCTTGGCCCATCTTAGAATCTCTGAGCTGAAGGATCACTGGGTTCCATGGGCTCCGATGCAAAAATACTGGCAAAAATACTTTCAAAGTTTTCAAAGATATCCTCCAACCTCAACTCACATTTAGAGAGGCTTTGCATACTAAACAAACTAAATATGTTAAGTTAAAATTACTGTATTTCCCCATTACTTATTAAAGACATATCTGACTGTGGCAAGGAGTCTCCAAATAGCACGAGAGTCCCAATATATGGAATATGTGCAATGCTGGTCAAAGCAATAGAATTCGGTTCTTCAGTCAAGACAGCGCTTTGCTGGGAAACATAAATTTCCATCAGGCGTTCGAAATCCCAGATACAGACTATCTTTGAGAACCTCTGGTAGACTAGGGAAAACGAAGCCCAGAGGGAAAGGAAGAAGCGACTTGTCCAAGGGACTTGTCCACAGGGAGTTGGTGGCAGATCAGGAACTAGAACCAGGTCTCTCAACTTGTGCCCTGGATCCATTTTCTTTTTCAGCACCTGGACCCCCTGATGGTTCTTAAGCTGGAAAACAGAAGTGCACAGAACCAGTCTCAGCTTTCTGGACCTGCCAATGCTTCTGCAGATCCCAGCTCAAGTAGGAATGCGGAGTGACAACTCATCAGACCTGCTACAGAATTCAAATTGTGTCAAGTATCATTAACACAACTGATCGAGGCTCTGTCTTTCAAGTGACTCATCTGGGCACCGGAATGAACCCCAGCCAAGGTCATAATGCCACCTCCACCCCCCGTCCCTGCTGTTTCTCCCCATCTCCTGTTTAGCTAGAAAACACAAAGCCCCTCCATTTGTGAAATCCTACAGGCAGGTATCACTTGGGGCTCTCTTGGCTCTGGCTGGATGCCCTGGGACTCCCCGGGGTTGGGGTAGGAGAGGCTTCGCTGTACAAGGCTTGCCAACTGAATAGACACAGGCAGGTGAAGAGGGAGTGGCTGTGTATTTTCAGTTCCAGCTGGATCTTATTGACTGTTAAAATTGTAGCACCGTGTTTTTGTTTTTTCTTTCTTCTCCCTCAGGGGGGCAGGTGGTAGAAATGTCATTTCTTTGTCCTTGAAAGTTGAGCTTCCTTTGGCTAAGCAGAGGGGACTGTGTTATGGAACACTTGCACCTCTGGCCAAGGGTGCTCTTTTATAGCAGGGCATGACTGTCCAGTCATTAGGTCCTAATTCTGATATTCTACATGCTTGGGTTCCTTCTTACTACAGAGATCTGAGGAAAGCAGAAGTTTTTTAAAGACATGTAAATTTAATTTTTTTAAATGTTTATTTATTATTGAGAGACAGAGACAGAGCGTGAGTGGGGGAGGGGCAGAGAGAGGGAGACACAGAATCCGAAGCAGGCTCCAGGCTCTGAGCTGTCAGCACAGAGCCCGACACAGGGCTCGAATTCACAGACCTGGGGATCATAACTTGAGCCGAAGTCAGATGCTCAACCGACTGAGCCTCCCAGGCGCCCCACTAAAAGACATGTGAATTTAAATTTGGGACTCCCAAGTAAAACTTTGAGAGAAGCCTTTTTTTGCTAATTGCACACTGCACAGGCAGCAACCCTCATCTATTCATTCAGTAAACATTTAGTGGTGCTCCTAGAGGTCCCCTGGGAAGGACCTGGGAATGAGTGAATTAGGGAGTGAGCCTGTGGATGAATGAATATATACATGCCACACTCTGTCTAGGGTGCACCTCTATACCATATTTTTCCTTCTCCTGGTGACACTTGCAATTATTAAATGTCTGCCTCCCTGTTAGCATGTCAGCCCGTGCGTGAGTGCAAAGACTGTCTCTGTCTTATTCATTACAGTGCCTGGCACAGCCTCTGCACATCCATATTTGTTAAAGGGAGGACGGTTGGTTGGATGGAAGGATGGGTTGGCGAATAAATGTATGAACAAATGAATGGGTACGAGATCATGATTTTCACCAAATGTTTTTTTCATCTCCTTACTTATTTGTTTTTACATGTATTTTCACTCTCCTGCATTCATCTATTTATAGCTGGCCTCGTTCCAGAAAGGATTTGAAACATTTCCATCAGAGGTGAAAGTTTTAATTTGGGGCCCCAAAGCAAACATTTCAGCATGTGTCCCCATATCCTCAGCTCATCATAATGCAGCATTGGACAACATTTCCTGAACACCTGTCCCAGACCAGGTGGTCATGGAGGGATCACGGAACATGATTCTTGTCCTCCAAATGTTTTGAGTGTGGTGGCTTCAAAGACTCATGCCAGTTCTGGAGAGAATGAGGGGATTCATCCAAGGAATACCTAACGCAGTGTCAGCAAAGGGAGAAGGAAGGGCATTTGCCTGAGCAGAGCCTATCATGTTTTGTTTTTTGTTTACCCTCCATAGTGCTGATCATTCAGCAATTACTTGATACTTTTCAAAGAGATTTTATTAACACATAAGGGAATAATTAGGTGCCACTTAGGACAAAGATGTGTTTTCTTAGCGTCCTTGCAGACTAACTACTGTAGTTGTCCATTTTGCTGTAAGGCAGAGGGCAGAAATGAACACATTTTGGGAATTCTTTTGACCCTTTTATTGAGAAACATCAATAAGAAGCATCAATAATCTGTCAGGCTGCGGGCTGGCTGCTGGGCTTATGTTGAAGAGATCACTGTCTAGTGTAGACAAGTAAACAGGTGATCATAACACAGTATAATGAGAGTGCTAACTGAGGTCTATGCCTGGGTGCTGTGGGTGTAAAGAGGAGGGCTGCTTAACTTGAGCCATGGGCTTCAAGAAAGCTTCTTGAAAAACCAGTGAAGGGAATGTTCCAGAAAGAGAGACCCCTCTGAGCAATAGCCTGGGCATATGAAAGAGCACAACATGTTTAGGAAGCTCTGAGTCATTCTGTATCGCTGTGGCCTGAAATGCATGGAGGGTGGGGGGATTATGGAGAAACGGAGAGGTGAAGCTGGGGAGGTAGGCATGTGCTAGATCATGAATGGCTTTATGAGTTGTACTAACGACTTCATATATTATTTCAAATGCAGTAGGGAAGCAAATGCTGCAGGATTGTTAAGCAGGAGGACGTGATCAAATACATGTTCTAGAAAGATCTCTTGGGCATGATGCAGTGGTTGGAGAAGGGAAAGGCTGGTGTCAGGCAGACAGGAGACTGTTGTGCCGCAGCAGGAAGATTCGAGGCCTGGACTAGCGCAGTGACAGAATAGTGAGGGTAGGTGGATGAAAGACTATTGCAAAAATGTCTGTGAAAAACAGAAAGTGTTCAAAAGAGAGGCCAGCAATGGGCTTTCTGGTTTTCAATTGAAACGGTTCTTCCCATTTCATCATTTCATCAACCTCTGCTGCTGGGATCCAATTCATTTCAGCTGGCTTTAGAGCTCTCATAGTGGCAAGAAAAAACCCACCCCTAAGCCAGACTTTATAAGCAAATCAAATCCTTTTTGTTGTAAGTCCGTCCATTAAAAGTGAACCCTATCACCCTGAGCTTTTAGCAGGGAGATTTTGCTCTGAAATTTCTTATTCACAGGGGTAAGGTGAGGGCAATTCTGCAGTTAGAGTCTATTCAAAATTGCTCCTTCAAAGAGCCAGAGATCCTGGTCCTTGGCCTCAAGCCGGACAAAGTGGTTTTTATGCCTTCTGCACACTAGATTGCCTTGGGGGTTTTTAACACCTGCAAGGGCAGGCCATACCCCCCAACCAAACACATCAGGGCCTTTGTGGATGGAGCCCCGGCATCAGCCTTTGTTAAGACTCTCTAGGTGATCCCAGAGAACAGAAAAGTTGAAGAAGCATTGAAGGAGAGGAAATGTGCTTACTGAATCAGCATCCTACACCTCTTGGGAGAGGTGCATTGAGGCCGAGAAAGGTGTATTTTAGTCCTCTGACTACATGAAAGTGTTATTTTATGATGAATTTCCTAAGGAACAAGAGGATAGAAACTTTAGCAGAGTTACCTGAGGTTAGAGGAGATTTGAAGGGTCCCACAGTTTGTTCCTCTGCCCCGAGCTTGCCTAAATACACGGGAACAAACTGTCTCAGATCAATTCCCATCTATCCCAATCTAGAGGCGATCCCCAGGATACTTTGCCACCCTTACCACCGTTGCATGCTCACCTTTCTCAAGTGAGCCTGGGGCTTTTCAGCACTCTCCACCGAGCGTCTCTAATGGCAGAAGAAAAGGAAAATCCCACGGGCGCCTGGGTGGCTCAGTTGGTTGAGTGTCAGGATCAGGTCACGATCTCACAGCTTGTGGGTTTGAGCCCCGTGTCGGGCTCTGTGCTGACAGCTCAGAGCCTGGAGCCTGCTTCGGATTCTGTGTCTCCCTCTCTCTGCCCCTCCCTTGCTCACACTCTGTCTCTCTCTCTTTCTCAAAAGTAAATAAATATTAAAAGAGAGAGAGAGAAAGAAAGAAGAAAGAAAGAAAGAGAAAGAAAGAAAGAAAAGAAAAATCCCATGACAGAGTCATAACCCCTTTCTCTACCTATAAGAGAAGAAAAATAATTTTCCCTCTACCTTTCTGAATTCTTGCCTGAGACTCCTGGTAATAAAAGACAGAATAATAAGAGAAAAACCAACGAGTTTATTAACGTGTATACCTCAGGTATGCTGGGAGATATCCAGCGGAAACTGAGTAACTCGGAGGTGGCCTAAACCACCAGTTTAAATACTGTCTTTAGCTAAGGATGGAAGAAAGATAGGGGAGGAGGAGGCCAGTTATGGGAGGTTACCAGAAAAAGCAGGGTAAACAAGTGTAAGGTATAATTTGCAGATTTAAGAAGGTGCCTTCTCCTTGACTAGGGTCTTTTGTGATACAGTCGTCCTGCTCTTCTGGTAGGAGAGGGAGACACTTTTACAAATGGAGATTTCTTCTATAAATGGAAATGTCCTTTACAAAAGGATAACATCTAGTCTTGTATTTCTGTTTTCAGAGCTTCTCCTGTGTCTGTTTCTCAAAATAATCCACTCCAAATAATCCTTACGCCAAAGAGGCATATTTCGGGGTGGAATATTCTGCTATCTTTATGATTGTCTTAGGTTCTCTCCTGCCGGAGCCCATAAATTAGACTGGCCAAAGACAGATTAATGAGGAAAACCAACAGAAGTTTATTAACATGCGTATCACGCACGTACACATGGGAGCACTGAGTGATGAGTAAAGGGGTGGTTAGAATGCGACTTTAAATACCAACAAAAGGAAAGGGGTTTGGGCCTTCTGGGCAAGAGGAGGGAAACTGTGGAAAGGTGATGAGGAAATGTATGGTGAACAGGTTTTTTAAGTAAGGTTTGTTATGCATATTTAGGTAGTTAAGAGTCTTCCCCTTCCTGGTACAGGAGAGGAAGGCATCTTTACAAATGGGAAAATCCTTTATAAATATAAATTTCTTTACAAAAGGAAAACCTGTGCCATGTGTTTAGAGCTTTTCCTGCCTCTGCTGATTCTCAGTGGCCCTTGGCTCAAGTAATCTATGGGCCAAAAAGGCATATTTTGGGGTGGTGTCGGGGAGTCAACGTTTTGTTCTACCTTTCAGAGTTCTTTTGGCTGGTCTACGAATTAAATTGACATGAGACAGATTAGCAGGAGAAAATCAAAATGAGGTTATGTACATAGGGGGAATCCACATAAACCTGAGAGATTCCAAAGAGAGGCAAAACGAGATCTAAATGTTATTCTGAGCTGGGTAGAAGGGCTATAGGTCTGCGACTTTAAAGGGAAGGAGAGCAATTTACAGGAAGATGAAAAAGAGTAAATGTTTGGTAAACAAATGTTGGCTGCGTCATTCGGAAACACTGGGACATAGGGAGGAATTTTAACAAACAGATTTTCTCAATTAGTGTCTACCATACCTGAAAGAGGACTTTACCTCCATTTTGACCTTAGTCTGTACTTTCTAACAGATTAAGTTCTTCTTTCTGGTTTATCTCTTAACTCCAGCAAAAGACCCTGTGGGCAAAGCATCCCTTGATGGGAACAGAAACTACCCCCTCAGGCAACAAAGACTGCCCTGAGCCAGCAGGACCCTGTGTGACTGACCCCATGACAAGGATCCATTGACCTGACCTTCACTGCCCTCCTGCACTACCCACCAACCTTTGTCCCAACTTTTCCTTATATAAACCTGGAACTATTTTTGGCACTTTGGAGACAGTCTTTGAGACATTAGTCAGCTGTCTTCTAGCGCTGGCCTCACTGAAATAAATTCCTTTCTTGTTTCACCTGACCCCTGCACCCTGATTCCACGCCTTATTTATCTAAGGTGATAGCTCCTTTCCTGGAGCGGGTCCTCTATCTAATTTTTCTGGGCAGTCAGGGGAAGATCACAGGTTTTTCCGGAGGCTTCTTATTTCTTAAAAATAATCAGCCTAGGGGCAACTGCGTGGCTCCATCAGTTAAGGTTAAGTGTCCCACTCATGATTTCGGCTCAGGTCATGATCTGACAGTGTGGAGCCTGATTGGGATTCTCTTTCTCCCTCTCTCACTCTGCCTCTTTGTCTGCCCCTCCCGGCTCGTGCTGGCTCTCTCTCAAAATAAATAAATAAATTTTAAAAAATCAGCCTTCAATAATCCACATGCCAAAGAGACGTATTTTTGGGTGGCATATTTTGGTCCCCTGCGGTGACATATTCTGACACCCCTCAAGCCCATAAACCCAGGGCAGAGCCTCACACAGGCTGCATATGTGTGGGAATTGTGTTCTCACCCTAAACAATTTTGCTAATCTTGTCCTCTCTTCCCTAATGTTAGTATTGATTTTAATAGAAAACTAATGTCTATAAATCACCCAATGAATTTTACCTCCAACAAACGGTCCATATTTATTTCTGTGGCTTCTTGCACTGACTGACAGTGCAAGATAATGATGGTGTTGATGACGACGAAGGTGAGGGTGAGTATTATGTACATGGCCCAGGTCGAGATGAAAAGAGAGCAGAATATACCACCCTAAAATATGTCTTTTTAGCATAAGGATTATTTCAGCATGATTATTTTTAAGAAACAGTAGGTATAAGAAAAGCTATGAAAACTGAGAAGTTACCCTTTTGCGGGAGACATTTACATTGATTAGGGAAATCTCCATTTACAAGAGTGTATCTCTGTACCAGGAAGAGAAGGATGACTCTATATTTCTAGAAACTCTTATCAATGGAGAACCCAAGGACTTTAATCTGCACCACAACCTTAACCCTATTACTTGTGCTTTTCCTGGTAACCTCCCACAACAGACTCTCCACCCCTAACATCTTCTTTGTCTTTAGCTGGAGATATTATTTAAGGGGGTGGCTTGGGTCATTTTGGAGAGTTACTTAGTCTTCCTGGGTATCTCCCATGTATATAGGAGATATAGGTGTTGTCACTTTGTTTGCTTTTCTCCTGTGTATCTGGCTTTTATTACAGGGGCTATCTCAGCCAAGAACCTAGAATAGAGGTAAAATTATTTTCTTTCCCCACAAGATGCACACATGCAGTGGAAAGTGAATGGGATTTGGAGCCAGAACGTCCTGGGTTTGAACACTAGCTATGACATTTACAAATTGTGTGCCCTGGGGATATATCCTTAACTTCTTGGAGACTCTGTTTACCTGGGACAGTGATATTCAATTTAAGGGTGTCATTCTTGCAAGTTTGTCTGATAGATAGGCACACTTGGGGCAGTTACAGCAGGCAATTTATCTCCTAGGGTACAGTCCCTCCCCTGATTCCTCATTGGCTGAGTACTACAGAGGTTACAGCCTTACCCGGAAGTCGCCTATGCCCATGTAAGGCAAAAAGTTGTCTGATTGGAACAAATGTGTGTTTCTTCAGGTGATGCAGAGACTTCAGTTCTTTGGCACATGCTCATTGCAAAGCCCACGAAAAATAAGCCTGTGAAATGGAGAGGGGAAGAAGAACCAGGAAGTGATGTGTCTAAGGGTTTGGGACTCCATTGTGGGGGCCAGCGTTTGTACATATTTCCAATTGGTTGTAAACTTCTTGTTAACTAGAAGTTAAAGCACAGCTTTAATTTGGTATTTTTGAAAATGAATCATCTCACTTACTTCTCACACCAGCTCAGGGCCTGGTCCACAGCAAGTCTCATATGATCATATTGTAAACTCACCTCCATCATGGCAAGTGCCTAGGGAGACACAGCAATCAAATGTATAGATTATTGCTCACTAATAGGGTTATGCACAATGTCCCATTTTCTTTTTTTTTTTTTAGCGTTTATTATTGAGAGACAGAGCGAGATAGAACATGAGCATGGGAGGGGCAGAGAGAGGAGGAGACACAGAATTTGAAGCAGGCTTCAGGCTCTGAGCTGTCAGCACAGAGCCGGACATGGGGCTCAGACACACCAACTGCGAGATCATGACCTGAGCCGAATTCGGATGCCCAACTGACTGAGCCACCCAGATGCCCCGCACGATGTCCCATTTTCGTGTGACACTGTGAGAGGGCTAGTTAAGGGTGAGGTCTAATGTGAGGACAGCTGGATAACAAAGCACACTGACCCCAGTAGAGGCACTATGAGTGCCCGTGTCAGAAGCAACTCCACAGCCACAGGGCTCACTCTGCCTGTACTGCTAAGTTCCAGGAATGCGATGAAAACCAGAATCCTGCATCAGGAGTGAGTGGCTGGCATTTTCCACTGCTGTTGGGCCAACTGGACTTCTTCCTTTCCAAGCCCTCTCCCCTACAGATTGCAGATGCCTGGAGAGCAAAGGCAGGGCTTCTCTGGACTAAGGTGGCGGGGCAGGAGCGGCTGTGTGGGGAACATGTGCCTAAGCAGCCCCCATCCACTTCGGCTCCCCAGCCAGTGAGTAGGGGAACCTGGGGCATCACAGAGCTATTTGTTGAATGAGTGGAAAAGAGGATGGCCCCATTACATGGAATGTTCAGGCCTGGCTCCCCTACATTGCTGCGTGTCCACTACAAATGACCAAGATCCGGTTGATCCCAGAACCCCAGGGATTTCAATGACTCAGGGAGCTACAACCTTTCCAGAATTCTGAGAAGGAAGTAGAGGGAGGAGGTCGTTGCCTCTCGCCTCCTGCATGGGCCATGGTTAGATGACAGAATGGTTGATAGCACACATGCTTCAGAGGCAGCAGTCCTGCGTTCCAGTCTCGCTGCTGCCACATGGTAGCTGTGTGGCCCTGGGCAGGGTACTCAATCTCTCTGTGACTTCATTCCCTCCATCATAAGATTGATTGTGTTAATGATGCCAGCAACCTCCTGGGAGTATGGTGAGGAGTAGCGATGGTTGTTTTATTTGAGGCAAATAATGCGCAGGCTGAGATTGATTGTGCCAATAATTTATTTAATACAAGTTCACTGTGGGAATTATAATTTATAATAATAATATTTCACAAGCCAATAGCATACAGGATAACGTCTCTTAATAAGCCCATAAAGAAAGAACATACTCCAAAACAATGATAGATTAATTACACTTTTGTTCCAGGCAAAGGGAAGATGAAGGAAATAAAGTTCAAATTTAACGGAGGTATACTTTTCTGCGAGTTCGCTCTTGGTAGAGTCAGTCCTTCCAAGTAAAAGCTGGGTATCACCCACTAGGCTATGTCCCTCGCTGCTGGGACACGTAGCCGGTGGCTGATGGCCCAGGTGCTGGCAGGCAGGTGCACAGCTGTGAAGGTTATCACCCCAGGGACCATCACATGGCTTGTACCACTACCTTTGAGGAGTAGCCTGGCCGAGGTGGGAACAGATGTCTGCTCTCTTCCTGAGACTGCTACATGGTTTAACACCACTGTCGACCAAGGGTGGCCTGGCTACAGCAGGAGCATGGGTCCCAAGAACTTCAGAGAGCTATTTAGATCAGCAAAGAGTAACCCTGCCCAGACCGAACACTCTAGGTAAATTCTCACAAATTCCTGATATTTAAAGTTTAAATACCCCTCCTGCCATAACTGCTCCTCCGTGTGTTTTTATCGACAAAGCCCCAGTGACGTCCATTAACAGTTGAGCTGCCAAGTGCTTGTCGACAGCAACAGATGTTGATGACAACATCCTGATACAGCTTCCTCAGCATAAACAAATTCACCCTTAGATCAAAACAACTTCACTTAAGTCATAAACAAGTGAATTTAAAAAACATAACAAACCAATACACCTAAAGCCCTGCACAGCGTACCTTCTGAGCTTGCAGGAAGTGCTTACCTAAGGCTTGTTATGGTTACGGCATCCCACTGGCCTGGGATGCTGCTCCCTGTCCCATCTCTCTACCAGCAAGCTCTTCCTTAGTTTTTAGACTCCATGAAAAAAATCCCCTCCTCTGTGATGTCTTCCATGGCTCCTGTAGAACTGCCCATTTCTCTACACTCCCAAAGCCCCATGCAAGGGCTCCTCCAACGACTATTGACTGAGTGGAGACTCATACCGAAATGTTATGGAGGCGAGGGTTACAATAAAAGCCATCCTTTCCCTCGAGAAGATCATAGCAGCAAAACTGACAAGAAACAACTACGATCCAGTATGAAAACTGATCCAATGGAGTCACATACATGGTTAGGGAGCTTTGGAGAAGGAAAGTCACCATGAATGCTGATCACATACATCATGAGTTTATGGAAGTCTGGTTTTTTTGCTAGACTTCGAGTTGCTCAAGAATGGTAGCATTCATCCTTTTATCCCTCGCTGTGCTTAGCACAGTCCCATGTTCAATAAATGAGAGTTGCCCATGAATACATGAATGGATGAACAAATGAATGGTTATCTAAAGACTACTGCAGTGATGGGGACTTTGGTATGTCTGCAGGGCCAGACATTCAAGGTGATGCATGCTTAATGGAGACCTGCTCTGCACTCCCAGCAGATTCCCAGCCTTTATAATGAGTTCTGGTCCTGGCTTTACTGATGATCATGTCTCTAAGCCTCAACTTCTCCATCTATTAGGGCAGTAATGATAATTATAGCTGCTGTCTAGCTCACGGCAGCCTGGGGAAATTCAAATGGGATTCACTCATTCAGCAAATATTCATTGAGCACAGTCTTTTACTTTCTCTGTGTAATGTGATGCAGCAGGAAAAGGCAAAGTGTGAGGAGAGCTGGATCCAGATGAAAAGACAAGATGATTTCAGAGGGAAGACAGGGAGCTGGCAAGGATGGGGTGCAGTCTCCCCAAACAAGACCAACATTACCGGTGGGGTCTTGGGATTCAGCCCAGGGGTCAAAGCTTCCGATTTCCCCTTCTCCTGGCTATAGCTACTCACAGCCTGTGCTCTATAGACTTGTCCTATCTGTTAGAAGGGAAATAAGCATAAGCTTAAAATGGGGATACCCTGAAGGGCATTAGGCCCAGGGGAATTTTTCCCAAAATGTACATGTTTCCTCTTTTATGCCTGTATCTTTAAGGAGAAGAAAGGAGGGAAGAATACTTTTTGCGCTTAAGAGAACCAACCATCAACAAACAACAAATGCTTGTTGTGTGTCCCTGTGTAACAGGCATTCAGCTGAATCCTGGGCCAGAGAACGAACAAGTTGGGAAGGTGAGCGAGGAAATGAATCTGATACAGTCACTCCTTTCAGGAAGTTCGCATTAATTTGGGGGAGGACAAGGCATGAAAATACATAGCTTTCACATAAAAGAGAAAGAAGTACTTTACATATCTTTATCTTGTCTTTATTCATCTATCTTCTTGTGTATATCTTGCCTTCTATAAGAAAGTATTAATATATAAAATATAACAAGGGGACATAATTTAAAAGAAGGAATGAAAGAAAAAAATAACAGTAAAGACACAAAATGGGGCCAGGAATGAGACTAAGCTAGAAGAACCAGAAATAAAAATACATATGCTATGGGTGAACCACAAATTTAACTACAAGCTTTCTAATAGTTATGGGAAAGGCAAATCTGGTCAATGATCTAGTTTGTGCTACCCATCAAATAGAAACTGACCAGTTGCTTGGGAGTGATTCAGGCATCTCTCCTGAGGGTCTTAATTAAGACCGCACTGAGTGATGAAATGAGAAATGTCCTCACCCATCTCCCTGATGAGGATTCTCATAGGGAGACTGGTCAGGCTGCATCTCAGTGCAGGCTGTTTCTTGCCCCATCCCTACCCCAGCCCTGCCCCCACTACAACTCCATACCTCAGGGTGAAGCCCAGGGTAGAATGTGGTATTATATTAGGGTACTGAGCATTCTGGGAGGGAGAAATGTTGTCCCAGGGAGAAAGGGGTGGTCTGATTTGGACAAATGGAGAGTGGATGGGGTGAGGGAGAGTATGCTGAGGCTTAGAGGTAAAGACATATAGGGCAATGAAGAATAAATATCAGGCTACAGAGAATTGCTCATTCCCTCCTCCCGAACTCCATCTGCAGGATCAAACACGGGCCCCTTGTGTTCTTTGTGTTCCTGGCACAAACCCAGAGGGAAAGTCTCTCTCCAGAGGAGAAGTCTAGGGTTTTTTTCAGTATGGCCAGCAGAAAGGCTGAGGCAATTGTAGACCTGACCCTGTGAGTACGTCTCTAGGACAATATGGTGGCAGTAGGATGGGAAAAAGTTGAGGATGAGATTAGAACCGTTGTTCTTAACTAGGGGCAATTCTTCACCCTAGGGCATGTTTAGCAATGTCTAGAGACACTTTTGGTTGTCACAACTGGGGAGGCGGTGTTACTGGAATCTGCTGGGTGGAGGCCAAGCATGCTGCTAAACATCCTACAATGCATAGGACAGCCAAGACAACAAAGTGTTATCTGGTCCAAAATGTTAGTGAGACCGAGGTGGAGGAACCCTGAATTAGGGGGAAAGAAAAGACTCTGTGGTGGAGACAGAAATCTCTCTGCCAGTTCCCTCAATCTGCAGTGTGCTGGGAGTCTGAAGACCCAGGTTCCACTTGGAGGAGAGTGTTTAAGATAATGATGGTAATGATGATGACAATGACAGTGGTGATCTGTCCACAGTGTAGTCAATAATGGGGTGTCACATTTATTGCCTCCATGACGTAAGGCAACTTGGACCCTCCTCATGGAAGAGGAGGCTGCAGCCCAAGGAATATAAGTTACTTCTTCAGTATCTGCTTCAAGCTGTAGTGTTTGTTTCTCGTTTCTTCTTCTCTTTCTCCTTCTTCTGGGATGCCAGTTCTCACTATCCCCTTCCTCAACCACATATGTTGACAGAATTCCCTAATGTATAAATCTGGACACCAAAGAGGCAGATACTCCCTTCCCCAGTCTTCCTTGACAATAGAGTGTGGGACAAACTGCCCCACTCATCTCAGACTTTGAATCAGGAGTCAGTGACTACAGTAAAGCAGGGGCAGGGGAAAATTCTTCCTTGCAGTGGTGGTGGTGATGGAGGTGGTGGTGGTGGTGGTGTTAGTGATGATTGTTATGGTGGTGGTGATAGTGGTTGTGGTGACGGAGGTGGTAATGATGGAGGCGATGATGGTGATCGAGGTGGTAATGATGGAGGTGATCATGGTGAGGGAGGTGATAATGATGGAGGTGATCGTGGTGATGGAGGTGGTAATGATGGAGGTGATCATGGTGATGGAAGTGATAATGATGGAGGTGATGATGGTGATCAAGGTGGTAATGATGGAGGTGATGATGGTGATGGAGGTAGTGTGGTTCCAGTGGTAGTCCTGGCTGCATAGTAAGCTTTGTTTCTATTCACTTGCCAATCACTCTGGCTGGCTGCGTGTGAGCTATGTGATATTCTTTCACAACCTTCCCTCTTGGCTTTAATCAGCCAGAATCAGTTTTTGTTGCCCACAAGGAAGAATCCTGACTGATACACTCTTTGTCCTCGAGCAAGTTTAGAGTCAAGATTTACGTAGGGCTTAGCTCTCCATAGAGCTCAAACATGAATCTAATAAGGGGCCAAATCAGAATCCCAGATACTGCTCCAACAAGAAGGCTTTGCCACTCATTCAAGGTTGGCATGCCTGGCTCCTTCTTCCCTTAGGATGGATGTTTTCTCCAGGGCCTCCTTAGCTCCCCCTGCTCTTATCCTCTCCTTGGGCCACCACCCCTCACTTTGCCAGGTGGAACCAAGTATGTGTAAACTCCACCTGTGAATATAACTTGGAAACCTTTCCCAGGAGCCCTGTTAGCTCCCACATCACCTGCCATTTATAAAATTCTCCTTTTTGGGCTGGGACCCAATTTGCTGCTGAGGACAGTGCAGTGTCCAAACAGCTCACCCCAGGCCACTGCTCACTGGAGGCCAGCAGTCTGTGGATGGGGAGGAGCCCTGAAGGGGAGCTCTCTTTGCAGGGAGTGCTGGGACTCCTCCTTAGCCTCCCTGGGATCTAGTCGGCAAGGAAGGAATCTGTTGGCTCTGACAGCAGTGCTCTATCCCTAAGCCTTCCAGCCACTTATCAGTGAGTCTGTGAGGCATGTGGCCCAGGTGTTCCCTAGAACAGGTGGAATTGTGTTTCTTGTGGGCACTGAGGCCTGGCAAAGAGCCATGGGCTGTGAAGGCAGCGTGACACCAAATCCCTCTCTTAGGATACCCAGGTGAAGACAGAACAAGAAGACAAGCTTCTGCAGCTCCTAGGAGAGGAGGTCCAAGGATACCATCTGGAGGGAGGTAAATCTCTTCATTCTCGTCAGACAGGCAGTCATGAGCTCTAAGTCTCAAAAAAGGCCAAGCAAACCTGGCAGAGGCTTTGTTTACATCCCACACAGTCACTTCACCCCTGCATGACAGTGGGGTTGGTGGTTGAGGGTGGGGTGGAGGGCCAGGGCAGGGGAGGCAAGCAGGGCCTTCAGGCTCCTCCCTAGGGCATCCCATGGTCCTCTGGGCAACTGCTATCAGTGTCCCCTCACTGAGAGCCCCCATCCCGTCCTATGGTGCAGGCTTCCCTCCCTTCTAAAGTTTCCCCTGAAGCTTCTTGTCTTCACTTCCTTCAGTAATGGGTTCCACCATGACATGTTGAGATAATTAGTTTGGCCTTCCTACCCTCCCCAGACGGGCTGATAACACACTTCAGAGTGGCTCTGGGGTCTTTGGGATGTAGAACTTAAAAACATTTATATGGTCAAATCTATCGATCTTTTCTTTAATTGTAACTGCTCTGGTGTCACACTAAGAGAGACTTTCTCTGTCTCCAGATTACATTAGCAGTTTTGTTTTTTCTAGTAATTTTTTATTTCTCTCTTGAAACCATTTGGAATTAATATTGGTCCAAAGAGCGAGGTAGGGATGGAATGGTATTTCTTTTTTCTTAAACAGCCATTTGCTCCAGGCCTGCTTGGTGAATTTATCCTTCCTTTCCTGATTCGAAATGTCACCTTTGGAATGAAACAACATTTCTTATGTATTCTTGATTTTATTATTTTGCTCCATTGATCTGTTTTTTATTTTAGCATCATTTGGCTTGGGAAGATTTGTAAAATCAAAGCAAACAGAACCGACTTGATTAGCTGGGAGCCTTTGTAAGGTTTTACAAAAGAAAAATCAGCAGCTGTTGGCCATGTGACCGGGGGTCTCTCCCCATCCAGTGGCAGTTGGCCAGTAAGCTCAAAGAGAAATGGCAGAAATGTCAGGCAGTGAGTCAGAGGAGGCTGGAGCTGGAAGGACATTTAGAAATCTTCTGGCCTAAGGTCTCTACTCCCAGCCACAGGAGCTGAGGCCCAGAGAGGTTAAGCAAGTCCCCACCGCATAAGGCTAGGAGGCCTTACACGGCAACACAGAGGACTCTGTAAGCTGCTTGTCCTGGACATTGCTCTTGCAGCCTTTCTCACCTTCATTGCCACTGCCACTACTTTTTTTTTTTTTTAATAAATGTTTATTCATTTTTGAGACGCAGAGAGAGAAAACACATGGGGGATGGACAGAGAGAGAGGGAGACAGGATCTGAAGCGGGTTTGTGCTGACAACAGCAAGCCTGATTTGGGATTTGAAGTCAGGAACTGTGAGTTGAAGTCGACACTCAACCAACTGAGCGACCCAGGCACCCCTTCACTGCCACCACTCTTGTCACTCTCTTCTCTCTCGCCTGGTCAGTGATATCTGTATTAGCCTGCCTTACTCCCATCTCCATTTCCTTCCTGTTTGATTAATGGAACACTTCTAGGCTGGGATCATATCATTCCTCTTTGAAAATCCTGGATCAGTGGCTACTTACTGAAGGTAAACATGGTCTGATGTTTAAGATTCCTACACCTAATTATATCTTGTTGTCCTTTCACATAACTGGTAAACTCCAACAAGACAGGACTACATGTCATGTCCTGTGGATTTCCCCATGAGTCCCTAATTGCCCCCTCCTTTCTTGGATCTTCTTCTAAACCATATGCACTCTTCAACACCTGGTGCAAAGGTTGAAAAAGTTGTCCACATTCCAGAAAAGTTAAGGAAGTTGTTCAAATTCATTTTCCTCTGTGGTGCCCAAACTGGAAGACGTTTCTCCTTCCCTTGGGCACCATGTTTCCTTGGAGGTACCGCTTCTCAGGCACGTAATGCTCTGTGCCTTGTTGTCTGGTTATTTCCTAAAATGTGTGCTCCATGGGAACAGAGATGGTGCCTTTCACATCTGGATCTTCCTTTGTACCTCGTATAGGAGGTGCCAGAGGATACATGATGTGCTACATAGCAGTGCTAAATGATGTAGGACAAGTGGTAAATGAAAGATTTCTCCTCCCTGCTATTCCCAGAACCTTTATTACTTCCCATGAACAAGGATGGAATGCATTCTTAGATGACTCAATGACTTAATATGCTCACTAAAGCACTGGAGATTATTTGGGGGGAATTATGTGAAGGAGCTGACATACGGAAATGGCAAATGCCGTCCTATTTCAAAAAGAAGGTGAGATGTACTCTGAAATATATTGCTATAAAAGCCTGATGTCCATTCTGGGCAAAGTTCTAGACTGTATTGTTAAAAGGGTGGGTTACGGGCATTTAGCATAGGTTAATGGAGAATACGTGAGAATGCTAACATTTATTGAAGACTTGCTATGCTCTCACATCAATTATCTCATTTAATTTTCACAGCACCTCTATGAAGAAGAGTTTGTACTATTATTATCATCCCCATTGAATAGATGCAAAAACTGAGATTCAGAAAGGCTAAGTTGCCGAAATTGCACAACAAACAAGTAGAATTTGAATCCAAATCCTTTTTTCAAAGCTGGAGCTCTGTCCATTTTATCATGCAAAGATAAAATTTTTATCACGCAGCAAAGTAGTGCCAGAGTCACAGAGTGATTCCTGCCTCTCACTGGGCCTAACAGAGGGCTTGGCACATAGTATTTCATTTTAGTCCTCCTCATTCTGGGTCATTAATGTGATATGCTGGAATTAATTTGCCCATGGACTTCTACATACAGAGGTATTCTGTCTGGAGCAAGGAAGGAACAAGTACTATTCCTGGAACACAGGACTCGGAGGAGCCAGGCAAGCTACGTGAGGTTCCAATCTACCTTCTTCTGTTGCCTTTTAGGCTGACCACCCTGGGCATCTTGCTTCTCCTAGAAAAAGTAGACGATGGTAGGGACGCCATATTGGTGGCTATAGTGACAAAGTGAGGTAACATAGAGAAAGCACTCAACATGGCATCCGGCACTTAGGAACTGCTTAGCGAATGTTGGTCTCCTCACATCTGGACTTGCCCAGGTGGCACATGTTCAAATGAGGGCATCAGGCTGAAAAAAGGGAGCTTCGCCTGGAGAGGTTCAGCCTGGAGAGTGTTTGGAGCCCACAGCACCAGAGCCATGAAACGGGGTCCTCCAGGGCCCCAGAATCCACAGCTCCTTCCAAAGCTACCTGGGACGCAAAGGCTTCTGAGAACCCACTTTTCACTTGGGTATCAGCATAGCCCTTTCTGGGCGATGCTAGACAAAATAACTACGATCTGGAAGCAAGTCATTGTGATTACTGATTTAATAACATTAGTAAAACTCTATTAATCCAAAAAATTGAAAATTGACACTCCAGCTGGAAGGTCTCTCCTCATGTTTTTCAACAAACACGCACTTCATGTACGTTGATGTGTTTTGGGGTTTTCCCTTGAAACATAAAAATCTGGGGCCAGCTCTCCAGTGGTTAGCTTAGCAGGACACCCAGCCTCCACATGGACCCTTTGCCCTACTCTTTGTGGGGCCACAGAGAACCCACTTGTCCTCTAAGATTCCTTGCAAGCACCCAAGTCACAAGAAGACCAGGGAATAAAATGTAGGCGAATCACCCCGCAATCCACCCTCCACCCTGGTGGGCCCATGCTAAGCATGTGACACATTGCGGGACAAGTGACAAATGTAAAACATCATGTGTGCCTTCCTTCTCCTGATACCACCACTTCTTGCAAATCCCCAGAATTTGGAGTACAGTCCATTCCCTAGAGACTTAGTCATTGACTCTTCAGTAAGGAGAGGCTCTTAGCTCAAGAAAGGTATTTGGGAAGCCCCAGTAGCTGCCCCACTTAGCAGGCACCAATCTCTATAATTATGCAGGAGTCCTCCCCAGCCTGTCCTTACGATGTACTCACGCATACCCATTCCATTAAACTGTATTTGGTGTTGTACAGATAACAGGGCTTCTCACACTACACAGTTTAATACTCTCCCTGCCAAACTTAATTATCACAGTAACTCAAGCTCACATTAAAAGTGAGAGATGGGTCCACTTTATCCTTATCATGAATTAGTAATCTTCCCCTTTGGAGATGCCTTCTTCAAAAATGCTACTGAAGGTATCTATACTGAATTAACTGGGTTCATATTAAGCTCCCACCTCCTGTGAGTGCTGTGGGCTTCCATTTAGAATAGATGAGATCATCTGTCTTCCTTCCTTTCCTCCCTCTCTCCCAGGACAGGTCGGGAAACCTAGTGTCCCACATAAGTGCTTCCTGGAAATTAAGAGGCAATCACCAGAGGGGCAAGAGCACTGGACTTTTTGAGAGCCGACTCCACCATTGACATCACTGTGCCACCCTGTGTGACCCTGGTAAGTCACAATTTCTCTGAACCTCAATGTGTCATCTGCAAAATGGAGAGTCCTACCCATCCCACTGAGTTGTCAAAAGACATCCCACTGGTATCAAAAGAGGTGAAAAAGCCATCCAAGTGCTTCAAACACTGTGAGCTTTCATGAAATGTTATTTATTTCTGTTAAAAAATGTTTTAATGTTTATTTATTTTTTGAGAGAGTCAGAGACAGAGCATGAGTAGGGGAGGAGCAGAGAAAGAGAGAGAGGGAAACACAGAATCTGAAGCAGGTTCCAGGGTCCAAACCATCAGCACAGAGCCCGACGCGGGGCTCAAACCCATGAACCATGAGATCATGACCTGAGCCGAAGTTGGACGCTTAACTGATGGAGCCACTCAGGCGTAAATGACCTCTGGATTACAAAGCAGATTGCATTAGAAAGCTGCGTAGGGGTCAAGGGCTGACAGGCTACCACTTACAACGCTGAAAAAAATCCTATCCTTCAAGCAACTGAGTCCTGGTAGAGAAAAACAAAACAAAACAAAACAAAACAAAAAACTGCTAGCAAAATAAGATTAAGGAAGTTAACAATGTTAATACTCATAACGATAACGATAATAGCTGATATTTGTCAGTGTTTTCTATGAGACAGCCACTGTCCCAAGCACATCTTGTGTGTTTCTCCTTCATCACCTGTGTTCTGCTGGAGCTGGCTGGGACAGGCTTGGGACAGCCATTGTTAAATATCCAGGAATTTTCGGCCATGATGGGAATAATTACATGGGAGAAATTGGCAAAAACAACAAAGCAAGGTGACGCTGAGTGAGTGAGTGAGTGAGTTTACCAGGAATTATTTCTTACAGGTGGGAAACAGAGATCCAGGGAGATTAGATGGAGATAATAATCATGCCTTGATGTTGAAATATTCAACACGGATCGCTACTGTTTCTCCTTCTTCTATATTTGCCATTTACTTTCTGTTTGCCTTCATAATTACTTCATTGAAAACAACCACAGTAGCAACATTTCTCATATTTTCTGTGGGTCAGATGCTTGTACAAAGAACTTTGGAGCATGGTCACCTGATTTCAGTAGTTAAACGGGAAGAAAAACCATGTAAACAAGTGGTTCTGGATCCTGGCCGCCAGGATCTGAATCACCGAGAGAAGCAGCCCTTGGACCCTTCCAGCCCTTGATAGATCTGTTTTAATTATCAACCTAAGGCCCAGAGAAGAGAACAACGTGCTCAGTCACACAGCAAATTATTGATTAATGAGATCCAGAACCTGAGGGTTTTTAATTTGACTTCAGATTTCTTACCAGTACATGTACCAATCAACCAGTCAACATTTGAGGTTAGTGCCTTACACACAGCAAGTACTCAAATCCATACATCTGAAAAGCAAGCTTCACATATTAACCTTTGCAAATTACTCCTCAGGAAAAAAGTCATTCCTCGTAGGGACTCACTCAAATTGTGGAAAGGTCACGTGAATGAAAGGAATGATCAGGTACATGGTTTGCCTAGTTTACAAAGCTTTCAAAATTTCCTGTTGAAAAATTACCTGAGGCGCGTTGAAAGTTGTGTAAAAACTGAAGTCCAGGGAGGCAATGATATGCAACACAGCAGCGCCAGAGCCAGGGAGCGATTCCTGTTGGAGGCTCTTCCCCACCCTCCCCTGCTCAGCCCCCTTGTGCATCCAGCTGCCGCCCTTGGATATGTTTCCGCCTTTTAACTCTCCCTTTCCTCTTTCATATCTCAAATAGTTAACGACCATAGGACGCACGTCCTGGCCCTTTATTAGTGCTCAGTAAATATATTTTTGGATGGATAAATGAACAAATGACTATATTCTTTACAATTCTGGGATCTGGAGTCCATAGGAATGAACGAGACATGGTCTCAGTCCTCCAAATGACCAAAGTCTAGGGTCTGGTTGGAGGCATTGGGGTGGTGGCGGAAAAACACAGGATTGCACTAGGACAAACATGCATCAGAAACTTGGTTCTGCATGGAATGTGGGCAAAGGGCTTGACTAGCTTGAGTCCCAGCTTCTTCATCTGTAAAATGAAGATATTAATGGTCACATCATGTGGTAGTAGTGAGACTTACATGGTGTATAAAGTCATCTGGGGAGTTTCTTAGCACATAGTGGGGATGCAGTGTTATTATTCATGCCTTAGACCAACAGTTGGGAAGCAAAAGGACCAGGAAGACAGTGGTCTACAGCTAAAGCTTTGGGTCAAGTGGTTGCTTGTCTCAAAGAGAAATCTAAATTATTCTTTGTGACATCTTTTGTGGCACTTTCCTTCTGCTCCACCAGGTCTGCTCCCAGCCCAGACACGTCAGAGCCAGGTGGCCACAGCCATACTTACTGCTCAGCTGTTATAAATGGGTCAGAGATACCCAGATAGTCCTAAATATCCATAGACTTCTGTCCCAGAGTTAACTGGTAGATCTCTCTTCACTGTACTGTCTAGCATGTTTCCTTACTCTGTGTAGATTCTCAGCAAATGTTCATTAGGCAAAATTATCTTTTAAGTGAATACAGAAACACACACACACTCTTCAGCCTCATTTCCCTTCCAGGAGTACCCTCTTCCAAAATAAAAATGCCCAAGTCAATGCATAATAATTTCTGGTTTTCCTTTTGGTAATTTTCAGCTGCTAGTGTGGTTAAGTAGGGATTTGACAGTGGATTGTCCCCTGTCAATGTTCATGTGCATGTGCACACACACGCACACACATGCACAGACACGTACAATTCTTTATTACTGCACTCTGGGGCTTCTTGTTGTTGTTATTTTTACTGCTGCCACAATAGCACTACCCACAACACGTGAATATATGTTTATGTATTCATAGGTGTTTAGACTGTAAGCTTCTCAAGGGCAGTCGTCTGGTCTGTTTGAGGTTCCAGAGCCAAGCACAGAGTCTGACACTTGGGACCAGGCAGGAAACATATGTTGGATGAATGAGTGGGCCATCGGTCTAGGTGGGTTAGAAGTAGACAATAGTGCATTTACTGAACACTTGCAAACAGAAGTCCTAATATCTCCTCGTGCCCTAATAAAGTTTGCATTTATGTTTTACCAGAATAAAGAAGGAAGGAAGGAAGGAAGGAAGGAAGGAAGGAAGGAAGGAAAGAAGGAAGAAGGAAGGAAGAAGGAAAGAAGGAAGGAAGAAGGAAAGAAGGAAGGAAGGAAGGAAGGAAGGAAGGAAGGAAGGAAGGAGAAAGCAAGGAAGGGAAAAGGAAGGAAGGGAAAAAAGAAGGAAGGGAAAAAGGAAGGAAGAAGGAAGGAAGGAAGGAAGGAAGGAAGGAAGGAGAAAGCAAGGAAGGGAAAAGGAAGGAAGGGAAAAAGGAAGGAAGGGAAAAAGGAAGGAAGAAGGAAGGGAGGAAGGAAGGGAGGAAGGAAGGAAGGGAGGAAGGAAGGAGGAAGGAAGGGAGGAAGGAAGGAGGGAAGGAGGAAGGAAGGAAGAAAGGAAGGAAGGAAGGAAGGAAGGAGGGAAGGGAGGGAGGAAGGAAGGAAGGAAGGAAGGAAGGAAGGAAGGGAGGGAGGGAGGAAGGAAGGAGAAAGGAAGGAAGGGAAAAAGAAGGAAGGGAAAAAGGAAGGAAGGGAAAAAGGAAGGAAGAAGGAAGGGAGGAAGGAAGGAAGGGAAGAAGGAAGGAGGAAGGAAGGGAGGAAGGAAGGAGGGAAGGAGGAAGGAAGGAAGAAAGGAAGGAAGGAAGGAAGGAAGGAAGGAGGGAAGGGAGGGAGGAAGGAAGGAAGGAAGGGAGGGAGGGAGGGAGGGAGGAAGGAAGGAGAAAGGAAGGAAGGGAAAAAGAAGGAAGGGAAAAAGGAAGGAAGGGAAAAAGGAAGGAAGAAGGAAGGAAGGAAGGGAGGGAGGAAGGAAGAAGGAAGGAAGGAAGGAAGCAGGAAGGAAGGGAGGAAGGAAGGAGGGAAAGAGGAAGGAAAGGAGGGAGGGAGGAAGGAAGGAGAAAGGAAGGAAGGGAAAAAGAAGGAAGGGAAAAAGGAAGGAAGAAGGAAGGAAGGAAGGAAGGGAGGAAGGAAGGAGGGAGGGAAGGGAGGGAGGAAGGAAGGAAGGGAGGAAAGAAGGGAGGAGAAAGGAAGGAAGGGAAAAGGAAGGAAGGAAGGGAGGAAGGAAGGGAGGAAGGAAGAAGGAAGGAAGGAGGGAGGGAGGGAGGAAGGAAGGAGGGAAGGAAGGAAGGAGGGAGGGAGGAAGGCAGGGAGGGAGGGAGGAGGGAAGGAAGAAAGAAAGGAAGGAAGGAGAAAGGAAGGAAAAAAGGAAGGAAGGAAGGAAGGAAGGAAGGAAGGAAGGAAGAGAGAGGGAGGGAGGGAGGAAGAGAGAGAGGGAGGGAGGGAGGAGGGAAGGAAGGAAGGAAGGAAGGAGGGAAGGAAGGAGGGAAGGAGGGAAGGAGGGAAGGAATTCCAGGTTTTCTGATGTAGTTAATCGAGTGGACTGATCTCAGTAGGATACAAGCAGGAAACAGCTTCATTTTCCTCCCGCTGCTGCCTTCCAACATGCCTTTGTTGGATCTCCTTTCTCCATTATCCATCACATTTTGGACAGAAACCTCAGCTTTTCAGTCACTTTCAGCTGTCTGAACCATCTCCACCCCAGGCCAGTCTAAATCAAAACCTTAAACTCACATCCAGTTAAATAATCTTTCTCTCCCCTGTTTCAGGCCTAACTCATGGCCTGAGGACCTGCTGTAGGAGATGGGGGAGAGAGGGCTATTCTTTCAGTCTTCCTCCTTGTGTTTCCCTCCTCTTGCCAGCTCCTCCAGGCTGGGGGCAGGGGGAAGGGGCATCAGAGGAAAAGGGGCAAGGTCTTGCATGATTACTTAGCTATTTTCATCTGGCTATTGGTGTCTTTTGTTCAGCTAGCCATCCACAAAATCCTGTCTGTTTCATGGGACACGTTTGTCTGGAGACATCCCTCCCCCTCCTCTGCCCCCACACCCTGCACTCACTCTCCCTGTCAGTAGCAATGTGCTCTCTGAATGACCTCTTGCAAAACCCCCTTCTTAGCTCCTATAAATCTCCAGTTTTTATCATTGGAATCTCATCAGCTCCATAGACCACCCTCTTGGGAGATATTCCTCCAGATGCCTCTTATCTGAGAGTCCTCTGGGGACGCATGCTCAGCCAGTCTATGTCAATTGAGTTTGCTCCCACTTTTGCCTTTCCTTGTCCTGCAGTCCCCCTCACAGGCAGTCCCCCTAGTCTCCACCTTCACACTTGTCTGGGTGAGTGGTGAACTCCAGCCAATAACCTCATCTCAGGAAATGCTTCAGTTTCTCTCAAGAAACTTCTCTCACACGCTCTCCTATGATAGGGCTACCCTCAGGAGCTCAGCAAGCCTTAGGCAAGAGAGTGGGTTTCCTATCTCCCTTTCTTGAAGACATTCCTCATCTTTTTGAGTGGTTCTCTTGAAGTTCCTTCCCTTGGCTTAGAGTAAGATAAATGCCTCCCATCCCCTTCCCCACAGGTTGCAGAGGAGAATGCTTAGAAAGTACTAGTCTTGAGAGCAGTTGGACACAGACATCTTGTGACATGAAGAATGAGATTTGGCAGAAACATTTTGGAAAACACAAAATTCTGTTTCATGAATTAACTGATTCAATGTCCCAGACGTGTCACGAATATATGGCAGGAAAATCTTTACAATTTGGAACATACATGTAATTTTTCTGAAATGAAGAAAGTAGAATGGACTGGCTTTGACATCTGATGAGAGCTCCCAATAAATGCTCAGTTGATTGAAAGAGATACATTTCTAAGAGATACATCTTCAAGGTCAGGCTAAAGGATGTTCATGGTCTATTGAAGATTTTCAGGTAACTACACAAAACAGACTTTGGACACCAACTTACGTATACTTGAGGTAGCTTAAAATAAATGTAGGGACCAACTAGGTGCTCCCTAGTGAGAATCACCCTAGAAAATATCAAGGATTGAGCCAAGTCGAGAGTCTCTACTCAGCAGGGAGCTGATACACAATTGTCACCCAGGGAGAGTAGCCCCAAAGGTGACAGGCTGAGGCAAATGTGTTGGTAAGTTGGAGTACAAGAACAGGTATGACATTAAAATGTTTAAAAACCACACCAACTTTTGTTCTGGAAATATCTGCCCATAGTATAAAATATTGTGAATTAAGTGTTCTGGTCTAAGTGAAAGGATTTTGAAAGGTAGAATATTTGTCTTTTTACCCCATGCCCACAGCAAAGCACTTGTACTCTATGGTACTTTATATATGTGAGTGGACCAAATACACCAATGATATGGCAGTGAGGCGCATACCCTGGCTTGAACGATGTCTTCCATGAAGAGTGTAGAAGAGAAGATCATTTTAGTTACATCTCCCCTGACACATTTAACCCAAACTTGAAAATCACAAACAGTGACATTTGCAGACTTCTTAAAACGTGAATAAACTGTTGACATTTCCAAAGACAGAAGCCAAACCCCAGTGAACTTATTTCCAATCTAATGACTCTGGCTTCGGCAGGAGAATTAAATCCACTTGCTGATGTGAAGTGCTAAAAAAAAGACATCTTTAATAAACAAGATCACATGACTCTAACCAGGTTGATGTGAAATGTCTGATGTTTATTTTATCTATGCTTTGCATTGAGTTAAAACTTCACTGCCAAAGACATGGGCCAAGCAGCCTTCTTTCACAGCTGTTTCTCTACAAGGCAATTTCACAAAGATAGGATGTTGTCCTAAAAAAAGTCTTTTGGTTCTCTGTTGGACGGGCCAACAGCTGGCTGAGTGTCACAAACAAATCAGAAAAGTATGTCCAGCGATGCTAGCTCACTTGGGAAGCTGGGTCTATGACTTCAAAGAGAGAGCAGCAGTGAATTGGGAAAAAGGTAGTAAATATTGTGGGGAGGTTGCTAATTTCATAGAGAGTCCAGGAAAGTAAAGGCTGAAAATAGGAAGAGTCCTTGCATGGAGAATACCTGAAGATGGTTAGGGAACACAGAGAGGAATACAAAATCAACTTGGAGTGGTCCACTGGTCTGTATCAGGTCTCACAGACACTTGGAATCAGAACTGAGCACAGGCAACAGATTTGTTTCCCAGATCAGAAAAACCCCATTTGACTTGGTTCTGCCAACATCAGGAATATGGCAGTCGTCATGGAAATGGTAACAGCAGATATTTATTGAGCACTTGCTCCCAGGCAATGTACTAAGTACTTTTCATGCGTTTTCTTCTTTGATGTCTGTTAGACTCTGATACAAAAAGCTTCATTACTTTCAAATACAGGTAAGGAAACTGAGAGTCAGAGATAGGAAGTAACTTACCTCAACTTTGTAGCTAGGATATGAAAGCTGGAATATGAATCTAATTTGTCTAGCCTGAGAGCATATTCTCTAAACCAAATAAAAACCTCAGTTCCCCAATAAAAGGCAAATAGTGACACTGTGGTGCAGTGGGGGAAATGATGGCCTTTTCGATTGAATGGTTCTGGGTCAAATGGATATTCATATAGCGAAAAAAGTAGTTTAATCCTTACCTCTAAATCAACCCCAATTGAGTTATAGATCAATAAAGCTTCTAGAACAAAACATAGAAGAACATCTTCACGACCTTGGAATATGTAACAATTCCCTACATAGGGCAAAAATATCACTACTGATAAATAATAAAATTGATAAATTGGAGCATATTAAAATTAGGAACTTCTGCACATCAGAAGACACTATTGGGAAAGTAAAAAGGCAATTCCCAGAGTGGAAGCAGATATTTGTAATACATATAGGATTGATATCCAGAATATGTAAAGAGCTTTTGCAAATCAGTTAGCAAAAGGCAGAAATCCCATTAGAAAAATGAATAAAAGATTTGAATAGACACTTTACAAAAGAGAATATCCAAATGATCAGTGAACATATGAAAAAGGTCTTAAGTTATTAATCATCAGGCAAATGTAAATTAAAACCAATATGCAATCTGACTGCACACCCAACAGAATGACCAAATTTCAAAAGATGGGAAATACCCTGTATTGGTGAGGATATTGAGCAACCAGAATTCTCAGAAGCTATGAGTCGTTAAGCTGATACAATAACTTTGGGAAACTCATGTTACATACTAAAGCTGAATATATACACGTATCTTATTGTATAATTTCACTTCTAATATAGCTCCAACAGTAATGAGTAGATAGATACATGTTCACCAAAAGACATGTACAAGAATATTCATAGCAATGCTCTTCACGACACTTGAAAACCAAAACCAACCCAAATGCCCATAACAATAGAATGGGAAAATCATAAAATAACAAGGGGAATATATGAACTGCAACCGCATGCGACAGCATATGGATCAACCATGCACATGTGATGCTGAGTGAAAAAAATTACATACAAATGAATATATTCTGCATGTTTCCTTTATTTAAAGTAAGAAAACAGGCAAGATTCTTCCATGCTATTAGAAGTCAGGTTAGCGGTTACCTAGAGAAGGGTATACTAATTGGAATGGGGGACCAGGGAGGTTGGGCTTCTCAGGTATGGGGATGTTTTGCTTACTGATCTATTTACTGGCTGCAGTGGTGTGTTTAGTTTGTGAAAATTCCTTGAGCTGTTCACTTATGATACCAGTTGCCATAACAAACCACCCTCAAATCCAAGGGCAGGCAGTCAGCATTCATTTCCTGTTGACTGGTTTATGGGTAGAATTTTAGGTGGAACTCAACTGGCCTTGGCTGTATGCTGTAGGATGAGTGCAGGGCTATTCCACATGGCTGTCATCCCCCTCTAACTGGCAGCTATACGAGGCATGCTCTCTTATGGTGAAAGGCAGGAACCCAAGACAGGTAGAAGGAAATACACATATCTTTAGGCTCTAGACTAGGAACTAGTATCCTCTGCTGCCCATATTCCATTGGTTAAAGCAAGCCGCACAGCCAAGCCCAACATCAGTGGGGTGGGGAAATATTTTCCTCTCGTGGAGGCCAGTGAGAGGAGGAAATATTTGGTGAACAATAATCCAGGATATTTACGAAAGGTGCAGTTTTCTGTATTTCATAGTTCAAGAAAAAATTTAAAGGAAACAAACAAACAAAAAGATGTAGGAACAGCTGTGTTTCCCTGTCTTCACCCCTCCCCGCCAGCCCCGGCCCTTAATGGAGAAGGGATATGCTTATGAAATTTTTCTACAGGAGTTCAGGGCAGAAAGGAAGGAAGAACATGCGCGTCCTAGCACACAATGCACTTCCTGTCTGTTGGGCCTCGGGAGCAATGTCTCCCTGGTCTGCCACCTCTGCCAGGGAAGTGGCAGCAACAATCCAACACTTCCTGTAAATGCAGCTGGAAGGTTCGTACTGCCAGGGTTTTCCCAGCCTCTGCTCCTTGCCTTCAGTGGTTCCCTATTAGAGTCAAGTTGCTAAATAAAGGTTGAACTTCTTTCAAGGAGAAGGAAGGAGCTGAAGAGGTAGAAGGCTCAAGATTTCTACAAAACCAATCTGCAACAGTCTCTCTTACAGTAGAGGCTGCAGTTAAAAGCAGACCATAAATTACTGTAGAACAGCTGTAGAGCAGCCAGTAGGTGGAACTCAACTGGCCTTGGCTGTATGCTGTACAGAAGGTCTCGTGTGGGGATCTTCTCAGTGGTTGGTGTGCAACCAACCACTCTGACCTTCTGTAACAGATACACCGACAGGGAGACCTGAGCCTTTGGAGAGGTCTGGTTCCCACCGCAAGGAGGCTGTGGGAAGTCTGAGGGAAAATGTGTCCCCTGCCCTGTCTCTGGGCCTGACAAACCTCAGGTCCTTAAGCCTCACTGTCAACCCCACCCCATATCCTTGCCCCCACTCAGTACTAAAATTTGGAACTTTTCACGGTGCCCCCAAGAGAAGAAAAAGAGTGTGGGAATGTCTTCCTTTTCTGTCGGTAGGTAACAGCTGAATGTACACAGAGGCAGTTCACCCCCTATCACAAATTCTCACCTATAAACACCATCTCTAGATTCAGACTGCCTGGTGTCAAATCATGGCTTTGTTACTTATTTGTTGTGTGGCCTCAGGCAGGTTAGTCAACCTCTACAACCTCAGTCTCTCCATCTGTTACAAAAGAAACTGAATTTGCTTATTCATTCGACAGATCTTTCTTAAAAAACCAATAGGTGTCAGACAGGGTGCTAGACTCGAGGGATACACTGGCAAATGAGATAAACACAGCCCTTGCCATCATGGCGTTTGCATGTAGGGAGGTGTCAACATAATCACAATCATGGCCATGGGTGTTATGAAGAAAACAAACCATGAGCTGACAGGGAACGACAGGGGACTCAAGGTGAGTCTCACTGAGAAATAACACTTCAGCTGAACCTCAGAGGAAGAGGAGCTAACCGGGCAAGGGCTTGCCAGGTGAAGAGCACTATGCAAAGGTCCTGGGGTCAGAAAGAGCTTGCTGCTGTCAAGAAACTGAAGGAAGATCGGTGAGGCCGGGCAAGGGGAGAATGACATATGGCAAGGCTGGCAAGACAGGCAGGAGTCCTATCCTGCAGGGCGTGGTAGTCAAAGAAGGAATGTGGATTGTATTCTAAGGCAATAGGCCACCATTGGAGTGTTAAGATGGTCACGTTGGCTGTGGTATGGAGATTGGATGGGAGTACTGTGGTGGTTAAGAATGGAAGTGAGGAAACCAGTCAGGGGTCTGTCGCAAGCCCTGAGAGACACGGTGATGCCAATGGAGGTGGGCAGAAGAGGACAGAGTCAAGCGTTCTCATGGGGGGTAGAGTCCCTGGGACTTGCTAATGGATTGAGGATGGGATAGGTAAGTGTGTGTGTTGGTGGGGGGTCTGCTTGAGCCAGTCAGAGCGAGTGGATGCCACTTACTGATATGGGGAAGAAGAGGTAAAGAGGACGGTTTGGGGGGATCAAGATTTCTGGCTAATTGTGTAGGTCCTGAGATAGCCAAAGAAGGGTACAATGACTATAGCAGACTTGTGGGTACAAGAGGTCTAATCTGGAGATGTGTATGTGGAAGCCAGTGACTTACAAGTAAGGGGGAGCTTACTTTCTGTCTTAGACTGATGTTGTAATTAAAATGCCATAGACTGGGTCCTTACACAACAAACACTTATTTCTCACAGTTCTGGAGACTGGAAGTCTCAGACAAAGGCTCTGGCAGATTTGTGTCCAGTGAGGACCTGCTTCCTGGTTCAGAGATGGCCCTGTCCTCACTGGGACCTCACATGATGGAAGGGGTGAGGGAGCACTCTGGGGTCCCTGTTATAAGGGCACTAATCTCTTTCATGAGGGCCCACCCTTGTGACCTCATCACCTCCCAAAGGCCCCACCTCCTGATACCACATTGGGCACTAGGGTTTCAACATATGAATTTATGCATACAGTGCTTTAGGAGGGGTGATGGCTTTGGTGGGGGTGGGTGAGAAGAGGGCTCAGCAATGGTTGGAAGGTCATCAACACTTAGAGAAGGGAAGACAAAGGGGGGCCAACAAAGGACCCTACCAAGGATGGCCAGTAAGGCCAAAGGAAGGCCAGGAGAAGGAGGGGTCACCGAGAGGGGATGTTTCAGGAAGTTGGGAGGCTAGTGTTGCTGAGACAGGACGAAAGTGGCAGGATGTATTGATAAGTGACAAGCAAGATATGGACCCATCTATAAAGTATATTGCAGTTTGTGTTTCAGAAAGGGTGTGGTGGCAGGGGAGAATATTTTAGTTGGTTTGCAGGTTAACCTATAGAATAATAGCTCTGGAACGTTCTTGCAGAACCAGCAGGGTGAGAGAGCAGGGTGGCAGAAAGTCCGTGGGCTAGGAAGGAGACTTCACCGTGTATTGAACCTTTTAGCAGCTTTTTGTGTCACGTGACTATATTACTATTCAAAATTACAATTAAAAAGAAAGAAAAGTATTCTGTTTTCTAGAGTTTCTGTGAGCATCACATACATTCCTGATGTGTTCGTGATGAGGATTGAAAGCCCAAGCCCAGAAACCGCTTAGCTGGCCCTCGGCTTGGGCTTGGTGAGGGTTGGTTGTACACGTCCCTGCTGCAGAGGCAAACAGCAGAAAGAGCCTCGGCCTGCATGTTGGGGTCCCAGCGCTGCCCTAACGAAGCACCACAAACTGGGTGGCTTAAAGCAACAGAAACGTATTCTCTCCCAGCCACAGAGGCCAGAAGTCTGAGAGCGTGTCGGGAGGCCCACGCTGCCCTGAAGGCTGTAGAGGAGAAGGCTCCCTTGTCTCCGTCACCTCCTGAGGTTGCTGCGTCCATGCTCCTTGGCTCACAGCTGCACCCCGCCCCCAAAGGTCATACGAGCTCTTCTCTCTGTGGGGCTGTGTCTTCACGTGGCCTTCTTGTAAGGACAGCAGTCCTTGGATTTGGGACCCACCCTCATCCAGTGTGACCTCGTCTGAACTGACTGCATCTGCAAAGCCCCTACTTTCAAATAGGGTCACATTTCCAGGTACCGGGTGGATGTGAATCTGGGAAGACACTATTCCGCTCGGGATGGCCTGGCAGGTCAGATTCTCACAAGGGCACACTTATTTCTGACCTGGCTTCAGTTACTTTTCTTCCCAGGCATCTGATTCCCATCTGAAAAATGAAAGGGGGCACTGGAGGCACTCTGAAACCCCCTCCAGCCCTGACACGCCGGGTTTCCTTAGATGCTCCTGGAACCTTCTCAAGTAGGTATGTCAGGCCGCAGGAACAGGACTGAGGAGGCCAAGACCTGTGTGTTTCATGTTGCCTCAAGTAAGGGAGTATCTGTGACTGTCACTGCAGACGCCCCCAGAACACTAAGCCATTGGTGAAGGTTTCTGAAGTTAGGGGCCAGGAGGGGGGGCAGGCAGACCTGGCCTTTAGTGAGGCTTGAACTCTGGGCAAATCACAGCTTGGAGTTATAATAAGCAAACCTGGTCCTGTCCAGCCCTCTTTGTCACCTAATTCACAGGACATGCGCAAACTCACATTCTTGTCAAAAGAGGAGTCAGAATAAACTGGATTTGGCATGGCAGATTCCAAGACATCGGAGGTCATGAACCAAGCGAAAGCGTGTTGCTGAGTCAACCCACAGGTGCTGCCGGGCCAGTGGGAGGATGGGAGAACAGGGGAAAGAGTGTCAGATGGGAATTTGTGGGAAACCTGTTCCACCATGAGTCAGGGGGCTGAAACAGGTTCCCTTCCGGTGGCGGGGTTGCAATAAAAACAGTGACACTATCCTCCATTTACACAGAACTTCTTCCTCACAGAAGGCTTTTACACCTGTTATCTTTTTTTTTTAATTTTTTTTTTAATGTTTTATTTATTTTTGAGACAGAGAGAGACAGAGCATGAATGGGGGAGGGGCAGAGAGAGAGGGAGACACAGAATCGGAAGCAGGCTCCAGGCTCTGAGCCATCAGCCCAGAGCCCGACGCGGGGCTCGAACTCACGGACCGTGAGATCGTGACCTGAGCTGAAGTCGGACGCTCAACCGACTGAGCCACCCAAGCGCCCCTGTTATCTTTTTTTTATTTTATTCTCAAGAGTCCTAAGGGGGCAGCATCTTTGATCTCAGCTTTACAGATGGGACATTGAGGCCCCGAGGGGTAATGGCCTTGCCCGAGGCGGCACTACTCCCTCGGGCCTCCCCACACACTGGGGCTCTCCCGGTGCTGCTTCTAGGGTGGCTCATCCAGGACGGTGGAATCATCCACCCAAGTCTCCAACCCCCAGGTCACCCAACAAAATGTTAAGACAATAATCTTTTGTAAGGACAATTTGTTTCCTCATTCTTGGTTGAAGTGTGAATGCATGCATCTTTATAGGGTTTTACATTTTTATTGATTTATGATATAAAATAGAAATAAAAGCAGAGTGTTTGCTGTGCAGATGTAGGTTCAAGACCAGCCTGGAAGACTCCCTTCCCACCCCTCAGCTACTCCAGAGAGACCTCCTCGAGTGACCACGAGTTTGTCCTGGCCCACAGGAGGCACACCACCGAGGCAAGCCCTGATCCTGCCGGAGAACATCATCTCCAGAAAACAGCCTCACTCTGCCAAGATGAGCTTCTGCATGGGTCCTGCTGAGGACACTGCCCTGGGAGAAACTCTGAGTCATCCCATCCTACTGTCCCAGCTTTGAGTGGGGCAGGGAGTTCGTTAGGCTCCACTGCAAGGCTGGTTTCCATAGTAGAGGGAGCTGGTTCTATTACTGGCCGGTGGCTGGTTTGGGGCTTTGGCCAGTGGATGGCATGGCCATTAGGGCTTGTTTTTGGTTATGGCTTTAAACACAGAAAATGAATAAATTCGGCTTGGGGAAATGGTATTTTATAGTTATAGGAGGACTTGGCGTCAGGTCTGATTCCCTTTGGGCTGCAGCTAAAATTGCATGGTCTCACCTCTGTGGCTTTCAACCTCGACCAACAGCTCAACCACAGGAAGTCATGGGACAGAGCGCCTGGGTGTCAGAGAAAGGCGTGGAAGGAAGGCAACAGAGCCAGGGCAACTCACCTTGGGTGAGTCCTTGAATGGGTTGGTTGAACTGTGTGTGGGGACTGGGGACCATGCCTATCCATGACACCACTTGTCCCCACAACCCATGGGTGTCCGTGAGGTGGGCTGACTGAGTCAGGCAGGCAGGGAAGGAGGAATGGGTGCATCAGGGTGAGAACACAGGCCTTTGGTTGTCCAGACCAGCACTCTGTGATCTACATCCCCATCCAGAGCTTGACAAGCAATAAGTGGGGAGGCGAAGGGAATAGACAGGGTACGTGAGGACACAGGAGGCCACAAGCAAGGTGACAAGACCTGAGCAGATGTTTCAGGAAGGGAGGGAAAGGGAAGAACATGCCCGAGAGAATGAGGACTCCAGAGTGGGGTCCCCTTTTAATGTTGGGGTGCCATGACTGCCCTGGGTCTGCTCTGGGTGATGGTGACTTGGATAGAGGAAGAAAAGATAACCAGGAATGTTTTCCCTAATAATCCTGGCCCCACATGCCCTTGACATGGACTCTGAGTGTAAATGCCCCCCCCCCCCCCCCACCGCTGCTTCTGCTGGAGGCTTTGAGGAGTAGAAGGGAAGCTGGGTGGACAGGGACAGTGGGCACTCCCCGCCCAGAGAAAGGAACCGGCAGCAGGCTGCAAATCTGCTCAGCCTGGTACCTTTAACATCCACATCTGAGATTTCATTTGATCCCCAAAACAGACTGTGGGGCCCCATTTTACAGATAAGAAAACAGTCCCTCTGAGCTCTCTTCTCATATGGTTCAGTTTTCTGTTAAACGTTGATAAGCCAAACAAAGGACTATGAGTATATTCTAATTTAATAAGGAGTTAATTCCTTAGTAACGTCATGTATGGAACCTCCAATGGGTTTTGCTGATGAACTGGTGGGGAAGTAACTGGGGTCAGAGAAATAAATCTCAGCAGTGGCTCAGTCAGTGTTTTATTGAGCATGTACTTGGTGCAAGACTCCATCTTTTACTCATAGTGTTACATTAACTCCTTACTCCCCTAGAAGGCAGGTACCATTATGATCTCCAGTTTGCAGATGTTGAAACTGAGGCTCCGAGACATTAATTATCTTGTCCAATGTCACTCAATAATAGGTGATGGCCTCAAAATGCTTTTTTTAAGTTTATTTTATTCTGACAGAGAAAGAATGCACACGAGCAGGAGAGGGACAGAGAGGGGCGGGGGCAGAGGATCTGAAGCCCCTCTGTGCTGACAGCAGACAGTTCAGTCTGGGGCTCGAACTCATGAACAGTGAGATTACAACCTGAGCTGAAGTTGGATGCTTAACCAACTGAGCCACCCAGGTGTCCTTACCTCAAGATATTTTCAATGATGCCTACTTGCCTATGGATAAGATTCACCTATGCCAAGGGGCGCCTGGGTGGCTCAGTTGGTTGAGCGACCGAGCTCAGGTCATGATCTCGCGGTTTGTGAGTTCGAGCCCTGCATCAGGCTCAAAGTCACAAATTTAGAAAGCCAATTTTGACTCTAAAAGCTTTGCATCTATTTCATTATTTCTCAAAAACCATACCCCATATTATAGAATGCTTACATACACTGAGCTTTAAGATGTGTTCTTTGGTTCACCAGGTATGGATAAAAGTGGACACATGAAGGAGACTCTTCTGGAGAGAGTGACTTCTAATGGTATGTGAGGTCATGTCTTTGTGGAAAATAATCTCAATTTTTTTGGTTTATTTTTTATTGTTTTTATTTTTAAAAATTTTATTTAAATCCAAGTCAGTTAATGATGAGGTTTTGGGGGGTAATAGTGGGGTCCATGGGGTCTGGAGCCGATGGCCAAGAAAGAATTCTTGAAGACGTCTTTGGTACTGATTTTATTAAAGCATGGGGACAGGATCTGTGGGCAGAAAGAGCTGCCCCGGGACCATGAGGAGAGACTGGCTATATACTATGGAGTGGGGGGAGGTAAAGTCCAGGGGAAGTTTCCAGTGAGATTTCCATATGCTAAAGAAGACTCACCAGACACTGGAGGCTTAGCTATTGTCAAGCTAAAGTTGTTTTTCCAAAACATTGGCATTAAGATAGTAGGGAGTTCCTGGAGAAAGGTTTTACTCTGCCTGCCTCAACTATTTGTGGATGGGTTGCAGGTTACAAGGAAATTTAATTTTATCTGCCATTTCCTTCTGCTTTTGTTTCCCACGTCAGTTAACATATAGTATAATAATGGTTTAGGAGTAGAATTTAGTGATTCATTAGAAGTAATGACATATAACATCCAGTGCTCATCCCAACAAGTGCCCTTCTTAGTGCCCATAACCCATTTAGCCCAGCCCCCCCAACCCACAACCCTCCAGCAACCCTCAGTGTGTTCTCTGTCCTTAAGAGTCTCTAATGGTTTGCCTCCCTCTCTCTTGTTATCTTATTTTTTCCTTCCTTTCCCCTATGTTCACCTGTTTTGTGTTTTAAATTTCACATATGAGTGAAATCATATGATATTTATCTTTCTCTGACTAGTTTCACTCAGCATAAGACCCTCCAGTTCCATCCACGTCGTTGCAAATGGCAAGATTTCATTCTTTTTGATTGCCGAGTAATATTCCATTCCACATTCCATTCCACATCTTCTTTATTATTCATCCATCGATGGACATTGGGCTCTTCCCATACTTTGGTTATTGTTGATAGTGCTTCTATAAACATGGGGGTGCCTGTGTCCCTTTGAATCAGCATTTTTGCATCCTTGGGATAAATACCTAGTAATGCAGTTGGGTCATAGGGTAGTTCTATTTTTAATTTTTTTTTTTTTTTTTTTTTATTTATTTTTGGGACAGAGAGAGACAGAGCATGAACGGGGGAGGGGCAGAGAGAGAGGGAGACACGGAATCGGAAACAGGCTCCAGACTCTGAGCCATCAGCCCAGAGCCTGACGCGGGGCTCGAACTCACGGACCGCGAGATCGTGACCTGGCTGAAGTCGGACGCTCAACCGACTGCGCCATCCAGGCGCCCCTCTATTTTTAATTTTTGACGAATCTCCATACTGTTTTCCAGAGTGGCTGTCCCAGTGTGCATTCCCACCAGTAATGCAAAAGTGTTCCCCTTTCTCCGCATCCTTGCCAGCACTTATGGTTGCCTGAGTTGTTAATTTTAACCATTCTGACAGGTGTGAGGTGGCATCTCATTGTGGTATGGATTTTTATTTCTCTGAATAATCCCCTCAGCTTAACAAAGTTTGGGGCCTGGTTTCATAGGCATACCTCAGAGATATTTCAGGTTTGGTTCCAGACTACTGCAGTAAAGCAAATATCGCAGTAAAGCAAGTCAAATAAACTTTTTGGTTTCCCAGTGCATATAAAAGCTACATTTACACGATACTGTAGTCTATTAAGTAGCAATAGCATTATGGCTAAAAAAACAAAGTACATAGATTAATGTAAAAATATTTTATGGCTAAAAACTGCTAACCAGCATTTGAGCTTTTAGCGAGTTGTAATCACTGGTCACAGATCATCATAATAAATATAATAATAATAATAATAATGATAAAGTTTGATATATTGTGAGAATTACCAAAGTGCGACACAGAGACATAGAGTGAGCAAATGCTGTTGGGGAAATGGTGTGACAGATTTGCTTGATGCAGCCTGCCTTAGCCTTCAATCTGTCAAAACCCTAATATCTCTGATGTGCAATAAAATGAGGTATGCCTGCACTTCGTTCAGTGAAGAAAACATTCTCTAGCTCTCACTGGGCTCCTGTCTCTGGAGAAGATCAGCTCTCCTCCTGATTCTCAGTGGGGCAGCACTGGGCCAGGCTCTGCTTCCTCTTTCCTTAGCTTGGAAAGATCATTTGGTTCTGAAAAACTGGAAAGGTCTAGACCCTGTTCTACAATTGAGTTTCGAAAGACCGTCTGGATAATCTTCCCTTAAAAGCTGCAAAAGCTGTAGGTGATACGGTGGCCGAGAGAAAGTGTTACTAAGGACAGATTCATCGGGCCTCGAGGGTCACAGTGTTCTTTTCAGAGGAAGGCCCCGGAATTGTCTTCTGACAGGGAACTCTGGCCCTGGATCTACCATCACTGATGTGGATTCCTTGAGGCAGTGCCCGTAGTTTCATTACAGACCCAACAGCTTGAGATGAAGGATCTAAAATGAATGTGAAGCTCTTGTCCAACGTCCACAGTGGCACCTCCGCCTAGAATCTGGTATTTCTGGATTAAGACCGGTCGGAATGATGGGGAGAGAGGAAACCCTGGAGAGGCCGGGAGGTGAACCTTAACTGGGTCCATAGAGTGCTTCCTAAAGCACTTTAACCTCCAGGGGCTGACCCTCCTTAGGGCGTCACTCTGAGGCAAAACAGGAATCATTAGATCCATTTTACAGATGAGGAACATGAGCCCTGTTGGCGGTCCCAAAATGAGCAGTGGGGGCCCCAGGCTTGGGATGCACAGCTCCTCTTAATTTCTCTCCCAGTTCCCTTTTCCTTGTGACTTACGTCTTACATGCAAGGCTGTGGCAAGGGACCCCAGAACACAGGCTCAAAACATGCTCTTGGACACCATGAAACTCCTCCACCCAGACTCAGGACCCTGAGCAGGAAAATGCCAGAGGATACTGGACCCATTGACCTGAAGCCTGAGGATCACATGGCTATTTGGGGCAGAAAGAACACAGTAGTGATCGAATTGAAACCCCAGAGGCGGGGCGCCTGGGTGGCGCAGTCGGTTAAGCGTCCGACTTCAGCCAGGTCACGATCTCGCGGTCCGTGAGTTCGAGCCCCGCGTCAGGCTCTGGGCTGATGGCTCGGAGCCTGGAGCCTGTTTCCGATTCTGTGTCTCCCTCTCTCTCTGCCCCTCCCCCGTTCATGCTCTGTCTCTCTCTGTCCCAAAAATAAATAAAAAATGTTAAAAAAAAAAAAAAAAAAAAAAAAAGAAACCCCAGAGGCTGAAATCCATTTCCCTGTCACTTCCTCCTAGACCTGAGTTTTAATGCCTGAGACCACAAAGAACACCTCTAACCGTTCTCTCAAGGGTTAGCCTCAGAAATGTGGCAATAAACAGGTTGGACCCAAGGATGTTAAGCTCAGGATTTATTCCCTTCCACCAAGTGCATGGGCACCATGACCCAGAGCTGAACTCCACACAGTTCTTGTTCAGAGAAAATGCTCGCTAGCATAGCAATGACAAATCTACTCACCATGCAGGTGGCCCCCAGGAAGGCCTACAGAAGGCACAGGAAGATGATATGTGAATACAGTGTTTTGTATCTTACATCTTTCTGTAGAGCTGCTGTGGTTTTGGTAGCAAAGTGGGGTGTGGCAATCTGACCATCATACTGAGCTCCTAATTCCGCCCTAGTCCCGGGCTCTGGTGAAATGGGAAATCCTCAGGTTGAGGATGTCCAGGGAGGAGCACAGATGGGATATGCCCGAATGACGGGGTGCCGAACAGCTTCCCCACTGCTTCCCGGGGGTCAGTGAATGGCTAGTAAAGTTCACAGTGCTCTGAGAGAGATGGGTCTTATCCTTTGTTGAATCCCCAGGGCCTGGTACACGGGAGGCATCCGGTCACACCATCAGCACCTGTTTTCTTCCTCCTATCTGCATCTCTTTTTAAGTATTCTAGAATAAAGGCAGTTGCAGGAAGGACCTAAGGATAAGCAGAGGCAAGTGGGCCTGTCCTGGTACTTGGCCTCTCACCCCCATGAGAGGCGGCATCCTAGTGCCCTTCCGTCGCCCCCTCCCTCACCCATCACCATACCACATCCCTGGGGAAGCCAGCTCCAATGAGTCACTTGCAGAGCTCAGTGTCCAGCCATGGTGCCAGGGGCCAGGACAAGGGAGCTGGCCTTCCCAGGACCCTGGCTCTTGCTGCAAGCTGCAAGCCCCTTCCCAGTGTAGAGCCTTAATCTCACGGTCCCCACTGCGGCCCAGATGGGTTCAGCAGCTCAGAGAGCAGGGGCCGGCTGGTCTGGGGCCACCACAGCCGCCAGGACCATCTGTTTCCATGACTTTCTGGCTCCTTCCTGACTAGTGGGCTGTGACAGGTGGGGGGAGGGGCACAGGCAAGGGGCTGAGTGGGGAGAGGCCTAACTCAGCTCTCCCCCTCCAGATCCCTTACGAACTCAAGGAAGGCAGGGCTTCCACAGCTGCTGGAAAAATGTCCTACCTTGACAGAACCCAGTTGGCCAAAATCCACCCAAGGAAAATCAAGGAACTAGTGATAGATAGAGCCAGCACTTGCCTCTCTGCTTCTGTTGCTCCCAAGTCGAAAAGCAGCAGAAAATCTTCTAAAACCAAAAGTTAATACATGCTTTTGAAGAGATTCAGTTTTACTTCCTTGTTTTGCCTGTTTATTCTCTGCCCCCTTTTTATTTTTCCTGTCTCCTAGTGGTATTTTCCTACTGTCCCAGGTTTTCAGATTAAAATTCTTGGAAAAAGCCAGGAAACTAATTGCCTCCCTTTGCTGTGTGTGTGTGTGTGTGTGTGTGTGTGAGAGAGAGAGAGAGAGAGAGAGAGAGAGAGTAGTTGTAAGCAACTTGGCTTAACAACAGACACTTGGTAAGAGAAACAGAAGAACTTTCCAGAGCAACCCTGAAGGGGATTGGCAAAGGTGCCAGCAAGAGGGGTTCCGTCTCCCCCTCCTCCCAAAGCTGACCCTGTTCCCTTTTCTCCTCTTTAAGCCCAAAACCTTTCTCCTGGAAGTTTCCAAGCCTGAGCCCTTCTACCTCCATCCCACCTGCAACATACCCAGGAATTTGCCAACAGAACTAGGGTAGGGCCCAGACCCACGCAGACCAAACTCTCCAGTATGGCACAAGAGGCCCTTTGTAAACAGGGGCCCAGCTCACCCCTCAGTCTCTTCTCTTGATTGTGTGGACCCCTCCTCACCCTGTCTCATGGCCTAGCCTGCTCTCCTCTCCCACTCCTACGTGCTGGCTAGACCTGTCTTCTTGCCAAACCTCTTTCTCTGCTGTCTTTTCTCTGCCTAACCAGCTTGTAACATTCATCCAATGTTCATTCAAGGTCCAGCTGGATGTCTGCTTCCTCAGGAAAGTTTTACCAGACCTTCTTTCCTCTGCGGGCAAAGTTCTGGGTGTTCCCAGAACCCTCGGTACACATCTTTATCGTGACACTCAATGGCCACCATTGTAACTGCACGTTATGTATCTCTCTCTGCCTCCTGGTCTTTGAGTTCTGTGACACCCAGTAACAGCTTGTCAAAACTCTACAAGTTTATTTCCCTGATCAAACAATCCACTGATAGTACATCAACAAGAGTTAGAACAGATGCCATAAGGCATTTTCAAGTCCACAACCCAAATTGATTTTTCTGAGAACGTCATCAAATCTCACGCGAACTTCATGGTTAAATTAAGAAACAGCTTTAAAAAAGCGCTGTCACGCTATTATCCACTCACATTAGCATTTGCAGCTCCAAATCATCATCATCAATAATCCTGTGAATCTTGGAATGTTTCATGTGATATCAGCTTTATTGGCTGAAGCTGGGACGGGGGCGTGCCTGGGATCTCCAGGTAAAGATTTTGTGCTGTGGGTGAGCACCCCTGGTCCAGTTGGGGGGCCCGACAAGACACTCTAGGAAGGCAGAAACCACTTCTATTGTGATATTTATTTTTGCTTTCTGTTTGCTCGTCTAAATTTGCTATCCCATACAGGTATCGCTTTTGTATTAAGAAAAAGAACTACATTTCTTGAAGTATAAAATGAGAAGCAGTTAGACTGATTAAATCTATAAACGCTTAATAAGGAGGAAGGGAGGGAAGAAGGGAGACTCCGAATTGAAGACATTTCTGCCCCTGGGACCTGTGGCTTGAGCCCTGAGAAAGAGTCTTGATTGTTGTCCCTGTGGCCACACCGGGGTCATAAGGCTGGGACTCCCAGGGTGGGGAGATGGCAGGACACACTGGGAACGGACACACTGCCCAGCTGTCATTCACTCCTGTGCCCGCTGCAGGCAGTCCCATGGGGGCCCTGGAAAAGCATGCCATGTGGGTTTTAGACACAGCTCTGGATCTTATTTTTATTTTTAGTTTTTTTAAAAAATTTAATGTGTATTTATTTTTGAGAGAGAGAGACAGACAGAGAGCCCGGGAGGGGCCGAGAGGGAGGGAGACACAGAATCCGAAGCAGGCTCCAGGCTCCGAGCTGTCAGCACAGAGCCCGATGCGGGGCTCAAACTCAGGAACTGTGAGACCGTGACCTGAGCCCAAGTCAGATGCTTAACCTCCTGAGTCACTCAGGCGCGCTGCTCTGGACCTTGGATAACGGGCTACTCCTTGGTTTCCTCATCTCTTTAGGGGCTCACATGTCTGCCTCCCAGGGATGTCCACGATGTGGATTGTAAACCATACAGTGGTACATACATAGGAGGGCTTCTTGTATGTATTGTTGGTGCTCAAAGAAAGTGCTACTGAGAGTTATATATGAGTAGAATTCATGCCACCTTTTGCAAGTTCATGGTCATTTCATGAGCTGAAAAATATGCAAATCTCTACTACTGTGTAGGTAGATACTATGATTACTCTCAATGTGCAACTGATAAAACTGACTCCCCCAAAAGTCAAGCAAGTGCCCAACTTGCCATACAGTTAGGAGTTAGGCTCTGAACCCAGGCAGTTGAGAGCAGAGCCTGTGCTAGTAAACCATGGCTCATGCTTACGCACACGTGCACGCACACACACATGCCCCTTTTGCATCCCAAATGCCACTCAGAGTCTAGTCGCATCGTGCAGTTTCCATCCTGAATTTTGCTTCTTTAAAAGAAAATTGCCAGGTCCTGGGTGGCTCAGTCGGTTAAGCGTCCAGCTTCGGCTCAGGTTATGATCTCATGGTCTGTGAGTTCGAGTCCCACGTCAGGCTCTGTGCTGACAGCTCAGAGCCTGGAGCCTGCTTTGGATTTTGTGTCTCCCTCTCTCTCTGCCCCTTTTAAATTCGTGGAATTTAAAAGTTCTTTGCCATTCACAGGTTTTGGTGTCTTAGTCATCTTATGTCCTGGCTGATGGAGATCTTTCCAATCCATGTTGGAATCCAACCTGGGTTTCCTGATTTCCTTACCTCCAGCTCTTGGCCTCAATGGTCAAACCAAGCCAACCCCTTCCTGTAGTTTCCAGCTCAGCCTGCCCAGTGGGAGGGAGCAGGAGCAGGAGGAGGGACAGAGGAGGAGTTGGGGGGGCGGGAAGAGAGGGGGAGGGAAGCTGGGGGAGATGGGAGAGGGGAGGATGCCAGTGTTGGGCCCCATCTAACGGAAGCCAGACCTGGGCCCCTTTAGCAGGGACCTCATGCTTGATGAAAACAGGGTCAGGACATAGTCCAGGCGTCCAAAACCTAGTGATAGAGGTCCGGGGAAGGTGAACATGCATGGAGAGTTCAGGATCTGAGGGCAGGTGTGCTCAGAAAAATGGGAGTGAGGTCTGGGTCGCCCTGTCAGAGGAAGAGGAGGACAGCTAGAGGCGCAGGGATAGAGTCCTCTATCTCTGGCCTCAGCACCGCCAGTGGTGCCTCCACTGCTTTCTTTCCAGGGTCCAGAGGAGTCTGAGAGTCCACCAGGGCGGGAGATCCAGGAAGGGCCAAGGACCCTGTCCCCACCAGTACTGAATCTGCCTCCATCTCGCAGCCTGCTTTAAATAAGTTTCTGGAGGGACACGAACAGGCTCTCCTACATTTTTCCCCCAGAGAGGGGGCTGCCAGACAGGAAGAGAGAGGAGGAGGCTGGCTCCCTCCTGTTACGTGTACCCACTTAGCAATGGCACTTGAATTTCTCAAAAACCTTCCCCAGCAGACCCCCTCTGCGCCCTGCTCAGGGAGCCTAGCCCTACTAACAGACTGGCTAGGGGGCAGCCAGAGCCTGTCTGACTTGCTCAAGGCCAATTCATTAACCAGCCATCAGCTCTTCTGTCTCCAGAGACCCCAGTGCTGGGATGTCTGGGTACAGTGTGTTGAGTGTGCAGAATAATCCCTGTGGTAGATCACGGACCAAGAATCCCTCCAATACTGAGAGCCCACAGCCACTATGGGACACTGTCTTTGCTACTTCCTCTGCAAACAAGCAGTTCTGAGCGTTCAGCTTTCTTCTCTGGCCACCTTCAGGGCAGTATCAGGGCTGGGCTCAGCCACTGCTGCTGTAAATGTTTGCCCGTCTGGACAATGCTCACTCACACTAACCAGGAAGTGATGAATGAGAAGCCTTTCTGCTCCCGTATTAGAAGGCTCCCGTACGAGCAGGCTCTGAAGTGTTATCTGCTCAAAAACCTCAGATGTCTAAATATTTACTGAGAATGTGACTAACATTCCCTCATTCAGCACAGCCAGTGTCCACTGAATGTAGGAATGGTGCCCGGGTGAGCCGTTGGGCGTGGGGGCCACCTAAAGAGAGAGCAGGTTCCCCTCCTTCCACCCCAGCTTTCCAATGGAAGTGCCAGCTGCCTGCAATCCTAAATCTTCGATCATGCTGTCTTTGATGTACCTTTGGGATGATCTCTCCAGCTATACACCACACATGAAACCCTAGACTCTCATGTAGCCATGTGAGATTTCTCCAAACGCATCAGTCCTTTCTCATGATTTGGGTCTATAGTGATTATTCCACCTGGTGTGCCCTTTCCAGAGGCTCCTCTTGGTAGCATAAGGCACATTTTTTTTAAGTTTATTTACATTTTGAGAGTGAGAGAGAGAGAGAGAGAGGAAGCAGGGGAGGGGCAGAGAGACAGGGAGAGAATCCCAAGCAGGCTCTGCACTGCCAGTGCAGAGGCCAATGCGGGGCTTGAACTCGTGAACCATGAGATCATGACCTGAGCCAAAACCAAGAGTCTGACACTTAACCGACTGAGTCACCCAGGTGCCCCTAGGCATATTTCTAAGTCAGGGATGGCAAGTGATTGACTTGTGGGCACAGATGGAAGCTTTGTAATGACCACATCCAAGCTGTGATGTGATTTCATGGATTTGTCATTGGTCCATTCCATTACAAATGCCACCTCCTCTATATGCCCTCAAGGCTCCCTCTCTCCGAAGTAAATGTGATCTCTTCCTACGTGCATTCCTTTGGCACCCAAGTCATTTTTTCATTTTCCACCTCGTACAACAATTCTTTGCATAGCTTACTCCACTTCTCTACTAGACTCTAGCTTCCTTAGGGTCGTGTCTTACTCCTCCCTGCCATTTAGAATAGATGGGTCCTTGATTGGAGTCAATGTTGTCAAGGCGGCTGGATTGAAATTCTTTCCTGGGGACAGCTAGCTAAGAGCAGACTCATCTTGAATACTCCCATGAAGAGTATAGTTTGAAAGGGAGCCAGTTGATTCTGTGCTCCTACACTGGGAGGCACTGCTTCCAGAGAAGGTATTAGGGCTACTGGAGGCACAGGACAACTCGCTGGGGTGGGAGAAAGGGTGGTAGGATTGTCGGATAAAATCCAGGCACCCAATTAAGTTGCATGTAAGTATAAATATATGCTAAACATTGCATGGGACATAGGTATGCTAAAACAAATAGTCATTGTTTTTCTGAGCTTCAAATTTAACTGAGGGTCTTGTATTTTTAATTACTACATTTAACCGTAGGTGGTTGTGCCAGGGAGAAGGTCCTGGAGACTGTCTCCACAGACTTTCTAGGACCAACTCTGTGCACAAAATTACGTCCTCATGGAGGAACAGCCTGGGGAGACAGAGGGCATGAGTCCGGCCAAGCTGACTCCCTTCCGGGGTTGTCCACACTCCCAAGTCTCCTGGCGCTTCCAGACCAGGCTCTCTGATGTTCCACCACTAGGTCCCTCATGGGCCTCGCATCCTACAAAGGCCAGGTTTAGTGAGACCCAGGTAGGGGGATGCTGTGCATAGAAACTGTAGGAAGCCCTCAAAAGGCATTTTAATGCCTTCAGCTGTAAGCCTCATTAGGTCTGGATCAAGCCTGTCTCATTCATCATTGGATCCCCAGTGCCTTGCACGGGCCCTGCATAAAGAAGGTACTCAATAAATATTTACTAAATAAATAAGGAGCTTGGTGCTACTGCGCCTTCTCCACCCATGACTGGGCTTACCTCATCCACAGTGATAAAAATGTGCACGAACAGGATTTGGCAGTAAGCCTTCCCTTTATAGGGGTCATCATTAATTTCCATTACCCAGCAAAGTGTCCAAGTGCATTAGACTGATTTGGATTTAAAATCAATTAATGCATCCTCAGGGGACTTGGCTACTATAAAAGCAAGATAAAAGCAAGATAAAGCTACATCTTCTTAAGTTAATTTATTTCCGTTTAAGGGTAATTAATACTTTTCATTGATGTGAATTTAGAAAACAAGGAAAAGCACCATGAAGGGGAGAAGCTTCTGCTGCCTCAGGACCTCAAGCAGACTGACGTATTACAGTGACACCGAGTGACACCTGTTCTTTGTAGTGCTGCCTCCTTACTTCCCTCTCCACTCAGAGTGGCTGAAGACCTTTCTTCTCTCCTATTTCCTCCTTTCCTCCTCTGCCAAAAACCTGAATCCTAGATTCTGACCAGAAGTAGGTGCTTGTGGTTAAGAAGATCCCAGAAGTCAGAGGACAGCAGGAAAAGGCAAATATAATGAGGGCCTGGCTTTGGTGGCTGTGGGGTCATAGAGGCGACATCATGGGGTGGGATCAGTGGAGCTCAGTGGACCGGGGACAATTAGAAAGGATTTCCAGCTTCCTGAGTTGATGACTGAGGGAATGGTGAGGCTACCAGCCAGGACTTAGCTGCAATCAACAGGAACTCATTCTGGATCTCTAAGAAGAAATGGAATGTACTGGATGTAAATTAATTAGAGCTCACTGAATCAATGTGAAGACTGGAGAACCAAACTCAGAAAACAGGCAGAAACCAAGGAAGGCTGGGACCCAGGTCATCCTGCAAGAGCAGCCTGGTCAGGTCACAGCCAAAGGATCCCTACCATGGGACACTTGTTGCACCTGATCTCCTCCTCTGCTGCTGTATCTCTAGACTTGTGTCCCTCTCAGGAACCAGAATCCTTTTTGCATGGTCTGAATGGCCATGCCTTAGTTGTGTGCCCATGCCCCAGACACCAGGGAACATTTGTGGGAATGTCTGGCTCCCCATGAACTCATATTTATTGGAATTTCGTCCAAACAGGATAAAGGATCAGATGATAAGAAACCCCCCACCCCCACCAAAAAAAGAGAGACAGCAGTGATCTCATTAAAGTGGGTGGTACAGGGGGAAGAGCAGGTTTTTATGGGGTAGGACAATGAGTTCAATTTTGAGCATACTGGGGGTAAGACACTCATCAGTACCCAGGCCGGGTTGTGAAGAAAGGTTGACATCAGAGATGCTGCTTGGGATCTATCTTCAAAGAGGCGACAGGCCATTGGTATAGCATTGTGCCCTGGGTCCCTGTGGTTTCTCCAAACATCCTTGTATTCCACATCTTCAATAACTGACTTCTTCTAGAAACCCAAGACTGCAGGCAAGGGCCCCGTGGGAGATAAAGGCTGAGCTGTGTCTTCTTTTCCCAGAAGTCTCAATTCCTGGTTTGGGCTTCCAGTCATGAAAAATGACTAGCAAATAAAAGAAGTTAAGCTGGCTGGGGCCAGGACCAAAAGGCAGCTTTACCCACAGCTGATGGGAAATAAGCTGGAAGAATCATCTCTCCTTTTAGGGCTCCACTGCCTTGATTTCCAGGTTCAATTCATGCTTCAGAAGCAGAAAAGCCTCAAGTTTAGCACAGAGGCTCTGGAATGTTCAGAGCCCCAGAACCTGTGAACTGCAAGGACATTTAGGGATCATTTAGTCCAACCTCTTATTTTATACACAAGGGCCTAAGGAGAATCCCACAAACTGCAGCATCCTTTCAAATTCTCTGATTGTGAAAAAGTGACACAACCTTTCACCCACACCTCTGCCGCATTCCGCCGACACTGCCACCCACCTGAGAGGAAGGGAGGCCTCGAGTAGGATGCAGCTGGGTGGAACACCTCCTCTTCCCCTGGAGGCAGTGACATCCGTCACTCCTAGGAGAGGATTAAAAGGCTGCTATTGTTAAATTTTGGCAGGTCGATTCTGGGTTATTCTCCTGTGAGGGCTGGTCATGAGTCACTATAGCACATCCTCAGGAAGAGGCTGGCTGGACTCCCAAAATGGGAGTGAACCTGAGACCCAGTGAACTTAGGCTGTGAACTGGAGGCTCTTGTGGCGGCTCCCATCATGAGTGAGGGTTTGATGTAGTTGCTCACATGCAGGGGGCAGATCATTAATGTACGATTGATTGTACATAGCGTGTATTACATATAAGTGTAGCTGTATGTACTTGTTACGTGGTAGGGCACTAATGCATGAATTACGTAAGTGTGGTAATTTCTATTATCGGCTTTCATGCCAGCATGGCACAGAACAGCAGTGCTTATCTATTCAAGGGCGAGTATCAGGGGATAGCTTAAGCAGAATTTCAGCATTGGGTGATGGTGGAGCTGTTGCTTCTTCCTTGAGTCTTAGGGAGAATCGTTGTCCTCCTTTCCTGGTTTACAAGAGCAATGTAATTCATACACTACAAAGACTTGCCATTTTCTGAGGTTGTTTGCGATGATACTTGTAATGGGTGTGAGGATTTGGTTAATGAAAAAGTATAGGATTGATGCCAGTTGGCCGATAATGATAAATGGATGTTCAACTAGTTGTCCTCCGACTCATGTTAGTAAGCCTGCTACTAATAAGTGACAATCAGAATAAGCGTTGACTTATGGGATTGGAATACTATGCTTTGCTGTTTTGATATATAAAGTATAAGAGTAAGTGCTAGAATTAAGATAGAGAAGATTGGGGCTAATACTTCTAGTTTATTAGGGATGAAGCGAAGGATTGCATAAAAAGTGTCATGCAGGGATATTTAGGATGTTGGCAGGGGTTTCATTGTCTGGGTCCCCTAAGCAGTCAGGTGGGAAATTATACTAGAGCAGACAGTGTTAGAATGAGGAATATGAGTCCTAGTATATCTACTTGTATAGTATGGGTGGAAGGGGATTTTGCCTGACACCGAGGATATTCCTGATGAGCTGTTAGATCCTGTTTGGAGAAACAGTGAATGGAATACTACAAATGGGAAGATGAAATGCAAGGCAAAGAATTGGGTTAGAGTCACTTTATCAACTGAGAATGCTGCAACTATCCATTCTATTAGGCTAGTATCCATGTAGCAGATAGCTGATAAAAGGTTTTTGATGGCCATCGTTCCTCAGAAAGATATTTGTCCTCGAAGTAGAATGTAGCCTATAACTGCTGTGGCTATTACTGTGAATAATAGGATAATTCTGATGTTTCATGTTTCTGAGACTGTATAGGACCCAGAGTACATGCCTCACCCTACACATATAAATAAGCAGATAAATATGGAGGATTCGTTAGCATGCATGTCGAATGATTCGCCCATAGCTTACATCTTGGCAGACATGAGTTACTGATGAAAAGGTGGTTATTGTAGCTGATGTGTAATGTATAGCTAGGAAGAGGCCTGTTAAAATTGGTAGAACTGAACAGACTCCTAAAACAGAACCCAAAGTCTCATCACACTGAGATGTTTGATTGGGCTGGAAGGTCAATGAGTGAGTTGTTGAGGATCTTGACCAGTGGGTGGGATTTTTCAGATGTGGGTTGTTAATATTCTTATAGTTGAAATACAACGATGACTTTTCACATCATCAGTCATGGTTAAATTCCGTGTGGGAATAATCACATTATATTAGGCTTATTTTGCTTTAAGTTATTTATTTATTTATTTATTTATTTATTTATTTATTTAGATAATCCCAGATTTTATAATCCCAGATTTATTTAGATAATCTGTGCTGGTAGCACAGAGCCTGGCATGTAGCTCAGTCTCCCCAACTGCGAGATCATGACCTAAGCTGAAGTCAAGGACCAGACCCTTAACCGACTGAGCCACCCAGGTGCCCCAATTGTGCTTACTTTAAGTATTCTTTTTATGCTCACTTTTGGAGGTTTTTCTCTAAATCTTTCTCTGATTTATGGTGGGTTAGGACTGATTGTGAGTGGTGGTATTGGTTATGGGGTTGTATTGAATTTGGGAGGTTCTTTTTTAGGTTTCACAGTTTTTAAGATTTATTTAGGGGGAATGCTTGTGGTTTTTGGTTGTCCAATGGCCATGGCTACTGAACAGTACCCCGAGATTGGAATACCTAACAAGACCGTTTTAAGAATATTTCTTTCAGGGTTGATAACACAGGTAATGGTAGGTTTTGTTTTGTTTTGTTTTGTTTTGTTTTGTTTTGTTTTGTTTTGTTTTACAGGGTGATGAGGTAGAGATTGTGTTAACATTCAATGGTATAGGGGGATTGAGTGGTTTAGGGGGGATTCGGGGTTTTTAGTGAAGAAGTTGTGGGGATTGCTGCATTATGTACTCACGACCCGGTTGGCAATTGCCACTGGTTGATTGTTACTTACTGGTGTCTTTGTTGTTATGGAGATTACTCATGGAAATTAAGTAGAAATAAGCTTAGGGTTGGTATAATCAGAAAGGACAAGTAGCTTAATTAGGCCTTTCTAGTTAAAAATTAGGGTGGAGTTTTTCTCTGAAAATAAGAGATGGATTTTAGTCACATATTTTTTAGTCATATTAGATCTAATAGTGGTCCTGCTGATTTTTGACTGTTGACAGGTTCAGAAATGATGGAAGGTGGTATAAAACAGTGGGAAAATACCTAAGAGAGTTAAGAATTTAAATAGGATTGAAGGATAAATTTTAAGTTTTGTGTTGTGAAATTGAGTTCTAATGCCAGGATGAAACCTATAAAAGTCACAGTAAGAGCTGTTAATTTCAGATAATAAGACATAGTTATCTGTGGAATGGTTGTTGGGATAATATTGTAGGAGATTAAAAATCCTTGGAAGATGTTTCTGCCTAGAAGGCATTTAATGGGGTTGATTAGGAAAGGGTTATTTTCAATGATTAAAACCCTTCTCTTCCCCCTTGCTTCCCCATCTTCCTTTTACATCAGCAACCTGAATGTTTCCCTCGTTGGCAATCTGCCAAAGTTGATGAAATTGAAATCCTCAGCATTTTCTTTGGTTGCTTTCGCTGTCCATTCCAACCTTGCTTGTGCCTCTCTTAAGTGAATGAGATTCCGGGTGCCCAGTAGTGATTGGTGAGCTGTTTATCAATTGGCTCTGTTTCTGGAGCTCAAGGTAAAAATCTTGAAGAGGGGTGCCTGGGTGGCTCAGTCGGTTAAGCGTCCGATTTCGGCTCAGGTCATAATCTTGCGACTTGTGGGTTTGAGCCTCGTGTCGGGCTCTATGCTGACAGCTCGGAGCCTGGAGCCTGCTTCGGATTCTGTGTCTCCCCCCTCTCTCTTCCCTTCCCCTGCTCATGCTCTATCTCTGTCTCTCAATAATAAATACACATTTAAAAAAAGTTAAAAAAAATCTTAAAGAATTTGAGCAGCTTCTGTGGATAGCCTTGGGTAGACATCCTCCCTAGCATAACCAACATACTTTCTCAATAGCTGGTGGGGAATCAGATCTATTGTTTCTCCAGGAACCACCTTTAATCTTTCTGATGATGGTTTCAGGAACCACTTCAAGTACAGAAGGGTTCGAATCTTGACTATTCATAGGAGCTGTCACGGAACTACTAACAGTTCTTGGCTTTCTAGCTCTTATTGCAATCATGTGTTCAGAGTATAAGTGGTCATGATGCTCATTTGGAGTGTCATCTGCATATTTTTGGCTTCCTTCAAAGAGTGCTAATGCCACACCTGCCTTAACAAATTCATGACCAAAAATGATAGGGTGAATAGACAATGAGTCTAAGTAGGTTTTCTTTAGCTTGAATCTCTCGGATGGCATAAAGACCCTTAAGTGAGAACTCCATCAATGCCCCATGCTTACCCTCTTCCTTGGGAGTCCTTGTTTTCTGTCTTTCGCTATTGCTAACAGAATTTGCTTCAATGTACAAAAGGAATCTTTAGCATTTGAGGCTTTGACAACTCTTCTTCCTCAATTCATTCAGTCCCATGTCTGTTTGAATTATTGGAGACCTGTAGATGTCAAGAGTCCCTTCTATGAATCTTCTTAAAGCTGAAACATTTACAGGTACACCAAAGTAAAACAATAGCTGTAAATGACAAGACTCAAAAATGGCCATGGTTCATTATAATGCAATTGACAAGGAAATTTGTTTATTTCTCTGACACACTTCAGTGATTATGCCAGGACATATCAAAAACCTTAGGAATTTCTGGAGCAGTTATAGCATTCACCCATACCATATAAACTGAGAAGGTTTATCGTTGCTTATTTGATTTACAATGTTTCCCACGTAATTTGATGTATCATGTAAATAAGCCTAATTGGTCAAAAAGATTTCATTTAGAAGTTCAATTTTGGAATTTTGTCTGAAATATCGGAAGGCTTTAAAGCACATGCTTAAACAGGATTACAGGTCATAAAACTTGATACTTAATTATCTATTTAGCCAAGGTAGCAATGAGATTCTTAAAGCAAATGCAGGTTACACGGTTGTTAACAAAACTTAGCTCTTGTAATATTGAGAAGATTCAACTTTAAATAATAAAAGACCTAACAAAGACAAAACATAGAAACTTTGTTTTTCTAGGCAGATTAGAGATAAACACCATTGCTTACAATTTAGGCTAATAACCTAAGAAAACTGTCATTTTGACAGAAAAACCAAATTCCAACCTTATACCGGTGCACTTCTGATATTAAAACAACTCATTCCAAGAAGATGAGGTTTTTTGGTTTTTTGGTTTTTTGTTTTTTTTAATCTATGCAGTTACAACTTTTTCCTTCTTGTCATCTCCCATGTTGAGATATACTCATTGGGACATCCAGGACACTGCATGGACCTGAGTTCTTGTGGTGAGTGCAGTGATGTGCTGACCAGAATCCCCATCAGGGGTGAAGGGCTCTCAGCTGTAGGGAATGTGGCCAACAGTCCTCAACTCTCAGAGCCTTCAGGGACAACCTTGACTGTGGACAGCTGCCTTACCAAGGGCATGCCCTCTTCCTAGGAGGTCATATCCAATGACTGTTACAAAAGCCCAACCCTTTTGTCCCAGTTCAGGTTGGTTCTGAAGGGTAATCCAACTTTTGGAACTCCTTAGAGAATCAGCTAAGACTTCTGTTGATGTTGGATCACTGCACAACTTCTGCCTAACCTTGCTTGCTTACTCTTCCTTCCCTTCCCCACGTGTTGGTCAGGCCCTAATAAATGTCTTTATGTACTTCATAATCTTAGTCTCCAAACCACACACAAATTCCCTTCCAAAGAGTCCCTTCTCAGAAACCTTCTACCACTTTCCTTTTTACATTCAGATTTTTGTCCTAAATTTTCTTTCTTTAGATAACCAGTCTCCCTTTCCTTGCATACAGAGTTGTTTCCTTATTATTTCCAGTAGTCTTAATTACATTTATTAAAATTATTCACATCTGTTTGTTCTTAGATTACTCATAAAACTTCATTAGGCATTAGATAGAGTTCTAAGGGTTTTTTTTTTCTTAAAACTTTGCAATGGAGATAACATGAACTAACGTGACTTTCAGTAAACACAGGCAGAATCAGTTTTATATTTAATGCTGATAATTCCAAAGACATGTCCATTTTAATTAAACCAACAACCTTAGGTGCCTGGGTGGCTGAGTTGGTTAAGCATCTGATTCTTGATCTTGGCTCAGATCATGATCTCACAGTTTGTGAGTTTGAGCCCCGCATCGGGTTCTGTGCTGATGGCATGGAGCCTGCTTGGGATTCTGTCTCTCCTTCTCTCTGCCTCTCCTGTGCTTGTGCTCTTTCTCTCTCTCTCTCTCTAAAAATAAATAAATAAACTTAAAAAAAAAAAAAAACCAACAACCTTAAGTTAGCTTTAGTACTGAATATTTTCCAAAATCCTGTGAACATGAAAAGCATTTGGTTTAGTTTCTACTTTCGAGTTTTAGAATGCACCATTCTTTTTGTTATTAAAAAAACATTTTTTTAATGTTTATTTTTGAGAGAGAGAGAGAGCGTGAGTGGGGGAGGGGCAGAGAGAGAGGGAGACACAGAATCTGAAGGAGGCTCTAGGCTCTGAGCTGTCAGCACAGAGCCTGACGCGGGGCTCGAACTCACAAACCGTGAGATCATGACCTGAACCAAGATCAAGAGTTAGACACTTAACCGACTAAGCCACCCAGGTGCCCCTAGAATGCACCATTCTTACAAGTGCTTGCCTTTAAACCAACTAAACAGAGCTCTTTTACAAGTTAATTTTAGCAATATCATTCAGAGGTAGAGAAAATATCTCCCATTTACAACATAAATGGACACACATACAAATACACAAACAAGATACAAACAAAATTTAAAGGCCCAATTTCCAAATATCTGCCTTTTCTAAATAGGGAGATGATATTATACTTTATGTCTGTTCATTGGTCATTTTTCTCTGAAGTCTAATAAATATTGTGGCCAAGCAGTTCTGCCAAAAAAAAAAAAAAAAGATTGCCCAATTTTGGAGAAGACGGCCCAAAGAGCTGCCTGCAGGGATTGAATGGTCATTTCCCATTTTCCAAGTAGAACACGGCTGGTGTTACTCACAGACACCAAGACCTGAAGCCTCAAAGGAACCAAATGGAGCCCAGACGACCTCCTTCCCTAAAAGTTGGAGCTTCAGTGATTGCACCATATGGCTTCCTAGTCAGCCTTTTTCCAATCAAGCAAGACAAGGAGGCTAAGAGAACCCAAACCTCCTATTTGGTGGCAACCAAACCAAATGGGAGGGAAAAATAAGCTCATGTGCCGTTGCACGTGAAGTACTCCCCAAGAGACGTCTGTCCAAACTGAAACCAAAACCCGTTTCCTTGTGCAAAAGGTAAATTAAGCACCGAAGTTTGGCGTGGCTCAGGCAGAATGGACAAAGAGCCTAGGCAGCCGCTGGGACTTGTAGTTGGAATCCTGTTACCATCTGGGGGCTGACGAACCACGGGCAAAGAGCCCCTGGCTGGCTCCCCAAATTTGTAACTGAACCTAAGTCCATCTGCCCGATGTGCAACAAAGACCATCACTGAGATGTCCAGTGTGCAGTTAGGAAAGGGTTCATTTGAGAGGCAGCCAGAGGAGAAGACAGGAGGGCAAGCCTCAAATCCGCCGCTCCAAAGCCGGGGGGCAGGGAGGGGGGGAGGGAGGAGTCAGGGAAATTTAAAGGCAAACAAAAAAGGGGGAAAAGGGTCTGGATCAAAAGTACCAGCTGCGCTTATTAGTCTGCAGCTGTGATTAGTCCCGTTAATCCTTTGGTCACTGGTTTCATATGCACTGAGTCCAGTGCCTTCTCCAAAGACCTTGACCGGTCCGTGGTTCATGCAGCCCGTTGGCAAACACCCAGGCCTCACAGGCTCAAGGAGGGGGCCTGGGGCTTATGGCACGGGATAGTGGCAACCTTTCAACATTTCTGATTTTTGCTAAGAAACCGGTGGTGTCAGGGAGGACATCCTCGTGAAGTGGTGGCAGAGAGAACAAAGGAGACCAGCGGGAGAGGTGGACCCCTCTAAACTTCCCGGCAATCGAGCAGCACTCTCTCACTTCCCCCTGGCCCTCCAGGCCGGGTTTTCCTGCTCAGGGACTGAAGGAGACACTCAAGTAGTTCCCTTCCCTAGGAGAGCATTGGGCTGGAGGCAGGCTGCTATGACCTAGTCTTGCTAATCAGCATGCTGTGTGACCTTGGTAAGCCTCGTCTCTTCTTTGGACATCTGGTTCCTGGTCTGTAAAGGTAAGGATTCCCCCACTTTACTTTTGCAGTCATTAATTTGGTTCAACAACTCTTCCTCAGGTGCCTGCTCTGTGCCAGGCCTGTGTTTAGTGAACAGGACAGACACAGCGATGCATGAGACAGTCCTTGCCCTCTCGATGCTTACAGTCCGGTGAGGAAGACACTGGACAGGTGATACCAGGTATGCTAATTATTCTGGGAGAGCAATAGAGGGTGCAACAGGAGTATTTAACAGAGGATCGAATCCAGCTTGTTGGGGAGGAGGGGCGGGTTAGGGAAGGCTTCCTGGAGGTAGTGACACGTAAGCTCAAGGAGGGACCTAAACGACAAGGTGGAGAGAGGAAAGGTGTTGATAGCTAAGAATGGGAGCTGCTTTACCCAGAGCCTGCGTTCCTTGAGGGCAGGAGTCCTGTCCTGATCTTCCTCGCATGCCCTGGCTGCAACCTGGTGGGTCTTGGATATGTATTTGCTGGCTGGCTGGCCATCTTTTGTGAAATAGCCTTTGTGAAGCAGTTCTCGTGACCCAGACTTTACAGATGGGAACCCAGTGGGAGCCCCGCAGCCTGCTCTTGGCGGGGCAACATCTGCTGACTTCCAGAGCAATGCTATGGCCAGATGTGAGGGTCAGATGAGGTTCCAGAGGCAACAGCAGTTTGAGAAGAGCTGCTGACCACGTGAAAAAGGGTCATTATTTTTGTAGCTTTCCTCTTTTTTTTTTTTCTCTCTCTCTGTAAGTGGCTACTATTGGGTCTTTTGCTCTTTTCTGCTTGGATATAATTTCAGAGCATGGCCTTTACATTTTTGTGCTTCCCTTTTCCATCTGTGCCTGAACTGGAGATTTGAAGAAGCAGTCCTCTCTCCTGTCTGGAAGCCCAAAAGGTGCTTTCTCCATAGATCCTGGGGAGGCCAGCTGCTCTGCTGGGGGCAGAAAGGGCTGGAGGGTTCTCCATAGCCCCCCATCGGACCCTCCCAGAGCTGCCAGGGAATCATACAGATCGCTCATCTGGGAGGGCAGCTACACACGATTCCATTTAAAAAAAATTTTTTTTTTAATTTTTATTTACTTTTGAGATTGAGAGAGAGAGAGAGAGAGAGAGTGCGAGCAGGGGAGGGGCAGAGAGAGAGGGAGACAACAGAATCTGAAGCAGGCTCCAGGCTCTGAGCTGTCAGCACAGAGCCCAATGCAGGGCTTGAACTCACAAAAACAAGTTCATGACCTGAGCTGAAGTCAGATGCCCAACTGCCTGAGCCACCCAGGAGCCCCTACACACAATTCCATATTAACTTTTTATTTAGCAGCAGTTGAAAAGGTTGAGGAGTCCCAAACTGAGTACATTATACTGACTCCCTAAACAAACGGAAGCTGTGCTATCTCGGCCACGGGGTCTTGAGGCCATTTCTACTTGGACTTGAATGCTCTGAAATCAGAGGAGGTGCCCCTGATCTTTTGGGCTTATTCTGAAGCAATCCCTTATCCCTAAAGACCCTCTCTGCCACCTCCCCCTGGCTCTTGGGGCAGGCAGACAGAGCGTTCATGATCGGAGACGGGATCCAGGGAGAGTCTGTCACGACGCACAGGTTCTAGATATACTGTGACCACCGCCATGCTAGTGCCAACCTGTTTCCGGTTCTCTGCACCACAGGGGAGTTATAGTGACCCTACCTCCTCATCACATAGCTGCATCCCCGAACACCTCTCCCCGCTGCTCCCCACTTACTCGTCTCCATGACGGGCTCGCTACGGACTCAGACATGATGATAAAAGGAAAAATACGGAAACAAGAGCAGAATAATGAAAGGTGGTAGGGACTTAGATAATCCTGACTGAAAACCTAGGTGAGTAGAACATACCCTGATCATGTGGGAGACAAGACAGTAATGGAGTTCAGCTTATTTACACACGCAAGATGGTCGGGGGAGCGAAGTGTCACTTGACAGAGGATTCACTGAAGTGTTCAGAGTTTGATTTGTTGTCTTTTGATGTGTTCAGAAGACAGAGCACGCCGTCTGGGCTCTCCCATCAAACCCATGGAAACCGTCTGCTTCTTCTCCTGCCTGATGGCAACAACTTGAGAACGGAGGATGGACGTTTCAAGCCAAGGGAAGAATGAGAGTTACAGTTGGCCCTTGAACAACACAGGTTTGAACTGTGTGGGTCCACTTACATGGAGATATTCTTCAATACAGTACAGTCCTGTAAATGTATTTCCCCTTATGATCTTCTCAATAACGTTTTCTTTTGTCTAGCTTACTTTATTGTTAAGAATGCCGTGCACAATACACATAACGTACAAAATATGTATTAATCGACTGTTTATGTTATTCGTAAGGCTTCCGGTCACCACTAGACCATTAGTAGTTAAGTTTTGGAGGAGTCAACGTTATATGCGGATTTTCCTACTGTGGTAGGGTTTGGTGTCCCTAACACCCATGTCGTTCAAGAGTCAACTGCAGTTTGAAGTCTTAACTTTAATGAAGTGATAGCAAAGCTATTCTGTGTAGGAAGAGAGGTGAGATTACATTCAGGCATTTTCCCTCAGGACTTGTCAGGAAAGGGCCCTGTGCCCACTGGCCACTCACTGGCAAAGAGAATGGGTTCTGGAGCTGGTCACCTGGAAGAAGGATGGACACATGGGTCAAAGTCAGACTCTGCCAGCAATACTCCACCTCCAGACTCTTGGCTACATATGCTTAGACCACAGCAAAGGCATATGTGGAGGGAAGAGGAGGATAAAAGGCCATGGTGGGGAGGAGAGACCAGCACACAGATGACCAGGCATAATTGCTATCAACTTTAGAATGGCAAGGGTCACACTCAAGCATTCATAGATTTCCTTAACACACTTGTAGACATAACTCCTTCTTGACCTAAGTGCCACCTCTCAGAATAACAAACAATTTCCTCCTCCCTCGGTGAAGTAGCCGTTCATATTTGTCTTAAGATGTCTGTCTCCCTCAACAGAATTTCCTCGTTGTCTATTCTGGGATTTGACCAACACGTCTGCATACGTGCCTTTCATATTTGGTCTCTATACTTTAGAGAGTTCTTTTCGCCACATTCCTAGGTTTTTAGTCTACCCTGCCTTCTTAGATCTCCTCCAGCACACCAGATCTTTCTATGGATGTAGGGAGTGATCTTGCACAAAGTTCTCCCAATCTGTGGCTTACCTTATTATTTTCTTAATGTGTCCTTCATAGAACAACAGTTTGTAATTTTGAGAAAATCCAATTCTTCAAATTCATCTTTTTCTCCTATAAAATGCTTTCTTATTTCTAAGAAATCTTTGCCTACTCCCAAGGTTGCAAATATTCTCTCTTCTTTTTTCTTCTAGAACTCTCAGAATGTTAAGTTGTATATTTAGGTCTATGCTCCATGTCTTAATTATTCTGTACCATGTGACATGAGGGCAAATGTCCACTTTTTCCCATAGAGGTATACATTTGATTGAGCACTTGCTAAAAGGACTTTTCTTTCCCCCAAGGAGCTGCCTTGGCTCTTTTGCAGGATACCCAACAACCATAAACGTGCAGTGCTATTTCTGAATTCTGTATTTTTTCCCTTGATTTCCATGTCTGTCTTTTCACTGAAATGTTACCATCTTTATCACTATGATTTAAAACAATTTTTTTAATGTTCATTTTATTTTATTTTTGAGAGAGAGACACAGAACATGAGCAGCGGAAGGGCAGAGATCGAGGGAGACACAGAATCCGAAGCAGGCTCCCGGCTCTAAGCTGTCAGCACAGAGCCCAACGTGGGGCTCGAACACAAGGACCATGAGATCATGACCAGATCTGAAGTCCGGACACTTAATGGACTGAGCCACGCAGGCACCACTATCACTATGATTTTATAGTTAGTTTTAAAACTGGAGAGTGTAGAGAGTCCTCCAATTTTGCTCTTTAAAAAAAATTGTTTTTTCTAGGGCCTTTGTATTTTCAAATAATTTCTAGAATCAGTGGCCAACTTGCTTTCTAAAAGTCCACTTGAATTTTGACTGAGATTATAAGAAATCTATAGGTCATTTTGGAGAGAATGGTCATTGAGTCTTCCAACTCTTTTCAAAAAAATTTTTTTTAATGTTTTATTTATTTTTGAGAGAGAGAGACAGACACAGTGCAAGCAGCGGAGAGGTAGAGAGAGAGGGAAACACAGAATCTGAAGCAGACTCCGGACTCCAAGCTGTCAGCACAGAGTCCGACGCGGGGCCTGAATCTGTGAACCGTGAGATCGTGACCTGAACCGAAGTTGGACGCTCAACCGACTAAGCCACCAGCCACCCCAAGTCTTCCAACTCTTCACCGTGCTACATCTTTTGAATTATTTACGTCTTTAATTTCCCTCATCAATTTTTAATTTTCAGTGTATAGGTCTTGGACGTATTTTGTTAGATAAAAATCTAAGTGACTTATGTTTCGGGGGTACTATCAAAATTTCTCACACCCAGTTTCCCCTATTATTAACATCTCTCATTGGTATTATATATTTGTTTAAATTAGTGAATTAGTCTTTTCTAGGAAAGATGGTGAAAAGTTGGTATAATTTCATCCTTAAATGTTTGGTAGAATTCACCAGTAAAATTATATGGCACCAGTGCTTTATTTTTTTTTTGGAAATTTATTAGTTTTTAATTTAGTTTCTTTAATAGCAGGCCTATTCATGTGGTCTGTTTCTCCTGTGTGAGTTTTGGTGTGACTTTTGAGGAATCAGTCCATTTATTCTAAGTTATTAAATCTGTGGGCATAGAGCTATTCACAATTCACAGTACTCCTTTATTTTTCTTTAATGTCCATAGGATCAGTAGATGAGCCCTTCTTTATTTCTAATATTGTTTTGTTTTTCAGCTAGTCTGCCTGGAGATTTATCAAGTTTATTGATTTTTTTTTTTTTCAAAACACCAGCTTTTGATTTCATTGCTTTTCTGTATCGATTTCCTGTTTTCAATTTTATTTACATATGCTTTAATTTTATTTCTTTTCTTCTGCTTGATTTAGGATTAAAGTGTTCTTTTTCCAGTGTCCTAGAATAGAAGCTTTGATTATTTATTTTAAATCTTTTTTTTTCTTAAACGTTCAATGCTAGACATGTCTCTCTAAGCACACATTTTGATAGGTTGTATTCTTATTTTCATTTAGTTAAAAATATTTCTTTTGAGACTTCTTTGAGCCGCATATTATTCAGAGTGTATTGTTTAATCAACAAATATTTGGAGATTTTCCCAACTATCTTTCTGTTATTGATTTTTTTTTTTTCAACGTTTATTTATTTTTGGGACAGAGAGAGACAGAGCATGAACGGGGGAGGGACAGAGAGAGAGGGAGACACAGAATCGGAAACAGGCTCCAGGCTCTGAGCCATCAGCCCAGAGCCTGACGCGGGGCTCGAACTCACGGACCGTGAGATCGTGACCTGGCTGAAGTCGGACGCTTAACCGACTGCGCCACCCAGGCGCCCCCTGTTATTGATTTTTAATTTAATTCCATTGTGGTCTGAGAACATACTCTGTATGATTTCTAGTCCCTTACATTTGTTAAAGTGTGTTTCATGGCCCAGGATGTCTTCATGAATGGTCCATGTAAGGTTGAGAAGAATGTAAATGCTGCTGTTTTTGGATAGAGTATTTTAGAAATGTCAATAAAATCAAGTTGATTGATAATGCCATTCAGGTCAACTACATCCTCATTGATTTTCTGTCTGTTTGATTTACCAATTCCTGAAAAACGCGTGTTGAAGTCTCCAACTATAATAGTGGATCTTGTCTCTTTCTCTTTGAATTATATCAGTTTTTGACTCACATATTTTGAAGTTCTGTTGTTAGATGCCTACACATTTAGGATTATTATGTTTTGGAGAATTGATTGCTTTACCATTATGTAACGACCCTTTTTATCATTGATGGTTTTCTGTATTCTGGAGTGTGCTTTGTCTGAAATTTATATAGTTATTCCAGCTTTCTTTTGATTAGCATTAGCTAATTTCTCCATCTCTTTGTGCTTGATATAGCTGATTCTTCATTTAAAGTGGGTTTCTTGTAGGTAACATAGTTGGGTCTTGCGGAGTTTTGCTTTTTGTTTTCTTTGTTATTCAGTCAGACAACCTTTTAATTGGTATATTTAGGCCATTCACATTTAAAGCAATTATTGATATAGTTGGATTAATATCTACCATATTTGTAACTCTTTTCTGTTGTTACATTTTGTTCTTTGTTGCATTTTTTTCCCCTCCCTCTTTCTGGTTTTTCTGGTTGTAAGTAAACATTTCATATGATTTCATTTTATCTCTTCTCTTAACATATCAAATATACTTCTATTTTTAATGTTTATTTTGAAAGACAGAGCGTGAGCAGGGGAAGGGCAGAGAGAGAGAGAGAGAGAGAGAGAGAGAGAGAGAGAGAATCCCAAGTAGGCTCCAGGGTGTCAGCACAAGAGCCCGATGTGGGGCTCAATCTTACGAATGTGAGATCATGAACTGATCTGAAGTCAAGAGTTGCACACTTCACCAACTGAACCACTCAGGTTCCCCTCAAATATACTTCTTTATTAAGTTTTTTAACAGTTTCCCTAGAGTTTGCAACATGTATGTTTAAAATGACCTGAATATATCTTTAAGTAACATTATACCACTTTACATGTACTGTGGGTCCTCATTAGCATTCCTAATTTTTCTTTCCATCCGTTATGATGCTGCTGTCATGTTTCACTGATCCCTAGCTATGTCCAGCTAATACATTGTTATTCTTACTACTTAAACAGTTACCTTTTATATCAATTAAGAATAAGACAAATTAAAATTTTCATTTTGCCTCCACTGATTTTTCCCCCAATACTCTTCCTTTCTTTATGTAGTAAAAAATCATTTTAAAAAAGGATGGCTTACCTTATGCCATCCCTGCCTTCAAAATGTGAATCCCCCTCTAGTTTCTGTCTGCTCTTAGGTGCCTTTCACTAGTTGGTTTCGTTTTGTTGGTGGTGGTTTTTTTTCTTAATATTTTCTTCAGAGTTTATAACTGTTGTTTCAGGAAGGTTGGTCCAAACAAGCTATTCCATCACTATAAATAAAGCTCCTGATTTAAGGTTCTTACATTCATTTTCATGAGAAGTATTTGTAACTTTTCTGCCTTGATCAGTTTTGTCAACGAAGGTGATGCATACTTCCTAAGAAGAGTTCCAATATTATTTTTAAATATGGACTTGGACTTTTTTTTCTTACCCTGGCTAAATTTCCTTACATGTGTCCTCATTCAGCCATTCATTCCATCAGTATTGACGCAGATTCTACTATATGCTACCTGGGCCAGGCGCTGGGGATTCAAAGGTGAGTAAATTCTACTCCTTACTCCTCAGGGGCTCCTACGGGCAGCGATCCAGTCATTTGCTACCATGCCGTCACACTTGCCATCATGCTCAAGCCCCACAGAAAGCCTGTGAAATTCACAGAACAGGTACTTCACTCCCTGCATACCGGACTTGCTGGTCTCCCCAGCGTTGTCTGGAGAACTTCAATCATCATTAAATCAGTGTTTCACGGCTGCTGTTGGCCTGGAGCACACTACATAGAGTTAGCCATGTGAGAGGCAGCTGAGCTACAGATTTACAGTCAGAGCTCATATTTGATTGATTGATTTGTTTGTGATGCCTTAACATACTGAGGAAATATTTCCATATAGATGGTCCCCAAGGCCTATCACTGAACTTTGTTTCAGCTGTTTTCAGGGGATGAGTTCTGCAGGTGACCAAACATTTCACGGCCCCTCCCTATAATGTTCCCCCTGCAGGAGGATGGTACTCCCCTTCCCTAGTAACAGCAGGCAGGATCACATGATTTCTTTGGGCCAATGAAAACCTCTAACACCCAGGATGTGGTTTGCCACGTCTCTGTTCCTTCTTCCGCAAGACCAGCAATGTCCCAGAAAAGGGCTTTATTATCAGCCTAAGTCATGTAAAGATATGGCAAAACAAGGCCATATCAAGCCTATTATGAGCATATAACAAAACAAAGAAAGAAGTTTTGGTTGTATTAAGTCTCTGAGGGTTGGGAGTTATTTGTTACCAAAGCATAACCAGGACTACCCTGACAGATACAAACTGCTTATCTCTTTGAGGTGCTCCTCAGGGCCACCCAGAGCAAATGTTCTTACATGCCCTGAGCGATCCTCCCATTTCAGTGGGACTTGAGCTGGTTTCTTTTGTTTGATGTACTAACAGACAGACATAAATAGGATTTTATTTCTGGAGATAATAATTCTGAAATTCAGAGAAATGAATGGAGTTGCCTAAAATCATAACGTGTATGAATCCAAGAGTTGGGTCTTGAACTGACATCTCCTGATTCCCAGCCCGATCTTCTACATCATAATCTCCCTCGTTTTAAACTCTGTCTTTTTTGTGTGTCTTTAACATGTTGTGTTTATGAGATCGGTTTGGAAGAGGAGTTGAACTTTTGGACCACTCATTAGCAGTCTCTAAGGCAGGGGGTGGGGAGGGGAGGGGAGGAAAACAAATATGTGCAGGAGTCTTTTGAAAGAGGGTGGAGCAACACGTCCGTTCCTACCCAGAGAGACAGGAAAAGCCCACAGAGGATCCCTCGAGTCTGGCAGACCAGCCCAGCTTAATCAGAGAACATCTTTAAACCGGTGAGGGTAATGAGGGCCGTTCGATCCAATGTGAGTCAGTGTGGACAAGCAACCAGACGGTTATCAATGCTGGGCAGCTGTATAAATGGACTAGTGCATTCTTGCCAGAGCAGTGCTTTGGATGGATGGCTGTGGAATCCTGTCAGGAAACTAACGGGAACAGAAGAGATAAAGGGGACCATTATGTGAGCCAGTAACTAGCGATAATTTTTTTAGTTATTAGTATGTAGAATATTTTCTCAATATACTCCTTCTAAATGACATATATAGTAGTCACAGAGGAGAAACCTGGCTGACAACACCACAAGTGAACGATCACCTGTCACCATCCCCTATAATGGGACAGACGGACACCTCGCGCTGCTCCTCTCATGCAATGCAAGGGAAGGAAACAGTATCATCTATGCACTGTTCCTGTTGAAAAGGTTCAACATCAAACGAATCATGTGGAAACCATCAGACACATTCAGATTCTGCAAAACAACTTGCCTAGACTCCTCAAAAATGTCAATATCATGAAGGATTAAGAACCACGTCAAGGGAACTATTCTAAATAAAAAGAAACTGACGAGCATGGCAGCAAAATGCAAGGTACGATCCTCGGTTCTATGCTAGATATTTCTTAAATCCAGCTATAATGGCCATGGGGAAAATTTGCATATGGGTTATACATCTGAAAATACTGTATCAATGTTGAGTTTCCTCAGAGTAATCTTGGTCATGCAGGAGAATGTTCTCTTTGTAGACACATAGTATAAAGGGGGAAGAATCACGATGTCTGCAGCATACCCCCAAATGGTTAGACAAAATTAAGTGTGTTTGTGTGTGTGTGTATTTATATACACATTTTAATATATGTAAATGTGTGTATGTGTGTGTGTGTGCAGAGAGAGAGAGAGACGAAGCAAATACGGTAAAACTTTAAAATTGGTGAATCTAGTTGAAGGATATATAGGTGTTCATTGTACTAGTCTTCATTTTTTAGAGTATTACAGAAAAGTATCATACATGTACAGCATTGTAGCATTGTACTATTCTTGCACCTTTTCTACGGGATTGAAAATTTTAAAATAAAATGATTGGAAGAAAAAGTAGCAATCAGAGTGGGTTATATACACTAAAAACAAAAGTACTTATATATACTGTTAAAAAAAGAAAGTTATATACACTCTGAGTTAGTTGCACAGGCCTAGGTGAGGAGAGCTAAAATTAATTTACCACTCCTGGGTGTCTCATCCCCTTGGGGCAGATATCCGAGATGGAGGTAAGTTTCTTAGGAATAAATTTTGAGTCTTATAGCACTTGCCACAAGCCTCGAACTCTCTAGTAAATGACACAGGGAAACATCGCATCTTTCCTTGTGCCTTGTGAGACCTTCCTACCATGGACGTGGAATTCTACTTGGGAATGGGGGAGGATTAAACCTAGAATTTTTCACAGATTTGGAGATTTTCCAAACCAAGCATAAGCATGTCCCTCTTCTACCCCACTGCCCTCCTCTGGGAAGGGGCTGGTAAACTTGTAGAGGTCAAGGAGTCTCTTGGGAGGAAGATCTCCAAAGCAACACTTGACCATTTCCTTTGAAGATCCACATTATTAGAAAGTTGGTCTGAGATGACTGAGTCTGGGGCCAGCTGGCAGGAAAGGACTCTGAGTAGATCTACCCTCTCAGTTGGCCATCGGCTTGTAAGACTGAGGAGGAACAGCAGGGTCTTCTCAGGAAGAACCCTGCAGGTTTATTCTTCCTCCCCCTCTTCAGTCCACACCAGGGCCCTTCAGGCTGAGGGTGCTTGGGAATTCCTAGATCATACCAGAAGGGAAGTCCTTGAGAGGGATAGGACTTCCTGTAAATGTGCGTGTGGGCTGGCTGAAGGGATTAGTTTGAACATTACTAACAGAAGTAGTCACATTCATCTTCCAAGCTGATAAAATCAGTTTTTGTACAGCAAGGGTCAAAGCCATTTTCAAAGTCAAAGAAATGTCAGAAACCTCTTCCTCGTCTGCAAAACATGCACCTACACACACCCGACTCAAGGACATGTGTTCACATTCTCACTTTCCCTTCTCCCTGTCTACACAGTCCTCCTCGCTCTCTCCCCACTGGTGGACGGGCAAGCGGAAGAGCTGGCGTTGAGCCAGTGCAAGAGATGGGAAGGTGAGCCTCAAAGAATCTTGAACTTTGGTCCAGTCAGTTGGCTTTTCCTACCATGTTCCCTGTTCCTGCCTTTACTTCCCAGTGAAGTAATACTAAGGCTCAACATTGCACAGGAAACTGTGATTCCAAAAACCATTTCTTTTCTGGCTTTGAATACAACTGAAGCTTCTTTCACAAAATGATCAAAGAGTAAGGATTATTCATTTCACTGAATTGACTGGGTTTGGCACTAGGTCTCTGAGCCAGGAGACATGTTTTAAGTGAAATCACACATACTCTAAGTATGTTTATATAGCCTGATTTTATCTGGAAAAGCCAACAACTGCTACATGAGAATTTTTTTTTTTAATTCCAAAGTAGTGAAGTACTTGGAGCTCAGTGGCCTGGAGATGTGAATTATGCTCTCAGTTCTGTCTTTTTAATTGTTCATTTTATTCATCATTATTGTGATAAATATAAACCTATTTCAACAAAGAGGATCCAATGGTCCATCCTAGACAGAGAAAATCACCGAATTTGACTCCGGGCAACAGTCTCTACTGCCAAGAACTCTCTGTTGCTACTGACTGGACGGTTTGGTGTTTATCATGAGAAGAATATCAATCAAAAGTAAAATGTTATCAAATACTTTATCCACTCGTGTGGGAGTCAAGTAAGCACAGGAGGCATGAGTTTCTTCCGCCCTACTGCTAACATCATGGTTTCGTTTTAAGACCAGGCACTAGAAGTATCTAGAAGTAAATTTCAACACCCTGCTTGATGTTTTGCTGTAGCTTGGCTTGGCACTGTAACTACAGGATGAAGTCCAAAGGCAGGGCCCTTTGCGAACAACATTGCTTCCATTTCAACAGCCTGTCTCACTGGACCGCACCTGTGGAGATGAACACCACAGCCAAAATTTCTTTGTGGCAGAGAAAAGCACCAAGAGGTTGTTGTGTCCAAATCAGGAAGGTGCTTTAGTGTGAACAAGACTCATTTGTAGATATACCAACAACGAAATCTACATCCTTTTTCTGGAGGGACGTGAAAAATGGCTCCATTAAAATACTGTATTTCACATTCTCGAAATAATTGAGCTTCCTGACAGGCATTCTTCTCGGAGCTGGACAGGAAGCTTGGCTCAGCTCAGCTTTGTGGACGTATGAAGTCCTGAGGCACATGCCAAAGGCAGGATAGACTTGTGTGGGACAGCGTGGGGGCAGTCCCAGCCCCTCCACAGCCTGCGGCACGTGGGTGTGAGGGGGAAGAAGGAAAACAGTGGGAAAAGTTGGAAGAGGACTAATTAAAAGCCAAGGTCATTGGTCTGATTCAGTCATTCCTTCCTGGAAAGAGAGCATTTTTTGTGCTTAACCTCATGGCCTCAGATTTCCAGGATGTTGCTGGCTCTCTAGATCTCTCCGAGGCTTGCTGATTTACCAGGCTTCTAGGCAGGGAAAGAAGGATGTGAGAGGAAATTACTCAAATGGGGACACAAAGAGAAACCAGAGGCAAAGCATGAGCTTTTAAAATCCTGCTCACACACATTTCCCATGGGAATTATAATCAGTTAAACATATGCAACAGCTTAAAGTATATTTTACTAAGTTTCCAACTTTTTTTCCTAAAAGAACATCATTTGGAGAATTCTCAAACTGATAAAACAGAGGGAGGAAAGCAAATTTAAAACTTCTAAAAAAACTCGGGGCACCTGGATGGCTCAGTTGGTTAAGCATCTGACTCTTGGTTTTGGCTCAAGTCACGATCTCACAGTTCGTAAGATAGAGCCCTGCATTGGCACGGACAGTGAGGAGCCTGCTTGGGATACTCTCTCTCCCTCTCTCTCTGGTCCTCCCTTGCTCACTCTCACTCTGTCTCTCTCTCAAAATAAATAAACATTAAAAAAAACTTCTAAAATTCTCAATTTAATATTTTCCAAGGCCTGTTTCTGAATATGCCCAAATGTGGGCAAAATCTTTGTTAAAGTTATCAAGAGCAAGAGGGCAAAATCTGCAAGGAATCTTTTACAGTCCTCTCTTACTCCATTTTGGCCTTATCAGATCAAGCCAGGCTGTACTTTAATATAGAACTTTGTTTTCACTCAGAACACGAACAGGGGTCTGTGAACAGGTGCACCCTAGGTTAGCAACAGGCATGTTATTTGGGGGCAGGGAAGCTGGAGAACCCGCACAATGTACTTAATAAAACCAGAGTTGAGTTTGAGCCCCGCGTCAGGCTCTGGGCTGATGGCTCAGAGCCTGGAGCCTGCTTCTGATTCTGTGTCTCCCTCTCTCTCTGCCCCTCCCCCGTTCATGCTCTGTCTCTGTCTCAAAAATAAATAAATGTTAAAAACCGGAGATGGGTGGGGTCTCAGATCACAAAGGGGTTGTCTGGTGAGAGGCCTTTCTAAAGGGAAGACCCAATCAATCTCTGAAGACCTCCCTTCTGGGCAAAGGGGCAGATCGGTACTGTGTGTCCCCTGAAGAACATGGAAAGACCAAAAGGGAAAGAGGATTTAGTTCTCATTACCCGGCACCTCAGGAAGTAGTGAAACCCCGGCCACTATCAAACACTGGATGGCTTCTTCTGGAAAGCTGTATAAGAGGCACTTGTGTTGTATTGATGCCAGAATCAGATCAGAGAATCTATAGTAAGTATTGACTCAGGGAAAGGTAGGGCAATAAAAGGATATTTCCCCATGGAAGGAAGTGTTCTGGCATCAGCATTTTGAGTTCCCAGCCAAGGCTCATTCTGAAAAGGTCAGAGCACGTACACAAGGTAATGTTCTGAGGATCGGCACTTAACTTATCTGTTCTTATGTTCCTCTCTGGAGAGTGGCACAATGTTTAATCAATGAATGAATGGAATGAAGGAATAATGATCTGCTCTTTAAGAAAGAGGATGAAATATATAATGCAAGCAAGCAAAGGGGACATGCAGAGGTGTAGTGGGAATAGGCCAGGTAAGTATGTTGGGGCAGGATTAAGAAGGATCCTAAGTGCCAGACAGAAGAATTTTCATTTGGTATGGCAAACTATGGCACACACCCTAGCCAAAGCATAGGAAATGGTTAGCTCATATTCCCCAAACTCCCAATGCACACATCACCTATCTTTCTCTACTCCCACCCTGAGTCTCTCCCATCTCACACTCTAAACTTCCCCAGGCCACCCTCCAAATATCTTCTAGCTCAGGATAATTGTGAAGTATTTCTATGGAGTCTTTTAAGACCTAATCCTTGCTGGAACGAACTGATAAACAGCATTGATGGGCCCATACAATCTCTCCAAGGCTGTGGCAAAGACAGCCAACATCACCAAAGATCGATGTTTTCCTTCTGAGGTGTAAATTTGCTGCTACAAAGCAGTTTCTCTATTAGGGACAGTATTCACCAGTTTCTCTTTCATCTAGGAAGGGACTAGGTGACTAACATCTACCAGTAAGATAATAAAATCAATATGTCTCACTTCTGTGTTGCTATGGTTAAGAAATAGGTATGTCTTCTCCATGATCTCTTTAATCATCAACCAGATGCATGGAGAGGCCCAAGCAGAGGGAAGAGCTCAACATCAAAAGAGCCTGGGAGGCTGTCACAGGTGCCTGCATTGGACTCTGCTATGAATGGGAAATAAATGTTGTTTGGGTTAAGCCACTGAAAATTTGAGGTTGTTTATTGAGTTAGATTATCCCAACTCACAGAGAAACCCAGCTGGACTCATTTAGAGCCTCCGAAATGGACTTAGGATCAAGGACCTAGAAGTGCCTGGTACAAAGACGGAGCTTAGTAAACACTTGGTGGATATGTAAATCAAAATTCTCTGGGTCCTCAACACTTTACTAGAGTCTCTAAGTGACAGTCATCCATTCACCTCTGATAGACACAGCCTCAAATTAGATCCTAACTTTAGAGAAGGGCGTGTGAGGGAAGGCAAGTGTAAATGGGCACAGATACAGGAATCTGAGGCACAACATTTTCCAACGACAATTTTGCAATGGTTTTTGGTCCTTCCTGGAACACCCTCCCTTTGCCAGCAATTCTAGCTGCCTCACTGACCTCACGGCTGCCAGCTGAAAAGCCCATTTCATTCCACATTTAGTGATACCCTCTTCATGCCAAGTACTGAGGATACATCAATAATTAAGACATGGCTCCCCAAGGAACGTTCAGATGCGAGGGGGGCATGAGCATGAAGTTCTAGAGAGGCTGAGTACTGCTGACTTGTGCCGAGGAGCTGGAAATAGTGTTGCTCCTACCCTAAGAACAACAAAAAGCCAGCCAAACTCCAAAATTATAACTTTTATTGAATTCATCAAAGAGCTGAGGTTTCGAAGCAACAAAGTAGCCTGAGATCTAAGAAAACACAGGGTCTTTGGAGAAGAGCCAATATGGGCACTGGTTTGTCTGTGACAGAGCACGGGAGGAAGAGATACCAGGTGTAAGCGAATTCGGCTAAAATTTTGAATAAATCACTGGAGCTTGAGTGTGGGCAAGCATGGGAGTTGCAGATGCATTCGAAACCACAGAAACAAGAGGAGTTCACACATATTCATAGATTTTTCTCTAAGAACCTCCACCAGATGCTCTCAAGAAAGATGGGGGAGAGGGCAGATGGGACAAAGGGGGAAAGCTCACTCACTGGTGCAATCATGAAGTTAGGAACAGCTGATGCCGCAGGAAAAAACATAAAGCCCAGTCCAGAACCTTCTTCCCTAGGGGAAGGGCAAATCCTGTCACCCCAGGGAACCTATTGTAACTGGGGAAAGGGTACAAGATGAAAACCTCTACTTCTGAGGAGGGGCAGGAAACCATTGAGGGTCCAGATGATTAGAGGTCTTCTGCCCCCATGGGAGGAGAACAGGAAGCTCTCTTTAGAACAGGAACAGCCTAAAATACATAGAGTTTGGCTGCCACAGAGAAGAGGAGCAAGATTACTGAGAAAGCTTGAATGTCAAAATCAAGGGACACTTAGAACCTCCCTGAGACTGAGGTTTGATCAAGAAAACTAAAAACACCCTGCTCCTACCACCAGCCTCCTATCTGGGCTAAGAGGCACTAAATAACCAGCAACAGCAGTCTATTGCTGGGGTGGGGGGGAGGGGGGCGGTGGCAGGGAGCAAGAGCATGAAGAAAGATAATAAATATAATCTACCTTCATATTTACTTGTCCTGCACAGGATGTCCAGCATTTAATCAAAGATTGTGAAGCAAAAACAACAAACTGTCAAGAAACAAAGTAATCAACAGAACCAGATTCCAAAATTACTCAGATGTTGAACCTAACAGACAAGGGATTTAAAATAGCTACGACTGATTAACTTAGAGAGTTTAATGGAAAAAGTGAACAATCTGCATAAAAAGTGGGGAATTTCAACAGAGAGATGGAAATCTAAGAAAGAATCAATTGGAGATACTATAAATAAACAATAAGAATGCCTTTGACAGCTCATCAATAGACTAAACACAGCCAAGGAAAGAATCAGTGAACTCGAACGGAGGCCAGTAGAAATTACCCAGACTGAAACAGAAACAGACAAGAAAGAAGGAAAAAATTAGAAGAATGCATCTGAGAGCTGTGTGGCAATATCAAATGATCTTTTACATGAGTAATTGGAATCTCAGAAGGAGAAGGGAAAAATAATAGGGCAGGAGAAATATTTGAGGAGATAGCCAAAAAAATTCCAAAAAAGAAATATATCTAACCACACATCCATGAATCTGCAAGAACCTCAAGCAGAGCAAATATGAGTTTTCCAAGCACCTAACTTTGCCCGGCCTTATCGTGCAGGTCAGTTCGTCATGAATTCTCTTGGCTTTTGTTTGTCTTAAAAAGTCTTTTTTTTTTTTTTTTTTTTTTTTTTTTTGCCTTCGTTTTTGAAAGATTTTTTTCCCGCTAGGTTTAGAATTCTGAATGCACAGTTTGGTCTCAGCATGTTAAAGATGCCCCCCATTGTGTTCCAGCCTGCACAGTGTCTGTGAGTGACTGGCTGTAATTCTTATCTTTGTTCCTCTGTATTTCATGTCTCTTTTCTTCTTGCTTCCTTCAATATTTCCTCTTCATCTTTGGTTTCAGTAGCAGGGAGTAGGGAGGAAGAATATAGTGAATTTTTTCCTCATCAGTGCCTTATATTACAAATGCTATAAATTCATTAAATATTATCTCCCAAACAACAGAGAAGTTGACAGACAAGACATGGATACAGTCAGTAATGCATTCACCGGCACAGCGCACAGCAAGAATCAGGGGTGTGTGTGTGTGTGTGTGTGTGTGTGTGTGTGTGTAGGAAATCCAGGTATCTCCATTCTCAATCAGGTACTCAAATCTCCTGTTCTGAAAACACAGATGATTAAATCAAAGGATGTATGTGTTTCCATCGGGGAAAGAGGGTGAGGAGGGTGATAAGACAATCACAATGCATTGAGAAATATACTTAATTGAGAAATCAATGAAGGATCCTTATGCTGGTATTATTGGACATGTGGGGTGACTATCCAAATTCAAGTAAGCAGTACAAAGATCTTCAGCTAGCTGCAGATCACACATCATATTTATGGTCTGATTTTCTCAGAATATAGCAGAGTGTGCGATACTGAATATTAAACCCCAGGAGCAATACAAAGCAAGGTTGCTTCTGAGGTTATACTTTCTAGCCAGCCCAAGGAGCTATGAACAGGAATGACTTCTCCCAGTTGGATTAAGATGCTAAAAGGAAGAGGGTTTTGATATGGATCACATTCTTGTCATAACAGATTGGATCCAGGATGGCTTGGTTTCAGAGTACCTCACGTTCTTCTTTTAAGTCTTTCCATCTTTTGTTAGTCTGTCTCCATTGGAACCAGAGACCATCCGGAACACTGAATTCTCCTGGTTATAGACAATCAAGACTCAAAAGCAGTTTGTGGGTAAGGGGCACTAAAGAGTTCTCCTCTGCCTGTTTTCATTTCAGGTCAGTGGACATCACATGTGTCACGGAGAAAGGAACCAGAAGGAGGGCATTAATATTAACACATTATATTTTCACACATCAAATTCATAGGTCAGTGGTTCTTATAGTTCAATAAAAACATACCAAAAAATATGGGCAAAGGACACAAGTACAAGTCCACAGAAAAATAAAAACAGATGACCAATAAATACATCAAAATATTTTCAACCTCACTCTTAAATAAGGAAGTACAAGTTTAAACAACCCAACGCCATTTTTCACTTTTCTGATTGGCAAAGTTGAGAAAGTCTGATATTACCCAGTGTGGACAAAGCTAGAGGGAAAATAGACCCTAGAGTAAGAAACTTTTAGTGGGAGTTTGAACTTACACAGTCTTTTGAGACAGCAATTTGATTTATATCACAATTATTAAAATAAATTGCCATTTGTGGTGCCTGGGTGATTCAGTCGGCTGAGTATCTGACTCTTAACTTCAGCCCAGGTCATGATCTCATGGTTCCTGAAATCGAGCCCTCCGTCAGGTTCTGCACTGACAACACGGAGCCTGCTTAGAATTCTCTCTCTCCCTCTCTCTGCCCCTTTCCTGCTCTCTCTCTCTCAAAACAAATAAATAAACTTGAAAAAAACCAAACTGCCATCTGACTCATCAATTTCACCCTTACATAGTTAACCAATGAATATACATCTGTAGAGTCCAAAGATTCATGGAAATAGCTATAAATAAATATCCATGAATGTATGTACTGTGGGTATTCATTACACATACAATCTGTTGAATCTGTTTCCAAATTGCCAGAATGCCAATGAAAGGAGGCTCCAACACTTGGTCAGGACCAAGTACCTCCAGCCTAGCAGCACCTCCAAGTATCTCCAGCCCAGCGTTGTGTGAAAAGGGACATGGAGCTTTGGTGAAAAACTCTCCAAGATGGCAGGAGGAGGCAAAAGAGATTCTGTTTCCCGCATTCTGGAGATTCTCTTTTCTAAAGGGTAGCTCCATCAGGGTGTAGCAGGAAAGTCAATAGCAAAGGGTGATGTGACCTCAGGGCAAGGCAAAGAATTATTAGTCAAATGGCCTCTAGCTAATAAGAAATCCCACCTTCCAACCCAGCAGATTTTGTTTGAGAAACCAAATGGAAATGCAGAAGCTTTGCCATCTTCCTCTCCTGCCTTTTCTGGGAAGGGATGGGAGAGGACACAAGAGCTTGACAAGTGCCTTGGGATGCTTTAAAACTTAATTAAATCAGCACCGAAAAATCCAAGTCCCCAAAGGCGGTCTCTCCGTAATAGATCAATTCTCACAGCCAAATTCTCAAGTTGTAGCTTTGATTTAACAGAAGTTTCAGCCTTAGGGAAAATTAATTTTAAATAATTGCTAAAAAGTTCTTTCCATTGTTTTAAATAAGATCATGTTAACTTCTTTTCCAGCTAAACAGTAATTTCTCGCTCCAAATTTAAAAAAAAAAAAAAAAAGCAAAATCTTCTGGGAGCTCTGTGCTTGTAAGCTAAATATTAGGCATCTCCAACATCTCATGATCTCACCTGGAGATCAAATGAGTCAGGAAATGAAACAAATTACTCTCCTGATGAGAATAACAGGTACTTTTCTGGCCTTCAGAGGGTAACTACACATGCAAACCAGCTAGGGAGGAACTGTCTAGATGTGTAGACAAGCAGCACATTTTTGACTGGATCAGATGTCTATTATTCGATGATATATTTTCCCATCATTTTCTGACTTGCATAGGCCCGAGCTCAACATTGTACATGAACTTAGAGCTCAACATGCATCTTTATATTCCTATAATAAGTCCCAGTCGATTTCTTCCACAGAAGAAAGTCCAATACTCTTAACTTCCACGAAGCTTGGTATAGTACCAAGTGACCAGCAGGATAGCCTGGGTTCAAGTCCTGCCTCTGCCATGGGTTAGTTGCTGTGGCTTTGGACAAATTACTTCACCTCTTTGAATCTTGGTCTCTTCACTTGTTACATGAGTAATATCCATCTTGCAAGTGCCTAATAATAACGACTTGAATTAAATGAAACCATGCAGCTTCGAGCAATCATCAAAGTTTCTGGAATGTAATAAGGGCTCAGCCAGTGTTCACTGTCCGTGTAATCAGAGAAATACTGTACTGCTGCTGATCACTCCTAAGGGAGTTGCTTCTATCTCTATAAAATAAGGCAGCCATCCTAGAGCATCTGCAAGAGCCCCTCAGACCTGACATCTGAGGGGTTACTGCTGAGCCCCTGTCAGGATTACTTAATCGGGATGGTCCTAGTTCCCTAGCCTTAATCTTCAAGGTAGGGAGTTTCTGCTGAAGCAGTTAGGGTCTTGAGAACACGAAAGACTTGCCCTCTCTATCTGAGCTGACCTGGAGATATAGTGAGTTCCCTATCAGTGATGGCATCCAAGGAGAAGCTGGCCAGCCACTTGCTGGGAATGGGATAGAAAAGATTCAGATGTCAGTGGGGGAGTCAAATTACATGAAGTTTGGGATCACTTCCAACTCAAAGCTCCCATTATTCCAAAAAATAGGAAGTCACATGCTTTAGACTCTTCTGGGATTGGGCTTTGCTGTTAGAAACATGGTCACCTAGAAAAGCTATGAGTCAGTCAGTCTGTTACGTACCTATTTGTCCATCCAGGCCAAGGAAACATTTCTACTGACCGAAACCAAACCTGAGTCTTTTTTTTTATATGAAATGTATTGTCAAATTGGTTTCCATATGACACCCAGTGCTCATCCCAACAGGTGCCCTCCTCAATACCCATCACCCACTTTTCCCTCCCTCCCACCCTCTATCAACCCTCAGTTTATTCTCAGTTTTTAAGAGTCTCTTGGTTTTAAGAGCGTGGTTTGACTGCCTCCCTCTCTAACTCTCTCTCTCTCTTTTTTTTTTTCTTTTTCCTTCCCCTCCCCCATGGTCACCAATTCTGAGTCTTACAGGCAGGAAGGTGGTGACTGGGTCAGACGCTTTCCCAAAGGAACCACTGCCTGTCACTGGTGCACCCAGCTGCCTCACTCAGGAATCCAGAGTGGAATTCTGGGCCAGGCCTGGGACGTTGGGAAAGAGCCAGCAGTCCAATTTAGTAGTGAGAAGCCAAATGAGGTGGTGAGATGCTGGGGGGAAAGCTACAGGGGTCTAGGAGTTTGTCCACGAGAGTGATTCCCTCTCCTCAGAAATGCTAATGAAATTTGGACTTCCTCATTTTAGTGCTTAATTTCTCATAAAAAATTGGGCACTGAGTCCTGGGAGACGAGGAGGAAGACCCATTGACATCATCAGTGGGAACAAGCCAAGGTCTCATTCGTCAGTGTGCCAGCACCGAGTCCCCAGCTCTGGCATCAGCTCTGTCATCACGTTTTTCTTTATTCACGGAGCCTTCAGGGAACATCTCAGTGATTGTGGGGTCTGGTACCGTCCCTTGCCCAGGCTGCTTCTATGCAGATGTCTTTTGACTCTCACCCTCCTCCAAGCACTTTGCAAAATGCTCTTGATGCATTCTTACTTCAATTGCTTTGCCAACATCACCTCCTTCCTACTGATGAGGAAGGAGGACCAGGAAGGTGAAGTGCCTTGTCCAGGGTGGCACAAGTGTGTTCCCAGCTGACATCATTGGCATTTTGAATACGGGGCAGAAACAGCAGAATAAATTCTGCCTTGGAACTGACAGTCCTGGGTTCAAATCTTACCTATTAGCTGTGTGATCTTAGATTACTTCATCTCTCTGTGCCTCAAATTCCCTAATTATTAAGTGGGGATGAAAACAGAGATCAATTCACAATATCGCTGAGAGGATTGAAATGAGTGAATGATGTGCAGAGCTTAGGACAGTGACTGGGCACGGTAGGTGCTGGGGAGTCATAGCTCTTACTCTCACGGGCACCCATGTCACTCAGATGCCCTGGGTACTGGCAGGGAAAAGAGTAGCTTCACAAGTGGAAAGTGCAAAGAGCTCTGCCCCCAAGGAGGTGCTGCACAAGACCAGCTCTCTGCTTCACCATCCCGTGGATGCCCATCACCCAGGCTCCCCGACCCTCAGGGCCGCTCCCTGCTCCCCGTCAGACTTCAGTCGGGTGGCTGAGGTCCAGCATCTGCCCAGAATGGAGATGTTTCAAGGCAGACAGGAAAGCAAGAGAAGATGAAGGTGGGAGCTTAGAGCTGCCGATCCCCGGGGAGAAGCAGTGAAAAGGCTTCCTGTGCTGCTTCCCCTCCCAACAAATGCCCTTGGCGTCTTCTAGCTGCTACTTCTGCCAAGAGCCAGCCTTGGTCTGGGTTATACATTTTCCTCCGAAAAATGACTTAAACACAGCCTTTCCAGGGATTAAGCACGCCCACTGGGGACAGCCGGCAGCCCAGAGAACATTGTGCATCATCCCTGCTCTGCTCTCCTAAATGTAAGGTCTCTGCCTCCTCTGGGAAATGACAAGGACTTCAAGACTACAGGACACTTCTGTAATTGTCTTCTGCAGCCTTCCCGAATGCCGGTGGGCTCACTGGGCCAGCCGGGCTCCCAGTGCTGAGCTCCAGTGCCCACCTCAACATTAACTGGTGTTCGGCATGGCCCAGACATTGTGCAGATGTGGCGTTGAGAGGTGGAAGGGAAAGGTGGGATGGGTGTGGGGCAGACTTCCTTCCCTTCACCCCTGCGGGCTGATCAGACCAGCTGAGTAGTGAGCGGGGGGACACATGACTTCTAACTGTAGAGAGCCCAGAAGGTCTTGCAGAGAAAGTGGAATTTGGGCAGGGCAGAATTGGGACGTGCTGGGATAGAGTGGAAAGCCTCTCCAGGTTGCATGAGCACAGGGGCAGAGATGTGTGGGGAAGAAGGACGTGGTCCAGCTTGGCTGGAAGGTAGGTGCCTGAAGGGACTTGGTGAGTCAGTGGCAGAGATCAAGTGCCGAATGCCAGTCTAAACCATGGGCTCTCCGGGAGGTAATAGCGAGAGGCAGGAAGGGTAGGCTGGTCCTGGACTGGAAGAGTGCAGGCCATCTGTTGGATTACAGTAAATTCAAGTACCATCATCCCCTCGTCTCGATTACTGGGTTACTGGGTGCTGGTCAGGTGACCCTGGCAGATGACACTGATATCGGTGGGAGACAGCAGGCCTGCAGGACCTCTGAATCCTTGTGTAAGCCCGAGGCTGTGTACTCAGTCCCTCACCCCATCACAATACCTTTCCTCACCCCTCCAGCACGAAGACAGACATGCCCACCCCAGATCTGGCCCAAGCTCCACAGCCATTACCGACAGCTGTGTCTGGTGCTATCCCCAGAGGGCCCAGGATAGGAGGGATCGGCTCCAACCTTCCATACTCAAGGGAAATATGATTAGTGAGACCTCGTGTCCTTAGCTGCCAGATCCAAATATCTGGTTATCAGGAGGGTTCTCCAGCAGGACTGAGCCGACTCTGGTGCTTCCCCAGCATCTCTGGGATGTCGGTGCTCTGTCTCTGACCCAGGAGGAGGCACGTGCCTGTCTGAAGTCAGAGGATCTGCTCACAGCAGAAGCGCTTGGTTTCTGACCCAGTAGGTCCAGGGTTGGGCCTAAGAATGTACATTTCTAACGAGCTGCTGGTCCAGGGTCCAACTTGGAGAACGACTGGCCTAGACCTTCAGCTCCCAACAGCCCTGGGAGACCAGGGAAATTATGGGAACTCGGAATTCCCGAATCCATGTACATTACCTGAAGTCTGAATAAATATTTCCTAGGTATAAATGCACTACTATTTTTTTTTTCAAATGAACACAAATGAACACAAATACATTTTAAAGACAAATGTATTTAAAAGTGTTAGAGCTCCATGTAGCTTTTTATAAGTATGTAGAGTCTCAATAAACCGATATGAAAAATCGATCTACGATCCCAAGGGGAGGGCCTCAGACTAGAGACTGGGGAGGAACCCTAGCCCTGGACACGCTGCCCTCTGAGCCTAATTCCTGTGTTTCTGTCCAGAGCAAAGAGTTTGGTGGCAAACTGCACCTTCTCTGCCTAACTGCACTTTTCCTCTGGTCTCTCTGTGTTTCCATCTCGACCGCACTTCTGTTTGCCCAACCCTGTATGTCCCCCACTTTAAGCTTGGGGGCAGCCAGCACCGTATCAAGGAGGTAGCAATGCTGTGCTGATCAGAAGGTGCCCCTGTGGATTCCCACCTGAGAGGATCATCCTTGCACATTCATCAAGCTGGAATCACTTTTTTACCCCCTTTCTTGTTTTGGGCTCGCACAGTGAAACAGGGAGGACTCTGAAAATTGTTGACCAATCCCTTCTTCCAAGAGGCAGAGAAATTGTAACCAGTGGGGAACGGGTTATTTAGGTTACCCCAAGTTGGTGGAATGGGGGGGGGGGGTCTTCCTGACTCTTCTTCAGTCCTCTTTCCATCTCACCAGAAAAGGCATTTAACCAAACCCTCAATACGTTAAATTTTCACGTTACCCAAGGCTTCTGGTTAGCTTACATTAGGCCAGTGTGTTGGATTCTATCTGAAAAAATAAATACATAACTATGTGATGTCATTCTTATTTGAGAATGTTACTATTTTGAGAGCAATTGAGGAAAAAAACCCTTCGACTCCATTAATAAGTATTATTTTGTCTTTGCAGAGCCTTTTTAAACTTTCCTATTCACTTTTGCCTATAATCCCACCATGAAATTTTCAGCCATGAGGCCTTGGGCCTATCAGATCCTGCTTTCAACCTTGGACATGATGTTGCTCACCATTTGAAGAAGGGGCAGAGAACACTTTGGCTCCTTGATTCCCCAGGGAGCTTTTCAGGAAGACAGGGTTGGGTGGGTGGGATAAGAGAGCATGGAGAAAGGCAGAAATGAAGGATCAAGTGCCACAGAGAAGGGTAGGCATCTTGGAGCACCTCCTCAGCCCCGGCCTCTCAGATCAGCGAGGAGCAAAACCAGCAGGAATAGGAGGGAGCCTGGGGCCATGGAGGAGGGGGAGCTCTTGGGGACAGAGACTGGTGTAGGGCCCATGCTCCACCTTTGGAAGCCCCAAACAAGGCTGGGGAAGATGTGTGAGGAACAATGCTGGTCTGAAAGGTTGGAGAGGACCCAACCTGAGGTCCAGCTAGAGCATCTCTCTTTCACGCCCTCCTTCCTCTCTCCCTCGCTTTCTATAAAGTCTCATTCATCTATTTTCTCATGTGTCTTTTGGTTTCCTAGTCTTTCTCTCATCAATCACCTATTCTGTTTATTTTAACTCCAACTAAAACCTTTCTTTATCCCCTTTTCTCTCTTGCCTTCCATCTCTATTTGTGTGTCTGGGGTGCTGAAAGCTGAATGGATGACAAACTGCTTCAGTTCAAAGCAGAGACCTTCTGTACTTTTCTTCTTGGCCTCTGAGGTGACCTATAATGGGGCCTGTGTCTTATCTATTTATACTGTCTCGTTTCACTGACCCAGTGGTGTTTGATTTTTCGTGATGAATTTATCTGGTCCTCTCAATTTCCTTGTAAGGGTCCTAAGGAGCAGTCCCACAGCCTCTGGGACCCACTCCCCTCGCAGCCCCTCCTGCCAGGCTCCAGATGCCGGTGCTCTGTAAACAGGTGTGGAGAGATCGATGTCCCCCCCTCACCTTCACAGAGGCTTCCAGACTTCACTGCCCAGAGGAATTCCTTCAGCATCAATGATGGCACAGCCCAAGGTGGCTCGAGCAGGCTTTACCCTCTAAAAATCACCGTTGTCCACTTTAAATAAAAATACGCTAAGTAAAAAGAACCCCTTTAGCAAATATCAGCTCCAGACAAATCACTAGGCATTCACACCCCTCACTACCAGTGTTCCACCCAAGTCTTTCCAACATAAGAATACTGAGATGGCTCCTGGTCTAGAAAGATCTTTCTCTCCATTCTCCAACTATTCATAATATTTATGTAGTCACCAAAGAAAAAGCACATATTTTTTGGAGTAATGGTTCAGTGACAGGCACTTAGTGAGAGGCTAATGACACAGAGAAGGTAACCACTTCGGCCTTGTCCTTGAGGAGGAGCTAGCCTGGCAGGAGAATAACAAACATGCAGATACATTGAGATAGACATTCACTTAAAAATATATTTTAATGAGCACATACGGTGCATCAATGACCGTTAAGGCTCTGAGGCCATGGCAGAAAAGAGCAAAATGGTACAGTAATAAAAGAGAACCCCAACAGAAGTACTTATAATATATTGTTGCAGGTTAGGTTCTCCAAGGAAGCCGACTCTGAGATGGAGTTTAGTGTGCGGGATGTTTATCAGGAAGTACTCTTGGGATTAATACCCGTGGAAAGGGGGTGGGGGAAGCTCAATTGGAGAGAGGGAGAAGTCCAGCTACAAAACAGACCCAACGATGGCACTGGGCAACCCCAAGGGAACTGGAGCTCATGTACTCCATGTCAGAGCTGTGTTGTTTGAGGTCAAAATGACAGGGCCGTAATACCCCCGCCCCCCGCCTCGATCCTTCACTGAATGCAGGCCACCTCAAGAAGATCATAACCTTGGAGGAGGTGGTTCTTTGCAGCTGAGGCAACTCTTAAAGAGGCCATGAGTTGAAGGCTGTCCGCAGGTAGCTTGCCCTGTAGCTGGGGACACAGGTGCTTCCTTAAAGAGAGACTTGTGTGTGTGCCCTGTGTCCATCACACCTAGAGCGCGAGGGAGGGAAAAAATGGAAAGAGAATGCTCCGGTACACTGACTTCTGTGTCTCCATTTCTTCCTGGGATACCAGAAGACTGAATTTCCAAGAGCTCTTACATCTAGTGGGAACATGTAACTAGTTCTCTTCAACGGACAGGCATGTGCAGACTTGCCTGAAAAACACCCCACAAGCAGGGAACCTGGGTGGCTCAGGGGGTTAAGTGCCTGACTCTTGGTTTCGGCTCAGGTTGTGATCTCCCAGTTTGTGGGATTGAGCCTTGCATCGGGTTCTGCTCCGATAGTGCGGAGCTTGCTTGGGATTCACTCTCCCTCTCTCTGCCCCTCCCTTGCTCTCTCTCTCTCTCTCTTTCTGTCTCTCAAAATAAGTGAATAAACTTAAAACAAACAAACAAAACTCCCTACAAGCTTTTCATGATTGTCTTCCCTCACCTGCCAACACCACAATCCAGTGAAGTGGCCCAGTGTCCTAACACATACCTGAGCCGCACAATAAGAGGATCCTGGGTCCCTAAGTGGCAACATGAGCGTAGCTGCGTCCCTTCTCCCACCCCACCCCGCAGTCAGTCAACACTGTCCTGGGACATGAGAAAGAACATTGACATTTCATATCAATTGTTACTACGTTCACCCAGCTCTGGATGCTGTTTGTTTTCTTCACTATGACAAGTTTCTGGAAGTGGGATCACTCCCATAACAAAAACTAAAGACAACCTGGCTGAGGAAGAAAGAAAGAGACATAGCAGGTTAGGTAACTGGAGACCCATGTTATGCTGAGACAAAACCCTTAGTAAAAACTGTTGCCTATGATAACTGGGAAGTCAAAAACACATGCTTTAGAAAAAGAGGTTGGAAATGAGAATATTAACGCTGTGTATTGGCTGTTATTGGCTGCGTTCAACAAGATATCACAACAAAAAGATCAGGAAAGAACCGGCCAGTTTGCATGATGAAATGAAATGAAATACAGTCAGAAATTCAGGTCCTTGCAGCAGTGGGAAAAAGCTACCTTGTCATGATGGATAGGTCCATTAACCTGATGGGGGCCTCCTTTCACAGTACATTCATAGATCAAGCCATCACGTTGCACACTTTAAATACATTACAATTTTATTTGTCAATGATAACCCCAATCAAGCTATAAAAATTCCTTTTCTAGGAAACCATCTGTCCCTTTGGCATCTGTCCTTCTACGTCCCAGATCAAATTAATCTGATCAAATTAACCTGTATTAGTGGGTGTCTGCTAACTGTTATGACAGACAATCCCCAAACCTCCAAGGTTTAATACATTGAAGGTTTTATTCTCAGACACTGTCCAGTGTCTGAATTTAAAAACAAATGTCAGCAATGTAGACCCGGTGAATCTTCTCAGCTAAACACAGTGAGTCACAAAAATCAATCCTACCAAAGCCTGACGGCCACAAGGTAGCCACCATTAAGTTGGAAAATAATGGCATGAGTAAGCAAAAAAAAAAAGACAGGATTGAGAATTGTGACTTGGAAAAGAAAATTAGGGTACAGTTATTGGCACACGGAATTGACTAGAAGGAAACAGAACAGAAACCTCCTAAGTTTTTGAGAGAATCATATTCCAAAGGAGCCGGGGGCCTGGATACAAAAGACCTTTGCCTACTCCGATGCATGTGAAGGTCCTAAATTTTGAACTAGATGCAGACTGGATGGGACTTGGCTTATGCCCTCTGCGGGAGGGGATGGGTGAGTGGGGAGGAGGAGTAAATGGAAAGTCCATGGTAGAAACTGCCAATGCTCTCCTACACTGGTTCACGCTGTTAGAAAATTGTATTCATTCTCTCGGGCTGCCATAACAAAATACCACAGACTAGGTGGCTTAACAACAGAAATGTATTTTCTCATAGTTCTGAAGACTAGAAGTCCAAGATCAAGACGTCAGCAGGGCTACTGGTTTCATGTGAGGCCTCTCTCCTTGGCTTGGAGATAGCACCTTCCACTGCATCCTCACATGGCTGTCCTCTGTGCATTTGAGTCCCTCGTGTCTGTGTGTCTAAATGTCCTCTTCTTTTTTTTTTTTTTATTACTTTTTAATTTTTTTCTTTTAGAGAGAGAGAGCATGAGTGGAGGAGAGGGGCAGAGAGAGAGAGAGAGAGAGAGAGAGAGAGAGAGAATCTTAAGCAGGCTCCACACTCAGCTTGGAGCCCGACCCAGGGTACAATCCCATTACCCTGGGATCATGACATGAACTGAAATCAAGAGTCAGACACTCACCCAGGAGTCAGACTGAGCCACCCAGGAGCCCCAACAATGTCCTCCTTTTATAAGAACTCCAGTCAGACTGGATTAGGGCCCATTCTAATGGCCTCATTTTAACTTTTTTTCTTTTGAGGTATAATTGACATACAGCATTATTATCAGTTTATGATGTACAGCATAATGATTCAATATGTGTGTGTATTGCAAAATGGTCACCACAGTAAGTCTAGTTAACATCTGTCACCTTACAGAATCACAGATTTTTTTTCTAGTGATGAGAACTTTTGAGATTTACTCTCTTAGCAACTTTCAAATATGCAGTACGATACTATTAACTATAGTCACCATGCTGTATGTGACATCCCCAAGTTTTATTTACTTTATCACTGGAAGTTTGTACCATTTGACTACCTTCACCCATTTTGCCCACCTCCCATTCCCCAACTCTGGCAACCATCGATGTGTTCTCTGTATCTGTGAACTTGAGGTTTTTATTTGTTTGTTTAGACTCCGCAAATAACTGAGGTCATATAGTTGTTTTTGTCTGACTTATTTTACTTAGCATAATGCCCTCAGGGTCCATCTATGCTGTTGCAAATGGAAAAACTTCATTCTTTTTTATGGCTGAATAATATTCCATTATACGTTACACATTTCTTTATTCATTCACCCATCAGGGGACACTTAGACTGTCTCCATATCTTGGCTCTGGTAAATAATGCGGCAATGAACATGGGGGTGCAGATATCTTGTCAAGTTAGTGGTTTTGTTTGATTTAGATAAATACCCAGTACTGGAATTACTGGATCATATGATATTTTTATTTTTAATGTTTTGAGGAACCTCCATACTGCTTTCCATAGTGGCTGCACCAATTTGCATTACCACCAACAGTGCATGAGGGCTCCTTTTTTCTCCACATCCTCAGTAACACTTGTTGTTTCTTGTGTTTTTGACTCTAGCCATTCTGACGGGCACGAAGTGATATCTCATTATCGCTTTGATTTGCATTTATCTGATGATTGGTGATGTTGGGCATCTCTTCTGTTGGCCATCTGTAACTCTTCTTTGGAAAAATGTCTATTCCACTTTTCTAAATGTATATTTAGAAAATAAATTAAACGTACATTTTAATTAGATTATTTGTTTTTTTGATGTTGAGAATGCTGGTGGGAAAACTGGAACACTTTCTTACATACACAAAAATAAACTCAAAATGGATTAAAGACCTAATGTGAGACCCGAAGCCATTTAACTCCTAGAAGAAAACATAGGCAGTAAGCTCTTTGACATCAGCTGTGGGAACATTTTTCTAGATACGTCTCCTCAGGCAAGGGAAACAAAAGCAAAGAGAAACTACTGGGACTACACCAAAATAAAAAGTGAAAAAAAAAATCAGCAAAACAAAAAGGCAACCTACTGAATGGGAGAAGTTTTTGTAAATGATATAGCCAATAAGGGGTTAATATCCAAAATATGGTTAAAAAGTTTTAAATGCATATGTAATGATGAATTCCTAGCATTCAGGGAAGTTTCTATCACTTTATTGGTTTGGCTTCAAAGGCTGATGCTATAGAGGAGAACCATCCCTCCTGGATACTCAGCCTGGAACTGAGACATGCCCCCAGGGTTCTAGCTGCAGAGGTCAAGGGCAATCTCCTCAAGCAATTCCAGTCAAATATGCTTTCTATGAACGGAAATCTTTATTATTTTAGCACAAATACATAAATAAACACACATTACCAATGTTTGCCTTCTTAAAAAAAAAAATCACTTGATGGAGGACACGATATGGAGCAAGACTGAAGGAAAGTCAGCATCCTGATGCCCAGTACCCGGCAGAGGACATGCGGCACAGTGGTCGGTCACATGGGCTTGGAGTCAGACCACCAGGTTTGTAAACTCTGCCTACCCACCTGTGACCTGGGGAAGATATTCTCCGAGCATCAGGTTTTGTTTCATGGATACATAGAAGTGGTGGTGACAGTGGCATCACCTCCCTCAGAGGCGGATGAGCATGAAACGAGGTAACACGTGGAAAGAGCAGGTGCCTAGTGCAGAGCGAACACTCAGGTGGGAGCCGGTGTCAGCTTCTGCTGAGTTCAGTGTTCCTTCCTCCCCGTCTTCTGCCTTGTCTTCCGAGGCTTCGGCTGTCGATGGGTTTGTCTGCGGCCCTGCTGTCCCCTGGCTGTTGGGCCCTCCTGCCTGTGTTCCTCTCCTTCTTCTCAGACCCCATCAAGGACTGTCCTTCTGACCCAGAGCTAATGTCACCACGTGGCGTCTGCATGGACACCACCCAGCCTCCATTCTGGGAAATGTCCTCTTCTCCCTGGGCTTTCAAGACAGGGAAACATTCAAGACTTTGAAAACATTGGTGAGCTGTTTTATTCAACGGACATTTAGCACGCGTGTGATGCAACTTGGTATTTCTAGCCCAATTATTATTCCAAACACATTGCTTTAACTTCAATACATCATGTTTGCTGATTTTATATAAACTGTATATGTGATCAATCAGTGAACTTTGAATTACTAGTTTTTAACATACGCTACGTGTGTTCGCCGTTGAAAATCTTGAACAATAAACCATCATGCTTACGTCACATGATAATGATATGGAAATAGGTAGTCGGCAAATGAAGTAGAGGTTTGTCTTAGGCAGGGGACTCTCAGCCCGGGGCCCGTCCTTTGTAGGCACTAGACGAAGGCCATTACCCCCCCGCCCCAGGCCTCAACGCAGGGACATTTGGGGGAGACACGAAAGGCCCTGGACGGAAGAGACGCCCAGTCTCTGCCCACGTCCTGTTCTTGCTCGTCTTCTCCTAACAAAATGGCCTGACCGGGGCGTGGGCGACAGTCTAGCTGCTGAGCTCCATCCCGGCCCCGGGAAAGAAGATTCTAAGCAAGTTTTCCTGTAGCATTTGCTGAAGAGGAGGAAGCAGCTTCTTCCTCTTTTAACATTGTTATTAGCAACCCCGGCTGATCTGAGCTCAGGCATGTGGGAGGCCTTCCTGTGCTGTGCCAGAGAAGGGGCCGCACTGGGGCCGGTGGGTTCGCGGCACTTCTACAGGAATGTGTGTGTGTGTGAGTCAGGTTGGTTGGGGTTTCTTGAGCCTCTTTCTTCCTGTCTTGTAGATCATTGGGCTTGGGCTGTCACAACACTCACAACCCACGTCCCCACTGATTCTCAGTAGGGCCCAGAAAGCCGCACAGGGAAGGAGCTCACATAACACCTCTCTCCAGAGAGGGAAGAGGGCGGAGGCCATCATTGGAATCCCGTCAAAGAGCAAAGGATCAGAACCGAGGTCTCCTGACTTCAGGGCCTCCTCCTCTACCTTCAGTCCCTGATTTCAAACACCTCTGACTGTATCCTTTCCTGCCTACAGGTCTCCTGGCTCCTTAACATCTGAGGTCCAAACTCCCTACTTCTGTGTACAAGACCATTTCCTGAGTCTCCTTGAAGGAGAGGGGCACACTGAGGCCTGAAGGTCTGAGAGGGATCAGGTCAGGTCCGTGAGAACAGGAATGGGAGCTGGAGGGCTTGCCGAGAGAGAGAGAGCTGTGGGCCTGGTCTGGAGGCAAGGAGACCAGTGAGAAGGGTGTTGTCAATCCAGGGGAGAGGAGATGAGGGCCTAAAATAAGGTTGTGGCAGAGTGGTCCCTGTGGTCGAGGACATACCATGGGACAAAATAGCCAAATCCCATGATTTTCAGCCCCAATGCTAGGATCGGATACTTCTCCCAGTTCTCCAACCCCTTCACCACACCCCCCATGCTGGTTCCCAGGCTCTGCTCCCGGCTAGCAGGTACCCTTTCGTCTGAGGCCCCACGCGTGTTGTTAGCAACTCCTACTCTGACCAGCCACTCCCAGGCTTCTTTCTGTGGTCCCCAAAGACCACACCCACTCAAGTTCAAGTGGGTCTGAGGTGGCTGGTTCATTCCTGGGGATAGCCCCACACAGCATACACAGTGTGGGTGTGGACTGGCCCCTCACTTCTCTTACTGTCAGCCTGACTGTGTCATTTTAGCTCTTGTGTCGGCAGACACGTGTGTAAGGAGAGTAGCGAGGGGTGAGTGGGCGACATCCGCTCTGATTCAAGCTTCAGCTCTTGAAGATTCACAGCTGCTGCTACTCACCCCTCAGCTCCTCACCCCCTCTTTTGAGAGGCCGGTGGACTGAATGCCACCAACAAGTTAATTAGTTAAATGTCTTTTAGTAATACTTATTTTTCATAACTTCTTTACTGAAGCACTTTGAAAACCCTGTGTGTGTGTGTGTGTGTGTGTGTGTGTCCAAATCCCACCACACAGTCCAGTGGCACTGGTCACCATGCTCTTCCTACTTCACCTCTCAGCTATTACTAGACCCACCTTGTAGATGGGGCAACGAAGGCTCAGGGCCATTCAGTATCATGGCCAAGGTCACATGGCCATTGAGTGTAGAGCCAGGGTTTAAAGCCAGGCTTGGCTGAGTCCAGAGCCTGTACAGTTCACCACTACTCTTTTCTTTTTTTTTTTTTTAACGTTTATTTATTTTTGAGACAGAGAGAGACAGAGCATGAATGGGGGAGGGTCAGAGAGAGGGAGACACAGAATCCGAAACAGGCTCCAGGCTCCGAGCTGTCAGCACAGAGCCTGACGCGGGGCTCAAAGCCACGGACCGTGAAATCATGACCTGAGCTGAAGTCGGCCGCTCAACCGACTGAGCCACCCAGGCGCCCCCAGTTCACCACTACTCTTATGCTTGGCCTCAGAGCACCAGGCATTTGTCTGCCCCTCAGCCACCCGTGGGATTCCCTGTCCCTGTGCTCCGCAAGACCATGGAAAAGGAATGTCGTCCATTGGTTACTCCTTTTTTTAATTAAAGAATTTTTTGAATGTTTCTTTATTTTTGAGAGAGAGGGACAGAATGTGAGCAGGGGAGGGGCAGAGAGAGAGGCAGACACAGAATTCAAAGCAGGCTCCAGGCTCTGAGCTGTCAGCACAGAGCCCGATGCGGGGCTCAAACTCATGGACCATGAGATCATGACCTGAGCTGAAGTCCAATGCTTAACCAACTGTGCCGCCCAGGTGCCCCTTCATTTGTTACTTCTTAACCCTTATTCAATAAACTATGTCAGCTGCTGGGCTAGTTCTTGGTGGGGGTGCAGGAAGGGCACCCAGTGATAGATCTCTGCCCTCCAGGACTACCCCCAGCCCCCACCATCTGGTGGGGGCCATGAGACCCACACATATCACACTACCACTTAGGGAAGGCCCTCAGACATAAACTCAGGGAGAGGGGTGCTAGCCAATAGCAGGATGAAGAAAGCAAACTCCCTGTCCAGACTGTCCTTGATGAGAAGGAGCCATGCAGGGGTGACCCCTACAGTGTAAATCCCCTAGTTCCCTTAGCCCAATCATGCACAGTGAAAACGTGAATGTGGGGTGTCTGACCTTCAGTAAATTTACAGCATTTCAGAAAAATAACAAAAAAGAAATAACCAGAAAGCCTCCTAGCTTCCTTCAATCTCAGCATCCACATTCTCTCCCTTCCCTCAAGGCAGTCAGGGTCACCTGACATCTGCTTGAACCACCTCAGTCTCCAGGGAGTGACAGCAAATAAGGGGACATTTTCTGTTACTGGGGTTGTTGTTTTTTTAAAGGCTTCGCTTATGAATTGGTTGGGTTAGAGGAGGACACTCGTGCTCCTTGAGTTCCCCAAAACCTCTTGTGGTGATGAGCCCAAGGCCTGCCCTTGCCAGGCATGGCCAAGGCTTCTGAGAATGGGCTGGGCCCTAGCTGAGCATCTCAGGCCCTGGCACCAAGGATCTTGCCTTCACAAGGACGGCATCGCTTTCCCGGGTGAGGAAAAGAGCCCTGCTGAAACAGGTCTACTCGCAGTTAAATGTCTTAGAAGGAAAACAAAGCATCGCATCATCTTCTCTTCCAGTGTGAGGTTTGCTGTGGGGCCGAGGAAGGGGGGTGTAGGTTTCTGGCTGTGTGGCAGGTCGTGCCTTTGCAGGGGTAGTGGCATGATTATGTAGAAGCTGCCTTTATAAATGGTTCATGGTCATGGCCCTGGGAGAGCAAGGCGTCTGGCTGAATGTCTGGGCTAGAGAATCCATCAGGGCTGTGCCATGATGCCCGTGGCTGAGAATGCACCATCACGATCCTGGGTACCTACCACGCTGCCCACTGGGGTGGATGGCAGAGGGACACAGTCTGGGCTGGAGATCTGCACATCCCAGGGGCACAGATACGGGAATGCCACCACACGCTGGCTTGCCACCCGCAGAGGTGCTATTGCCCAAGAGTTTCAGAGGTCTTAAGTCACAGTCATTTCTCAAGCCTCCTGACGGTCCTTGGAAGGGGGACCCCAGATCACATTGTCACCCACCTGGCAAACGAGCCCCTTCTCCTATTTAATCCCTGGCTCACAGTAATATCCACAACTTCCTCAGGCGCTGGTTGGCAAGGTGGGAAAGAGGCCATCCCACACCTGGCCTTGTGGTCCCCACAATAGAGGAGGAATGAGGGGCTCAGGGCTCAGAGGGCTCCGGCTCTCAGCCGGTGCCCTCTGAACCCAGTGCCCATGCCCAGTCTCCTTCCAAAGGCCATGAATCTCCAGCGAGAGGGACATATAGGTGATCTGGTTTATTCTCTCACGTGCCATCCTATGCCCTCCGTAATGACATCTGCCATTTATTCAACGCTTAGTAAATGTCAGGCACTGTACTGGCTGATTTTCCCACTAAGCCTTTGTAACAACATGATAAGCTACCAGTTATTAATCCTGTTTTCAGTTGGGGAAGACTGGGACTCAGGGAGGTGAAGGCCCTGGCCCTGCTCAATGTCACACCGCCACGGCAAAGCACTGACAAGGACTAGACTCCACGGTCATCTCTTGCCAAATTCATGTTCTTCCTATCTGTCCTACTGCCCCTCTACACATGCCTTCCACATAGTGGTCTAAAACACCGCTGGTGATGGGGAACTCACTACATCCTGAGGACACTCATTCTGTCTCTGTGCTCCTTACGGAGAGCTAACGTCTTCCTTAAGGTCCCCCTACTTGGTCCTAATTCCAACCTTTGGGGCCTCAAAAAACAAAATCTGTGGCCTCTGGCCTCATGGCATCCTCCAAATGTCTGATGAAGGTTCTCAGTCCCCATAGGGCTTCTGGTCTCTAGGCTGACCTGCCTCCAGTGCTTCTCGCATTTCCCCAGGGGACATGAATTCACGCTCCACTACCCTCCTTTCTTGCCCTTGGGCATCGCTGTCCTGTGCCCTTCAGAAAGAGTCCCAGAACATGCCATCTGGCAAAAGACTTGGGATCTCTCAGGCAACTTGCTTTGTTTTAAAGTGTTATATTTATTTGTATTATTAAACTTGCTTTTCAGGAGCACCTAGGTACTTCAGTCAGTTAAGCATCCTACTCTTGATCTCAGCTCAGGTCTTGATCTCAAGGTCGTGAGTTCAAGCCCTGCTTTGGGCTCCAGGCCTACTCGAAAGAAGAAAGAAAGAAAGAAGAAAGAAAGAAAGAAAGAAAGAAAGAAAGAAAGAAAGAAGCCAACTTGTTTTTTTTAAACTGTAAATGTAACCCATGGACCTCGTTTAACATATTCAAAATAACAGAAGAGAATCTAAAGCAAAAAGTAAAATCTTCCCCCACTCATTCTCTTCCAAACCCAGTGCAGTTCCCCAGAGGACACTTCTGTTGATGGTTTTTATTTTTATTTCTTGTGGTAATTTCTATTACAATTTTAATTTTTTTTTTTAACGTTTGTTTATTTTTGAGACAAAGAGAGACAGAGCATGAACAGGGGAGGGTCAGAGAGAGGGAGACACAGAATCTGAAACAGGCTCCAGGCTCCGAGCTGTCAGCACAGAGCCCGACGTGGGGTTCAAACTCACGGACCGCGAGATCATGACCTGAGCCGAAGTCGGCCGCCTAACCGACTGAGCCACCCAGGCGCCCCTCTGTTACAATTTTTAAAAACACCACCAGAACTTGATCTGTTGGCTCATCTTTAGACGGCCTCTGTCGACTGCCCGGTGTGGAGGATTAGGAAGGCAGGCCCCCGACACCACCTCTCACCTCTCCTCACACTCTGACCTCCTGCTGTGGTTAGTTACATTACTTTCTAAAGTTGTTTTTTTTAGCAGTTCCTGTTATTACTATAAATAATGTACCTAAAAAAAAAATCTGTCTCATTCATTAACTTCCTACCGTGGAAGCTGAAGAAAGCAATGAACCTCTTTTTTTTCTACCTCTCTCTCATGAACTCTCAATTTTAGAATATTATATATATATATATTCTCATGAACTCTCAATTTTAGAATATTATATATATATATATATATATATATATATATATATATATTCACAATGTCAAGGCCTATAACATTTGCACTCTGTTCTGTAGCCATCAGTGGGTGTTCCACATTTTGTCCATAAAGTAATTCTAAAGGTTGAAGACTGATAAACGGCATTGTGATTATATGAACACCATTGCCTGCAGAGCCACATAATGTGACTGGGTCTACAAAGAAGAGGAAAATGCGAGTCACTGCCACGATGCCTGCCTCTCCAAGGAGGTTCCTCCATGGAGTAGAGTCTAGTGGAGGCTCAGAGTTGCCTCTCAGCTCTCCTCACTTCTGGGTCCATTCCAGCTGTACTTTGTTTCCCTTCCCTCCCCCCAACCCCCCCGCCCCTTCTTGTGTGTCTCATGTCACTCTTTTTAACTTCTTTTTTCGTTTCGCTAGAGGCGTGTTCGTTTAGTGTGTGTATGACTGGTAACTGGTAAAGTTATCTTACTCCCCTGGAACCTCTGAATGTTACCTGATACATCACAATAGGGGTCTTGGCAGATGTGATTAAGTTAGGGATTTTGAGGTGGGGCAATTGCCCTGGATTATCCCAATGGGCTCTACAGGCAGTCACAGGTGCCCTTGTAAGAGCCGAGCAGATGGACGTTTCTCACACGGACGCAGAGCAGGAGATATGAAGATGGGGCAGAGATTTGCAGCCACACACCAAGGAACGCCAGTTACCGCCAGAGGCTGGAAGAGACGAGAACAATTTCTCCCCTAGAGCCTCCAGAGGGAGTGAGTCCCTGCCAACATCTTGATTTCAGCCCAGTGATACTGATTTCAAAATTCTGTCCTCCAGAACAGAGACAGAATAAATTTCTCTTGTTTTAAGCCACCCAGTTTGTGGTAATTTGTTACCATGGCCACAGGAAACTAATAGAGTAATATCGTAATTGCTTCCATACTGAGAATGACTATTTTGGGTACCCCCTCTTGTTGGGTACCCCCTCTTGTGAGGTACAAAATTCTATATTCTCTACTGAAAGCTATTTTCCCTCAGAATTTTGAGGACACTACACCGTGGGCTTCTAGCATCCAGTAGAGCTGATGAGAAGAAATCTCATGTCAGTCTAGATTCTTGTTACTTTGCAAGGTAGCAATTTTTCCTTGCTTTGTAAGCTTTTGCAATCTTTTTTTCTGTAATCCTTAGTGTTCTGTCATTCCATAAAAATGTGTCTGAATGTTGCCCTTTAGTTCATAAACCCTTCTTGACATTCTGTGGACTGTTTCAGTAGGAAGACTCCTGTTTTCTTCAGCTCAGAAAATCCTCCCTTAGTTTTTTTAAATATCCATTTTCTGTTAAAACTCCTATTGGGCAGATTCTGATCTGTCTTCCCTGTCTCTTGACTTTTATCTGATATTTTATCTCTTTGTACTTGTGCTTTATATCCTGGAGATTTCCTTTCCAAATCACCTATTTTGTCCTCAGTCTTGTCCATTACACTATTCAACGATCCCACTAGGTTTTTAATCTCATCAGTCATGCTTTGAATTTCTAAAATATGTTTGTTTTTATTTTCAGATGGCATTTCACATCTGGGCATCAAGTCTACTCTTCACATCCTCCTGATCTCTCCGAAGACACTAATTACAATTTTTCAAAATATTCTTACTCATTTCTTGAGTTATGTCTGATTCTTCCAAGGCTAGCTGGCCATCATGAATGACTTTAGTGTCCCTCAAATGTCAAGAGGAAGGAAGCAGAGGGTGTATGTTCAGAAAAGACACTGAATCTCAAAACAGAGGGGCGTGTGTAGGTTGGAAATTACACGTATCGACACATAAACATACCCCACAGTTTGAAAAACTCTAAAGATGGTTCTGTTACAAGTAATGTCCTACCCCCGCACCTACACACCATCTCCATTCCCACACCCAGACTGAGAACCAGAGGACCAGGTCAGCAATTGTCAGTCTTGGTGGAATAACAGAACGAACTACAGAGCTTCCAAAACTCACCTGGGCCTGGGAACCCCAGATAAAGCTTGTGAAGGTTGTGAATCACTAGCACAAACTATCTCTAAGGTCTTGCTTCTGCAACTGTGGCCCGTAAAACCAGCGGTATCGGCAGCACCTGGAAACTTATTAGACATGCAGCCTCTTGGGACTCACCCCAGATGTTCTGAATCAAAAATCTATGTTTAAACAAGATCCTCGGTGATTGGTAAGCAATCAAAGTTTGAGGAGCACTGCTTCATGGGAGATCGTAAGGCAGCGTGGTGTATTGGGGTGTGACCTCCAGAGTCCAACGAATCTGAACTTGAGGCCCAATTCATTAGTTCATGAGTAACTAATTCATGAGCGCACTAAAGTTGGAGAAATGTGGCTCTAGAGCCACAGTGTCTGGCCAGTGGCAGAGGCTAAATAAACGTTATTCTGTTTCTCATCTATGTCTTCAAAGATCCTTTCCCAGGTCTGTGAATCTTCAGCAGACGTGTTTCTCCTGTACCTCCATTCCTCCCTGTCTATAAAGCAGCTGTTTAATCACACTCTGGTTTTTCCCCCTCTGGTACCGTCAGAGCTGTACCATCAAGTCACTCTCTATAGCACTGTCTTAAGTGATGGCTTCTGGTCTCACTTGTAAAACTTAGCAGCAAAATGCTTTTGCTATGCGAACTTCTTTGAAGTTGACCCAATCTATATTCCAGAGATAAAACGATGTTCTGCATCATGGCTCTTTCACTTAGGAACCGTAAGTGTTAGTAGAAAAGACAGCTGTGCTCTTTGCTCTGCTGGTTCCGTTTTCCCTGGTTCCATTTGGAGTTCCCCGGAGAAGCATGGGAAATCGATTCTGTGTCAGGAGATGATGACGCCATCCTGCAGCTGTGATTCATGTTGAGGACACCTTTGATTCATCACCAACTCCTCATGTGGAGCTCACAATGAACTTTCTCCAGGGCTTCCTAATTTGTCTTCACTACCCCGGATCCCCCAAAGCTGGGACATTTTTCAAAGAAGACACACACACACACACACACACACACACACACACACATGCACACATGCACACAGAGCCATGATGCCTAAGGCTTCTTAACCAGATTCAGCATCCCAAGAAAACTAGAGGAAATCCTGCCTCCAACAGCTGCTAACCATCAAGTCTGGAGATAATTAACCAGCCGGCGGGCCCCTTCCCTACAAGTTAGGCATTTTAGGAGCCACCACCTGTAGTTGGTTGAAGCAAACCACCAGGTGGCCTTCCTTAGGAAACTCTCTTTTACTCTCTGCTCTGCTCTCCTCCCCGTACTACCTCAGGGCCCTCTCTTTCCCAGCACTGGCACTGAGAGCTTGACTTACATGGGGTGCCAGATCACTTGTGATAATTGCCCAAGGATGCTGAAAAGGCCCAGGCCCACGGGTTCAGTTCCCAGGCCTGCTCTCTGTCTGTCTCTAGCTCTGTCTCCTTCTCTACACACAGAGAAAAACACCCTAGCACTTCTTTCAACAGCTCTTGGATGAGACTAGAAGGCTGCTCTGTCAGTAAAAGAGAAACTAGGAGAAGCCATTGCACCACCGTATCAGAGCCATGTTTCTGAGACTTTCACATTTAACAAGACCCTAGGGGGTGCGGGGGGGCGGGTCTTCTGATTCAGTAGGTCTGGGGTGGGGTCTGAGATTCTGCATTTCAAATAAACTCCCTGGCAATGCTCAAGCTGCTGGTCCATGGGCCGCATTTTGAATAGAAGAGATTAGAATGACCTTTCCATCCTGTGGGGGCGGGGGGGGGGGGGGGGGGGGCGGTTTCTTCACAGACTACTGGAAGAGGCAGAAGTAGTCAGGGTGGGAGAGCCTAAAGAAGTATACCTGTTGAGGATGGACATCCAGAGGGCCTGTGTCCTCTCACGATTCTACCACTATGTCTAACTGGTCCATTCAGGAGGTTACTGAAGGCACGTTATCAATTTAATTTATGCAGTGTAGCACAGTAAGGATTTAGCACTGATAGTAGGCCAAAGGCAAAACTACATGCACATATCAATAAGTGCTGTTAAGACATTTGATACCATTCATATCCATTTCCGAAAGAAAAAAAAAGGATATTCTCTTTATATGATAAAGAGTGTCTTTTTTTTTAATGTTTATTTTTGAGGGTGGGGGGCGCAGGGAGAGAGGGAGACACAGAATCCAAAGCAGGCTCCAGGCTCCCAGCTATCAGCACAGAGCCTGACGCAGGGCTCGAACCCACAAACCGTGAGATCATATCGTGACCTGAGCTGAAGTCGGCCGCTTAACCGACCAAGCGCCCCAAGAGTATCTTTCTTCAACCAACTTCAAACATAATTCCTTAATGACAAAACAGTTACAAGCAACCTTATTAAAGTCAAGGACAGACAGGAATGTCTGCTACCACTATCATTAATTAAGACTGTTTTTAAATTGGGGGCCAGTGTATATGAATCAGAAATAAGCTAGGGGACCTGGGTGGCTTGGTCGGTTAAGCACCTGATTCTTGGTTTTGGCTCAGGTCATGATTTCACAGTTCATGAGATCAAGCCCCACACTGAGCCCTACACTGACAGCACAGAGCTTGCTTGGGATTCTCTCTCTCCCTCTCTGCCTGCCCCTCCCCCTCTCTCTTTCTCTCTCAAATAAATAAATAGGCTTAAAAAAATAATTAAGGAGTATGGTTATAGAAAAGGAAGAGGAGACACGTTCTCAGAATGTGCAGATGATGTAATTGTCAACTCACAAAATCCCAGATTCATCTGAAAATGTTTGGCATAATTAAGAAAGCTCAATAAAGTAGTGGAATACAAAAAAAAAAACCCACAAAAAGCAATACCTTTCATACATACATACCCAGTAACCAATTAGGAAATACGTGGAGGAATGTTTCCTTTCACGTATGACAACAAAAATAAGACCAAATTGTAGAAGTTAATACTCAAGTGCAAGATATCAATAAAGTATAAAACCTTACAAAGAGCCCTAAATGGGTTGGAGACACATTGAGACAGACCATATTTCTTAATGGGAAGATTAAATAGTCCTTGACTGTTGATCATAGATAGCCAAGGGTGAAGCAGGAAAATGCTGACCCAAAGTGTGTGTGCCGAGTGTGTGTGGCTAGTTGGCTGTGGGCATCACTGTAGGATGATCTGGCTAGGCCATTTCATGGAACAAGCCTGACATCATTATCTTCGGGGATTTTCTCTTGGTAGGGCCCTGGAGAAGATTCATCGGCCTCCTGCTTGGAGTGTATTCAGCTGGCTGTCTGTGCTCTGGGAGTGAAGTGAGGGAAGAAGGTTGGAGCGTTTCACGTTCTCCACCTAAACCTTCCCATACTCCTAGTGTTTCTAATATGGCACCCCTGCCTGTCACTGGGCCTGGGGTTTCCCAGCCCAGACTCTCTGTGTGATCCTTTCCAGAGATAAACAACAGTCTTCATTCAGTGCACAGACAGGTGTCTGCACAGAGTGAGGGAGTGATCTTGGGATCTATTCGCTTTAAAAGTCAACTTGCAATGAATCGTGCTCTCTTCGGTGCTACTTTGCTCTCACCGTTCAGAAGAACTGGGTGTCCCTCGTCCTGAGTACCCCACAGAATCCCCAGATCGGATTGTTTCTTAGCTTCCCCCACTACTGACTTAGTACTCAGCTTTCATGTATCTGCTGAGTAAGTTACCACTTGTCTAGCTGCTTCTCAGCTTCCAGATTTTGTTGCTGCAGCCTCCTCTCCTGTGCTATTTACTGCATTTATCCCTTTAAATAATCCAATATGTTGTCCTGAATGTGTCCCAGATAGCAATCAACTCAGGGACCCAGATGGGGAACAAAGTTAGTGTTAACTACATCCATTACAGTGAAAATCCATTTCCAAGAATAAAGCAGGGGATCAGAGGAAAAGAGCATCTAGTTTAAGACATCGGGGGATGGGGCACGAGATTTTTTTCTTGCAAAACAACATCTTTTGAGAGGCAAATTGATATGTTTCTTCTGCATAAAAATTTGGTGCTAAGCATCAAAAGTCTTAAAAGTATTCAAACTCTTTAACCCGATGATCTCACCATTTGAACCCATCCTAAGGAACAATCTTAAAACTTCAAATAAAATTTCACAAAGATATTTGTCAAAGCATATTTATGATCATGAGAAAATGGAATATCCAACAGTAAGGAAATGTTTAGGGAGCATACAAAACATCTACACGGTGCAATCATTAAAAGGACGTTTACCAGGGCGCCTGGGTGGCGCAGTCGGTTAAGCGTCCGACTTCAGCCAGGTCACGATCTCACGGTCCGTGAGTTCGAGCCCCGCGTCAGGCTCTGGGCTGATGGCTCAGAGCCTGGAGCCTGTTTCCGATTCTGTGTCTCCCTCTCTCTCTGTCCCTCCCCCGTTCATGCTCTGTCTCTCTCTGTCCCAAAAATAAATAAACGTTGAAAAAAAAAAAAATTAAAAAAAAAAAGGACGTTTACCAAGAATGAAAATAACATGGAAAGTATTTGCATTAAACAAAAAATCAGGATAAAATTAAATACGTACTATTCTCAGAGACATATAAAATAATTAAAAAAAAAACCTTCGTCTAGAAAGGATGAAGGGAAATACCCCAAAATGATAACATTGAGTAGAGTTCCATTTTCCCTTCCTTTCCTTTGTGATAATGAGCATGTATTTCTCTTTAATAACACTTCTCTTGAGAAATAATGCATATATCATACAATCTACTCATTTCAATGTACAACTTGATGATATTTAGTATATTCATAGATATATGCATCCATTACCAGAGTCAATTTTAGAACATTTTCATCATATCGAGAAGAAATACGGTACACGTAAGCTGTCACCACCACCCTCCCCCAGGCCCCCAACCCGTTCCCAGCCCTAAGAAACCACAAATCTATCTATCTCTTGCCTATTCTGGACTAGAATTATATAATGCATTGTCTTTTGTGACCGGCTTCTTTCAGCTTTGCATAATGATTTAATAGTGCATCCATGTTGTAGTACACATGAGCACTTCATTTCTTTTCATGACCGATTGATATTCCACTGTATGTGTATGTCACATTTTGTTCATCCATTCATCAGTTAATGGTCATTTGGATTGTTTCTACCTTTGGGCTATTAGGAATAACGACGCTGTACACACTCATGCACAAGCTTTCGTGTAGACATATGTTTCCATTTCTCTTGAGTACTACCCAGGACTAGGAGAGCTGCATCTTATGATAACTCTGTGTTCAACCATTTGAAAGAACAGACCGTTTTCCAAAATGGCTGCATCCTTTTACATTCTCAACAGCAAAGTGTGAGGGCTCCAATTTCTCCACATCCCCACCAAGACTTGTCATTATCTATCTTTTTGATTCTAGCTATCCTAGTAGTGCATTGTGGTTTTGATTTTCATTGATGACCAATGGCTAACGACACGGCACATCTTCTCATGTGCTCATTGGCCATGTCGATCTTCTTTGGAGAAATGTCTGTTCCAGTCCTTTCCCACTTTTGAATTGATTGTCTTTTCATCATTGAGTTGTAAACATTTCTTCTTGCTTTGATGTTATTTTTCATTGGACTTTTTTTGTTGGCATTCCTTTGATCTTTTGACAAGGCAGCACAGGTCAATTTTTCACATGCTTTCCAGGTATTTTTCTAAACAATTTTTTTGTTTACATTTATTTTATTTGCTTTTTTTTTTTTTTGAGAGAGAGAGACAGAGCACGAGTGGGGGACAGGCAGAGGGAGAGGGAGACACAGAATCCAAAGCAATCTCCAGGCTCTGAGCTGTCAGCACAGAGCCCGACGTGGGGCTCGAATTCACAAACCGTGAGATCATGACCTAAGCTGAAGTCGGACGCTTAACCGACAGAGCCACCCAGGTGCCCCATCCAGATTTTGTTGTTGCTGTTGTTTAATGTTATTCTTCAGATGTAGAGTGTTTGTCTGTTTGTTGTTGTTGTTATTGTACCGAGGGCCCAGCATCTGGATCCCTTCCCACGCTTGTGAATTTGCCACCTTATGAGTCTTGATAGTAAGCAGAGCCTTCCTCCCACTGTGGAGCCAAGAAGGCTGGACTTGTGTTTTCCAGCCTCCCTTCCAGCTAGGACAGGAGCACATGGTTTGCACTCAGCCAATCAGATTCACCTGCCTCAGACATGAGCCAGGGTCTGATGATGAAAACCAGGTGGGTCAACAGAAAAGCCTTCCAGCAATGGCAGAATCTGTGACCGTGACATCCAGCGCTGAGGAAGGCGGCAGGGGCAGCAGTGTCGGCGGCAGGGAGTGCTTGACGTCCTGCGGGTGGTGATGGCAGTGGGGTGGCAGGGATGCCAACTTGGCATGATGCTTCCCAGCAGATGTGACAACATCCTCTTCCCCAGCCTGGTTCTGGGCTGCACTTTGGCTGTGAAATTAAGCACTCCTAGTCTTCTCTGTCCCAGACTATTTTCCAAGCTCGTAAGTTTCCTTTTTGGTTTAAACTAGCAGAATCGCTCTGCGCTGTTGCAATTAAGAAGCTTGACGAGCCAAAGATGATGTTTCTTTTCCTGAGCGATGTCTCCTTTACCATTAACTCCCATGCAATAGAACACTTAACACGGTTATGAGATGACAAGCACCCAGGACTGGCCAAAGTGTGAGAAGTTTAAACAGATGCTGTGCCCTGGCTGACCCCCAGGGCAATATGCTAGTTGTCTGAGGAACCCCTGCAGGCGCCAAACGGGAAGCAGAGCCTTCAGCCTCAGACAAGCCTTCAGATGACTGCAGCCCTACCTGACATCTGACTATAACCTTAGGAGACACCCTGAGCCAGAGTTGCCCCACCAACCTGCTTCTGGCTTCCTGACCCAGAGAAAACATGAGGGGTTTTAAATGATTGTTGACGTTTTAAGCCTCTAAGGTTTGGGCGATTTGTTTTGCAGCCGCAGATAGATGATGTACCCACTGACAGTCCACACGCCTCCTCTCCTCCTGCCACTGGGTAGGCAATGGAGCCACTCCAATAACCACTCTTGGAGCCAATCTGTAAATTTAAGAACACCGTCTTTCCAGTGTGGTATATTCCTCCACAGAACTAGCGTTTCCTGCCCGGTGTGAAATTGTTAAAACAAGATCAGACCTATTTCCCACATATGTTGCTGGAGATGTTCTGGAGGGTTTCCCTTTTTTGGGGGGGAGGGGCCAGGGTACGTGGGCTGCTTCCCAGTTGGTGATGGAGCTGAGGGATGCTATGAAAAGACACTACGGGGAGCCAGAGCAAAGGCCAAGTGTGAGAACCACTTTAACCAGTCAGGATCTCGGGCCTGGCCAAGACGCAAGCGGTCCCAGACATCCAGACAACACCATGAGTCTATCTCAAGGGCCCTGAATCTGCTCCAACTCCGAAGAGACAGCTAATTAATAAAATCCTTCTTAGCCCATTAGAGCACACCTTAACCCTGTTCTCAGATTCGTTACACTGTAAACCACTTCCCATCCCCAGCCTGAAGGATCCTCTTACCCACAAAAAAATATTTATGAAACTTCTAACCTTTGCCAACACTACACTTAGAAAATGTCAACAATCATTAAGCACGTCCTATGCTGTACTCAGGCAGTTGTCCAGAATTACAGGCAAAACTGTAATCGACGATCAAGTCAAACAACAAATAAGTGTTTTGTGTTTAGAAATGGACCAGTTTAGCCGTGTTCTAAAACTGGCAAAGGATCCTCTTCAATCTCCACTGCACCCCGGCTGGCCCACTCCCTACGCACCTAACCCTTTGCGATCATTTGCAAACAAACAAATTCTTTGCCTACAGCGTTGGGATTCTACAAGGACTGGATGTGATAGTGAATTCTGGATATGCTGCATACAGTAGGCTCTTGCCGGCTGCATGACCCCCTTTCCTGCCACCCATCTGCAGCTACTCCCGGATCTATTTAACAGAACAACAGGTCCAGAGCTTCACATCTTTCCCCCCAAGACCAGCCACAGCCAATGGGTGTGGCTGCCTTGCCTCCTTCTCGCTCTGGCCTTTTCTAGGACCTGGATGTCTTGCCCGGACTCGAGTCCTCAACACCTTTATAACTCGTCTTCACTGAGGTTCTTAAGATTCAGCCCTTTTCTTCCTGAGAAGGAAAAGACCCTCAGGCTTCTGAACCCTTCAAAGCGGCTGATGCATCAAGGACAAGCATCACCAAAGTGTCTCCTGTTGGGAGTTTCCGCAATGAGATCGTTTGGAATGTAAACAGCAAGTTCACCTCAGCCAAGCTGTGCACACTCATCCCGGCAGGTGCAACAGTGCGAGGCCCATTCTGAGCCTCGGTCACTCCTCCACCCTCTAGACGCAGTGTCTGCTCTCACCCTCCACGACTCTGACTCAGAAATTCCAGCCCCTACCCCTCCATCCACAAGGTGAGTCTAGGTCAACCGGGCACATGCCAGGCTGAGAGCCTAATTCACTGAGAACTGATTCACAGAACTCAACTTGCCGAGCAAACCCTTCGCCAAATTTATTTAATTTACTTACTGGAATGTTCGACGGGAATATTTGGCATTGCTAATGGGAAAGTTAGGTTTTAGTAACTTATGATAAGACATGGAAGAGTACATTTCAACAGCACCCACGAGACGTCAATTTTTCTGTTGGAACTCTTTAGTTGTTACTGGTATTTTGGATGAGATTTTTCGGCTAATGTTGACCTCCCTCAAACACTTTTGAATCGAAATTTGTATTACCATGCATTGCACGGATCCACCTCGGGAGTCATTCAGGGCCTACAGAGCCCATCCGGAAACATGACTTCACGCCTCACGTCTGTGTGGTCTGCCTCACCAGCACCTGCACCCCTTGACTGTCTCAAGGCGGGTCTTGGCAACAGCTGTCCAATAACAGCCAGCTCTGGGAGGGCCCAGGGGTCTCCACTGATTGTGAGAAAACTCCCAAGATGCTGGGCCACAGCTGGGCCCTGACTACCAGCTACTAGGCCAAGGCCCCACCCGTAGGAAGAACAGGCCTGAAGGGCACGGTGGCCTAGAAGTCCCCTCCCTTGCCACCATCCACTGAAGAGCCTGGAAATGAGAAATGCCTGCCTTCCCAGCCACCCTTTCATCCAGGGGTGGCCACAGGACCCAGCCCTGCAGTCAGGAGACAACCACACAGAGATCTGTCAAGGGGGTTCTGTGGCAGTGAAGAGCGGTCCCCCGTGGGCACAAAAGGAAGGAGGTGCACTGTCTGTAGAGACCTTAAGATGGTGGCAGAAATGACCAAAAGTCCATTTGCTTCCTCCTGTCACCATATATGGCAATTCTGCACAGTGTCAGTGATAGAATGCACTCCCAGCTGGGGTGGGCCTCTCTCCTCGCTACACCCACACCTCTCCAACCTGAAAGAGCTCCTGATCCAGTGGAGGAGATGAATCCGTAAACAGAAAAAGGGCCACGGCCTGTTCTAGATGCTGAAATGGAAGTATGTGTCAGGCTGCACAGGAGTGATCATTTCCCCTTCAGCCCCACGTCCTTTGTTAAAGCAGCCTCACTAGTGAGTGCGGTGACCTGGGACCCCTGTCTTTTTCTGTCAGCAGACATTCAGGGCCCAGGGGAACACACGCCCCCTTTTCTCCTTCTGACGGTCAGAGGCTCACTGGTGCCCACGGTGCCTTCATCCACCCGCACCTCGCATCCAGGCGCTCCTCCTCCTTCCCTCAGGCTCAGCCCCAGGGAATCTTCCAGGATCACTGTTCCCCGGACCCCCCCAAAAATCCCCACCTGCACAGCTGGTCTGACACCTCAAGGCAGGAAGGCCAAGTAAGACCAGTCCTAACCTAGGACTTGGGAGACCTGGGCTCTGCTGACCTACTGTACTGACCTACTAGGTGGCTGTGTGACCCTGGATAAATCACTCTCCCTTTCTGAGCCACGCTTTCCTGGGCCGTAAAACGGAATGATTTCTAGGGGGTTCTTTCTGCTCTGAAAATTTCCTCCCCTTCCTCCCTCTTTTCCCCTTGCTCTCATATCTGTCTGTGTATGTTTTACAAAAACCTTAACACTTTTTACTGTAAATTTGTAAACATGCTTTTATAATCTTTGAGAAAGTAATAGATTGGTTAGACACGTTCTAATTATTATTATTCTTTTTTTTATGATTCCATTTCTCTTTGCTGGAGGCTTGGAAAGCTCATCTTCAGTGGAATAGAGAAGGATTTGTAACTTCTTAACCACTTCACTCCTTAATCCATTTTGGACTTTAGTAACTTTAGCCTACTTCATCAGCCGATGTGTATAATCAAGGCAGAAGTGCTACTTCCTGGAGCTGGGTTATTTTCAGTGACACAGCTTCTAATTTTGCCAAATGGAACACCATTACTTGCCCAAATTACTGGGCAACTAGCATGCACCTGAAGTGGATGCCAGGACTGATGCCTTTGTGGATGCTGAGTCAAGCCGTGGCGATTCGTTTAGGCAGTTAGCACAGGATGAATGCAGAACTGACCACAGCAACACAGTGATCTTAGGGTGAGCCCACCCTCACCAGTGGCAGCAAGGATCCAACCCACGAGATTTCTCCAGAACTTTGGAAAAACATGAGGCCTTCCACGGAGTAAGCACACTCAGCCCCCAACAGGATAGGTAAACACAAATCCACAGCGGCCAAAACATTACAAAAGCAAGCTTAGCAAAATAGAGATATCTACAGAAGAATAGCTATCAGATAAACAGCAGAGTTTCCATCATCAACAGAGACACCATAAGACAATGGAATTATATCTTCCAAGTGCTGAGGAAAAATGTCTTCCAGGGGGATCCTGGTGGGGAACGTTTCCTTCTCCTTTCTTAATACATTTAGGCTTACGGGTATGGCCGTACAATGTAAATTGTGCTCGTGGATTTCAGTGAGTCCCGCTGAGGAAATTAGCGAAGAGAAGCACTCCTGTGAGGGGTGGGGTGTGGTGAAATGGGGCTTGCTAAGTCCAGATGACCTTGGGACTATGACTTACTCCTAGGATCCTAGAACTAATGAAACTATCATTTAAGAGTAAGGCAAAAGAAATACTTTTAAAAAGATATACTGAAACAGGGGTGCCTGGGTGGCTCAATCAGTTAAGCGTCTGACACTTGCCTTTGGCTCAGGTCAGGATCTCACCGTTTATGAGCTTGAGCCCCACGTCAGGCTCTGTGCTGACATCACAGAGCCTGCTTTGGATTCTCTCTCCTTCTCTCTCTGCCCCTTCCTCTCTCTCTCTCTCTCAAAATAAATAAATAAACATTTGACAATAAAATAAAAAGATATATGGAAACAGTCTGAACCCAGAGATTGCCTCCTGAAGGAATTGGAAATAATAAACAATTTCATTCAGGAAAAAAAAAATAGAAGAAAAGACCATGAGCCCAGAAAAACGGGGTGACTATAACAATTTTAAGGATAAGCAAAGAAATCAGTAAGATCTAAACAAGTATTGAAGCATCATCATCCTCTGAAGAGGTTTGGAAACACTGAAAAGTTGAAATACTAGCAGTAGGCCTGGGAACATGAGTGGGGAAGGGAATAAAGTTACAGAGAATACAGTTCCTAATTTAATTTACGAGGAGGACAAGGACACTGATCTACCTCAAGCTGTGTTAGAAAAGTGAAGTGAAGTGTGTATATTAAAAACTTCAGGAAGACAAAGACCAGAAATAGAATGCACAACTACCGAATCAACAGAAGGCCTAAGGGGGAAGGAAACCTCATCAGCCTCACTGGGAATGGCCAAAAGTGAGCAGGTAAAGCAAAGAAGTGATACGTGGAAACTGTAAAATAAGTTTATACATATAACTCCAGATAACCCACAGTCATCACATGAATCATAAATGGGTTAATCTTGCCTTAAAAAGATCAACAACTTAGACTATGCTTTAAATATCCAGATAGATGCAGTTTATAAGAAGCCTGCCAAACACAATGACACAGTCAGAAAAGAATTAGAAAAAGATACACCAGACGTATCGGTTAGAAACTTTGGTTACAAATGTGGCGCCTGGGTGACTCGGTCGGTTGAAGGTCTGACCTTTAGTTTTCCCTCAGGTCATGATGTCTTAGTTTTGGCTCAGGTCATGATCTCACAGCTCGGGAGATGGAGCCCCATGTTGGGCTCTGCACTGAGTGTGGAACCTGCTTGGGATTCTCTCCCTTCCTCTCTCTCTGTGACTCTCTCTCTCTCTCTCTCCCTCAAAATAAATAAATAAGCATTTTTTAAAAAAGATACTTTGGCTACAAGTCATTGAAAAATCAACTCACATTGGTTAACAATAGAGTTATCAGCTCACATACACAGAAACTCCCAAGGCAGGATTACTGAGGACCATTGCCAACAAGGACCCAGCACCTTCCCATCTCTGGCCTCCCGTCCACAGCACCAACTGTGTTCTAAGGCTAGAGCCCCCTGGGAGCAAAATGGCTGCACTTTTTCCAGGCTCCCCCTCAATGAGTCCTCCCCAAAAGCCAAGGCAATTCTAAAGAAGAATAAGAGAGCCAAGGACTTGACTTAATCAACATGCTCCGAAGACGTGCTATACAGCTGTGTGTACAACAATAATTTCCTCGGGAAGAAGGGGGACAAATAGGATTGGGCAAGGATAAAAGTGAGGTTCAATGTCATCAGTGATTTTTGCTTTTAAAGTTCCCATGAGACTGGCTTGAAGCTGAGGCTTCAAATCTCACTTGGTCTTCTCTTACCAGTTTTTCCGGGGAGAACTCCCAAATACACAGCACACACTGTATCCTCATGCCAGGTCTGCTACTGAGGAACCTGTCCTAGGACAGCAAACGAAGGCATCAAGCCTCTCGCTGGTCACCCGTCTGTAGGCTGAAATTGCACTTCCCCAAGATATCAACTGCCTAATCCCTGGAACCTGCGAATGTCACTTTCTATGGTAGATGTGACTAGATTAAGGGTCACGAGATGGGGAAACTACCCTGGATTATCTGGATGGACCTTAAATGCATCACATCTAACTTTATAAGAGGGAGACCAAGGGAGATTTGACCACACACACACACACACACACACACAGGAGAAGGCCAGGTGAAGGCAGACCAGGGAGAGAGATCTGAAGACACTAGCCTTGAACACTGGAGCAACAGGCCAAGGAACACTGGGAGCGACATGAGGCTGGAAAAAGCAAGGAAAGAGATTCTCCCCCTAGAGCCTCCAGGGGGGATGAGGCCCTGCTGACACCTTGATTTTGAACTTCTGTACTCCAGGACTGTGAGAGAGAAGAAGTTTCCGTTATTTTATGCCACACAATTTATAGTAATTTGTTAAAGCACCCACAGGAAACCAATGCACCCTCCTCCTCATAAAAGCATCACTTTCCCTACGCTTACTATGTGCCAGGCCCTGTGACTCTGATTACAGAGTCCATTTATTGTTGGAGAGTTTTCTCCATTCTGATTATCTCATTTAAGCCTTGCAACAATGCTCTGGGGTAGTTAACTTACAGGTGTGAAAACAGAGGCATGAAGAGGTTAACTGACTTGACCAGGATGACACAGAATCAGGATTCAGACAGAGACAGGCCAACTCCCCAGTCATCCTGCTTTACAAGTACCATGTCCCATACTTCAAGTTCAGGTGGCCCAGCAGGGAAGGTTATTAAGCCGGAAGGAAAGGGAGGAGGTATGTTCATCGTGTGTCTGGGCCCCAGGAAAAAGCGTTAGAAGCCTGGACTCAGACACCTCTCCCCCTGCCAGCCTCCTACCCGCCAGTTCCAAGGAAAGGCAACCCAGGGACTGGCTCATAGGTAAACCCTGCGCCAGTACCGAGCAGGGTGGATGGATGGACGGGCGGATGAATGGGCAAACAGACAGAGGCAGTCAGCTGCTGACTGTGCTATCATTCCGGATCCCAGCCCTAGTTTTTACAAGTCACCAGGCACTGGAATCTTCCTGCAAGATTGACTCAGTACAAATAAGAATAGAAAAAGGAAGGAAGGAAGGAAGGAACACAGAAGGAGAGAAAGAAAGAAAGAAAGAAAGAAAGAAAGAAAGAAAGAAAGAAAGGAGGGAAGGAAAGAAGGAAGAAACAAAGAAGGAAGGAAAGAAAGAAAGAAAGAAAGAAAGAAAGAAAGAAAGGAAGGAAGGGTACAAACCATTCCCCACCTGAGGTCTGCCTTCAACAAGGGAAAAGAAAATTCTTAAGGAAGCAGGTGCTCCTCGGCTGGGAAGATGCCAAATGGGTCCTGGAAGCCCTGTCAGTCCTCAGGACCCAGTTAGCCTCCCTTTGGGGCACTGGGCTCTTTGTTGATCTTCTCAGGCTGGGAAAGAGGGCCCAGAGCTTTGATCTCCTCCTGCCAGGGCCTCTCATTGGGAAATGTCACATCTGCCACCACTCACACTGCTGCCTCAGCTCACAGGCCAGCTGCTCTCCCATGACATAGGCCATGCTGCCACCGCAGGCTCCCCTAATGCTCACCCTGCCTTGACCATGGTCTCCAGATACACCCCGCAAATTCTCTGGGCACAGCACCATCAGAGACAATTGAGACATGGCCGCTACCTTGAAAGAACTCAGGATTAACGAGGGAGATAAACTCGAGCACAAAAACCTTCACTACAGGCCGAAATGTGATAGGCGCCAGAACGGAGCTAAGAGCTACCATGTATTGTTGGAGAGTTTTCTCGGTACTGAACATGGGGCCGCATTAAGTCTTTGCAGGCCCTTTACCCCCACGGGGCCTGTCTCCCTGCTGTTCTGCCCTGAAGCAGCTGGAGGCTGGGAGGCTCAGGCCTTCACCTGTGAAGTCCTGCTCACACACTCAGCTGATCTGGAATGATCTGGAATTCACCGGGAGCCAGAGGATGGTGCTCATCTGTTCTTTCTCCAGGCTGGAGCTGAGCCCTTTCTCCCTCCCCCTCCCCTGTCTGCTCCCTGTCTCCACACCAGGAGTCCCTGTGCCATCCCCACCCCCCGGGGGGTCCTGGATCTTTCTCTTTTCTCAGCTAGCCAGATCTCTGTCCTGCTAATACTGCTGCCTTTCCAAGTAGAACTGTGATGAATTACTATGCTAGATTATAAGTCAGGTAAGGAGCCGGGGCGAGGGAGGGATGGACACGGCATGGAAAGGACTGGGGGTCTCTTCCTGTCTCCTGGTGCTGGGACTGAGGACCTGAAGGGGACATCATTTTGGGGAAATTGAGCCTCAGAACGGTCCAATAACGTGCCTAAAGACACTTGGCTAATAAGGGGTGGGGCTGGGACCCGGCTGTTGGCTTTATCACAAAGTGGACGGGGATGAGGAGAGGGGTGCGCTCAGCCAACCGGGCCTGGGCCGACCCTGCCTCAGGCTGCTCACGGTCCAGGGTCCGACACCGCCTCACCGCCGGCTCCACGCAGGGCTCCAGGAAGAGCCTAGAATCACCCCCACCCCCGCCAACAGGTACTCTGAAGGCTGGGCAGGAAGGGCTGTGGAGGTGTCCAGGACACCTGCCCTGCGCAGGCTCCTGCCGCACGCTCATTTCAGCGTAGATCACGCTGGCCAGTGCTGCTCTGCAGGGCTAGTGGCCAGCCACACAAATCAGGCATGTCCCTGACCTCCAGGAGCTCATGGCCTCCTGCGGGAGACAGACCGCTGTTCTGGGGGGCCACACCGACCAGAAGCCTGAAGGAAGACCTGTGGGTCCGTTACCAAGTCACCACCTCTGCCCTCCGCGCGAGCAGGCCTTGCGCATTCTCTTGTCCACCTGGCCTGCCGGCCGGCTCCACCGATAGGAGGCGCTCCAGGGCGACTGACGGCTGGAGTGGGACCCCTCTCACTCTTCCTGTTTGTTCCCTCCTCCACTTCCTGTGGGCTTCCTGTTTCTGTGAGCGCCGTCCCAACCGCGGTTCTTTTTTTTTTATTTTTTTATTTTTTTTTTTTTTTTATTTTTTTTTATTTATTTTTTTTTTTTTAATTTTTTTTTTTTTCAACGTTTTTTATTTATTTTTGGGACAGAGAGAGACAGAGCATGAACGGGGGAGGGGCAGAGAGAGAGGGAGACACACAGAATTGGAAACAGGCTCCAGGCTCCGAGCCATCAGCCCAGAGCCTGACGCGGGGCTCGAACTCACAGACCGTGAGATCGTGACCTGGCCGAAGTCGGACGCTTAACCGACTGCGCCACCCAGGCGCCCCCCAACCGCGGTTCTTCAGCCGACCACCGGACCGGCGATCCCAAGCAACAGCTGAATCCAGTTTGCTGTTTTTCCGACTCTGGCGGAACCAGTTTTGCCCCACCCTGCCCCCCAAGAGCCGCTGTCAACAGCTGGCCGGAACCCCCTGCTTGGAGGTCTGGGCCCCTGGCACGGGTGACCTCCCTCCCCCGAAGTTGAGTTTCAGCTCTGCAGGGCACCTCCTCCAGGTTTCTCAGGGTCCCCTCTGCTCACCCAGCCACAGGAATGGTGGCCACTTCCTTCAGTTGCTACTTCTGTTCCACCTTGGCGGGGAGCGAGGCGGGAAGGGAGGGGGGGCGGTGGTCTGCCTCTTACCCTCCAGTTACCTGGTTCACAGCTTTATACTTAACAGTCCTTTCTGTTAAATCCTCTCTGTTCTCCTTTCTGGACACTGCCTGGTACAATATCTTTAGAGGACATCTGTTGTTTTGGTCTCTCCCGCAGTATCCCTATGACCCTTCCCTGGTAATAATATCCCCCTCCTTTACAAAACTGCCTCTCCTGCATGACCCATTCCCTATGATTCTGTTGGACTGCCAGTGGCAGTCCCCTGTGGCCCTAAGGTGGCCTGGATATGCTGTTGCTCCCAGAGGTGAGCATGTGGCTTATGGCAGCCAATTAGAGCCTTCCCTGGGACCTGTATACATTGAGGTCTCCTTCTTCCAGTGGGTTCACTGGGGTGAATCAGACTGTGTTCTCTGCACCCCCACACAAAATATCCCTATCCATAGTAGAAAAGAAGAAAGACAAATCACAAGGAGAGAAACAATTGAGCATTGGCAAGGGAGGACCTGACCACACAGCTGAGCCCTCCACCCAGTCGTGCCCAAAGTCCACTCCACCCTGTCTTTCCCAATTTCCTGAACCAAGAAGTCCCCCTTTGTTTTTAAGCAAGTGTGAGTTGGGTTTCTGTCACATTCAACAGGAAAGTCCCGACTAATATGGCTGAGGCAAATCTCCTTAGATCTGAGCTGTCTCGAGTCAAGGTGACTCAGCACCTTGTCTAGTCAAATTCCTCAGGAGGTGCAGCAACCCCTGTGCTGAGTCTCCACCGCACGACAGCCTGTAGATGCTGGGACACAGCTCACTCATCCCTCTGGACAGAAGCAAAGACGCTCTGGAGAACAACATGAACCAGAGCACAAAGGGAGCCACCTGAGATCCTGTTTATTAATGTGCCTAGCAAAGGGCCTAGATGCTTATTTAGTCATGGCTGAGCCAGGATCAAGTTGAAGAAGCACAATCTGGGAGAAACCAAGAATATAGCCCAACTTCCATCCTGGGATCCAGGGCATGATCCTGCCGTAGACAGCTTTGTCTCTCCTGTATGTGTTATGTAATTACAGGATCATATCAGCATCCCTTCTTGCCCTGTCAGGCTCCTTTTGGAAATGTTAGGCTTCAAAGTTTGCTGAGATGAAGATAATTCTAGTTCAGAATATCTTTCCCCTTCCTGCAGGAACAGGACCACAGGGACCTTAGGGACCACTTAGTATTACATTCCTCACTCCCTGATCCCCACCCCCTCAGGAGGCTCCCCACTGAATCATGTAGTTGGTGACTCTCCAGGTCAGGAGCAGAGCCCGGATCTTCTCTTAGAATGTCAGTGGTCCATGGGGCACCTGGGTGACTCAGTCGGTTAAGGGACTGACTTCGGCTCAGGTCACGATCTCACGATTTGTGGGTTTGAGCCCCACATCAGGCTCTGTGCTGACAGCTTGGAGCCTGGAGCCTCTTCGGATTCTGTGTCTCCTCCTCTCTCTGCCCCTCCCCTGCTCATGCTCTGTCTCTCTCTGTCTCTCAATAATAAATAAACGTTAAAAAAAAAAAAAAAAGAAGAAGAATGTCAGGGGTCTGACTGAACAGAGACTCACAGAAGGCAGGGGCCTTGCAGCCACCACCCCTCAACGTCAGTTGACAGGGTTTTTTGCAAGACCCTCACAGGAGGGACAGGGCGGCTGAAGACCCTGGGGTCACCAGGCCTGCAGGGCCCTTCTCTCCAGCTGTGGCCATTTCTGTGAGATTTCCCCAAAGTAGGGGCTTCTTCCAGGTATGTTTGCAAAATTCTTCTCAGCACTAGAAACTTAAACAAAAACACAGTTCAATGGCACCAATGTGCCAACTCCAACCCAGACCCAGCAGACAGTGTGATGACAGAAAAGAGCCCTGGGCCAGCAGCCAAAGCTGGGCCCTAGGTCTGGCCCATAACTTACTGGACAGTTGAGGGTGAGTCATTTGGCCTCTCTGGGCCTTTGCTTCCGCATCTGCCACATAGAGGGGAAGGGCAATATACTTCCTGCCCTTCCTGCTTCCTTGGGCTGTTGTCCACAGCTCCCTCATCCTAAGACACTGCCTTGACCCTTCCAGCCCCTCAGTCAGCGCCCCCTGCCCAGGACGGGAACCAGGCCCATCGCCGGGTATGAGGTTTCCAGAGCACTGAAGAGGGGCGTGCTGGGCCCGGGGTTCGCTTGAGAAACAGACATTCACTGGTGCCACACACCTGCACTCCTGTCTTCTGAGTCACAGAAACTGCAACACGAGGTCTGGCGAGTCAGCCCGGCGTTGGCAATCACCCCTATGACTGCACGTAAGAGTTGGGAGACCAGAGTGGATCTGGGCTTGAGAGGCAGAGGTTTTCATTCCTGTTCTGCTATGAATTCCCTTCTTAGCTTGACTCACCTTTCCCGTGTCCCACTTCCAAAGCTGCAAATCATAAGACACCCAGTGTGTCAGAGCTATGGAAGAGAGCTCACAGGTTTTAGCCTCCTCACTCCCCATCCATCTTCTAGATGAGAAATCGGGGAGCCAGAGAGGAGAAAGGGCTCATCTGAGATCCCACAGTGAGTCAGTGACAGGGCAGACCTGAGCACCCTGCTTGGGGTACTGTTCTCCAGGTCAAAGCGCAGCCCCACTTGATCCCAGACATGTGCCTTTGGGAGAGTCACCTAACCCCTTTGAGTCCCAGCTTCCTTCTCTGTTAAAGCGAGAGTAATAAATAGTACTACCTTGTGGGGTGTAGGGAGGGTGACGTGGGCGAATATATGTGAAACCCTTGAAATAACATCCAACAGAGTAATTTATAATTGTGGGCTCTTGCATCAGTGGCCTGCTCTAATAAACATATCCCCAACTTTCCAAGTCACGACACGACAGAAGTTTGTCTATCACACTTGTGATACTCCAATGCAGGTGTTCCATACTGGTGGGCAATTTCCCACATGGTGACCAGGAACCCAGGCTCACTGGGTTTTGTGGTTTCACCATCCCCCAGGACGAGCCAACAGAAGGGGAAAGAGGATGCAAAGTAGCCCCATCAACTTCTAAAGCCTCAGCCCAGAGGCATCGCCCGTCATTTCTATACACACTCCTTTAGGGAGAGCCAGTTACATGGCCATACCTGAGTGCAGAGGGAGTTGGGGAGTGTCGTCCCTGGCTGAGTGGCCACCTCCCAGTTAAGAAGCCCACGATCTGGAACAGGAGCACAGATTTTGTGAATAGACTTCTCTGCAACAGCTAACAAATCATCCCCAGACTTAGTGGCTTAAGACACCATTCAATGGTTCACGATCTATGCATCAATAATTTGGGCTGGGATCAGCCGTGGTTTTTCTGCTGGTCTCAGCTGGGCTCACTCACCCAGCATCAATTAGCTGCACAGCTCGGCTGGGCCAGGATGGTCTTAGATGGCCTCACACACACATTCAGCCCTGAGCATGTTCTCACCCAGGGTATCTTGGTTGCCACACAGCCCCTCCAGCAGGTTATTGTTTACAGGACAGCAGAATTCTGAGGTAGCAAGAACAGATACCACAAGGCTTCTTGAGGCCTAGGTTGGGAGCCCACACTATATCACTCCTGCCACATTCTGTTGGTCAAAGCAACTCACCAGGCAAGACCAGTTTTAAGAGGTAGGGAGGCAGACTTCACTTCTTGATAGGAGGAGCTGCAAAGGGTCTGTGGTCACTAGCAATCTATACACATGTTTGGAGGAAAAGAAAAAGCATAGTCAGAGGAGGAGAGGGTGTATTCTAGGCAGACTAATGAACTCTATGTGTCCTCTGCAATAGTTGTCTGGTTGTCAGGTTCGAGATGGAACGTGGCTGCATCATATACACACGTAGCCTACGGAATCCACAAATTCACTGGCGGGGGCGGGGGGCAGGGGGTGCAGGGGCAGGTAGATACAGAGAGAGAGATAATTTAAATAATGCCACTGATTCCAGAACACCTGACTTAGAGTCAACGTGAGACAAGAAAACTGGAAACCACGTCTTTTGCCAAAAGGGTTGTTACCCAGTCCTTCAGGTTATGCACTTGGCCATTTTCTGGAAAGCACACCAAAAAGATTCTAATAAGACTTATGAAATGACTATCAATTAGACCTGTCACTCTTTCCCTCAGAGGCACCTAATTTAACCCATTATTTTCAGATAGGGTTGGTTCAGTTTAATCAAACTTTTGCCAATACAATATTTTTAATAAAATAATTTTTTTTATCACCTGCTATAAATATGTCTCACAATACCTAGAAACTGCAAATTTAGTTCATCAATCTTTGAAAAATATCACTCACCCAAATTGGCATACAAGGCCTTACTATGAAACCTATCAACCAAACCAGACTTCCTTTCTAGCAGAAAAGTAATGTGCATTTCAAGGAATATCATAAAATCTACTGGAAAATAAATTTTGGAATAAATCATGTAAGATGGTGCCATAAAAATAGTCAGACCAAGATGTACATGATTTTGAGCCCATATAATTATTTGATCTACTAAGTGAGAAGTATGGTAAAAAGACATACTTTTTTGACCTCTCCTGTTGGTTTTGGGAATCAATTAAAGAAACAATTCCATTAATTTCTTTGGTTATCATGATCAAATTTTTCTATGTATGTAATGAAAAGGAAAAGATAAATGTCACTGAAAAATAACTGGCCCACAGTCAGCATATTTGAAATGATAGGTAGAAAAATCTGAACATTTTACAAGATGAAATGAGAAGATTGTCTATATCTGAAATAAGTAATTTATGATATAATTTGATAAAAGTAACTTTTAACTACATATGAACTACTATATAATTCATAAGGTAGTTATGAACTACTTTCATAACACAAATTTGAAAGACACAACATATGAGTTTTATCTGTATTTTTTAAATTTTTTTAAATTTTTTATTTATTTTTGAGACAGAGAGAGACAGAGCATGAGCAGGGGAGGGGCAGAGAGAGAGGGAGACACAGAATCCAAAGCAGGCTCCAGGCTCCGAGCTGTCAGCACAGAGCCCGATGCAGGGCTCGAACTCACAAACCGCAGATCATGACCTGAGCCGAAGTCAGACTCTTAACCGACTGAGCCACCCAGGCGCCCCTGTATTTTTTTTTAAGTGTATCTCAAGAAACATGACAGTCTCAGGAAGCTTACAGTTATATTTGGGGGTTAGAAGTCTTAAACAAAAATTGTCAGTACTCCCACCACCATGCTCTTCTCTATGGCATCAGGATTCAGAATTTCTCAGTCTGAGCCCGCATTCCTTGTTTCTTTCTTTAAAAAAAAAAAAAGTCAGTATATTTATTTATTTTTGAAAGAAAGACAGAGTGTGAACAGGGGACAGGCAGAGAGTGACAGAGACACAGAATCTGAAGCAGGCTCCAGGATCTGAGCTGTCAGCACAGAGCCCGACGCGGGGCTCAAACCCATGAACCTCAAGATCATGACCTAAGTCGAAGTCGGAGGCTTCACCAGCTAAGCCACCCAGATGCCCCTGATTCCCTGTTTCTTTTTTTGTTTTTATTTAATTTTTTTTAACGTTTATTTATTATTGAGAGACAGAGCATGAGCAGGGGAGGGGCAGAGAGAGGAGGAGACACAGAATCCGAAGCAGGCTCCAGGCTCCAAGCTGTTAGCACAAAGCCCTGACACGGGGCTCAAACTCACAAACCGGGAGACCTGACTGAGCCAACCAGGCACCCCTGATTCCCTGATTCTAATGCCAGTCTTCACCCTTTAACAGAAATGTGTGTAGGACCTGGAAGGCTTTGTGCCCTGATGGTTTGGGGTGGTTTGATTAATTCTCTCCTTTGATTATAACCTGGGAGGTTTCACACCCCTCAAAGGGTGAGGGCATCTCGTGCTTTCCTTCAGTAGGGAGGGTTAGAGTGAAGCCAGGTGCATCCCAGGGATGTCAGCTCTAGGAGAGTATCATGGGAAACTGAGCATCTGGACGCCAAGTCCTTTCAAACATGTGATATTCGAGACCCTGTGGCCACATCTGCTACGTGCAGGGATTTGCATCCCTCACTCTGAACGCTTCTGCCCTAGAGCACGGGATACCATCCAAACTCCTCAGTCTGGTCCCCATGGAGCAGCCCCACCTGTGTTTCTAGATCCAGTCGCTCGTGCTGCCTCAGGCTTACTCACACTCTCGGCTTTTTCACCTTCTGCCTCGGTCCTTTGCTCCAGGCTGAGGCCACCTCCCAGCCCTCTGGTGCAGGAAGATGACCGATGTCCAAGGTCGTACAGGCTGAACATAACCTCCCTGGACCCAGGTGTTTTGGTGGGCAGGGCTGCTGGAGAGCAGGAGGCAGTTCCTACCTACCTGCCCTAGGGAAGAACAGTAGGCAAGACTTTCCCAGCTCCACTAGATCTTCTGGGACCAGAAGATCTTTAATGACCATCTCTATTCCTTGAAAAAAAAGGAGTGCTTTATTCCCATAGCAGTGGAAAATCCGCACTGTTTGGCCTTTCTACTTCCATGGCAGAATCTTGGAGTGTGCCAGGCTGGGCTGCATGAGTTACTGGCAGTGTGGATTAGGGGAAGTGCCAAGACACTGAGGTCACGACAGCTGGACTCCAGCCTCCGCTCTCCTCCTCACCAGTTGTGTGACTTTGAGTAAGTCACACAGGCTCTTTGAGCCCCTAATTTCCCATGTCCAAAATGTGGATGTTAATATCTAACTCACGGAGGTTGAGGAGGATTAAATGGGAGTCCAAAACACCTAAAGTTCCCAACATTGAGACTTCTCCTGAAGCCCTGTGACATTGATTCCATGCTGTTGTCCTCTGCTGTCCAGCTCAAGCTCGGGATCCTGTATCTGTACATGCACAGGCACACGCGCTCACACACACACACACGCACGCACCAGGCTGCCTCCCTTTGGGGCTGAAGCCAAATCTAGAGAGAAATGCAAAGTACAAAGGAGAAGAATGGAGGCCATTTTTCACATTCTTCCAGGACCGTGAACTTCAGGGTAATTAGATAGATGTGAAATGAATACAGGGCTCTTTTTTAATCCTAGATCTACTTAATTGTGTCAGTTGGGAGAGTCATTAATAAATGATTAATGGAAATAGCTTCCGTAAAAATTGAATTCTCTCAGCTGCCCAGCGACTCTGGAGAGAATTCAGAGCTATTAACAGCTTCAGGTTGACTCTCATGCTTCACACAGCAGATAATGCTTCAGGCAGAGGGACTCTCTCCCCAGAGCCAAGTATTTGGATCATTGTCAGAGGGAAAAACTAAGATCAAGATTGAACAGCTGGTTTAAAGTGCCAGAAGCAGTTGGTGTCCACGCCAGAGTGGAAAACCCGGGGCCGGGGCCTCCCCGCCCAGTAAGAGCCCGGCTGGTACAGGATCATCTGAAGCACCTATTCAGCCACCTTGGGGATTTAATGGAAGCCAACAAAATGCCAGGCAGGTGGGGAAAAAAGACAGCAGGTACATACGCCCCAAATGCAGCAATGGTGATCTTCAGGTAAGACCATAAGGGTGACCTGATTTTTATTTTACTGTGCTATTTTTCTGCATTGAATTTACATTACTTTGAAATTAGGGGGAAATGCTATTTTCAAGACTACTACCCAGAGCATGTCAAAACACACCTGATCATAAAAAGACAGACTAAACACAGATGATCTGCTAACACCTCTTGCATTTTCAGGGTGAAAAATGTTTGGGTCTGAGTTGGGCAGAGACCACAAGGACCCTCATCACAGTGGAACCAGAGCAGGTGACAGCAGGCAAGTACAGACCCTCGTTGTGCTGTTCACACAGGCTGTTCCCCATCATCCAGAGCTTCGGATGGCCTCCAGGGACTTCGCAGCCAGCTGGTCTGTGACTGCCAGCCCAGAGAATCCACAGCCAAATGTGTTTTCAAAGTCAAGGGCAGCACTGCATCCCCCGAGCAAGTTTAGGGATATGGGAAGAACAGGAAGCCAACCACCCAAAAGTATAAGGAAGAAAGGCGTTCCCTGACCAAAGCCATGCTTCTGGGGCAGGCAGAGAGCCTCAAGGGTGCAAAGCTTCCAAGTTCAGAATTTCACCCCAGATGGCAAAGTTAGAGTCTACAGAGCTGCTTTTCTGCTATAAAGAGGGAACCACCCATGTCCCCAGGTCTTGTACTTGCCCTGTGATTAACTTAAGGTCCGGTTTCCATCCTTCAAAACATAATCCTGCAAATTTGGAGTCAGAGAGGAGGTGAGTTGCCTAGGGAGGGAGGTGGGAGTGGGGACTGACTACACGGTACAAGGGATCTTTGTGGAGGCTGAAAATGTTCTAAAACCAATTTATGTTGATACTTGTGCCACTCGGTAAAGCTACTAAAAATCATTGAATTATACACTTGTAACAGCTGAAATTTGTGGTGTGTGAAATACACCTCAATAAAGCTGGTAAAAAGATAAAATGGCAAAAAAAAAATAATAAAGACAAAACCGAAAAACTACCTACTATCGATGTAATCTCTTTCCCGAAAACTCCCTAGCTGCCTTCCCTGCACAGAGCTGACCACTCCTCCTCAGAACTCCACTGGCCTTTTCTTGGGTTTGCTCCCACACTACACCGTAAATTGTAATATTTGCGGCTGCACGTGTATCTCCATCTAGATCAGGCCTCGTCATCTCTAACTGCCTCAGTCCGAGCCCCAGGGTCACACAGGCCCTGCACAGCAGAGGGATGCTGGAAGTAAGCCTGTGGGGGGGTGGGGGAAGGGGGCCCCTGCAGGTCCCCTCTATGAGCTACACACATTGCTCAGGACTTTCAGGGCTCCAGGAACTTACAGGTCCCCAAGGCCTACACTCGCACAGACCCGGGTCACGTATACATACAGCCCAACATGGGGCTCGAACTCACAAACCGTGAGATCATGACCTGAGCCAAAATCGGAGGCTCAACCGACTGAGCCACCCAGGTGCCCCTAGATCCTTTTTTTAAGCATAAAATAACAGACCGGCTAGAAGCCCCTGCATCCTCTTATCCTGGTCCTGGTATCCCCCTCCCTATCTAGAAACAGCAGCTGTATAGATTAGACACGCATCCAACCTGTGTTGTAGTATTTATATTATATTGATTATATAGAACTGGATTGTCTACATTGTTTTTAAGCTTATCAAAAAAATGGTTTTATACTATATGTAACCCACTACAACTTATATCCTTCCAGAACTATCTATGGTGAAATAAACTTGTTTCATTCACTTAACTTCCATATAATAATTCGATTGTGTAATATGCCACGGTATCTTTCTCCTCTCCTCCACAGATGGAGTTTGGGTTTGTTTCTAAGATTTGCCATAAGAAATGGTACAATGAACATCACTAGGCATGTTTTCCTGTGCACGTAGCAAGAATGGAACAGTGCTTCTCCGAGTGTGGTCCCAGGACCAACAGCATCAGCATTGCCTGAAAAATTAGTAGACATGAGGATTCTCAGGCCCCACATTAGACTGAACCAGAAACCCTGGGGTTGGCGTCAGGCAATCTGTTTTAGCAAACCCTCCAGGTGGTTTGGATGCAAACTAAAGTTTGAGAACCACTGCTCCAGACTAGAGCTTGTACCTAGAAATGGATCACTGGGTCCTCAGGTGTGCACATTTTAGGATCAACCATATGCCCCCAAAGAGCTCTCAATGCAATTTACATCCTCCCTCCTGCCCTGTGAAGTTCTCCCCACCTCTTCACCAGCACCATTGGCACTGTTGGGCCCTTTCCTTTTTGCCCAGCTGTTGGATAGAAATGGTATCTCTTTGTTGTTTAAATTTGCATTTCTATGATTACTAAAGAGGTCTTCAAATGCTTACTGGCCACTCAGGTTTCTTCTCTTCCTTCATTAATTTAAAAATCTAAAACCACAGATTTAAAAAGATACATACAAACTTCAAGCTGTACCTACTTGCCTCATCATCATGTTTATGAAATGGAAGCCTGGACCAAAGCTCCAGTGTGTCTGGCTGTACAGACACATCCCTACTCAGTGCCCTGCACCCTGGGCTCTGATCTCAGTGTCAGGCCTCTCTCAAGGCCACCTTCTGAGCTGAGGCTCCCATCTCCTCCCATAACCACAGCCATCCCATCCTGAGCCCATCTGCCTGGGAATTGGTAATGCCTGTTCAACAGTTAACAGCAGAGAGAACTTCTCTCCCCAGGCCAGCCCCATGGGGCACCAGGCCTAACTCAAGAGATCAAGAACTTGACAAATTCAGAGATCCATTCATTCAATCATTTATTCATTCAACCAAAATATGTTTATTGTTTTTTTAAATATTTATTTATATATAGAGAGAGCACAGGTGGGAGAGGAGCTGAGAGAGAGGGAGACACAGAATCCGAAGCAAGCACCAGGCTCTGAGCTGTCAGCACAGAGCCCGACACGGGGCTCGAACCCATGAACTGTGAGATCATGACCTGAGCCGAAGTCAGACGCTCAACTGACTGAGCCACCCAGGCGCCCCCGAAATATGTTTATTGCATCAACGATGTGTCAGACACTGGGTTTGGCACAATGGTGAGTTTACCATGCCCTCATGGAGCACACAGTTCCTTGGAAGAGAGACATTAAGTGAAGAATTACACAAATTCACCTAAAACTGCAATGATTAGAGCCAAGAAGGAGTAGTTGATATCATGATGAGACTGGTCAGGAGCTCAGGGAAGGCTTCCCAAGGATGTGATCACTCAACAAACAGCTGGAGGCAGCAGAGGAGTGCTTTCCAGGGGCCACACAGAGTCCCCACAGCCCATAGCCCACCTGGCCTTTCCTGTACAGCTCTGAGTATACAGTCAGAGCCAAGAGAGCAGGGCTGCCTGAGCCGGGACCCCAGACATAAGCCCGGCCCCTGTCCAGCCTCTTGGATGAGCACCCACTGCCTGGCATCCTAGCCTGAGAGGCACCTCAGGTCTCAAGAGGACAAAGCCTTTCACCAGCCGCCATCAAAACTAGTGAAGTCCAGGGGCACCTGGGTGGCTCAGTTGGTTGAGTGCCTGACTCTGGCTCAGGTCATGATCTCGTGGTTCGTGGGTTCAAGCCCCGCATCAGGCTCTGTGCTGACAGCTCAGAGCTTGGAGCCTGCTTCGGATTCTGTGTCTCCCTCTCTCTCTCTGCCTCTCCCCTGCTCACACTCTGTCTCTCTCTCTTTCTCTCAAAAATAAATAAACATTAAAAAAAAAAAAAAGACCAAAAAAACCTAGTGAAAGCTTCTATAGCTAAGGGACTAAAGACCTCGGAGGCAGAGAGCCCCAGAGAACTCCAGTGGGAGATCAGCTGTTAGCGAGCTGGCCATCTAGTCAGATACAGTCTGATTTGTTTTAAAAGTGCTGTGAAGAAAGGAGAGGAATCATTTCTTTCCGGGAACACTGCTGACTTCTCAGACTAGAGATCTCTTCCCCAGGAATTTACAGTCTACAAAGGAGACGGAGGGGCTGATCCATCCCTGCTTGGGACTCGGCAGGAGACACGCTGTCACCCTCATCTCTCTCTCAAGAATTGTTATAAAAGACTCTGCTCTCCATGTTCCCCTGCACAGCAAAATGGAGCATCTACTGCTCTGATTATTAATCGGCACAGCCAGCCAGCCCACTTCAGGGTCTAGAGTTCACACCCAAACGATCTTATTTAAAACAAGTTGGTTGCGAGATGCCCACAGTCCACCCCACTGTGGTGCAGAAGATTACACTTCCCCTTGATCTTGGATGGAGAGTGCCTGGGCGTGTTCCCCTGACCGGGGATGCCAAGAGACTCCCTTAGGGGAAGCCAGAGCAGTAAGATGGGCTGATTATTTCAAAGATGGTTTTGTGAGATGGCATTGGAAGGGTTGAAATAATCCTCTTCTGGATTGTGGTGGTTCAGTGCCCCAGCAGAAGGAGGAATGGCTGGGATGGTGTGCCTGGGCAGAGTTCTCCCACCAGTTTACTGAGGCACCCTGACACTCATTCTCCTCAAAGCTGTAAATATATTCTCTATCATTTAGGGAACAGGACCAGATCTTCTCTTAAATGTTTCCAGTTTAATGTCCATGACTATATTTTCAATTTTTGTGCCCCATGTTTCATATGATTTGTGGTGGCTTACAAAAATAAATTTGGCACAAGATTTTAAGAACTTAAGTGAGGAGGGGTGCCTGGGTGGCTTAGTGGGTTAAGCGTCCGACTTCGGTTCGGGTCGTGATCTCAACGTTTCTTGAGTTTGAGCCCCACGTAAGGCTCTGTGCTGACAGCTCAGAGCCTGGAGCCTGCTTCAGATTTTGTGTCTGCCTCTCTCTGCACCAACCCAGCTCAAACTCTGTCTCTCCCTCTCTCTCTCTCAAAAATAAATAAAGGTTAAAAAAAAATTTTTTTTAAGAACTTACGTGAGGAAATTGGAAAGGAAAGAAGAGTAAAATAGGACACTACATTCCTTGTTAGGAGTGGGCCGAAATTTGCCTCTGAGCTTCCTAGCAGCGAATTCAAGAAGAGAAATACAATCAGTTACAAGACTAAAAGCATACAGTGAGGATAAACCAGTTGTATAGGAGGTCAACTCTTCCTGGTTCTAAGGTCTGAGAGAAATTTCTGACTTAGGTCTACAAAAAAAAAAAAAAAAAAAAAAGAACTTCCACTCTGTCATGTTCAATAATGTCTTTTCAGGAAGTACATTAACTTTCTTATAAGGGCCCCTAGTGTTGGCTCGTGAATTGTGCATAGCACAGTTTGAACCAGATCAAAACCCTGCAATCCTCATCTGAAGTTCTCTGGTGGTCTTTATGAGCCAAGAGGACAACGGCAGGGTAGCTAGACCAGTATCTCTCAACTGAGGGCCCACTGACTGGTGGGTTTTCTCAGGCCTGTTCTTGAGTTTGACAAATAACATTGATTTCAGGCAGCACTTTTCAATCATTTTCATGTGGATTCCAATAGAAGCAGAGGAAAAGAAGTGCATATAACCCAGGGGCCACACGGGCCAAAGGTCATCTCCCCATAGTGTCAATCTAGTAGAAACATAATAGGACGTTGGTGTCCCTTGAGCAAACCCCTACTCCATCTGTCCCTGCCCCCCACATACGCCTCCTTGCTTCGGCTGCTATCCTTGCTACCTGGGGACAATGGTAAGCTAAAGACTAGTTGGGATTGGTTTGGATGAAACAGCTCCCAACTGCCCCACAGAATAAGGCTCAAACTCCTCCACATGCTGTTCAAGGCTCTATGCGATCCATCCCACCCTCTCCTGTGGCCTCAACAGAGTTACTTCCTGCCCTCCCCATCCCCAAGTCAAGCCCCTAACACTCCAGTCAGTTGACTTTCTTTGGGCTGACACTTTCCAACCTCTGTGTGCGTACCTTTTGCCTCTCTCCTCCCTAGTAAGTTTCTCTTTTGACATTTCTCCCACCTTCTAAGACTTGGCTCAAGGACCACCAAAGCCAAACCTTCCCTACTTTTCCAGCAGATATGACCTCCATCTCTCCCATAACCCACAAGACGAATTTGAGTTTCTGGGGGTTTAGGCCTCTCTTTCCAGCTTGACTGGAGGCTTCTTAAGGGCAAAGGTCTTAGCTCGCAAGTCTCAGCTGTCTGGGGTCTCAGCCCTCCCCACCCCACCCCAGCAACAGTCCAGTAAGTATCTGCAGAACTCACATACAGGAGAGAGGGGCATAGTAGGGCTGCATCAGGAGAGGGGATACCTTCCGGGTCCCTTGGCTGATGGGTGGGGAGGAAGCCAGCAGGCAGTGGGACTGCCAGCTGGGTGAGCTGGGGAGGAGCAGGGCCTTCTCATCCCTCTGTCACAGCAGGGCCTGCCTGCACAGTAGCCAAAGGTGGGAGAGGCAGGGTGCTTGCTTCCTGGGCAAATGAGCGCCTGGCGTGCTCTGCACTCACTGGCATTTCTTGTTGCATCTGTTCATTTAGCCAAAGCATTCTGATCGCAGTGGCCATCGAGGCTTGATGACATTTTTGAAATCCTGCCTTCGTGCAATGTAAGCTTCAGCCTTCCATCCACCAGCTGTGCCCCTGTATTCATTAAAACAGTAGAGGTGAGCCCAGTTAATCCTCTGGGGAAGAGGTAGGGCCTATTTTTTAAAAGGATAAGGTTTCAGCTTACAGGGTGTGCTGGTTTGCTTTTCAGGGTGCCCAGTGGGCACTTGTTGAGCACCCACTGTGCCCAGGGCCTTCTGCTGGGTTCCTGAGCATCCCCAAGTACGGAGGTGTATGTGCAGGTATCTGCGGTGGTGTCCACGTGATATACGTGTGTGAGTTTGCATGAGCCACTGTGCTTGTTCATGTAGGTGCACGTGCATGTGTGTGTACAACTCACAGGTCCTGGCACCCAATGGCACACCTTCAGCGAACGCACTGGGAGGGCGGACTGGTTCCATTTTCTCTTTGTTGTACTTAAAGCACCAGGGAAGCCGTTCTGCTCACATGGATCACTTGAGATTAAAAAAAGAGACTGTGTTTCAGCCAAAGTCTTCGTGATGATCATTACCAGGACTCTGTAATTTCTCTCCTGAGAGCCCAACCCAGCAGGCTGGGAATAGTTTATTTTGATTGTCACCAGCTCCTCACAGAAGGGCTCCGTTAACTTCTCCCAGACGAGTTATTTAGTTACTTGTCTCATTCTGAAAGGCAGCTCTGGACCAGGGAAGGCAGGGCCCCTGGGGCACAACTCTGTGGGGAAGGCTTTTACATAAAATATGAAGAAATGGAGCCCCCTAAAACTGTGAGGACGCAGGGGCCCTGAGGGAAGGAGCCCCGGGCCAGGCACTTGTGACCTCTAGGGTCTGGGGTGTGGGCCCAACCCACTCTGTGATCTTAGAAAACTCCCTCATTTCGGGAACTGTTTACTTATTTGCAAAACAAAGGAGTTGAGTGTCTCCTTTCTAAGGTGCCTCTGCCTGCCAAGCTCAGGGACTGCTCCACAAAATGGAATTATTCTGCTGTTTGTGATGGAAATATTAGACTACTAAAAATTCAGAGCTGGAAGGGACCTTAGCTCACCTCCTAGCCCAACCTCCATACTTCTTGGAAGCCAACGACTTGCTCAGAGCAAGGTAGGGCTGAGTGGACACAATATCTCTTCCAGGCTAGATTAGAACCAATCTGACCCCTTGGTGCTATCTCAAATGCATTTCATTTCTGAGAGGTGACAGAGCTCTGGTCCGTCCCCTTAGCTTTGGTCAGGACTTAGCTCAGGCCTCAGCTCCTTCCCAGATTCCCATCTCTCTTTGAGTCCCTTCCCGCCAGCACCGGGCTTACATTCCGGTCGCAGCATCTGAAGTCTTCTGGATCTTGCTACACAAAGAGTGGTTCTCAGTAGTAGCATTGCCCGGAGCTTGTTGGAAAGGCAGAAGGTCAGGTCCCTCCCCAGACATTCTAACCAGATCCTCAAGTGCCTCATTGGCACACTGAGTTTGAAAGCCCTGTTCTAGGGGCACCTAGCCTATCCTATTCTATTCATTGGTCTGTCTTCCCAACAAGACCAGTGAACTCTTTCAGGGGAAAGACCACAGTTCATTCAGTTTTGAATCTCAGGGCTTGCAATGGCCCCTGATGCAAAATAGGTGCTCAGCAGGTCCTGAATTGATGAGTGAGTGAAGTGAGCCTGTGCAGTGAACTTGGCACCAAATCTGAAAGGGAAGATTTGATGTTAATGGACAGAAAACAGCAGGGGTCTGGGAAATAGTGCCCCCTGTTCAGAGGCAGGGGGTTAAGGACTAGCCTGGTTGGAAGGGAAGGGAAGGGAATGGCATGAAGAAACATGAGACGAGCGTGGAAAGGAAAGAAGGGAGGGAAGGAAGGATGTCAAGGAATCGAAAGATGGCTGGATCAGGGTGTTCGGGACAGATGAACCTATAGCCTTTTCACACCCACCTCCTTTAACCTCACTCTCCCGTTGTTCAGTTAACCTTGAACACAGAGGATCATGATGGTTGAAATGAGCCTCTGGGACCATAGAGACTGGGTTCAAATCGCAGGTCTCCCCACACTCAGGCTGGTGATGCCGGACCGGATCACATGTCAGTTTCCTCACCTCTAAAATGGAAGTCATAGGAGGACCTTCCTCGAGGGGCCCTGGGAGGAGTTAATGAGATAATACGTGGCACAAGGAAAGGGCCCGATGCATGTGAAATGATTTGAAGTGAAATAATAAACTCTTCTCACCAGCTTGCTTAAGTCTGTCCAACCTAGGAGTTTGGAACAAAGCTCCACCTGCAAGCTCTAAGCCTGGGCTCTTGGCATCAGAGGCTGAAGTTCCCATATTGGCCCTCTAGGCCCACCAAAAACCCTTCTCCCCATGGGACCCCCAGATTTGTATTCCTCGGGAGGGGTTCCGCCTTGTCTCAGGAGAAGACTATCCCATCCACACGCCTCTTCTGATTGTGGGGCAGCTTATCTGAGGAGCGGGTGCAGGGCTTTGCTCATTGGGTGGCTCCCAGGTCCTGACACCGACATGCCATGGCCTCCGTGCTGGCAGCCGACAAGTGTGGAGCGTGGATGCACCACTGGATTAGAGAAAGCCTATCAGCACCAGCCAGGGCTTCCTGGCTGCCTCCTTAGTTGTGCCCAGGATTCTGTAGCAGGGCCACCCGCCTGGAACCATGCAGCTACAACACACGGTAGCCTGTGTGAGCAGCAGCCCCTTGGAAGAACCTGAGTGGATGTACGCAGTGTTTCTGTCCCCAAGTGCCACAGCAATTCATGCCATGTTCCTGGTGACTACTTGGACACAGACTGTTCAAAGTGGTCACAGCCTTGCTCTTTTGAGACGATCCCTGCCATTTTAACTGATACTCTGGGAAAAAAAGAGTATCGGTCTCCATCCCAGCCATCTAGGAGAGGGAAGAGCTGGGGGAAAGACACAACAGGAGAAGTCTAAAATACAGACTCAGTTTGTCCCCTCCTGGGGGGTCCTGCCCCAGGATTTCAGGTTGCAGGCAGGCACAGGGGACACCGTCTCTGAGACACTTGGTGTCCAGGGGTGGGAAAGAAGCTTCCGAGAGCGAGCCCAACCCTGAAGTCCAGCTGTGAACGAATGATTCGTTCCCAACAACCCAACAACCGTGCCCTGAGCACTGCCAGAGTCTTCTCCAAGCAAACGGCCCATCTCCTCCCCACTCTCCCTAATGAGGCACTTCTCATATTTGAATTTATGTGGCGGCCCATTTGTCCTTAATAACGCTACTGAAAAAGACCAGTAATTACATAATGCCGACAGAAAAATCACATCCAAGTAAATGAAGAGAGGAATGATTTTTATTACCTTTCCTCAATGAATATGTAATTATCAGCTATAAAAGCACCTTCCTGACTCACGAAATGACCACCTCTTGTCCTTGTGAGAAGAAATGAGGTTTGTGGTCATTTGTACCGGTTGGGCAGCCCGGGACATTTGGGGTAAGCAACCCTTCCCGGTCCTCCCCAACGACACTGTTCCACCCTGCGTCAGCTGGTAGGATCGGCTCTCCCTGTGCCCTGGGAGGTGGGGGGGGGGGGGGGGGTAGGGATGGGGGCCATATGTAGAGAACACATCTGTCCCTCTGTACACAACACCCACCCCTTCTCAGGGAGAAGCCCACCGTCCTTCCGGGCCCAGAGCCAATGCTACCTCCTCAATGGAGACTTCCTGGTGGCCCAAACTGGGCTCTGGTCCATTTTTGAAAGGAAGGAGAAGGTTTCCAGTGGGGCAGAAACTGCTGTGTTTGCCCCTTCCTCCAGGCAGGCAGCTGAAGTCCTTCCCCCTCTCCCCCCTCACCCAGCCCCATAATAAGGTGTGGCCTGGTGACTGAGTTTGGCAAATGGAATGCCTGTGGAAGCAACGAGAACTTCTTAGCCCGGCACACACAAATGTCTCGTCTGCAGTATCCACTCTCGTGCCACATCCTTTGGCTGATGGAGAGGGCCCTGAGCAGCCTGAGGACAGGAGCCCCGCGAAGGAAGGACACTGGCACCCTGAGTGATCGTGTGGAGCCGAGGCCCTACCCTGCATTAGACTGAACCATAAGTAAGAAATAAATTTGTCTGGGGTTCAAGCCACTGAAATTTCAGGGTCATCTGTTAGAGCAGCAAGGCTCTCCTAAGAAATCCGGAGATCTGAGGCCCCCGGTAAGCCCACGTCTCCATGGAGGCTGACTCTCTGAGGTTCAGCTATAGGCAAAGCCAGCAGGTTGCCAAAATTTCCTTCTTCCTAATTCTCCACTGTCAAAGCTCTTTCCTGCATTTTCTCCCAGACCGGGGCCCTCCCCCTGCTCCTCTCCAGCTACAAACTCCGTCACACTAAGGTCTTGGTGACTCCACGGACCCAGATAAGTTTGCATTATGAACAAGTTGTTAGACAGCAATGTTTAACTCAAAGGCAGGAAGCCCTGAGAGGAGCGCCTGAGTGGCTCAGTTGGTTGGCTGTCCGACTTCGACTCAGGTCACGATCTCATGGTTCATGAGTTCGAGTCCCACGTTGGGCTCTGTGCTGACAGCTCAGAGCCTAGAGCCTGCTTCGGATTCTGCGTCTCCCTCTCTCTGGCCCTCCCCTGCTCACACTCTGTCTCTCTCTCAAAAATAAACATTTAAAAATTAAGGAGAAAAAAAAAAAAAGGAAGCTCTGAGAGTGGGAGCTTAGGCCTGTGAGATGGGTCAGTGAAGGAGATAATTAGGGTGACGGTCCTTCCAGGCCCTCTCAAACAACCCAGGCTCGGGCTCAGATGGGAGGGCCAGGTTGAAAAAGCACTACAGTTACTTCCAACCCCTTGTCTCTCTGGACCCTGCTGCCAGTTCCTCTGCTCACCAACCTCTCCCAACCCCCTTTGCTCCCCAACTCTGTGCATTCCCAGATCAAGGCCCATCCAAGTCTCTATCATCTGGCAGCCCTGGGCCTCATGGAGTGAGGCTCAGACAAACTCTGACAGGCACACAACACTGCCCGTTGGCTTCCTGAGTCACCAAAGGAGCCATGTCTGGTTCACCAGACTCTGCATCGAGGCTACTGACCCCTAGGAGGTTGGTTCTAGAATGAGACTGGATTCAGGAAAGAGCCTGTCTTTCCTGAAGTGCCTTCCAGGGGTGGACTGCTTCGTGGGTCTGTGTCCTTCTCTCTCCTGCCCCCGAGGAGGCTTTGCCCAGCCCTCTGAGTGCACTGACAAGTTTACTCCCATGGGGACATTCTCTTCTGCACCTTCCCCTGCTGCTGGCTCTTAGCAGACAGTCTAGTCCAACACAGCTTATTTCCAGACGCGGACAGATGAGGACAGCGGGAGTAAAACTAATTGAATACCTTGAAACCAAATAACTTTTGGTTTTATACAACACCCTGCAGGTACCAGAGTGTTTCCATCAGCAGCATGAGTGCCCTGGTCAAGAGCAAAGGTTCTGGATTCAGACAGACCCAAATTAAATCCCGGCCCCAGCACTTGACCTTCTGCAAGTTCATTACCTTTCTGAACCTTGTTTCCCTCACTTGTACCATGGGCTCATAACAAACAGTACATCCACTATGGAGGTGTTATGGGGATTCAGTGATTTCATGCATATGATTCCAGGCTTTGGGACCTAGACCGATGCCAGGCACACAGTGAGCACCGCATCAGTGTCCACTATTAGGATTGACTGTTCACCCCTTCTTCTATCTACTATTTACTTGATTTTCTACTGGCATGAAAGCCTGGCAGAATGACCATCCCATTTTTCAGTGACGGGAAACAGGCTTAGGGAAATCATGTGACCATCTCAGGTCACAGAACCAGGCAGTGGTGAGGCAGGCTAAGAGGCCATCTCAACCCCGAGGCCAGTGCCCTGGCCCTCACCCCTTGCTGCCACCTTGTGTGTGTTGGGGGCATCTGGGAAGGCCCCCTCTCCTTCCCTCAGCAAGGCAAGGGACTCTGGAGGGCAGGAAGCTTGTCCTGCAGGCCTCAGGACCTTCCTGCCTCCCCCTCCCCTCGGGGTGGAGAACTGGGCTGCCCAGGTCAGCCTGCTAGCCAACGTGGTGGCTTCATGCTAGCCTCGGCTTCCTCATTTGTCTCCCTTGGGAGGCCCCAGACATCCTGGGCTTCCACATGTCTGTCCTTTGCTGCATGTCTCCTAAGGGCGAAGGCTCAGTGTGTGTGTGGGGGGGGGGGGGGCTGTGATTTGCAGCCTGTGGGCTCTGCCTGACTACCCACGCACTCCCAGCGGGAGCTGGGCACAGTCTGAACAAAGCAGGGCAGACCCAGAGCGGCCATGCTGTTGCTGACTGCACACAGGAGATTCCTGCTGGCTCCAAGCGTGGCATGGCCCATTAAGGCTCCTGGGGCCAGACGCAGCCTCCCTGCCTTGCCAGATTTAGGGCCACTTCACCTTCTCTCATCCTCGGATCCACCACACATGACTGGCCCTCTGTCCCCTAGATCCCTGCATGGACATTACGGCTCTAGGCCTGGGCCATCGGCCCACAGAGGAGGGGCTTGGGGTTTATGAATCTTTCAGCCTAAAGCCTGCAGGTTCGCATCACATGGTCTGAGGCCACAGCGGCCCACATGGTTTCTTTCTCATCCACTCTCCTCAAAATTCTGTCGCGGAGGCCAGCGTCATGTCTCCAGCTTCATTTACACCTTTGTCATTAAGGTCAAGTAAAAAGAAGCAACAATATACAAAGGATGGTTTGGGCAGCTATAAATAGTTCTAACCCACATCCAACCATCCAGCCATCTCGATCATTTGTGAAAGGATCATAGGATCTCAGGGTGCCTTGTAAAAAAACCAAAACAAACAAACAAACAAAACCGAAAAAAGAATAAAAGAAAACTAGTTTTTACGTCATCCATTATTTGCCTACAGCCTAACATAGGACTGGATTGCTAGCACTTGGTTTATGGAAAATTTTTAGCTCCGTGGACTTTTCCTTTATCACTTGGTACAGGGTTAATGGATTCTGAAAAGCCGATTCTAAAATGTAGCTAGGAAGACAGAGGAACCAGAAAAGCCAAAGTGATTTTGGGAAAAGAGCAAAGTTGGAGGAGGTACAGTCCCGCCTTCAAGGCTTCCCACGGTAGATGGACGGTGTAGAATTGGTAAAAGAGGACACTCAGATCAGTAGCCAAATAGAGAACCCGGAAATAGACGCACATGTGTTTGGTCACTGAATTTTGGCAAAGGCGCCAAGGCAATTCATAACAGCGCTATCGTCACTTAAAATGATGCATCTTAACTTTTTGTCAAACGCCCGTCTCCCCTCCTAGGCTGCCTGCCCAGGCAGGAGGAAGATGGCGTTTCTTAGTCACAGCCATGTCCCTCACACTTAATACAATGACTGGCACAAACTCGAAGCTTAACAAATATGTTTTGAAGAAAAGAAGGGGGAAGGCCGGCGGGCAGGCTTTCTTGATCTTTCGGGCATGAATGGGACTTTTCTCCAAACTGAGGCGTCTGTCAACGTCCATGTAGCTCTCCTTTTTTCCTCACACATACAAAATGTTACATAATGTTTCATTCATTTTACAACTATTTTTACTTTCAAAACGTGGTGTTTCCAGTTACTAAGACACGAATATCAACAGCAAACAGGCCTTTTGTGCCACGGGGCTGGCAGGAAGGACTGGATTGTTAGGATTGCTCATCTACACTTAAGCTCTGTGGTTCAGGGGGGTCGAAAACCCTCTGCAGCTCCTTCTGTCACCTGGCGGAGGTCTGGGTTGGGACAACTCTTGTCTTTTGTAAGGACGCTTGTTATTGATGTACAGCCCACCCAGATAAGCCAGGATGACTTTATTTCAAGATCCCTAAATTAATTACATCTGTAAAGACCTTTTTTCCAAATAAGGTCACACACAGGCTCTAGGGATTAGCACATGAACTTATCTTTTTAGGGGTTTCCGTTCTACCCTCTATACACATACAGCCCGGCACTCACATCCAAGACCAACAGGTCACAGCTGTGGGCTGGGCTGCTGCAGGGGTGCATTTAACTCATGGTTGGTTCCACAAAGCACATCTCACAGACATCAAGTTGTCTAATCCCCAAAGAGATCTGTGAGGTATTTAATATCATCCTGTTTCAAACAAGAGGAGACGAAGACCCAGAGAATTTGAGTGATACTTCAAGATCAAACAACTGGGAGTTAGACATTTGAACCAGACTTGAACCTTGGCCCATGTGGCAGGAGCCTACAGATTCTTTTTTCTCTTTAGTGAAAGGGAGAGGTTTCACTTCCAAGGAGACAGTTGGGGCACTGAGCCTGCTACAGAAACCTTGATGGAACTGATGAGTGGATAAAGAAGATGTGGTTTATACATACAACAGAATATTACTAGGTAATGGGAAAGAACACAGTCTTGCCATTTGCAGCAACGTGGATAGAACTGGAGGGTATTATGCTAAGTGAAATAAGTCAGTCAGGGAAAGACACATATCCTATGTTCTCACTCAAATGTGGAATTTGAGAAACTTAACAGAAGACCATGGGGGAAGGGAAGGGGAAAAATAGTCTCAAACAGCGAGAGAGGTAAACCGTAAGAGACTCTTAAATACAGAGAACAAACTGAGGGTTGATGGGGAGGGGCAAAGGAGAGAGAGAAATGGGTGATGGGCATTGAGGAGGGTACCTGTTGGGATGGGCACTGGGTGTTGTATGTAAATGAACCAAGGGAATCTACTCCTGAAGCCAAGAGCACACTGTATACACTGCATGTTAGCCAATTGACAATAAATTATATTAAAGAAAGAAAGAAAGAAAGAAAGAAAGAAAGAAAGAAACCTTGGTGGAGGTACTCCTCTTTCTCTCTCATTACCTCCTGCCATCCCCAAATCTAGGCTCACTTCTGCCAAGCCACCCCGGCACAGAGCAAAAGCCCTGGGCTGGGCCTGTCTCAATCACCTGCCCCATCTGAGGTGAGGTCTCACACAGGCCACCATTGACAGGCCACGGGTCCTTTTAAAACAGAAGAAATGAATGAATGATCTGTGTCCGTCAGACCACTGAGGAGGGAACTAGGCGTCTTGTGGACTGTCCGATGGCAGGAAGAATTTTCTAGAAATTTTTATTGCCTTCTTATGGACTCACGGAAGGAGGCAGTGATTTGCCCCTGGAGATGTTCAAGCAGAGTCTGGATGACCACCTGCACGGGCTCCCAGCCCAGGTGAGATGTGGTGCTACATGACCGCTGAAGGTTCTGGCAGCTGTCAGGTCTCTTACCATGTGGAAGAAGACACCAGCTGTATCCAAAGCAGTGCCTTCCTGCTCCATGACTTGGGTGGCTCTCATTGACAGATGATGCGGAAAAGAACCAGACACAGGGACACATACTGCAAGTGTTCAGGTCCTCTAAGAAGCAGACACCAAGACAAGTGTATACGTTGAGATTTATTGGGGAAATGTCTGTGAACAATAAAAAGGAGAGCACCAGGGATGGGGGAGACCCTTTTCACCACATTGCAGGCCTGACCTGGGAAGGAGAGGGACCCCGACTCTCGGGAGATATGCAGCAAGAGAGGGGAGTGGAGGCCTCACTTCCCCTTGGCCGCCCCCCCCCCAGCCCCCACCGGAGACCCAGCACAGCCAGGGTACTAACACAGGCTTATTCCAGTGTGACAAGGGATGCCCCGCTGGGGGCCTGGGACTCTTCCTCCCCAGTGTCCCCTCCTATCCCCACTCTTTCCCAGGTCAGCGTGGCCTCCACAGCTGCCTCGTCCAGCCCCTCTGGAGGGAGGACGCTCTCCACCCCGTGGCACAGCTGGACACCTGCTCCTGGCCCTGGCTCACTGGCACTCACTCTTGACAGTCCCTCCTCCCTGGGACACTGGCAGGCTGTTCTGGCTCTCCATTTCTGCTCAGAGGGAGGGAAACATCAGGGGGCCGAGGTCCAGCCATCCGTGAGCCTCCCCTCTGTCAGTCTTGGAGAGAAGTGTTGGCACAGGGTGTGACGCGGGAGCAATCCAGGCAGCTGCAGAGCCAGACTCCCCACAGTCTCAGGAAGGCGAATCAGCCCCGCTTCACGGGCCCGAGGAGACGGCCTCCTCCCAGCATACCCAGGAACCTAGTGGCAATGAACACCACCATCCCAGAGGGGTCGCAGAGCCTGCCTGTCCCCACTGAAGTGAGGGACCGTGGGAAACCAGGCCAACCCGAAGTTGGCCACGCTGAGTACCCACTGGATGCCAGGGCCTGCAATGGCCTTGAGAGATGGAGAATAATGAGGTAGTTCTCCCCTTCTGGAACCCCAGGCCTTTATTTAGCACTTACTGAGCCTTGGCCAGGTGCTAAGGATAGAAGCCACACAGGCCCTTACTCCTGAGGTCAGGCACTCAGCGTGCCCCCCTCCCCCACCCCAAGCCCAGATGCAGAGGCAAGCAGGACACATCCATCTCTGCCCTCCAGCCACCAGCAGCCTGGCAGTTCCGGACCCTTGCCTAGAATACGAGGTTGAGAGTAAGGACCACTGTGGGGCAGACAGAGTCTGGGGTTCCGGGCATTGTGAGATGGGAGCAAAGGGGACCTCGGGTTGGAAGGAGAACAGAGACGAATCAGGCAGCCAAGAAGTAAAGCTGGCCTGGCTTCTCTGAGGCCAGAGAAACTTGTTCTGGGGCAAGGCTGCCGTCAGCCCAGGATTTGTGCTGTGATTTCAGCGACATCATCTTCTCTCTGTGCTCAGGCCACTTCAACGGCCAGCCTCCCAAGTCGTCCTGAGGGGTGGTCGTCCTGGCCCTGAAATCTAGGTCCCGCCCCACTCTTACAGCCTCGGGGAAGCAGCAGGAGCAGGGACACTATCTGTCCCCCAGCTGGGGCTCAGCCAGTCTAAGGCTGCTAAGCACACCGACAAGCCAGCAATCACACATTGCACCCAAACTCGGGGGCCCTGCAGGAATATGGATCAAAGCTCCTACTTCTAAGCCTTGGTTCTCTTCCTAGGACACTTAGCATTTCAGCCAGATTTACACAGTGAAGAATTTCCTTGAGTCCGGGCCCAGGACAATGCCGATGACCCTATTCCAAAATGACGGTGGATTTCACCGACCTTCCTCTCTTTGTAGCACAGAGGGTTGAAAGCAGCACTAAATCCCGTCAACCATTTTTGTGGGCTGGTGGGCTTATAGGAGCCAAGAAATGACTTGACGCCCTGTCTCTGTGCTCCTGGGACTTTCCGATCTCTCTCAGCAGGAGCACCCAGCCATAGCAGACAAAAGTATCTCAGACGGCTTTACATCTGCGATATCAAAATCGAGCTGCTTTCTATCACTGATGGTGCAGCCTTGACAGTGGTTCAGATCATTGTCACAGCTTTTAAGTGTATTCTCTCAGACCAACCACAATATGTGCTAGGAAATGATGCAGTATTGAATTGGCCCAATATCTGACATCAGATATTTAAACAAGGAAAGGAGCGTACTTAAGAAAATATAGGGAGAACACAGAGTTTGCTTTGCTAAATGGACATTGTGCCTCTCCCCAAGGCTCCTTCAGCATCTTTAGAAAGAGGGAAGGCTTCATGGGAAACAGCTAATTCTCCAGGAGGCGAGAACTCGGGATTAAGATAGGATCTCTAGCAGGAAATGAACGGGGCATTTCATAAATGTGCTTTTCACTCAGAGCGCTGCTTGGAAGGTACATAGCCAAGGCAGCCAGGCCCTTGTGATCGCCCCAATTACCGGGTACCCCAGGCCTCAGTGCCCAGCCTCGTCTCCTGATGGTATCTGGTGCCCAGAGTTACCCGTGATCTCACCACAGTCTTATGTACTGTCCTTTCCTCACCTTGCCCCCCAGAACCCAGCTGCCAGACTTGGTGTTTCCAAGGTTGACTGCGAAGGCCCAAGGAAGCCCCCTTTGTCCAGTCCATACTGTGCAGGCTTCTTTCTCTGCACCTTTACTGCTCCCAAGTCTTCATGTAACACTGTAGCTCCTGACCAGAAGCTAGGAGGGCTAGAAGGGGCCACGGGGACCACACAGCTCGCCTGCCCACCCCACCCTCCATCACCCATTCTCTCCTCAATATTGCCAGGAATTGCCCAGACTCTGAACAGCTGCGGGGGCAGGGGGTTGCTTAGACCTTGTGAGGGAGCTTGGTCAGTCCTCAGGCAGCTCTCACCGTCGGGACTGGCTTTGCAACATCTCCTTTCCACTCACGGCTCATAGCTCCGCGTCTGGTAGCCACGTGACCGTCCTGACCCTTCTATCTGACAACTCTTCCAGGGCCCTGGCTACACGACTCCTTTTCTCTCCACAATTCTTACTCCCAAAACGTCACTGATTCTTCTCTAGTTACTCAGGTTATTAGTGGACTTCAGGAGCTGGGCTTTTCTTCCGTTGTGTTGAGTGCCCCCCCTCCCACCCCATCTCCAGCTCCCACGTCCTTCTCGCCATAAAGCTCGTACAAGATCAAGCACACCGTAGACACGGATGGTGCAGATGCCCAGCAAATCCAGAAACCTCTGCCAAAAAGCCACAGCAAAGATGGCCCGCGCTCTTCTGAGGCTTTTTGAGTGATGTTGAAGAGATCAGCAAGTATCTTCAAAAGACATCAAGTGCTATAAAGGCCTCACAGCAAATGCAAACCAAACGCACCCTGTGGTGGATCAATAAGCCCATAACAGACATCCCCTTGGTCCTGAGCCTCGGCAGGGAACCCCAGGCATCAACAATCAAGGCCCTGAGGCCTCTTTTCTGACTGCCACTTAGATGGTGCGGGATTTTCAACATTGCTTAGACTTGAGCCTTTTTTGTAAATGAGCTTTCACAAGAATATAAAACAGCTCCGGCAAGCTTGATAATGACACTCTGGCAGGAGGCCTCAGCCCCACAGCTGAGCTTCCCTTCACGGCTCAGAGGCCCCTGCGAATCTTTCTGGGTATCCCCCGGTGCTGCAGAACAGTGTGAGAACCACCCCTCCAGCTCTCTCTCGCCCTGTAACTCAGATTTGCGGGACCAGCAAAAAAGCCAAACAATTCCTAACTCACAGCTCTTGCAGCTACTAGCAGATAGGAGAACTGGGACTCGGAGAACTCTGGCGTTGGAAATAGCCACAGGCATCATCCGGACGGACTCTCTCACTTACCAGGGAAGGAAACAGTAAAACCAGACAGGAGAAAGAACCCATGTAAGGTGGTAGGGGAGCAGGACAGAAACCCAGGGCAGAGGAGGTGTCCTCACCGAAGGAGGAGGGGGAAGGCCCTCCTGAAGCAACACTGCGGCCCTGGGAAAGTGGCCACCACAGACCCGCCCTCGTGGGGCTCTCTCTCAGGCCCCAGTACCCTCTCGGTTCCCCGCAGGCCAATTAGCACCCTCCATGGCACTCTGCCCGGGCCTGCCCAGTGGACCGGGGCGTCCCTGCCTCTTCCCTCATCCAGGTGTGCTCTGTCTCCATCTTTTCAGCACCCTCCTCTCTGTAAGTTAACCTGATCCATGTTGAAAAGCCTGAACGGCCTGTTATCTCTCAGATGATAGATACGATTCTGGGGAGAATTTTTTTTTAAGTTGTCTAATTTATTGCCGTATGTGTGTTCCCAACACCCTCCTATTATCTTTGCAGTGTCTGCAGCATCCACTGTGATGGCACCTTTTCCGTTCCTGATACGGGTATTTGAGCCTTCTTTCCGGTTTTCTTCTGCAGCCTTGCCATAGGGTTGTCTATTTTATTAACTTCTGCAAAGATCACTCGATTTCATTAATTTGCGCCCCTATCATTTTTTCTTCCCATTTTCTTTAAGCATACTCGTGTACTTTTGCTGATTTCTTGAGTTATAGGCTTACCCCATTCATTTTCGGACTACTTTTTAAAAAAAAATAACAGCTTTATTATAAGATATAATTCACATATCATATTGACTCACCCACTTAAAGTATGTAATTCAATGGTTTTGCAGTCTATTTGGGAACATTCTATCACCCCAAAAAGAAACCATACATCCATTATCCCAACACTCTTTCTCTTCTCCACCCTCCACCCCAGGCAACCGCAAATCTCCCTCCTATCTCTATGGACTTACCTAGTCTGTACATCTTCTATCAATGGAATTATACAATATGTGGTCTTTTGTGGTGGGCTCCTTTCACGTAGCGTGATGGTTTTGAGGTTTATCCATGTCATGGCATGTATCAATACTTCATTTCCTTCCCTTACCCAATAATGTTCCGTTGTAAGGACGCAACCCAGTGTGTTTATTCATCAGTTAATGGACATTCAGGTGGTTTCTACTTTTTTACTATTTTAAAGAACACTGCTATGAACATTCACGTACAAGTTTCTATGTGGACACATGTTTTCATTGCTTTTGGGTGTATACCTAGGCGGGGCATTGCATGCTCATAGATGGTAACTGCTAAACATTTTGAGGACCTGCCATACTGTTTCCCAAAGTGACTGTACAATTTCACATTCCCGCCAGTGGTGTGTGAGGGCTTCAGTGTCTCCACGTTGTCATCCACATGGCTATTATCTGTTTGATTGTAGCCATCCTAGTGGGTGTGAAGTGGTATCTTATTGTGACTTTGATTTGTATTTCCCCAGTGGTCAATGATGCTGAGCCATCATCATGTACCATTTCATGTGCTTACAGGCCATCTGTGTATCTTCTTCGAAGAAACATCCGTTCGAGCCCTTTGTCCATTTCTTAAGTTGGGTGTTTTCTTTTTACTACTGAGTTGTAATAGTTCTTTATATGTCCTTTGTATAAGTCCCTTATCAGATATAAGATTTGCAAAAAATTTCTCCCATTCTGTGGATTGTCTTTGTACTTTCTTAATAGTATCCTTTGAAGCACAACTTAATTTTGTTGATGTCCAATATTTTTCTTTTGTTGTTTGTGCTTTTCGTGTCATATCTAAGAAACCATTGCCAAATCCAAGGTCATGATAGTTATACCTATGCTTTCTTCTGAACGATTAAGATTTTTAGCTCTCACATTTAGGTCTTTGAACGATTTTGAGTTGAGCTATGTTTGTGGTGTGAGGTAAAGGTACAACCTCATTCTTCTGCATGTGGATAACCTATCATCCCAGCACCATTCACTAAAGACTATTCTTTCTGCATCGAATTGTCTTGGAGCTCTCATTGAAAACCAACTGACAGTATATGTAAGGATCTTCTTCTGGACCCTCAATTCTATTGCATTGATCTATAGGGGCTACTTTTTGAATATATTATGTAAGGTTATCCATTTCCCACTAAGGATCACTTTAGGTGTATCTCACACACTTAATATGTAAAGTATTACTTATTATCCAATTTTAAATATTTTCATAATTTCAATCTTATTTCTTCCTTGATCCATGGATTATTTACAAGTCAGTTCTTAAACAACCAAAGAAAATTGGTGTACTGATTACATATAGAGATTTTTAGTTTTATTATATTATGGTCAGAGAATGAGGACTATAGATATTAAATCTTATTGGATTTTTGGAAGATTTATTTATGACCTAACGAGAGTTCAATTTTTGTAAACATTCCATGCATATTTATTATTTTTTAATTTTTTAATGTTTATTCTTTCTGAGAGAGAGAAAGAGACAGAGTGCAAGTGGAGAAGGGGCAGAGAGAGAGGTAACACAGAATCGGAAGCAGGCTCCAGGCCTTGAGCTGTCAGCATATAGCCTGATGCGGGGCCCGAACCACGAACCATGAGATCATGACCTGAGCCAAAGTCCGACGCTTAACCAACTGAGCCACCCAGGTGCCCCTCCATGTATGTTTTAAGAGTGTATATTTGATATCTAGTCTCTAAATGTTGGGTATACGGTTCACATATATCCCATTTGATCAAGCTTATTAATTATATTACATAAATCTTCTCTATTTTTAATAATTTTAATAGTTAATACATTCTCATGGTTTGAAAGTAAAAAAATATATCATAAAAGTATATTTCATCCCCACCCACATCCCTTCTACACACCCATACACCAATCCCTATGGTCTACAATAGTTATTTTTTGCATATTCTTTCCATGTCAATGCAAATACACGAAGACAAAGATATTAATTCTTATTATCACAGTCTTCCTTAGATACAAGGTAGCTACTGATATAGACTTTTCCTGGCTTTATTGAGTTAACAATATATCCTGGATATCTTTTCACGGCAGTACCTAGAGAGCATCTTCATTTTTGACTTGCATAGCAGTCTCTGGGTAGACACACCACAGCCTATCTAACCAAACCTCTGAAGAAGGACACGGATTGTTCCCAGTTTTTTTGGTATTACAAATCATCTGCCACAAATAACTGTGCCCCTAGGTCATTTTGTGCATGTGCAAGTTCTTTATTAATTTCAGACCCACTTGCATTCTTGATCTGACTTTCCATTATCCCACTTTCCTGGAACTCCGGGCATTCTGTTCATTATGTCTTCAGTCACTTGTGCATGGTGAGTATTTTCCTCATCCTCAGTGGGTCTTGTGTGTTCCATCAAACCTCGTTATGGACTAGCCCCTCCAGAGTATTGCTGTATTTACTTTCCCAGGCAAATCAAAAGTATCAGCAGCCCGGGACCCATTTTTTATTAAAGTTTCTGGCATGGGATTTCTCTAGACTTCTGGGTAGTATAAACTCAAACGTAAATCTATGTGAGACACAGGCCCTGAGTTTTTATTTCCCAAGGGAGGATTTTTCCCTCTGAGCCCAAGCAGAGACAGACCTAATTTCTTGTTATCTGGCTGAGCCAGCGGACACATTTTTTTCCTGATCCATATTCTCCCTGAGGGTGTGGCCCTCCAAGAATGTCAGCTTCAGACAGGGGTCTCATTCTAACTCCTTGCCTTGCGTGGCCCCAGGTCTCAGGTCCTGCCCCCACGTGGATGACTGGAGCTGCCAACTTCGTGCCTACCGTGCCTGCCTGGACAGCTACCACTCCCCACAACCGTCCCCACCTCCATTCCAGAAGCCCACACCAGGCGTTCATCCACCCCACTGGAGCTCTTAGTTCCCTCCTTACTCCTGGGGCCTGGTGATTTTCCTTTCTTGCTGGCACACTTGGATATTCATTTACATTTTTGCTATATTCTATCCAGGTGCTTGTGGCAGAAGATGGGATGTTTATCCATCATTCTCTTACCATCCATTTTCTCCCTGGTCCTTAACAGAGATGCCCATCACACTGTCACCTACCACAGTACCTGTCTGATAAACACAGGCAACTACTTCTTTGAACTGTGATATGAGGAGCTAGTGGAGAATCTCATGGATTCTAAGGCTTTCACAGGCTAAACACCACTCGCTATTGCAGTATCTCTGTTTGGTCTAAGATTCTGGCACAATGCTTTCATCTTTCCATTTTGTTGCCAAGGTTCTCCTATTCTGGTTAAAGAGTCATATAGATTACGGAGTTTTCATCAAAACCATTTAATACCTATTTTGGAAACGGCCGAGGATGGTGTCAATAGATTCTCATTTTAATCCCAGTATTTTCAGATGGAACATGAAATTAAGAGAGTTTAACCAACTTACTTTAGGCTGCACGTGTAGGAAAACTTTAACCAGGAGTGAAAGGCTGTTTCTGACTCCCCACACAAGCAGTGAGTGATTGGGATTTTTTTTATTAACATTGCTGCCCTTTTGTTCTTTATCATTAAGGCACTAAGAAGCTATTTTTCAGTGTCAGCCTATTATCTATAAACAGGGTGATAATCTGCACTCCCTTTGATCTTAGAATATTTTCCCTCTACCTCTTCCCTGACATGTAAGATTTACGTAATGTTGATACTTCCCTAATCTACTGACACTGGACTTGACGGGGCCCAAGCAATATTTCTTATGCCAAAGAGTAGCATAAATCCCCATTCCCTATGGAAATACTTCAGTTCTCGGGGCAAACGATTTATGTTTCAAGATGCTACAAGCAGAGTAGGAGATAGGAGCCCTCCTGGGACAAACATCTCCAGATTAGGGCTGGAGGTCCTTTTGACAAGCTCATGCCTTGCAGCTGTCCCAAAAATGTGCTGCTGGTCACTGAATGGGCTGTTATGGTGATGGAAGTGGGGCGGGGCGGGGCGGGGGGGGGGGGGGGGGGGGTGGGGCAGACAATAGAACTAGACCAGGACTGCAAAACGTTCAGTGGTTTTGTGTCTTCTATAATAAGCCTTGTTCAAAAGGCTACCCTTGTTCAAAAGTCCCCCTCAAGTCCAGTGTTAGTACCCTTTGGCACCTGGGTGGCTCAGTCAGTTAAGTCTCCGACTTCGGCTCAGGTCATGATCTTGCAGTTGGTGGGTTCGAGTCCCAAGTTGGGATCTCTGCTGTCAGCACAGAGCCCGCTTCAGATCCTCTGTCTCCCTTTCTCTCTGCTTCTCCCTCTCTCTCTCTCAAAACGAAATAAACATTTTTTTTTTTTAAGTTTACCCTTTGATCTAGGCTGGGAACATAAAGCTCCATCCCAATACAAAGCAAGCATCGTGGCATTGGAACAGTCTTTGTTTCTTCAATGTTATTCCAGGACACATAGAGTAACCAGTGCCCACATGGGGGTCCTGTCGTCCGTCCAAGATTGGTCATGCCCTTGGAGCTAGAACCAGTCAGGACATCTCCTCTCTCACCTGCTGCCCCCTTTGCAAATTTGCTTCTGAGATAGAAACACGAAATAAAATTCTCTAAGGAGAACGCTTTGATAACCCAGAGTCAGCAGGGGAAATGCTGAGTTGAGGAAGAGAAAATTCAAAAAGTCACCAACAAACAAAAAGAATATGTGTCAAAATGAGATGGCATTTCCAGCTGTTCCATCGTGCCTGCTCAAGAGAGATGGATACTTCTCAGTCAGCACGATGGTACATTTGCTCCACCATAATTCTCTGATACTTAGAACTGACCTGGAAGGCGAGTGCAAGAGTAGCGTGAGCCATTCTGAGTACGCAGCATTTTTAATTCCATTCCCTTGGGGAAGTTGAAAGACAGGCCACTACCATTTGCATAGGCTGGAAGTAATTTGATTTTGTTACGTTTCTTTCAAAACACAGAATTACAGAATCATAAAATCTCAAGGTTGGAAGTGAACTTAAGGCTATTTAGTCCGGGGGTACCTGGGTGGCTCAGTCAGTTAAGCATCCAACTTCAGCTCAGGTCATGATCGCACGGTTCGTGGGTTCAAGCCCCGCATCCGGCTCTGTGCTGACAGCTCGGAGCCTGGAGCCTGCCCCAGATTCTGTGTCTCTTTCTCTCTCTGCCCCTCCCCTGCTCATGCTCTGTCTCTCTCAAAAATTAAAAAAAAAAAAAAATAATGAACGATAAAAAATAAAATTTAAAAAAGTTATTTAGTTCATCCAGTTCGGGGGTCCTCTTCATAATATCCCTGCCAACTGGTTACATAAGCTCTGTTTTGAAAGCTGCAGCGATAGGGAGCTTGCCTTCCTTGAGGAAGACTAAAGGGACCATCCTTTCCCTGCTGTGAGGAGAAAGAGACTTCTCAGGGAAGGTCACCATTTTCTAAAAAACCAAGTTTTCTACAAATTCATACGAAGCCCACTATAGTGTAGCAGACCCCTCGGCTCCCTCACTACCCTGTGATTCACCTCTCAGGAGCTCCCCAAACCTGTCCCCTTTGTCTCAGATCCCATCCTTCCACTTCTTCCCACTTCTCACCAGGCATCCTCACTTCTACATGTACTGAGGAAATCAAGACCCCTGGACAAAAACCATCAGCTTCCTTTTAGTTCTCCCTCATTGCTTATGTTTTTCCTTCTCCCTGTGCTCAAGCAAGAAGCATCTCTCTTCTTGTCCCAAGGGAAACCTTCCTCTCCCTGTGCGGGGGTGGGGTTTATGGAGACAGTATGTCTCAGCCTTTTTCTACCTGTTGTGCTGTGGGTATTTTCTCATCCGCCTGATATGTAAGAGTGGCTCAGCTGGTTTCTGGATTTTTTTCAGAAGGAATTGCTCCACGTGTGGCTGTAGATTCGGTGTGACCATGGGAGAAGGTGAGTTCGGGAGCCTCCTAAGTCACCATCTTGGACCAGAACAAGTAAGTCTTCCTCTCTTGCTGGAAATCACACACCTACAGTCCTGTGTTAGATCTGAACGACCAGGCAGATGCCCTCTTTCCCATAGCTCCGACTTCTCCACCTCTTCCGAACCATTCTCCTCAGCCTGTACATATTTTTCCTATACTTAAAAATAGCCTCTCTTCACTGGCTGCCCCGTTCATCTCTCTTGCCTCATCCTTCTTGTATTAGTTAGGATAGGCTAGGTTATGCTGCAGGAACAAACAGCTCCAAAGCTAACACAACAAAGATTTGGTTTATTTTTCCTCACTCAGGCCAAACCCACTACAGGTCATCATGACTTTCTAGAGCAACCATCTTCCAAGCAGGGACCCAGCAAAGCAGGCTGCTTTAATCTTGTGTCTCCCCCTCTCCTTAACCCACTTGCCACAGCAGGAGGAGAGAAATCCCCCTCCTATCTCTGTGGAAATAGGAAACGTTCCTCCTGTGTGCTAGGAAGGACAGAATTAATGGAAATAGAAAGTCACTAGAAGGTTTTTACCATAACTTCACCAACTTTTCTTGGATACAGAGTCAGTGTCTGCCAAGTCCACTTCCTTGCTTCCTAGTTGTACTTTAATCCTTGAAAATGGCTTCTGCCCCACTCTCTACAGAAAATACTTCTTCTCCCATTGACCAGTGGTGAAACTTAGAATCTTGGCTTTTCCCACTTGGGTCACAGGAACTCAGCCTCCTGTAGCACCTGCTTCGCTGGGCTATGCTTTAATGTTTTGTTCTGGATTTTTGTTCACAGTCACTATAAGAAACAACCAGAATTAATTTTCTGCACTATGAAATTTTTACTGACAAATTAGTCTATCGTATGCCCCTATTTTCCTTATGTAAATCCTAAGGGAAAGATAAGTTTAAAGCTTAGGGTCAACTAAGTACCATCCCTCCTAAGAAAATATATTCACATCTTTTCTAGAATGTTCCATGTTTTGCTTTTTATCCTTGTTTCCAAAAACTCAGAACCAAACCATATGATCCATATTAATACCAATACTTATACAGACATCCAAATCAGAAAGAAAGGACTAAAATTATCTGCATTAGCAGGTGATATGATCTTTAATATAGAAAATCCTAAAGATTCCACCAAAAAACTGTTAGAACTGATCAACGAATGCAGTAAAATTTCAGGTTCCAAAATCAACATATAGAAACAAGTTGTGTTTCTACACACTAGCAAATGAAACATCTGAAAAGGAAAGAAAACTATCCCAGTCACACAAACAATAAAATACTTAGGAATAAATTTACCCAAGGAGGTGAAAGATCTGTACACTGAAAACTACAAGACTCTGATGAAAGAAATTGAGGACATGAACAAATAGAAAGATCTCTTGTATTTATGGATCGAAAGAATCAATATTGCTAAAATGTCCATATTACTCAAAGCCATGTATAGACTCAGTGCAATCCCCATCAAAATTCCAATGACACTGTTCACAGAAATAGAAAACACAATCTTAAAATTGGTATGGAATCGCAAAAGACTCCAAACAGCCAAAGAAATCCTGAGAAAGGAGGCACCTGGATGGCTCAGTCAGTTTAAGCCTCTGACTTTGGCTCAGGTCGCGATCTCACAGTTCATGAGTTTGTGCCCCATGTCGAGCTCTGTGCTGACAGCTCAGAGCCTGGAGCCTGCTTCGGATTCTGTCTCCTCTCTCTGCCCCTCCCCCACTTGTGCTCTGTCTCCCTCTCTCAAGAATAAATAAACATTTTTTTAACGTTTATTTATTTTTGAGACAGAGAGAGACAGAGCATGAATGGGGGAGGGGCAGAGAGAGAGGGAGACACAGAACTGGAAGCAGGCTCCAGGCTCGGAGCCATCAGCCCAGAGCCCGACGCGGGGCTCGAACTCACGGACCGTGAGATAGTGACCTGAGCTGAAGTCGGACGCTTAACCAACTGAGCCACCCAGGCGCCCCAAGAATAAATAAACATTAAAAAAAATTAAAAAGAAATCCTGAGAAAGAACAAAGCTGGAGACATCACAGCTCCTGCTTTCAAACTATACTATAAAGCTATAAAACAGAATGGTACTTGCATAAAAATGATACATATATCAGTGGAACAAAATAGAGAGACCAGAAATAAACCTCTGCATATATAGCCAACTAATATTTGACAAAGGATCCATGAATACTCAATGGGGAAAGGCTGGTCTCTTTAATAAATGGTGCTGGGAACCTGAATGACCACACGCAGAAGAATGAAATTGGGCCCCTATCTTACACTGCTCACAAATGTGAGCTCCAAATACATCAAAGGCTTAAATACAAGAACTGAAACCGTAAAACTCTCAGAATAAAACACAGGGGGAAGACTCCCTGACATTGGTCGTAGCAATGATTTTTTTGGATATGACACCAAAAGAACAAGGAAAGAAATGCAAAAATTGACAAGTGGGACTACAATAAACTAAAAAGCTTCTGCACAGCAGAGGAAACCCTCACAAAATAAAAAGGCAACCTGTGGAATGGGAAAAAACATTTGCAAAGCATGTATCTGATAAGTGGTTAATATCCAAAATATTCAAAGAACTCATACAACTTCATAACAAATAAAAAAAATAAACAATCTGATTTAAAAATGGGCAGAAGTTCTGAATAGAAATTTTTCCAAAGGAGACATGCAAATGGCCAACACGGAAAGAACTCACAGCATATTAACCCTAAGAAAGCATCCAGCTGGGGAAGTGCATTAATTTGCTGGGACTGCTGTCACAAAATACCCCAGACTGGAAAGCTGAAACAACAAATTACTTTCTCACAGTTCTAGAGGCTGGAATTTAAAGGTCAAGGTGCCTGCAGGTTTGGTTTCTTCTGAAGCCTCTCTCCTTGGCTTGCTGAGGTCCACCTTCTCACTGTCCTCACATGGCCGTCCTCTGTGCACATCTACTGTCTCTCTGTGTATCCAAATGTCATCTTCACATAAGGACACCAATCACACTGTAGTAGGATTCACCCTAATGGCCTCCTTTTTTTTCTTTTTAATGTTTATTTATTTTTGAGAGAGAGAGAGAGCGTGAGAAGCGGAGGGGCAGAGAAGGAGTCACAGAATCCGAAGCAGGCTCCAGGCTCTGAGCTGTCAGCACAGAGCCGGACACGGGGCTCAAACTCATGGACCGTGAGATCATGACCTGAGCTGAAGTCAGACACTTAACTGACTGAGCCACCCAGACGCCCCAACCTAATGGCCTCCTTTTAACTTAATCGTCTCTTTAACAGTCTTACCTCAAATATAGTCACAGCCTCAGGTACTGACTGGGGTTTGGGGATTCAACATGTGATTTTGGGGGACACAATTCAGCCCGTAACAGACAGGGTGAGTTTCTCCCTTTCTAGTCTTTACTGCATCTTCGCCTCCTCCCCATCTTGCTAACGGCTACTCTTCATCTCCCCAGGGTGGGCTGAGAGAGAGGAGGCAGCGAGAGTGGAAACGTTCTCACTCCCCTGCTTCTGTGGGGATTTTCTTTGCTGCTTCTCAGAGCCACCCCCCTCCCCACATCACTACAAAGTGCTCATTGCAGTTCCCTTGACGGGGTGAACACATCACCATCCCGGCTCATCAGTGCCTTCCCTCTTCAGGCACAAGGAATTTGCAAGACCTCCAACTCCTTCCTGCTAAAGTCCACTCCCTCCACACATCCCTGCCCTTGACTTGTGAGAAGAGCATGCTTCTGGAATACTGACCTCCAGGTGGTGGCAGGGGAGTCTGTGGGCACAGGAGGACAGGGGCTCAGACACAAGCCAGGCACAGAGGGAATCCGGGTGTGGGTAAGAGCTAAGCACAGATGGTAGGGGGTGCGGGTGTAGACAGGGGTGGGCCAGGTACTCTGAGAGCAGGTGGTTGGGGGTATAGAAGAGAGGCAGCTGGGGTGCCTGGGTAGCTCAGTCAGTTGAGTGTCTGAGTTCGGCTCAGGTCACGATCTCCCAGTTCGTGGGTTCAAGCCCCGCGTCGGGCTCTGCGCTTACAGCTCGGGGCCTGGAACCTGCTTCGGATTCTGCCTCCCTCTCTCTCTGCCCCTCCCCCACTCATGCTCTGTCTCTCTCCCCCAAAAATAAATAAACATTAAAAAATTTTTAAAAAGAAGAAGAAGAAGATAGGCAGCTAAAGGTAGTACTGTCCTACTGACGCATAAGCAGTCTTTGTGTGTCTCACCCTGACACAAAGGCTGCTTATGCGTCAGTAGGACAGAGTCACTTCGCAGAGAAATTTCTCTTCTCTTCAAACCAGAGGCGTGTGTGTCGAGCCCACAAGCCCGCTAACAACCGCTAACATTTAACGAGTGTGTATTTGGTGACAGGCACTGTGTGAAGCACTTCATACACACACACTAACTCATTTAACCCTCCCGGCTCTGGGCCGTGTATTCTCTCAGTATCCCCATTTGGCAGATGAGGAAACTGAAGCACAGAGCGGTTGTGTAATACCCCCGGGGTCACACAGCGGGGAAGCACTGGAGCTGGAATTACACTGGGCAATTTGCTTCCAGAGCCCATGCGATCAACTACCGGGATATCCTCCCTCCCAAAGGAGACAGTCACTCACCACCGTGGCTCTGTGGTCACCCGCAGGAGGAGATGGCGGGGAGGAGGGCACGGTGGGAGCTGGCCGCCACCTTCCCCAGCTTCTGTCACAAGAGCCATGGGTTTGGACTTGGCCTTTCTCCTCTTCTGCTTCTGGTGACAGTCAGTGGGTGGCTGTGAGAGACTCCCCCCTACATCCCGGTTTCCTTCCACACCCGGCATAGACTAGGGTACCTACAGATCTCTGTTCAGCTGAAACTCGACTTTAATTTGCCAACGGTATGCAAAGCTTGGGCAAGTCCCCCTCCTCTCTAGAAAATGTCTAGACGAAGCAAGCATCATGAAACACGATGCATTGCTCAGTGTTCTCTCTCCCTTTCCTTCCGATTCAGAAGTTCTCAACCCTGGCTGTTCATTAAAAACATTTGAATAACTCTAAAAAAAATACCTATGTTTGGGCCCTCCAATCAATTAAATCAGAATGGGGGTGCGGATCGGGTGATTCTTGTGCACAGCCAGTCTGAGAACCACTGTTCAGTCTCCCCATTACCATCCCACTCAAAGCCATATGCCAAGACTATTTATTTCTCTCCTCAAGCAAAGGAAATCAGATGCACTTTGCTGTGAATGGTTTTAGAAGAACTTGATTTTCCCAAGACCATTTTTGCCCAGACCAGCCCTAGATGGGATGTTGGGGGTTGGGCAGCCTGATCCTCAGGCCCCTGAGTGGTCTGGCAGGCTAAGGGGGAGGTGTGGTACAAACTCTGGGGAAATTTCATGGCAATACGGCCCATTCATCTCCCAAACACCCATGCCAGCTGAGTGAGGCCCACGGCCCTGCTGCAGAAAACCCTCATCAGTCAAGTGGTCCAGGCGGGGACAGGGCCCAGCGCTCGAGTGGAAGGAGTTCCAGAATTTATCATTTTGTTCTGTGCAGTGTTGGCACCTGGCAGATCGGAGTCCTCTCCCAGAGTCTTATAAGTAATGGAAAATGAGAAATTTTCCTCCACAGAAATGGAGGGAGTTACAAGGAGCCATGATTTCAGTTCTGGGCTCGATCCAGCCCAGAGAGAAGTTCCCCTTACACAGACAGCTGCTTGTCAAGTACAAGGACACAGGTGAAACAACAGGAAGGGCCCTAGACCTGCAGGTCGAGAGAACAGATGTGAAGGCCAGTGCTGCCCTCCCCTCCCTCCCTGAAGGTATGGTCAGGCCTCCCCATCTCCCGGGCCTTTTCCTCCCAATCTGCAATGAGCATATCAGAACCATGAGCCCTGAGATGCCCCCCGCACCAAGGTGCTGGGATTTCTCCCTTCCCGTGGGAGGGAGCTTTTCTCTCCCACCTACTCATTCTGGAACAACCAGCAAGATTCATGGACAGTACCTACCCTTGAGAAACTTACCCTGTGAACGCGGAGACATGTCCTCTGGAGAAGCTGAGCTTTGTTTAGCATCTCTTCATTGCCAGAAGTGTGACCCTGAAGGAAAGGGTGTGGCTCCACGGGCCTTCCCCCGTGTGATGAGTTCTGGGCTCCAGTTGGAAGGGAAGGTTCTGGAATTCTGGCTAGGACGCCGTCCTTACCCAGAAACCTTGTGAGCACAGATCTGGCAAAAACTCCACCCCCAACATTTTAAAGTAGAAACTCAAAAACACAAAACACTTGAAAGATTTTTTTTTTTAATCTCTATTTATTTTTGAGAGAGAGAGAGAGAGACAGAGTGCAAGCGGGGGAGGGGCAAAGAGAGGGGGAGACACAGAATTCGAAGCAGGCTCCAGGCTCCGAGCTGTCAGCACAGAGCCTGACGCGGGGCTCAAACTCACGAACAGTGAAATCATGACCTGAGCCGAAGTCAGACGCTTAACTGACTGAGCCACTTGGGCACCCCTGAAAGATTCTTTTTTAATTGAGCAAGAATTAAAATATAACCAGAATAATTAGCCAAGGTATGTAATGCTTTTTTGTGTTGGAACAGTTTTAGACTTCAGAAGAGTTGGAGAGATAGTACAGAGTTCCCCTACTCCCTTCACCCAGCTCCCCTCATGTTCGCACTGTACGTGACTAGGGGACATTTATCAACACTGAGAGTTCAATGTTGGCACATACTATTAGCTAAATTATAGACTTTATTTGGATTCCACTAATGTCCCTTTTCTATTCCAGCATGCAGGCCAGGAGACCACCTCATTATAGCTCCTCGGCGTCCTACCGTCTGTGACAGTTTGTCAGTGCCTGCTAATCTAAATCAGGGCTTCTCGGCCCCGTCTGTCCACTAGAATCACCTGGGAAGCCTTTAAAAGGCACCGAGGCCGAGCCGCGCACCCATCGCATCCGAGTTGCTGGGTTCAAACAGAATTAGCATCGTTTTTTCCTAAAGCTCCAGGTCATTCTGATACTCGGCCAGCCAGAGTTGAGATACACTCAAACATCAGAATTCCTACTCGTCCAGCCAAAGTCCTTCCTGGTACGGACAAATGACTGTTTCTAAATAAATGTTTAATGACCTATGAATATTTAAATACATTTCTTACACAGTGCTTACGAGTGCCTTATAACTATTTAATCAAATCAGAACATTACAGATAAAGGTTAAGTCCCTTTTAATTATCCCTCGATTATATTTTCTTGCCTTCTCTAGAGAGACAGACACTCGCCCTTTTGACTGGCTTGTACATTACAGACCCTTTTTGATTTTTCACGAAAACATTAGGAAATGAAGTGGCCTCGTGTGTTTGTATTCCGAATGGCATCACGTATGTAACAGTCTGCAATGTGTGTTTTCACCCGATATTATTTCTTTCTAAGTTTTTGCTCTTGCAAGTCTCTGCCACCACCAGCGAGCGCCCTTAGGTGTGGGAGCGTCAGGTGTTAGCGTGCTCCGAAACGCGTAGCATCTATGCACCTAAACGCAGCGCCATCTGCTTTCCTGCACGTCTCTAAGAGGAAAGGTATGCAGGAGCAGAAGCGCCAGACCTCAGATGTTGCGGGGGTCTGCATGTGTTGTCTCTGTGGATATCATCTTGTCACATCCCAACCAGTGTTGTCACATCCCAACCAGTTTTGCCAGCCGATTTTCAACTTCTTCTGCCAGAAGCGGGGTACGAGAGCGCCGAGTTCCCCTTTGCCAGTGCTAGAGATTCACCAAACTTTTTTGTGTTTGCCAACAAAGAGGCCGTACGTGATGCGGCATTCTTTTCATTTGCATTCAAGCACCTATTTTTAAAAAGCCTTTTTATAAATATCAGTATTTTAAAAAATACCAAACAGAACTACTTTAATAAAACACCGGAGTTGAAAGAGACCTCAGTGATCATAGAGTTCAACCCCTTTGTTTGAAGAATCTTTTTATGGTATATAAATAATACACGGACACATTATCATGGTGAAATTTGAAAATCGAAGTATTGTTGTTAATTATTTTTTTAATGTTTATTTATATTTGAGAGAGAGACAGAGACAGAGCGCAAATCTGGGAGGGGCAGGGAGAGACACACACACAGGATCCGAAACAGGCTCCAGGCTCCAAGCTGTCAGCACAGAGTCCGATGTGGGGCTCAAACTTACGAACTGTGAGATCATGACCTGAGCCAAACTCAGATGCGACTGAGCCACCCAGGCGCCCCGTGAAAACTGAAAACAAATTACAATGTGTTGAATAAAAAGCAAAAGTCTTTTATGTCCTCTCTGATCCCCATCTTAGGAGATAAACTGATGTTAATGGTGGGTATTTCGTGATGGCCCATTTACTGCATCTGTACATGCATATAAAATAAAGTGGGCACTGATGGCATTTTACATAAGAGGGACACAGCTCTATGTGTTTGTTCATAATTATTATTTTCTCTTAACAACACGTCTTAGAAATCTTTCCATATCATACACAGAGAACTACTCCATTTTTAACTGCTGCATAATATTCTATAGTATGGGATAGATTTGCTATGTACTGCTGCATAACAAATTACCCCTCAAAATTTAACAACATACACGAATCATCTCATACAGTTTTTAAGGTCAAGAACCTGGAAACAGCTCATCCTGGTGGCTCTGGATCCAAGGCTCCCAAGAGGTTATGGTTGAGCTTGGGGCCAGGGCTGTATGCAGCTGAAGACTTGACTGGAGTTAGAAGACGGGCATAGAAGGTGGCACACTTCTCTGAAGGGCTGTCGGCAAGAGGATTGAGTTCTCCTCCACATGGAGCTTTCTACAAGGCAGCTTCCCCAGTGGTGAGCGAGAGAGAGAGAACTCAAGATGGAAGCCGCTGCTTTTTTATAATCTCAACTTAAGAGTAGCCTGCCTTCACTTCTGCCACGCACTATTAACTATCGATCATGCGACCCGACCCTGGTGCACTGTGGGAAGGGACTACACCTGGGGGAATACCGGGATGCAGGACTCATTGATGGCCATTTTGAAGGTTGACAATTGCATGGTTACCATGGGTTGCCATGGTGGTCTTCGAGTCTTCCTGATCACATGCAACACTGCCAGGAACACCCTTGGCCATGCTTCTTGATGCACATGCACTTCTCTCCTGGCCCTAGAAGTAGAATTGCTGCAATTCCTTCATTTTCAAAGGGGAAGTTGAAACTAGAGAAAAGTGACTTCTCTAAGGTCACATTGCTAATCGCCTGCAAACCTCAGATTACAACTTCAGCCACCTGACTTCCAGTCCATTCCATTTCCAGAGCCATTTTGCAAGCAAGGTAAATATGGGCTGAGATTTCAACTAGTAACCTGAGATAAAGCCTGGCTGATAATTGCAAACGGTCAGTTCCCAGAATACCAACAATACATGTAACAGCTAATCTTGCTTTATAATTGCAAAATATATATCGCTGTGCTCAAAGGCTAGATCAGCCAATGCATGAATGCCTAGATGGCCTTGGTTAAAAAGAAGCTGGTGGAAACAAGGAATCACTTCCATGCCATGAGTAGCAGAAACACTGCAGTCAGGCAGACTTGTGTTTGAATCCCGGATCTAGCTCTGCGACTGTGGGCGAGCCACATAATTCCTCTGACCCTGTTTCTTCATCTGGAAAATGGGAATGCGTGGAGCACCTACTGGACAGGGCTGTCCTGAGGATTACATGTAATGATGTGTGTGATGCGTCAGCACAGGGTGTGGCCGACTCCATGAAGGAGGCTGCCATTCTCTGTCTTCTTCCTGGCTGACCTGCCTCAATTATCCATCCAGCTTCCTGAATGAATGAACTCTATTTTCTAAAAATATATAGCACCTGCAGAGCTCATTTTATTCCATTTCCCACCTCCTCCTGATTCTCTTCTGTAGCCAGGAACCATTATTTTGTGATCTGTGTTTTCTGTTGCCAACTATCCGGGTTTTTGATGCATGGAGCAAGATGTGGGCATGAAGTAAGTATGGAGCCCAGTGAGGAGCCCTCTAGCCAGCATACAATGCTCTTCCTGCCCCTTGTGTGGGTGTTAGATGTACACGCCATTGTCCCTGCAGGCACAGCCTGGATCCTCCTCACCTCTGTGACTCTAGTGCTGGCATGGTGCCCAGCACCTCAGAAGGGTCTGGAATGAATGAATGAACGAATGAATGAATGAAGAGAGACCAAGTTAACCAAATCAAGTGAAACCAGGTTCATCACAAAGGACATCAGAAACTCACCTGGATTCTGATTTGAAATGTAAACGGATTGGGGGATGTGGAATACCTTTGAGTCCTCAGATGTCCAACAGAAGGAAGGCTGGGGTAGAGGGAAGGGGAAGAGTGTGGAGGTAGTTTTCCACATGGTGGGTATAAGGAGCCCTTGGCACATGCAGAGGTAGGATTTGAGAGAGAGACCCATGACTTTGCCAGTTGATTAGCAAGTGGGCTTCTGGCCACAGACCACTGGATTTCCCTGAGCTTCAGGAGAGCAGCTCTGAGACCTGTACTGTTTTTCACAATCTAAAGGCCACACAACGTTTCCGGCCAGAGCCAGACAAGGACAGAGATGTAAAGGGGAATTTTCAGATGTCCCGGGCAAGTGATTCTCAAAGCCAAAACCGGAAGAGGACAAATACCTTCTCCCTTCCAGGATTCTGATGGGTCAAAAGACATCGGCACAGGGAACGCCTGAGTTTGGTTTCCCCCTATCACTGCCTCCTCAGCCCTGAGGAAGACCCCACCCCTGGGAGGAGGCCAGCTCAATGGCTCCTCCTTTGCTTGGGCTGGGCCCATCAGCCGCTCTTGCTGGTCTAGAGGAAGGGGCGCCCCTGGAGGGTGAGAGGGGCAGCGCTGGGGCCGGCATGGTTGAGATCACTCCTAGCAAGGCTCTGTCTAGGGCACGCCGGGCACTAACCATGACAAGTAAAGGCACGGACAGGCCGACGCTTCGTAGTACACTCTCATTACAAACCCTTTCGCTGCTCTTCCTCAGGAAGCTTCCTGTCGGAAGATAAATGTTCTGACTGTGATCAAACAGATTTATATTTATTTACTTTCCTTTCCTCCCAAGCCTGAGCCAGCCTGGGCAGGTCAAAGGGCAGGATTCCAAGCAGCCAAGATGGTCTCCGGAGAAGCCTGGAATTTCCCTATAGACATAGTGTGACAGAATAAAGGCAGGATCTCCTGGCACCCAGGGCAGAGGATTGCCAGCATCCCAGGACTCCTTAGCAAGTGGGGCACCTCTCAGGGCAGGAAGAGGCCTCCAGCTGTTTGGGGAACCTGGCCATCAGTTTCTGAATCTCTGATTTCAAGAAGCCTGAGGGTCTTATGTTGCAGGAACATGAAACAAACATAGAGACAATTACAACCCAAATCCACTTTCCTTCAAAACGGTGCCCAGGCTAGGGGCGCCTGGGTGGCTCAGTTGGTTAAGCGTCTGACTTCAGCTTAGGTTATGATCTCGCAGTTTGTGAGTTCGAGCCCTGAGTCGGGCTCAGTGCTGACAGCTCACAGCCTGGAGCCTACTTCGGATTCTGTGTCTCCTCCTTTCTCTGCCCCTCCTATGTTCGTGCTTTGTCTCTCTCTGTCTCTGTCTCTCAATAATAAATAAACGTTAAAAAAAAAAAAGATTAAAAAAAAAAAAAACAGTGCCCAGGCTGAAGGAAGGGAAGGCAGTCATGTACTGGGTAAGCCGCTGCTTTAGCTATGTTGTAACTGGACCTTTAGAACTGACTACAAGGTTTCTCATGTGACTTCTCATAGAAGTTCTACTAAGTTCCTGAAAATCCCTTATCAGATGCTGCCAGGAAACAGGGGCTTCCACAAAAATGCCTGTGCTGAGCAACTGAAAATCATTCCAAAACTCAAACTTAAAAAATAATTTATTTTAGGGGCGCCTAAAATAAATGGCTCAGTCTGTTAAGCATCTGACTCTTGATCTCAGCTCGGTCTTGATCTCAGGGTCATGAGTTCAAGCCCCGCACTGGGCTCCACGATGGGCATGGAGCCTGCTTAAAAAAATAATATGGGGCACCTGGGTAGCTCAGTTGGTTAAGCATCTGACTCTTAATTTTGGCTCAGGTCATGATCTCACGGTTTGTGAGTTCAAGCCCCACATCAGTGCAGAGCCTGCTTAGGGTTCTCTCTCTCCTCTCTCTGCCCCTCCCCTGCACTCTCTCTCTCTTTCTCAAGACAAATAGCTAAACATTTAAAAATAATAATAATTTATTTTACTAGTTTGGTTGTAAAACTTCCTAAAAACACTGCACTCAGCTTAATGTCCTTAAGCAAATCAATTGCAAATCACTTGGTACCACGGGGACCACCGGATCTGGGCTGTGACAGTCACCTTCAGACTTGCTAGGGATGGTGGGGCAGGTGTCCCTCCCCTCCCCAGAGAAGGTCGTGCTTTAGAGCTCTTGTGGCTATTAACTTTTTATAGTTTTGCAACCTGCCCCCTGGTCAACCTGTTACCATGCCACCCCACGGCAATTTCTTCACCGCTTCCAGGACGAAGCAAGAATGTGGGACACGGTTGAGTGGCTGAGGGGGCTGGGAAGGAGGTAAGGGGGTGTGGTTCTGCCCCTCGTCCTCCACCCTAATGTCCTCAACCCTACCGTGTGCCGGCTCCTCATCTGAAACATAGGTAATTAGAAAAGAGAATTCCGTAAGGCTCCGAGGCTTTGTAATTCTCACGAAACGCTCTAGAGTGATCGCAGACTCAGTAGTTCCACTCAAAAGATGACACCATGCTCACCTGTTTAGCTGCCTCCCTCTTCTTACAAACGGTGCACTCCTGAAGGGCAGGGATCGTCTTGTCCGCATGCTCCAGTGCCGGGCAGGTAGCTGGCCTGTGGTCCCATGAGGCTGGACACACAAGTGGACTGAGCAGTCGAGACCTGATTCTCTCCAGTTGTGAACCTCTCATCTGTCTGCACAGCTGGGATGCGAGCTCTCTGGGAGCGAGTGATAGATCTTTTCTTCATGGGATCTCCAAGCAGGGCTGCTGGTCAGCCAGAAGGCACTGGAATGCCCGGGCCAGTTGTTCAAGTACTGAAATACTTCGTGCAGTGGCTGTCTGGGCCCCGGAGAGCCCCCCACCCCAGGTTCCCAGCATCTCCTCCAGGGCCCCCTCCCCACCGTCTGGCTGCTAACGGATGATCCCCGGCCTGGCAGGGCCTCCAGGACTCCGCTCCAGCTCCAACCTTCTGACTGGTCAGTGTATGTTGTTAAATCTCTAAATGATGGGCCAGCCAGATGCAGATGATGGGGGACGCAGCGGGTGCCTGGTTAAATGCTGTTATGTGAGAATTGATGTTTGTAGGCTCTGGTCTCATGGTGGACTCAGGGAGCTCTCAGCAAGGAAGTGGGCAGTGAATGCTGCCCGACCTTGAGAAGACATGTGTATGGGATCCCCAGCTGGACAGACCTCTACACCGCCAGGTGAAGGAAGAATGCAGTCCTTGTGGCCCCCATCCCTGTCCACCCATCCATCTGTTCATCCATCCACTGTTTGGGTACCACACTTCGGGTACATCAGCTCCAGGAAGGCCAGAGAGGTCATGCAGTACAACAAGGCACACTGGAGGAAGGGCAGGGGGGAAGGAGAGTAGGAAGAGGACAGACTCAGTGCTGGGGTTGGGGGGCAGCTGAGCCCCTGCCCTGTGGCCACACCTCTCAGAGCCTGTATTTCCTCTCCTGCACAATGGAGAGTTAAAGCCTGCTTTCCAGCTTCTTGTGAGACCTGGTGAGTCTAACACAGAGTCTGACCCCGTACCCACGGGTGGGGCTTCCCCTCGGGATGGAATTTTATCCTGATAAATCGGGACTTTGAAAAGGTTACACAAGTATGTTCCGTCTGTGAAGGCACATCAAGCCATATACTTAAGCACGCTATTCTGTACGTAAAGTCTATGTCGTAAAAAGCTAACTAAAAACGCCAAACATGTTCTTAGGCATCGAAAATATTGTCAATTAAAAAAAAAGTTGAGATGGTGAAAAAAATGGCTGAGTCAAATCCAAGATTTTAGTCCTAGGGAAAGGTCCTCAGGTAGGTCACTTTCAATTCTGAATTTCTGGCTTCAGCATGGGAGGGTGTGAGGGTATAAAAAGCATCCTGGATATACTTTTCTCCCTGAAGCAAGTATTTGACAGGTACTTGCCAGCAACAGCAGGGCTGGAAAAATAAAAGTCTATGAGCAGAGCAGTGATGATGAGGGGGCCGGGGCGGGTGTCCACTGGGCCTTGGACAGACACAGCTGGCAGAGCAAACACTGAGTCAGATGGGGCTGGTTATGCAGAGATCGACGCGGGCTAAAGAGGGAAGGGGTGAGTGGTGAGGTCCTCAGCACGCACTCAGAGGTGGGCCTTGGCTAATTGGATCTAACGATCGATCGTTCCACTTCTGATCCAGGAAGTGCTGTGATACTGACCTTGAAGGCTCAGAGACGCGTGTCTGGGACACAGTGAAGTCGACAGCTGAAATCCCAGACAGTGGAATTTCTAGTGTTTCACCAGGGCAGGGCGGCGGAGCGGGGAGACGGCTCTCAGGCCTTTATAGTTTAAAAGGACAAGGACGAGGGGCTGCAGGACCTGCCGTTTCACATCTGCGTCTTTCCACTTCAGAAGGTTTACGTTCTTCCCATCTTGGCCAGTCTTCAGCTCTCGGGCTGGCGTGTGGCAAGGCAGCGAGTCCCTGTGTTCACCAAAGACAGCTTGTTCCCTTGAGCTTATTTGAAAGCAAGCTGTTTGAAACTCAGTGTGCATGACCCACGCGAGCCATGCCCTAAGCAGGGCTGAGTGTGTCGAGCAGAGTGTGTTCAGTTAAAGGGGATCCCTTTTAACTGTCGGTGGCACACCGACGACTGGGGCGGAAGAAGGACACTGAGAGAGGGCACAGGGGGTCTTGGAGACGGGCTAGACTCTGAGAGGCAGCGGTGGGGAGGGTCTTCCAAGACAAGGACCAGTGTAAGCAAAGGTATGGTGGGGGCGGGGGTGAGGGGCAAGGCAGGTTCAGGGCCAGGGCAAGGCCTGAGCTGTGTGAGGAGACCGCTGTCGGGAGCCACGCATGAATGCCAAGAGGCTCACAGGACATCCGTGTTCCTGCAACCGGGACACTCGGGGATGGAAACAGGTGGAATCCCTCCAGCACTTCTCTTTGCTGCTCCTCCCCAGGTGGAGCAGCCCAGAGCCTGGCGAGGCCACACCTGTCTCCAGGTAGATCCAAGAGACAGAGAGCCCCCTTCCCCACTGCTGGGGAAAGGAAGGCGGAATCTGCATCGGCACCTAAGACTGCCTGGGGCTTCCGAGAAGCTTCAGAGAGAGAGGACTCCTCCTGTCCTGGGCAAAATCTTCAGAGCAATGGACCCACACTTGTTCAGACACGGGTACCGGCATACAACCGCACACTACAGCTCCTGGGGCGGGGGTGGGGGGAGCAGAAAGGGTCCAGCTTGAAACCAGGGCAGTCAGAATTCAGAGCAGCCAGCCCATCCCCTGCAGGTTCATTCTTCTGGATACCAGATGGGAGGGACAGAAAGAGGTCTCCTAAAAGCAAAAAGGAATGAGAGCCGGGGAGCATTCAGCTGTGGCGGCCATGGCTTGTTGGTCCTGGGATCTGTCCTCCTCTGTTCCCTGGGCCACTCAGAATAAAGACTACATTTCACAGCGTTTCAGATATGGCCAAGTGACTAACATCTAGTCCAGAGATAAGTGCCCCTTCAAAGATATTTTCTTAAAGGGAATGGACGTGCCTTTCCTTCCCTTTTTCTCCTTCATGGTGGCTGGAATGTGGATATAATGGCTGGAACTGGAGCAGCCATATTGGGCCATGAGGTAATCTTGGGATTGAAGATATATATAGAAAAGCAACAAGACTGAAAGACTGAAAGGCTTCATGGTTCCTTGACCCCATGAAGCTGCTATGCTGACCCTAGGCCATCTACCTCTGGATATTTCTATGAAAACAAGTAGCCTTGTATTTTGCTTAAGCCATTTGCTATCTTGAATTTCCCTGGTCTTAACAGTCAAACTTAATACTAAATATTACACTGTTTCTCAAGGTGCAAATCCGACCTCCTCCAAGAAACATGCCCAGAACTTTGCAGTTGGAACCAACATCTCCCTCTCCTGGACCGCCGTCCTAACACTGGGTACTGCTGCTCACAGAGCCCTTTCACATGCATTAGTTTATTCATTTCATGTTTTCTGTACTGCAACCTTAGGGAGGTATTATTGCCAGCATACAACAGGCAGCGGCTCAAAGGAGTAAATGGTTTTCTGGTTAGGCAACACTCTTCAGTTTAAATAGGGATTATTAGTACCTGCCTCCACCGCCCCGCCCCTCCCCTCGGGCCCTAGAGCTCCTCCACGGCCCAGCAGGGGCTGATTCAACTCTGATTCCCCCAGAAGGCCTGGGTGGAGGCCCCACCCACAACAGGCACTTTGAAAATTTGTATGAAATTGATTTGCTGTAAATGCAGTAAGTTCTCCTCCATCCAATGATATTGATTTCTTCTAAACAGTATTTCTCGGTTTGTCACCCTCCAAGAAAGGGGGGGGGGAAACGAGAAGGAAAGCAGAGAGCTTGGGCCTTTGGGGTGGATCCGTGGCCTGCAGAGGTCAGATGGCCGGGGCTTGGCCACATGCCGAGGACCCTGCCCTGGGGGGCTGAGCCTGTGCCGCCAGCTACAGCTGGGAGAGCAAAGGGTCAGAGTAGGGGCCTCTGCTCAGGGAGGATCCCACCCAGCTCCCCGCCTGGGGCAAGGGACTTGTAGAGCCCGAGGATGGCAAAGAAAGGAGCCAGTTCCAAAGCCAGACTGTTTTTTCCAAGTATGACTTCATTAACAACCTCACAGCATTCCCCCCAAGTTCGGGTGGCAGGCGATTTCATCTTTTGATGGAGACAGAGCTGAGGAAGGAGAAGTAAAATGAAACCTTGCTGCCCTGCGATGAGGAAAAACCACTGCTCCAGATTTGCAACGACCCTACAGGCAGAGGGACCCAGGATTCTACCTCCTGATGGAAATTGCTGTCCTCATCCTCCACGTCCAACCAATGGCTCTGCCCTGGGCTCAGAGGCCGTCAGGTCTGCTCCTCCCAACCAGACATTGAGGAGGGAGGCCGGCCTTGCACCTTTCAACAGATGAGGAACCGGAAACCCAGGGGGGAAGTGACCAACGCTAGAGGCCAGATATCCCTCCCACTGCTGCAGCTCCTACAGAGGGACCTTGTAGACGAACCTGGACGGAGCAGTAGACCTCCTCCGCTCACCAGCCTGCAAAACCCTGCTGCTACCTCCTGCTGTACCCAAAATACAGGCCTCAGGGGAGGGGAGAGGGTCGTGCTGGGCTGAGCCCAAGCCAGCTCTGCCCCTCTGAACAGGAGCCTAAAGGCCCCACCAATAACCCCAGGACCATGATGTGCTACAGCCCAGAGGCCTAATAGAAAGTGAGGATACTGAGGCCCCACTGAAGGGATAGGACTTACCCAAGGTCACACAGCGAGGCGAGTGCAAAGACCAGGACTATCGTTGCTTCTTCATGTTAGCACTGGAGAAGGGCCATTGCCTGCACCAGGCACCCCTTTCCAGGCACAGATGTAACCTGACTCTCTGGACCCCTCTTCCGGCACACTCCTGTTGACAGGGAGTCACCTAGGAGACTGGCTTCCCTGGTACTGGAATTCCCTGCCCTCCCCCAGAAAGTCCTAACTATCCATCTCCTCAAGAGCCTACTCAGATGCCACTCCCTCCAAAGGGCTGCCATTCAGCCTCCTTCCCCCCGTGACGCCCTGTCTCGGCCTTGCATGGCCTCATTCGTGTCACATGTAATCATTGACCCAGGTCTTAGCTCTACAGCTATTGGGTGCACCCCAGGGCATGACCCCCATGTCTGGGCCCCCCAGCTTCCTTGGGTCTGAGGGAGAGAAGTCACAGAAGCTCCCTTGTGGAATAAGGTGAGCTAGGGCTGTAGGACGCTGGGCCAGACTCTGCTCAGTGCCTGTGGTCATGTGCCCTGGGCCTTGGGTGGCAGTCCCAAGGAGGGAAATCTTGAAGGCTGGAGGATGAGGAGGACTGGCCAGCCTCTCAGCCATGCTCTAGAGGGGTTTGCAGAGCCCAGGGGAAGGGTCCATGAAACAACCCCAGGATTGGCATTCCTGTGACTATAGCTGTAGCCCTTTAAGAGACCTGCCGGGGGGGAAGGATTCCGATGCCCCAGGAAAGGTCCTTCCCCCCCCATTCTTCCAAGGAGAGGTGCAAGCCAGACCCCAATATCCTCCAGATGGGCCTTCCTGAGCTGCCCTGGAATCTGCCCAGGGTGATGGGTTTGGACCCAGAAGCCCCCACTTGTCTGGTCACACTCTGCTAGGGCACTGAGCAGTGGAATGCCCTCCCCCAAACCCACGACCCCTCTGGGCTCCCATCTGCCCACTAGTCTTGATCGATACATGTGTGTAATTTAAATAAAGAGTACGATAAAGCCAACCACAATGAGTAATGTTAAAAATGACTTATGGTTAATGAGAACCGTAAGTCAAAAGGAGCATTTTTCCTCTTGTGACCTAAAGAAGTCACTGTCCAGGTTGGGGCCAGAGGGCCGTTGCTCAGCTCTCTGGGAAGAGGAGAGCCAACCTGGTCGAGGCGCCGCCCCCCTCTCCTCCCCTCAGCCCTTCTCTGCCCTCCCACACGGTTCTCAGTAGGAGTTTTGAGGGATGTGAAAATGCTTGAAACACTGGGTCACGCCCCGAGGTTAAAGAGGTTGTCTATGAAATTTCTTACTGTCTTTAGCCCACAACTTTCTCAAAAGTGGCTCCCAGGACAACAGCATCTAAATGCTTTTGAACACGCTTTACTCCTTAGATTTCCCTTCTGTGCTGTTTCCGCAGGATTACTGCAACAGCATTCTCACTACCCAAGGCCCTGTGACCAGAGGGACCTTCCTGAAACTCTGGTGGGACCCTCACTCCGCACCACACTCTGCTGTGGCTCTCAGGCACCCGGGAGCAGGCTTTCAGCCCCACCACACACCAGAATCAGCTGGAGCTTTAACAATACATCCCAGCTCAAGCCCCCGCAAAGACCCAATCAATCAGAATTTATGGGGAGGACACCGGTCCTTTTTTTTAAGCGGTAGGTAATTCGAATATGCAGCCGGGGTCTAGAGCCTCTGGCTCCAGGGTAGAGTAGAGGGAAAGCCCCTCTTTCAGCAGAATGCCAGCTAACAAGTCCAGAAGGAATTAGAGAAGTAGTCAATCACTGTGCCACCAGGGAAAGAATGGGTGACACCAGCAAGTCCATGGAGGCCACAGCCACTGGATGAGAGGCTATTGGGGAACAGGACATTTGCACAGTCTCAAGGACCTCCCCACACATTAATTATTATTCACAAAGGGAAAGGAGACCTTTCCATTAGAGATTTGGCTGATTCACCTTAACCAGGTTATTGAAGTCAGTACTACCAGAGTGGGACCGGATCACATCACTGGCCTCCAGATGTGATACGAAGGTAAGGACCCATCACCAGCTGTGTTCACATGGATCTAATCTGACGGATCGAGACTGTGGGCCTCTACAAAACAGCTGGTCCAGGAGGCCGCATGCGAGGGAGGTGGTGAGTTCAAGGAGCAGGGCCTCGCACGGGCCCCCAGGACAGGACCATGTAAGCCCTGGGGACTTGCAGAAGTCCTGGCGAGGGTACCGGACCTCACGGGCTGTGGGCCAGGGGGTACAGGGCAGCTTTGTTTAGATCTGAGAAGACAGCTCTCAGCTGACCTCAGGGTTATTCCCGGGATGCCCTGGCTTCCTCTAAAAGGGTGTCTTAGAGCCCTCCAAGAGTGAGTGCTGAGGTTGTCGGTTCCGGTCTGGGCCTGCCTGCCCTCGGGGACAGGTGTGGACTCTGAGGCTGCTGGATGGGCCCTTGGTCGCCCCCTGAGCACCTCTTCAGCTGGAGCAGCTGACCCAACTCACATGAAAGCTCCACATGTGTCCTCCAACCCACTTGCTCACCCCAGCCGCTGGCTAGCCGTGGAAGATGAAACTGGACCTAGAAGGCTTTCTAAGGTGACCCTTTGTTCCCAGCCCCATGTCCCCTCCCCCCACAATTCTGATGTCTGGAATTTGGAAGGAAAATCTGATGCACTCACATTCAGGCCCGCCAGCATTGGGCCTTTGCAAGCTTTGGGTTTTGTTCACATTCTTTCGGTCTTCTTAGGTCTCTTTCCTATGCTGACTTTATGATTATTCCTCTGCATGGAAACACGATAGACACAAGTCTTTTTCTGATGCAGGAGAGGATATGCTAGGACCCCATGTCATGGCTGAGGGCAGAGGTGCAGGGGAAAGGAGGCCGGTGTAATGGAGTCTCGTGGAGGCTCTTGCAAGCAGCTGCCTTCACCAGTATCCAAGAAGCCTGGCTTCCCTTGCTGGCTCTCTGGGAGGCTCTGGGCTAGGGTGGGGAGATTGAGATACAGGGCCTGGACTATTCTCTGGGGGTGCAGCCGCCTGCTCTGTAGAGAGGGCACTGGATTTGGAGTCAGGAGCTAGGGGTCCAATCCTGTCTCTGCTTCTGGCTCTCAGACCCTGAAGGGATCATTTCTCTCCTCTGCTCTCTCTGTTGGTGAGGCAAGAAGGTTGGGCTGGTAAGGTAATATATAGAAGAGAAGAGAAGAGAAGAGAAGAGAAGAGAAGAGAAGAGAAGAGAAAGAAGAGAAGAGAATTATATTATATTATTTTATTTATATTATATTGTTTATTTTTATTAGGTATTTTATTACATATTTATGTTTTTATTATATACTATATTATATATACTGTATTATATATAATCCTATGATTTATATCATATGACTTATATGATTATACATGATTACATGTATGTAATATATATTATTATATGATATATGATGTTATATCGGCGCTCTCTGGTTTTAAATTGTGTTTTTTATTCTATGTCAGTTTCTTCTGACGCCCTTGGCGCCAGCCCTGATTCTGATCTTGGGGAACAAGTCAAGCAGGGAGGCCCCCACCCACCACCTCAAACCTAGCTAGCCATCTTGCTGTCACCTGGGAGGCTGGGCACCTCTGAGGGAAACACGACTCCAAAGGCCCTGACAGGTCGTGCAGGTCTTTACTTTCTGGGTGGGTCAGGAGGTGACCACACATGACCTAGAAAACCACGTAAAGGCCCTTCTCACCCACCTACTTCCCAAGCCTCCTAAGGGGCAGGACCAGTGCCTCCCAGTCTCTCGGGCTCCCTCCCAGCTTAGCCCGCCAGACCTCTCCCACACCCCTCCCATGCGCCCCTCCCAACAACCCCGACACTGCACCTGCTCATCTTTCCCCTCTACCAGCTAGGTCTTTATTTATCCATGTGGCTACCCATCTTTCTTAGGTAAGGTGTCTTCCTGGGTTCCCCTGTCCTTAGAAAGCAGGGAAGGAGAAAGGCTGGGGACTTCAACACTTGCACTCACTCAGGTGCAAGGTGCAATCCCAGTGTGCACCTGCTCTGCCCAACCCCCACCCCCTCCTCCATCCCCTTCAAAAGGGAGGAGCTCAGGGTTAGCCTGACTTTGTCATTTCAGCCCTGATTGCAAAGCTAGCAGTCAGCACATGGGGGTTCCGCACTGTCCCGGCTTCTGACTGTGTGACCTGGGCAGGTCCTTTTCCAGAAGGCCGCATCTTTCCCATCTGCAGAATGTGAGGGCATTAAACTAGAGGAGTCATTCTCAGAATGTGCTCGCCAGAGCAGCCACAGCAGCACCTGGGAGCTTGTTAGAAATGCAGATTCTCAGGCCCCTCCTTGGAGCCACTGAATCAGAAACTGTAGGGGCCGGAGTTCCAGCAATCTGTTTGAACACACCCTCCAGGTGATACGAGTTTGAAAACCCCTGCACCAGAGGACATCTGATGAGTTGCTCAGACCTCCTTTGGAGAGGGACTGCTTCCCATCCCTGCTGCAGGGAGCACCCCAGAAGCCAGCCCCCCACTCTCAGCCCTCACGGGTTTGGCCTGGGCTGAAGAAAACTGTGTGGAGGAAGGTCTCGCCTCCTTCCGGGGGCATTCCACAGTAAATGAGTGATCCACTTAGAGGTTTAAGTGTTAGTTCCTCACCCCAACACAGGACAATGCTGCAGGGTGCCCCCAGGTCCAAGTGCCCCCTGGAGTCAGCTGAGGCCTCAGCTTCTTCCTTTATGCCATCCTGTGTCCTTCCTTTCCCTCCCACAGGTGTTGGTCCCAAGAACTCCCCAGTATGCGTGTGCCCTTCGTGCTGATCCCGGGGTCCATCTCCCAGACAGCCCAACCCACAGCAGCCTCGAAGGGCCCCGACTCTGAGTCACCTTCAGCACCAGCATCTTCATCATGATGGCCGTGTGTTGGCACTTCCTGTGTGTAGAGCTCAGTGCTGAGAACTCCAAGTGCGTCCTTCCATTCGGTTCCTGAGACCGCCCTGGGATCTGTCTTACAGGTGAGGCTCAGAGAGGCAAAGGTGAGGGTCCCGGCTGCTCTTCCTGATGCCAGTACCACTCCCCATCTACAGAGTTTCTATCTACCTCACCTCCTGTCTCCCAGGGATGCCCACACACATGAGGATCAGTAGGATCAAGTGGGGGTGCACAGAAAGAGGGGTGAGGAGCAGGGTCCCAGAAACTCCTTGAGACACTCAAGGAAGTGCTGAGCTGACCGCAGGCTTCTCGCAGTAACCCCAGAGCCAGCAGCCAGCTCAGGAGCCACAGCCGTTCTCCAAGAACAAACAATCTCTAATACAAGGCGGACTGTGATCAGTGCCAGGAACCAGAAAGGGGAGGGGCACAGAGAACCCGGTGGGGGTGTGGAGGGATATCTTGGAGGACAGCAGACCCACCCCAGGGAAGAGCAAATACGTGGTGAGCCCGGAGTGTGGGGTGGCAAGGGAGGAAGGCCACAGCCAGCCCACAGAGCAGCCACGGCTCAAACATGAGCCAGAGCTGGTCATGTGGCCAGAGCCCCCTAGCCCTCCAGGGGCAGCTGTGCTGGGTGGCTGAGTGGGGGAGCTCCATGGGTACGGAGGGCTTGCCCGGGCCCAGAAGGCAGCAGGAACAGCGGCAGCTCTTACCCAAAAAAGGGAGAATGAACACAAGAGAACCCCAGGCCTCCCTACCCTCCTGGGAGACGCACAGTGGAGAGGAAACGGCAGAGGCCTCAGAATCAGACATTCTGGGTCACATCTCTGTTCCACCACTCGCTGGCTATGTCATTTTGAGTGAGTAACATCTCTAAAGCCTCATATTCCATGCCTATTAAATGGGTGCAATATATCCTCCTTTTGGGGTTTTGCAGTAGGTTTGTTTGTTTATTTATAACATTTATTTCTTTTGGGGGGGTGGGGAAGGGCGGTGAGACAGAGACACAGAATCCGATGCAGGCTCCAGGCTCTGAGCTGTCAGCACAGAGCCCGATGCAATGCAGGACTCGAACCCACGAATCATGAGATCATGACCTGAGCCAAAGTCAGACGCTTAACCGACTGAGCCACTCAGGCGCCCCTGTATTAGGTTTAAATACCATGATATACGTAAAAAGCACCTGGAACAGAGTAGGCCCATGATGTTTGTCATCAGGTTCCAGTTTACCCTGTGGCCAGTGGCTTGGAAATTAACATGAAATGACCACAATTACCCCTAGAATCAGGAAGGGACCCTCCATGCACAATGTTCTTACCCATCCTTAAAGATACTCCAAAACAGCAATTTTTTTTTAATGTTTATTTATTTTGAAAGAGAAAGAGAGAGAGCGAGAGAGAGAGTGAGTGGGGGAGGAGCAGAGAGGGGGGGGGCAGAGAGAATGGGAGACAGAATCTTCCAAGCAGGCTCTGCACTGTCAGTGAAAAGCCTGAGGCAGGGCTCGAACCCACAAACCGTGACATCAAGACCTGAGCTGAAGTTGGACGCTCAACTGACTGAGCCACCCAGGCGCCCCCAAAACAGCAATTCTTTAAAAAGGAATCTGTAGTGAAATAAACTTGAGATGTCCTAGAATAAAAATAAAGCATGGTTCTCTCCTGCAGGACTTCTCAGGAGCATTAATACGCTGAGGACCACTGTGAATCTCCAAGAAAGGGAATCAGTGTGGGAACCGGGTTTTCCAAACATTTGCCCAAGAAACCTTTTGACTTCTGACCACAAATCCTTCTTCTTCTTTTTAAATAGCTATTAACATGTTCTGAGAGATGCTGATCTAAGTTCATTCCATTCCTTTACAGATGGCAAATTGAGGCCCAGAGTGATAAATTAACATACTCAAGGTCACACAGAAATAGAGCTGGGTTCCTCACCAATTCAAGGAGTCCAGAAAATGGTGGGAGGTATTTCCTCCCAGCTGCCTGAGCCCGATGGGGGAGGATGCTAGCAAGTAAGAGGCGGCCTGCCATGCTTCTGGGGTGCAACCAGCCCACACAATACCCCACTGCTCTCTCATTAGAGAGCTCCCGGTTAGGCTGGTCCCTTCATAACCTGTTGCACCGGTGTCTGCCTGAGTTTCTCACCAGCAACTTCTGTATGATCTGAGCTGGGTCCCTAGCTCCTCCCTCAGCCCAGCTGCCTGCAAAGTTTCCGTGAGAAGGAAAAGTCATCAGGGAGGAGCAGTTGCTACCAGCCTGTACTGCTGGGGGTGGGGGTGGGGGGTGGCAGAGAAACGGCAGGGGGACAGCTTGACGCGAAGGCCACTTAGGGGCGTGAACGGGAGAACGAAAGGTATCTTCTTCCCTCTGCACGGAATGCTTCTCTTGCCCCGGCCACAATTAGGTGGAGATGCCCCACTTCTCAAAGCAAGCTGTTCGTTTTCCAGCTCAGGCAAGACCGAGCAGATGGATAATCCTGCTCAGCTAAGAACAGACATTTGGCAGCCCCAAGTCCAGCCGTCCTCATGCTGCTCTGCTGTTCATACACCAGGAACACAGTCTTTAGGCTCCAGTGACTGTCAGAAAGGGAGGGGGCTTCCAACCATACAGCCAATTAGCCAGCCAGCCAGCCAGCCACCCGTCCATCCATCCAAAAGAAATCTGCTCCCTTTATTAGTCCCTCTCCCTTCCCAACCACACGTGTGGCTTCGTCTGAGGACTGACCAGCACATGGACCAGATCACGAATCAAGTCCCTGCGCACCATGTGTTTCCACTAAGCCACTTGATGTCACCTCTGAGGCTGGCCTGCCGGTGCCCCTTCCCAGAATCTCTCCCTTCCTGCACCTCCGCTCGCCCGTGGGAGGCCCAGTGCGGCCTCGGGCAGCACTTCTGACAGAACACTCGGATGAACCCTGGAAGGGGAGGACAACAGGGGGAAGGGTGTTTGTGGAAGGGTTTACACAAGATCCTGGTCCTACAGTTGTTCATAGACGAGTCTCCTTCCTGGAAGCAGGCAGATCCTCTAGAACCGGGACCTGAAGAGGCTCAGGTATAGAGAGTGAATGGTTCCCAGTGGGGTTAGTTGTAGAGAAGAGGGAGGGAAATGGGCTTGGGAATCCAGAACCTCAGGAACACGTAGGTCAGGCCATCACACCTCCTTTCATCTCGAGCCTTCTCCCAAGAAGCTGTGCAGCCTCTGCTGGCACACCTCTTGTGATGGGCAGCTCACTACCTTTCTAAGCAGCTCTTTCCCACTCCTGTGATTCAGCATCCCCCACCCAGGTCCCACTCAGAAGGGCCATTAGAACATTTGAGGGCATCCCCCAACCAGATCCTGGAGATTTTATGCAAACCAATCATCACAGGAAACGTCAAGTCCCTGGAATTCGTTAAGCTTGATGAGAGGAAGAATGTGAACGCCAGATATTCATTAAATGGGGACACAGAGGGAGCTTTCCTTCCACGAGTGTTTACTTCTGGGCCTCCACCCATTTCCCCCAAATCTGCCCTAATGCTAAGCCCTCCCTATTGCCCAGTGCTCTCCCATCCACCCCTCCCTTGGCCCATACTAAGATTCTGTAAGATGGACAACGCTGGGCCTGTCTCCACCCTGCTGTCTTGTTCCCCAAACCCACTGGTGTCATTTTTTCTTCCCTGGGAAGGCGTGGCCTGGTTCCCATGTATTCATGCAGTCGAACAACAAAGATTCAACGAGCACCCACAACGTGTCGGGCACTGTGTCGGATGCTGGGACCATGAGGAGGCCAGAGACCCACTTTCAAGCAGTACAGAGGCTCCAGGCAGAGCCAGATGATGGAAGAGGCAGTAGGATTACAGGGGTGTCTATGCGACAAAGCCCGGGGCCTCGCGTGATCCTGTCTCAGCCTTTGTGGCATCTAATGAAACATACCCTGGTCGTCACGACTACACAAAACAGCAAGGTCAGTCTGTATCTGTGTTACTTGAAAGAGTAAAGGTGATCCCATCCACAGCCCCAGCCGCATTATGCTGTCTGCAAAATGCCCTCATGCCTGTACATTACAGCCCTTCGTGCTCGGAGACCCTCCCTCACGACTCTTCTTAAAACAGGCCCTCGTGGGGTGCCTGGGTGGCTTGGTCGGTTAAGTGTCCGACTTCGGCTCAGGTCATGATCTCACGGTCCGTGAGTTCGAGCCCCGCATCGGGCTCTGTGCTGACAGCTCAGAGCCTGGAGCCTGTTTCAGATTCTGTGTCTCCCTCTCTCTCTGCCCCTCCCCTGTTCATGCTCTGTCTCTCTCTGTCTCAAAAATAAATAAACGTTAAAAAAAAAAATTAAAAAAAGAAAAAACAAAAAAAAAAAAACAGGCCCTCGCACTTCTCTTTCCTTGTCCCCTCCCCTGTCATCCAGCCTCACAGCCTCCGGCCAAGGGGCCCCTGCCTCCCTCGAAGGCCAAGCCAGGGGTTGTCAGATGTTCCCAGTCAGAGGCCCCAGGAGCCCAACACTCTGGACCCTTCCGGCCGCTGAGGAGACGGAGCTCCCTGCTCAGTGTGACTGCTTTCTCTGACGAGAAACGCTTGCCACACGAAACTCCACCGTGTTGCAGAGGGATGCACAAGTGTGGCCTGCGACAGAGGAGTCTTCCCAGAGGAGCAGGAGGTGGGAAAGGAGAGGGGAGGCCATGGCAGGAAGAGTGGCCCAGACAGGGCTGCAGGAGAGTCTGTGCTCGTTGAGGGAAAACACGAGGGCCCAGTAGTTGCTTCTTCGTCCTTACAGCTTGTTGAATATGACGACTGGATCTGGATGGAAGAAGGTCTTCTCATGAAGGCCCATCACACAGACTCAAGTCAAGCGGCTGCTCTCTGCGCTTCATACAATTCCCACTTCCTGGTCTTTCGACACCAAGTGGCTTCGACCACAAGTTTCTGACTCCCCGGCCTGAGAAGATCAAGGGCAATCACCCAGACCCCACTTGCTTCACCCAGACTACGCCCGGAAGGCTGCCGCTCCCCTCGGTGACTCCCTAGAACCTGATGATGCTGACTGGGCTTTTAAATGTTCATGTCTCCCTAGGCCTTGAATTTCAGACTCTGGCCCGCTTCCTTTCTGCTACAAAGGAGGCAAGTAAGGTCAAGAAACAGAAAGTAACTTGCTCAGGGTCGCACAGCAGTGACAGGGCAAGGGTGGAAATCCTAGTGATCCGAGTCCCACCCAGATGCTGGATGGAACAGTCTTTAGTTCACACTTACCCCCAGAGCTCAGGGAATCCCCTCATTTCCAGAAAATGGTAGTTCCCTGTATTTATCGTTGTGATAGCCTTCATGAGTTGGGACTGTAGTCCATGGACTGGGACCAGAGAATATGTTATCTCATTTAGTCCTCACGATGGCCAGCAGATGGGTGTGACTGGGAGGCTCAGAGAGGGCAAGTATGTTCTTCAAGGCCACACAGCCACGTTCTCTCTCACCAGGGGCACATATCTTAGGGTTCTTGTTGCATCCTCCAGAAGGCATCCCTTACCTCCAACGTGGATCCCAGGGTACCCCTCTAGATGCACCCATGACCCCTCTCAGAGTTCTTACCCACGGCAGTGAGAGACCACCTCACTGTGTGAGAACTTCTGTCAGGGTGGGAACTCACCCACCCTCTTCACCACTGTGGCCCCAGAATTCAGCCCAAGGCAAGGGTAAATATCTGTGACTTGCACAAATGAACAGCGTCACAACTGGGGTGTCAGCTCAGGTGCCCCTCCTCCAAAGCCCATGCTCTCTGCACAGAATTCCTATCTTTTCCCCTATAGTGAGTAGTAGGCAACCCCCGTGGAGACTCACAACCTCCACAGCTCTGCAAGGGCAGATGTCCCCTTATTTGGTGGGGCTCTTGACCTCTAGAGACCACCTCACCTGTCTGTCCAGGTGGCCAAGGTCCTGCTCCTTCCTGCTGAGTGGCGTCCCAACAGCCTGTCAGTGTGCCCCGGGATCTTATGTCCAGGATCTTATGCACAGATCCTGGAAAGGGCAGAGGCAGGTGGGCCACTGGACTGGTGCAGGGATCCGAATCTAGAGGAAAGGGACAGAAGACAGGCCTGGCTCCCTATAAACAGATGACCTTCCCTGATGCAGGACCAGTCCCAGTGGCGACACCAGTGTCATCATGGAGAGGTAGCACCCTGCACAGGGAGCCTTGGCTTGGGTTCTTGCTCAGGGAAGGGTGCCTGGAAATGTGGAAGAGGGCAGAGCTGATGCAGGAAATGCCCCTAGCGGAGAACTTTGAGAGAAAGAACAGAGAGTTGTTCAGAGAAGCCTGGAAAGCCAGGAAAGAAGAGGCAGAGGACGGCGGTAGGTCCCTGGCCTTCCATGGCAGATGCTCTGATGTGCTGCCCAGACCCCTTCAGGGGCCAGACCTTATTTTCCTCTGAGTGCTGCTGTGGGCGGCCCAGAGCTGAGGCCCTGCCCAGGAGCTACCCTGCCTGAAGGGAGCTGCCTCCTCCAAGGGCGCCCTCTCCCCAGGGAAGCCCATCCCCAGTGACTAGACAGGAGCCGGTTGAAGGCCCAGCTCCCAGGCTCCAGCCAGGGCTCCTGGGCAAGGCTGCCCCAGCTCTGGGACTCTGCATGGGGCCGGCTGAAGCCTCTTGTCCTGACCGCCTCGCCTCGCAGCTTGGCTCCTCCTTGCTTGGTCCTGCTCCCCTCCTCCCCCACAGAACACCTCCCAGAAAGCCTCCTGCACATAAATCTCCATCTTGGAGCCTACCTCCTGGGGACGGCAGAAGCCCACGGAGGCACCAGAAAGGGATGCCTGGAGGGGATGGTTGTTGTGGCTTCCTGGATTAGAGGTCAGGTTAGTTCCCCTGAAAGATGGGATGGGATGAGAAGGACACGAGTTTGCCAAGAAGCTGCCCGCCTGTGACCGTACAAAAGGTCCTGCACTTTTCATAGCACGTGTGCACTGATCCTTAGAAGACTGTCAGTATTTCTGCCACCCCCTCGCTCAGACTGTTGCATGAACAGGAGAGGAGCCTGTACATCCCGACAGCATACCCCCAGAGCACAGAGACTCTGCACGTCCCCGGCCCCTGGCCCTGTGCCATCCTGTGCATTGGGAAGTGCCAGGCCCGGGCTGGACGAGGGTTAGAGGTGTGGGAGAGGAAGACTCCAGAGAGAGGGCCAGATGCCTTCATGGAGGAGCACAGGATTCTACACGTGGGGAAGCCTGGGTGCGATCCCAGACGGCAGGACTCAGGCTGGCCACAAAGCCTCCCATGGCACAGCATGGGACTGGGGACCAGCTAACATGCAAGGAAGGGAGGGCGTCTAGGGTCTCGGAAGGACTTTCCTCTGTGGGTTATCTCATCTACTGCTCACAGCCGTCCTGGGGGTCGCAAGGCCCGGAGCCGGCTGACCTCTCTCCACTTCACAGACACACCCCCCCACTGGCCAAGGCCAATGTCGTACCACTCACACAGAGAGCAGCCCCAACTCAGCCACACGTTTTGGAGGACCCCCATAGGATCACGGGTCCACGTGTGTGTCCATGCACAGAGACGTGAACATGAGCACAGTCATGCAGATGAAGTGAGACCTCATACTGGTGAGAGTGGGGAGGGCGCTCTGGGCCCCACTCAGGCAGAAACATGGGTATGTGTGCACTTTACGGTCCAGCAGCGTTATTCCTGGATACACCACACAAGGCAATGCCTACCAGGTCCACAAGGAAGAGGACAAAGTTGCTCACAGTGGGGTCCTTTGTGTGGGGCTGGGGTGGAGTGAGGAGGCAGGTGGGGGGGGGGGTCATGTGGGTGTCCGTCAGTGTGGACGACGTTGAGTAACCTGGTGAGAACACGTGTGGGGCCGCAGGCAGCCGTCGCGTGTGTACATGATAAGGAGGATGGATCTTAGAATCTTAGCGCCGAGTAGAAAAGAAAGAGCAAGAGAATCCCAAGTTACCCAAATTAAAACACGTGTACACAAAACAATAACACCATTTTGCACGAACACAGAAGACACACAGAAAACACATGAGGATGTCTATCAGGGGCTGGGGGTAGGAGACGGTGATACCTGGGAATAAATGAAACGACAGGCCTCGTAGGCAGCAGTGGTGGGAATAGGTCACACGCTGAGGGGTGTCATGAACTCACCCTCTATGCCTGAGGTGGGAAGTGATGGTGAGGAGGACATGGCGGAGCAGGTGGAAGGCACATACTGAGAACTTCTGGCCTCACTCACAATCCACACTGAACAGACCAGGCTCTCTGCACCTGGAGGACCTGTATGCCCCACCTCAGTGGGTGCTGGGGGACAGGCAGAGGTGATGGCACAGTCCCTGCCCTCGAGGGACTCACAAGTCAGTACAGAAACTGGTGGAGACTCTCGAGCTGAGACTGGGGCTTCTCTGCATGTTCTGGAAGCTGCCCAGAGTGAAACAGGAGGAAGGAGTGGGAGCATCTTGCTTCTTCCACAGACACCCAGGTCTCTGCTGTCTGCAAGGCCCCGTCAGGGAGGTGAGGCCACTGGCTCTGCACAGGCCCAAAAACACCCCCGGCTCCCTGCTCCTGTGGTCCTGCTCAGGGCGTGGGGCCAGGAGAGGGGACAATTGCAGCAAATCCTACCTGTGAGGGAAGGCGTGCAAAGGCCCTTCCAGCTAAGAATGCATGGCACTCGGTGAGGTTGCTGACTGTCTGTAGGGGACGGACACATTTCCAACAGACTGGGGGTACACCTGGAGACACTCTGGGAGCACAGCCAGCCCCACTTAAAGAAGCCTTCACTCCAGAAGGTTTTTTGGCCTTTGCAAGTACCTCAGGGAGTGGCAGCTCCACCAGGCCTCCCGGCTGGGGGCTCCAGACTCAGTACTGCCCAGGGTGAGGCCTGTGGGGGCATGGGACCATCTACAAAGTGGCTCTGTCTGGGAGGCTCTTTGGGAGACAAATAAGACAAAAGCTAAGACAAGGCTTCAGCTGCCATTGCTACCAGGGGGCTGTAGGCAGAGGCATGGGGCTCGTGGATGGCAATGAGTTTCTCTGGATTTAAATACCTCCCATAGTTTGTCTGCATCCCTCACTTTGCCTGTTCAGACTCCGGCGTAAGTTGCACTAACTATACCTTGAGAGTGAGTCTCTCTTTGAATGGTCATAAATTCCAGGTTGGCAAATGATGAGATCTGGAGGTCTTGTGTTTGATTTAGACTCCCTGCCACATGCACATGTGAACAGAGACAGATGCATACAAATGTGTGTTGGGGGCAGGGAGGCTGCTTGGAGATCTAGTCCGATCCCGTAGCCCCTTGTAGCCCAGTTGGGAAGGGTTCATCCAAGGACCCCTGACTTCCTGGACACGGGCCTCTCCAGAGTGGTATGGCCAACAAAAATATCAGACCGCCTACAAACAAGAGTCTGGTCATCCACTGGGCTGAGGGAGGTGCCACCAACACATTTAACGTGCCCCAAATGGCTGTCATTTGTTATTTTAAAAGGATATTTTAAGTGGTAAGAATCCCCTTGCGTCTACGTATTATTTATCTGCTTGCCAAGACCTTACCATCAACTTTCCTCCTACAACACTACTTTGAGGGAGCTCTTGTTACCAGTGTCTCAAAGTGGGGAAAGAGGTGAACTTGGATGTCCAAGACTGCCCAGGTGGTGAGAACACAACATGGATTCAAAGCCAGGCCTCTGCCTTAGGTGTGAGGCTCTCTCTACCATATCACCCTGCCTGCTTGGAAATTTCTGCTTGCCCTGCCAAACTCCACCTTCAGCCAAACCTCTGGGCCCTGCATGTGGACACGAGCCAGGAAGTCTTAGAATGAGCAAGGGTTTGGCCTTTAGTCAAAGCAGGGGCTGCGGCACAGCTAACTTGCTCCCTTAGCCCGCAAACCCCTGGTGCACTCTGGCTGGGGGCCCACTGACCCAGCACGCTGCTCTTTGGGTTGATGAGATGCTATTGAAGGGGATGCTGTAGCGAGGCTTTGACACACATGGAAGAATAAATCTCTTCCACAAGCCCACGAGCTTTCCAAAGGCCAAAAGATAATAGAATCAGAAATGAAAGCAGAGGCTGGAGATGCTATTATTAGGTCACTTTTATTTAGAGAACTAGGGCATCCATAGGGAAAGTTGAAAACCCAGAGCCTACTTAGCCGAGATTATGTTTTCTTACGGTCAATGGTAACCAGGGCCAACCAGGAGTAGAATAGCCAGGGCGACACTTACCTGTAATTACCTGTGGCAGCGGCCACAATTTAATAGCATTTATTGTTTATTACAAAAGTAATTAACATTCAGAAATACAGAAATAAATAAAGATGAAGATAGAAAGCACCTTAATCCTTCCTAGTTCCCAGAAATGTTCTTTTCAGTCTTGTTTTACTCCTTCCTATAGGCATACATATGCTCTGCAGTGAAAGTTTTCATCACACAAATTAACCACAGCACAATTGGTTATGTTTGTACTGCAATGATGATAACAGGATTCCAGTGATGAACCGGCCCTCCAAGATCTGTCCAAAAGTGGCTCATCGTACAGCACAGGAACGCCCATTGGCTCTGCTGGGCTGGCTGGACTTCCCGCTGGGTGTTATTTTGCTGTTCACCAAGGCCACTGGTGACAGAGGAAGGGGGAGCTCCAGAGTAGGTGAGCTCAAAAGTAAATGAGGAGATTTGGTTTGGCCTTTGCCCATTTTGATCAACCAGTTTACTTTTTCTTTGCAATAACAGAAGACTCTCATGGCTACAGAAACATGTGAATTATTGAAATTGATGTAGGAAAAATACCTTTGTTATTCTGAGTCTAAAATTCTTTAGCATTTTATCTTTTTCCCATTGAAATAATTTTTTTTAATGTGGTGTTTGAAACATATGGGTTTTAATTAAATATAGCAGAACAGGTTCTCTTTTTACATGTACACATACACACACATATGTAATCTTACAATTAAAATGAGGATCACACTGTACATATAATCTTATATTTTGCATTCTTAACAGTACATTGTAAGCATTTCCCAAGGCATTAGATATTCTTTAAAGATATGATTTTAATGCCCACATTATTTTATTCCTTGGATATAGCATACATTATTTATCCACTCCCCTAGTCAACACTGGAAGTTGCTCCCGGTTGTTCTCTATTAAAAAAACTCAGTGTGATAAATAATGACTCTCTGTCCACATCTCTTGCTATTTTCTTACAAATTTTAGAATTTGAATTGCCTTCATGAGGTTTTCATGAGTATTATCAAGAGCATACATAAATCCCCCAATACGATGCACACAGCAGGCATTCAATAACTGGTAGCTATAAATAGGAAGTCAAGTACCTAAGAGAACAGACCAGTTCTGTCAGAGCAGAGTCAGGAGAGGGACACGCTCCACTTCGTCAGGGGATGATGTAACCGGGCAGTCTGGGCTAGGAAAGGTGAGAAGGGAAGGGACTGCCTTTGCTCCCGGGAGCAGACGGGCCTGCCTATACCCAGAATGCAATGGTTCTCGAGTGGCACAGCACTGTTACCCTCCCTGCTCCCACCTCAGACACGCTCCCCCGTGGTCCGTGGTCTGCAGTCCGCAGTGAGCACACTTAGCTTAATCATGTGGACTTGGGGGGGGGGGGGGGCGGGCGGCTCTGAATGACACTGATTACACTCTTGGTTCGGAACCTTCAGGTAGCAGTAAGCTGTGATCAGAGAACAAACAGCATAATCATTGTGTTCTCAAATGATTTATTAGCTGTTCTCACTCATGGTGAAAAGAAATAAAAAAGTAAATGAAATTGAAATAAAAGGAGATGAAAATCTAACAGCAGTTCCCCCATCCCGAGGACCTCTGCTAGAGTAGACAAAATGGACCACCAGGGGCTTCATGTCTGCATCTTACAAGGGAACTCATTCAGAGAAGAGCCTAATTTTTTCTAAGGTAGAGGATCTGATATGATACAATAAGAAAGTCACAGGATGATTTTTTTAAACAGAGACTGAATGCTTATCAGCCTATGAGTGGCACCCCTTCCGGGCCACACGTTTATGCACATACACTGCTGGGCTCCTCTTTGGAATGAGTCTTTCCTGTCCAGACAACTCTACTGCGTGTCCTTGGGGGTGGCCAAGCTCTGTTCTTTGATGGCGGATCTGATTTCTGAGCACAGTCTGGTCACCTGAAGCCGGCTTGGATGAATAAGGGATAACGAGGTTCTGTGATGTAGTTGGGAGAGAAAAGCTGTGGAGGCTGAAATAATGAGCCCAGTTTCCTCATGTGGGCCACTGCTGGCCATAAAGGCTCTCTCCCCGCAGAGGTGGTGACCTTTAAACCTATACGAGATAATGTGGGCATCGCGGGAACAAGCACACAGCCTCCCAGGGTGCACATGTGGAAGGCTGATGTTGATTTGGATGCTTAAACTCTGGGCTGGCTGTTAAAACCCTGGCTCACTCGTTCAGAGCTCCCTGGGATCTACAGCAGTACTGTTTTGTTATTTCCTGCAAAATGGAAGCTTGTTAATGTAAAATAAATTTATATTTGGTCTAAAAAAGGCCAGGCATTTCCATTCTTTGGAGGCTAAGGGCACTGAGCGCCATTTTCTTTCCTTTCTTCTCTTTAAATGCCCGCTTCCTAGCCCAACGGAAGATGTCTATGTGTTTGCCCTCCACGATGCCTGGTCCCCTGGAGAGAAAAGGCCCAAGCACCAGCAATGTGTAGGCCAGGCCTCACCGGGTGGCCTCAGGACAACAACCTGTGGGGTGGGACAGCTGCAGCTGTCATTGCAAAGGACATCCCCACGGAGGGTCAGATGCCACCCTGGGGCCTGTAACAGAGGCGCCCCTTTGCTTCCAGGAGATCCAGAGATCCGATGGCATGGCAGACGAGAATGTTCCTAGGCCTCCGGGATAGGGGTGTTGCAGTTCCCATGGTAGATCTTGACGTGGCCCTCACACCGGAAGTAGGCTTCAAAGACGTCACTGTAGCCGTGGTCCCTCCACCAGGTGCAAAGCTGCCGGTTCCAGGTGCAGTCCAGCACGTGGAAGAGCTCGGGGTGCTCCATGCCGATCATGGTGAAGAAGTCCTGGTCCCCGAGGTGGCCGCGGAAGTGGTACTTGTCAGCCAGCTGCTGCACCTGCGAGGGTTCCAGCAGGCGGCCGTAGAGGGGGGACTGGCGCATGGCCTCCAGGTTCAGCAGCATCACTCCGCTGTTGAAGCCGGGGAGCCCCTCGGGGGGCGGGCTCCCAACCCGGGTCTTGGGGTTCTCATGGCGGAACTGCCAGAACGTGTGCCTGGGAAGGGGAAAGAGAGCAGATTTAACCCGGTTTGGGTGGGTGAAACAGTCTGCCGGCCCTATTTTCCTGGGGCTTCACAACCAGCCTGGAGGGAGAGGCCATTTTCACTCCAGTTTCACAGCTACGAAAACTGGGCAAGTCTGAGGTTCAGAATCAGCACCGTGCGGTGCACTCTCCTTACTGCAAGCCTCGTGGTCTTCCCATCAGCCTCTGCTACTCCAGGATGACGTCATCACGAGCGTTTGTATAGGACTTAGCAAGCAGCAGGCACTGCATGAAATCAGCTTATTTACTCCCCACCATAGGTGCTCTGTGGGATGGTATGGTACTTCACAGCTGAGGAAACTGATGCACAGAGAGGTCTATGGCTTGCCCAAAGTCACACAGCTAGTAAGCCGCTGCAGAACCAGGGACTAAATAAACCCAGGCATCTGTCTCTGAAGTCCACTTCTTAAGACAGAAACGATCCAGATAGAGCTAGCTAGCTTTCTTTCTTTCTTTTTCTTTCTTTCTTTCTTTCTTTCTTTTCTTTTCTTTTCTTTCGTTCCTTCCTTTCTTCCCTTCCTTCCTTTCCTTTCTTTTTTTTTTTAAGTTTATTTATTTATTTTTAGAGAGAGACAGACAGAGACAACATGAATGTCTCTCCCCATGAGGGAAGGAGCAGAGAGAGAGAGAGACAGAGACAGAGACAGAGAGAGAAGGGGGGATGCCAAGCAGGCTCTGCACTGTCAGCATGAAGTCTAATGTGGGGCTCGAACTCCCAAAACTGAGAGATTGTGACCCGAGCCAAAATCAAGAGCCAGACCCTTAACCAACTGAGCCACCCAGGCGCCCCAGGTAGAACCTTCTAACCCCTTGTCTTTGACTGTGATCTTGAAAAGGAGAGGAGAGAAGTGGGGAGGAGTGCTTCTGAATCTGGTGAAGAGGTAGGAAGCTAACTGCAGGCTGAAACGAAATCGTTTTCTGCTTTAGAACAAGCCTCATTTATTGAGGCCCCAAGCCTAGCACTTCTGAAAGGGTGGACAGGGGTTGGAGGCTTGAAACAGCTCTGGGCACAAGTGCATGGCTTAGGATGAAAAGTGGCTACAGAATGGCCAGGTAGAATTATGGCTATTTTAGAGAGAACATCACCTCAGTGTCCATTTTTCTCAAGGCGGGTTTAGAAATCTGATCTAGGCCTACAGTTCATGGGGTGTTAGAGCCAGAGGGACCCTTCTAGGTCCTCTATCCAAATGCCTCCATTTGGAGAAGGGAAGACAGATCCAGACACCTCCTTGTGGGTGGCAGGGTTAGAGTGCTGGCCACTCTGTTCTCCAACCCCCTGAAGTGCCTGTGCAAGTTCCCGTGCGCGCTGCAGGGGTGGGCAGAAGGGGGAGGCAGAGAGGGCCCAGGCTCCATGTCCCCAGATGCACAGTCAGCAGTGGAGCCCACGGCTGGCAGGAAGGAAGAGAGACAGCAGGCCCTGTGTCGTGGGCAAGGGGCAGGGGAGCATTCCACATCAGACTACATCCCCCCCATTCTTACTAGCCCCACTCCTTCCCCTCAGAGTCCTCAGGATGGGGAACGCGTCAGGGAAAACCAAGTCTGCCCCCAGCCTGGAAATACCACCCCCGGGCCTGCCAGAGGTCACTCCCCCGACCACTCACAGGGCAGGATCTGTGTGGTGAAGCGGACGGCGCAGTGGAAAGAAAACCAGGGTTCCGGCCCACGGTGGCTGCGGCGATCCATTTTCCAGTTCCCACACATTTCTGCATGTCTGGGAATGGAGAGCCCTTCCTTGAGGTCTCGCATATCACAAAGGGCACTGAGAGTTTGATCCTGGTGAGGGGAAAGTGCTCCCCTTGGACATTCTTAAAAGTGGAATAACAGGTCTATTGTTTGAATTTTGCCATAATTGGACTATGAGTGGAACAGAGGTCTGGCGCCTGCTTGATGATAACAACCTTGGCAAAAATAAGCTTCTAGAGCAAAGGGAGATGCTGCAGCCCTTCTAGCCACAAAAGCCTACAGTGATGGGATCTCGGGGGCAGTGGAATGCAGTCTAACAACTTTGTCCATTTTACCATATTTCTTCCAAATGGTTAACTTCAGGTCCAGGAGCAAGCCAGCTAAGCTTCTACCAAACGAAGCTTACGTGAGGGGCTCTGGCCCCGTGTGAAACGGCCTAACCGGGTGGGATTGCTAATTCCTCACCTGCCACAGCACCATGAGGATGGCAGAGCCCTCTTACACTCCCCACCTCGGCTCCTAGGGACACAGGGACATTACTGCCTGCATTCCAACATCGAGGGGAGAGAGGTTCTCAGGGCATCAGGGGCAGGCCCGACTCGAATATGAGGCCTCTGATCCCTAAGTCCCCTTTCACTTTTGGCTCAGATTCCACAGGCTCGAGTTTCCAGGAGCAGCATTTGGAGCTCAATCTCATTTCTGAATTTGGCTGACATACCCAAGGCCACAGGCTCTGGGAACCAGGCCAACAGGTGATGCAGAGGTTGCTGGTGCTTCACTGACCGGAGGTCAGCCCCAAGAGCCTCTCTGAGGGGTGTCAGAGAGTGGCTCAGATCCTTGCCTTCCTCACAGGGCCTGGGGCTGGCCGTATATATTCACAGGCCACTGCCAGTGGTATGTGCTGAGGCTGCAGGAAACCTCTGTATGAATGTAGGTATCTGGTTCCAAGTCCTGAAGCTTCCAGAAGTTTCTCAGATTAAGTTCTAAGCCCATAGTCCAGCCATGTTGCCCTGACTCGTCATCTGGACTTGGGCCTCTATGGAGGCTTGTTCCCATCCTCCACTGTCACCTGGAGACCCACATTAGAGGGGATAAGATTTCTTTCCCTTCAGGGATGGCTTCAAACTGCAAAACAAACCCCTGTGCAGATGGCCCATTGTAAATACTGAGTCTTTCTAGAAATCAACAAGCCTTGCTGGGGAAATACCAATTAAGAACCTTCAAGCACATTCTTCCAGTTATGGGCAATGAATTTCCTAAATTTTTTCTAGTGAGTATGTCCTAACTAACAATCATAAAAAACATTATTAAAAATGAGTAAACTAGTTTTCACGAAGAAAACCCATCTTGATGGAAAGAAGTATTTGAAATCATTTTGAAAACAAAGTCATTTCCTCTCTCAAGTCCTTCCCTGTTGATCACTGACAAAGTCACTCCAGCAAGTCTCTCAATAAGAGAGCCTGGCCAGAGAGCCTAAAGTTCACATTCCCTGCGAAAGAAACACGTTCATTGTCACGAATAACCCTTTCTCCTCCCACCATCCCAAATCACAGACTCTCTTGCCCTGCCTATCTCTCCATGATTTTCCCCTGGGCTGGTCTTTCTTAGCTAAGGGTCAGAGCTTTCCACTTTCACTTTCAAGACGGGAGAAGCAAGGATGGGAACATACAATGAGCCTGGACAGTCTGCATAGAGCTCCCTAGGAAGGTTCTAGAAGACCCTGCTGACTCAGGCTGAGTTCAAGCTCTAGATTCTCAGGTAAGGAAGGCTCCATTTTCTGAGATTTGTGAGGACAACAATGTCTATGGCACCTCTCCTCACTGTGGCTCACCCCTTGAGTATTCATCAGAGTCAAGGGCAAAGTCACTAATGAGCAAGCAAGGCTGGGCCCCTTCCCGGAGGAAGCATACTGTCTGGATGCTGTCTAATCAGTGAAGGCTGGAATCAGGAAACACTACTCCCTTTATGCCCATGCTTGTGTACCAGGACCAATTAGCTTTTGTTTGACTTGGAAGGGGACCTGTTTTCCAGTCCTCTGAGAGGAAAGGCCAGGAGTGAAAAGCAATGTTCAGTGATAGCCCAGGGTTCCATCCACCCCAGGTCCTGTGAGGTGACAATTCTGGGTGATGTGGGGATGATTTCAGAGCAAGGACAATGTCTCTCAGTCCTACCTTGGGCTGAAGTTCTGGGAGATGGGCACAGACTCTTCAGAGAGAGAGAGAGAGAGAGAGAGAGAGAGAGAGAATCCCAAGCAGGCAGAACAGTGTGGAACCTAGTGTGGGGCTCAAACTCATAAAGCGAGAGATCGTGATCTGAGTCAAAATCAAGAGTCGGATGCTTAACCGACTGAGCCACTCAGGCACCCCCACCATGAAGCTTTAAATGGCCATTTTCCTGGGGCATTCCTTACTGCCAGGAGTATAGCTGACCCTTATCAGGATCCCTTGCTAGCAAGTTAGGTCTCTAGCTTTGCTGTACAGAAATGTTCCCAAAGTCACACGGACTTCTGGCGGTAGGACCGAGACGAGAGGGACCCCTCCGGGAACCACCAGACTACCCGAACCTGAAGACACATAAAGACTCTTAGCTCATGTTCCTTTTTTACAAAGGAGGATGCTGAAACTCAGAAATGACGCTGTCCATAGTCACACCGCTGAAAAGGCAACCCCACGATCCCAGGCTAATCATTTTCCTTTTCCACAAATGCCTCTGCTCAGAAAAGGCAACCGCTCCTTCCCAGCCCTAAATGAGCCCTGGGGCAGGTGGGGCGGTGCCACTTAGTGCCAGCCTTTCAAGAAGCGCAGAGTTCACGCTTTCCCACCTGGCAGGGACTACCTCTTCCAAGCTCAACACGCCTGCACCTGGAAGGGGAGCTGGGCACCTAAATGACTGAAGGGCCTTGCTTGGGGCAGCAGGCTGGAAGGCATGTGTTCACCCTTGTTTGCAGACCTCACAAGAAACATATGTTTGCTTTCAAAGACCAGCCCTGTTTGTGGGCCAGCAACTGGATTTCCAACCACAATATGCCCAGAACTGAGAGAGGAAGACAGGGCAGGGGTTGAGGCAGGCGGCACCTGGGCAGAGCCAGGAGTGTCGGAAGCAGACTGCCCCGCAGGAGAGCCACATGGTAGGGGTTTGCTGGGGGCCCTCCTCCAGAAGGCAGTGGCACTGGGGCCTTCCACTTGCCTCTCCCTGCACCAGAGGCATGAATGCAGCCTCCTCTGCAAACTCCTGGCATTTCTGCAGTGTCTGCCCCACTCTGAGAGAATGAGGGTTCACGGGAGTGAGATGAGCAGAGGATGGTCTGGGGGACAAGGGGAGGGCGACAGGGGTTCCTATCTGTTAAGCATACCTCCCCAGCATCTGTGTGTTCCGGATGCCATTCTGGAGCCTTTCGCTGGGGGAGGAGGTCACAACAGTGCACTGGGGTAGCTATAACATGAGCCAAATTTTCTAGAGGGAGGACTCTGTTATGACCTGAACGACAGGCTCGTCAGTTTTAACTACAAGATGGCTGAGCTCTCTGCTGCGGTCTGCTAGGGCTGCCCTAACAAAGTGCCACAGACCAGGTGGCCTCAACAACATCAGCCGATCCTCTCCAGTTCTGGAAGCTGGAAATCCGAGATCCACATGTCAGTAGGGCTGGTTCCCTCTGAGGGTTGAGCAAGACCCTGTTCCACGCCTCTCCCCAGGCTTCTGGTGATGTGTTGGCAATCTCTGGCTTCCTTTAGAAGCATTGCCCCAATATCTGCCTTCATCTTGACATAGCATTCTTGCTGTTTGTGTGTCTGTGTCCAAATCTCCCCCTTTTTAAGATACTAGTCATACTGGGTTAGGGGCCTACCCACTCCAGTGTAACCTCATCTTAGTTACATCTGTGACGACCCTATTTCCAAACAAGGTCGCAGTCTGAGGCACTGGGAATTAGGACTTTGGCATATAAACTGGGGAAGGGGGCATACACTCCCCAACAGTGAAGATGAAGGAAAACAGTGCATCTTATCTTCAGCTGTGTTCTCACTGTCCGGACGAGGAGGGCGCCTGTGCAGTCTGGAGAAGCCCTCAGCAAATTCCCTGACTCCCGCTACTCCCAGGGAGCCGAGACAGGCCATCATGACAGGCTGGGTCACGTCTGTCCAGAAGGGTGAGAGAGGTAGGGAGGAGGTAGATGTCTGCAGCTGAACACACAGGTTGTAGGGAAAAGCAGAGCGATTCAGAAATGTGGGTGTGGGTATGGTGGTGGGGGGTGGGTAAGAGCTTATGTAACACCAGTTGGCCAGCAGAGAGATGCCCGAAAGTCCACAATGTCTCCTAGTTTTAGGGAGCCGTGCAGGAACACCAGACAACACGCTGAGTTGAGAGAATAATCAATCAGCGATCATTAACGGAGCACCTAACGGACCCTGATACAATGGCCAGTAGATCATTCTTGCAAGGAAGAAACCAGTGGTCTATCAAGGAGATGAGACCCCGATGTGAATACACCAATACTGCAGTCATGAAATGAAGTGAGATGAAGGGGTCTGCATCTGGAATCAGGAGGCCGGGGTAAGGGCAAGCTGTGCAGGCCCCTGGGCCTCTCAGGGCTTTGGTTTGCTCAGCAAGGGCATGGAGATGGTGGGGGGTGAGACCCACAGGGCTATAAGTGGGACTCTAGGAGCAAATGTGTGCACAAACCATGCCCAGCACCATGCCCCTGAGAAGTGGCCCTGACTGCCACACAAGGGCAGACACCCCACCCTGCCCAGGCTCCTCTCATGGTGTGATGATCCTTAGAGATCAACCCTCGTCCACCTCGCCAGCCAGAAACCATCTAGAGGCTTCTGTTGTGATATGGCTTCCTGCTTCATGAAGTCTAGAATAAAGGTGACTAACACTGTCTCATTCCCAAAGCTGCACCAGTTATGACCAGTCTTCACTGCAGGATGCAGCAGTGGAATCATGGAGGGCAGACATCCCTGCCAGGAAGGCCTCTAACCTGCCACAAGGTGGCCCTCCAAATGCCCACAGTCCTCCTTCCCCCCGGAGACCTCTGAAAGGGCTGCTGGTCAGCCCGAGGCCTCCCATGGCAGGGCAGAGCCAGAGCCCCAGGCTGCCCACTCCCCCATGCCCACAGGAGGGTGGGATGCCCTTCTCTGAAGGGCCAGTCTCTCCTCTCATACAGCCAAGGAGCATGCAAGGGCCCACCCACCACTGCCCAGGCCCAGCCTGCCTCGACATCCCGGCCACGTGGGCTTCTTCCCACACCTGCTGCCCCAGAGCTGTGAACACAGGTGGGTGGGCTGGGGAATTCATGGTCACTCTCTCTGACAAATAGCTCTAGAGCACGATGTGCCAGAACTGGTTTAGGCCCTGGATGGCTGCATGGGGCGGGGAGGGGAGGCTGGGGAGGGACAGACAATGGAGGAAGGGGCACTGGAGGGTTCAAGCAGGCAGATGGAGCTCGGAGGGGCTTCATGCCTGGGCTATTTCATGCGTGATGGACACTAACAGCCAGGGCAAGGCTAAGAGGATAAAAGGGAATGACCCATTCAGTCTTGAACAGATGCCAGCTGGGCCTGGGGCTGGATACAGGTCACAAGCGCAGAGTGTGAAGCAAGCATGACAGAATTCTGGGGAGTTCCAACATTTTGGGGATGGAAGAGGAGGAGCCAGGAGAGATGTAGAACCTTGGAGTAGCCCAGCTACCTGTGCCCCACACTGATGGCCTGAGCAGCCCGTACCGACTCAGGCTGTGGGCCATCCATCTGCTGTGGGAATCCCCGAGGAGCCATGCAGACCTCCAGCTGGGCCTGTGGGCTCTCTGTGCTCATTCCAACCTCCCGTCCCCAGCCCTGTGACCTAGTCTGACTGTCCCCAAACTTGCTCCCCCTCTCCCTCCCCCTCATCCCTAACCAATCCAGTGGGTCTCCAGGCCTTCTCTCCCTAGATGCCGCCCTCCAAACCCTTTTGCTGACATCAACTGCCCATTCTCTGCTTCTCATTCACTGATCTGGACAGAATGACACCTCAAACAGTACTAAGAATCTCAGCCCCCACCCTCCCCAAGCAGAAACCAATCATGCCGCCTCCTCCCAGGCCTCCTGGGAGCAATGCACACTGCTTCCCCACCCCACCCCCCACTTCCAGAGCAGTTGTCCCCTATCCATCACAGCCTGAATCCTCCTTGCCCCCTCGCTCGTCGCCATGCCCACCATCCAAACCCTCTTCCACTTGCTCCATCCTTAGGGGCACCCTCAATAATCTCATTGGTCATGATGATGGCCTCACCTTGGGTGTCATGGTTCTTCAAACCCCACCTGAGCTACCTACTCAGTTCTGCCTCCGTGAACCTCGCCACCAGAAGGCACTCTGCTCCAGTGACAATGGGAAGCTGGGATAGGTCCCCTCTGACTGCATCATCCTGCGCGTACCCCCACAGAACCAACTCGCCGGCTCCTTGGAAATTTCTGGGGGCCCACCTCTCCTTATTCTCTAGATCATTAGTTTCCCTGGATCCTCCTGGCTCCCTTCCCACCCTAAACTGCCCCCATTACTGGGGTCATTCTCACTGCATATGAGAATATGGCAGTATTAAAAGCTGCAGAGGATGAGAACTTGGAAATGCTATAGGAGGCAACAGACTTTGACAGAGGTGAGTGATACACACCAAGGAGCTGGACACTTAGCACTGGGGAGAATGTGGACAGGATGGGAGTCTATACGCCGAGGGAAAGGAATGTGTATGCCAGACTAAAGAGGGAAGAAATGTAGGGGGAGTGGCAGTGTGGGTACTTTGAGGAATGATCATCATGATGATGGCTAATAGGGAGTACTTACTGTGTGTCAGTTCCTATTTTAAGTCCTCAAATGCATTGATTCATTTAATGTCTATAACACACAAATGAGGTAAGTAGTATGATCTCCATGTTATAGATGAGCAAAATATGGTGGGGAGATATGAAACATTTGCTTATGGTCATAGGAGCCAGGCAGAAGAGTTTACCAAGAAGTGGGAAAACCCAGGATACATCTGAGACTAGAGAAGGGACATAAATGAGAAGATGCAGGTTTTGAGTCAGGAATCGGGGATACTGAGAAAGCTCAGTTATGGCGAACTCTAAATCTTGGGAAGGTAGGAGGTGAAGTCACCTATGGAGACAGAAGGCCTTGGGTACAAATAAGGGTTTGAGAGAGAGATGGTTTACGAGGGCAATGAGGAACCAATAAAAGCTGGATAAGGGATTTGCCTGTATGGAAGGTAGAAGTAGAGTCAGGAACCCTGGGATTGACAACCAGAATGTGTTATTCTTCTTTATGACTTTAGGGCCTGGTGTGGGTATTTGGTTCCTAGCAGGCCCTTGAGAACTGTTAAGTTTCAAATGGATGAATGAACAGATTAAAGAATGAGTGAACAAAGGAAATCAGATGGCAGAAATTTAAAAGAGGAGAATGGTGAGTGAAGATGGAGGGACAATGGTTCAGAAAGGCAGCTGGGGGAGAGTGTGCCCCAGGCCCTGTGAGCTACAGCCACAGGGGTCTTCACTGGGGGTAGAAAAAAATTTTTCTACCTCAGTTGGGCAGAAAAGGTCTCAGTTGGGCAGAAAAAAATTTTCCTCTGTCCTTCAAAGGTTCTTCCAGCTGGTAGGAGAATTAAAGCGACATGAAACAGATTAACAGGAGAAAATCAACATTAATTTTGTACAAACGGGAACTCTACATGCTTGAGAGGCTCAAAGACAGAAAGGTTAAATGAGGTATAGATGCCATCCTGAACTAAGGAATGGGATAGGGGCCTGGGGCTTCAAAGGGGAGGAGGGCAATTCATAGGGCAATAAAAAGAGCAGATGTTTGGTAATTAGATGTTTGCCCTGCCATACAGATGGATCATTCAGATAAAATTTATGTCCAGTAATAACTCTTATTCTGGGAAAGACTCCCAATTTAGATTCTTCTAGGTAGTTAAGAGAGGAGCAAAAGTTTCTCTTGAGCCTGCAGGGTCTCAATTGCCTTCAGCTCAAAACAGTCTACATACCAAAGTGGCACATTTGGAGAAGACTTGTTCTGAACCCTTGTATCTCTCTCAAGGGGAGGACAGAGAAAGTGATATTATACATGGAAAATCCGATAGACTCCACCAAAAGTCTGCTAGAACTGATACATGAATTCAGCAAAGTCACAGGATACAAAATCAATGTACAGAAATCAGTTGCATTCTTATACACTAATAATGAAGCAACAGAAAGACAAATAAAGAAGCTGATCCCATTCACCATTCCACCAAGAAGCATAAAATACCTAGGAATAAATCTAACCAAAGATGTAAAAGATCTGTATGCTGAAAACTATAGAAAGCTTATGAAGGAAATTGAAGAAGATATAAAGAAATGGAAAAACATTCTGTGCTCATGGGTTGGAAGAATAAATATTGTCAAAATGTCAATACTACCCAAAGCTATCTACACATTCAATGCAATCCCAATCAAAATTGCACCAGCATTTTTCTCGAAGCTAGAACAAGCACAAAAGGCCCCGAATAGCCAAAGTAATTTTGAAGAAGAAGACCAAAGCAGGAGGCATCACAATCCCAGACTTTAGCCTCTACTACAAAGCTGTAATCATCAAGACAGCATGGTATTGGCACAAAAACAGACACATAGACCAATGGAATAGAATAGAAACCCCAGAATTAGACCCACAAACGTATGGCCAACTAATCTTTGACAAAGCAGGAAAGAATATCCAATGGAAAAAAGACAGTCTCTTTAACAAATGGTGCTGGGAGAACTAGACAGCAACATGCAGAAGAATGAAACTAGACCACTTTCTCACACCATTCACAAAAATAAACTCAGAATGGATAAAGGACCTGAATGTGAGACAGGAAACCATCAAAATCCTAGAGGAGAAAGCAGGAAAAAACCTCTCTGACCTCAGCTGCAACAATTTCTTACTTGACACATCCCCAAAGGCAAGGGAATTACGAGCAAAAATGAACTACTGGGACTTCATGAAGATGAAAAGCTTCTGCACTGCAAAGGAAACAATCAACAAAAGTAAAAGGCAACCAACGGAATGGGAAAATATATCTGCAAATGACATATGGGACAAAGGGCTAGTATCCAAAATCTATAAAGAGCTCACCAAACTCCACACCCGAAAAACAAATAATCCAGTGAAGAAATAGGCAGAAAACATGAATAGACACTTCTCTAAAGCAGACCTCCAGATGGCCAACAGGCACATGAGAAGATGCTCAACGTCGCTCCTCATCAGGGAAATACAAATCAAAACCACACTCAGATACCACCTCACACCAGTCAGAGTGGCTAAAATGATCAAATCAGGAGACTATAGATGCTGGCGAGGATGTGGAGAAATAGGAACCCTCTTGCACTGTTGGTGGGAATGCAAACTGGTGCAGCTGCTCTGGAAAACAGTGTGGAGGTTCCTCAAAAAATTAAAAATACATCTACCCTATGAACCAGCAATAGCACTGCTAGGAATTTACCCAAGGGATACAGGAGTGTTGATACATAGGGGCACCTGTACCCCAATGTTTTTAGCAGCACTTTCAACAGTAGCCAAATTATGGAAAGAGCCTAAATGTCCATCAACTGATGAATGGATAAAGAAATTGTGATTTATATACACAATGGAATACTACATGGCAATGAGAAAGAATGAAATATGGCCTTTTGTAGCAACGTGGATGGAACTGGAGAGTGTGATGCTAAGTGAAATAAGTCATAGAGAGAAAGACAGATACCATGTTTTCACTCTTATGTGGATCCTGAGAAACTTAACAGAAGACCATGGAGGAGGGGAAGGAAAAAAAAAAAAAAAAGAAAGAAAGGTTAGAGAGGGAGAGAGCCAAAACATAAGAGACTCTTAAAAACTGAGAACAAACTGAGGGCTGATAGGGGGTGGGAGGCAGGGGAGGGTGGGTGATGGGCATTGAGGAGGGCACCTGTTGGAATGAGCACTGGGTGTCGTATGGAAACCAATTTGACAATAAATTTCATATTAAAAAAAAAAAAAAAAAGAAATCCTGGCCCCAGCAGCCCAGGAATATGTATCTGTGATGAGGTGCCAGTGTGACAAAGACTATCAATGAAGGGACCCAGATGGTAGCCTGACCCAAAGTTGCCCACAGCCCTCTGGACAGTGCCCTTCCTGGTACTGGCCCTGGAGACCCCAGGCCTCCAAATATAAGGTCCTGTACATCACTGCTAGGATGAAGCTCAAATCTGCGGGAAGCCCTAAGACCTAACCAAGAATCTGTAGGGTCTGTAGCCAGCAGGCTGGGCTGCTGAGGACCCACGAGCAGTTGGCCTGGCATGCGTGGTCAGGCCCCAGCTTAGTTCCACAATCCTGCCCTTCCTCTGAGCTGAGGCAGAGGGAGGGACTTTCATCAGGATGAAGACAAAGCCAGAGAGTTATCTTCAGAATCGCCTCATTGCCCCCAGCAGGCCCACGGCACTAGGAACACAGGAGAGAAGTGCCCAGGACACATGCTGGGGTGCTTTCCAGGACAGTGAGCAGAATGCAGGCAGAATGTAGTAAGGAAAACAGAGAGCAGCATGTGTAGAATTTAACCTTGTGTCCGCAGTTAAGCTCAATCAATCCAGCTCAGCGCCCTTCACCCTCGCAGAGGGGGGGCGTTCCAACCCAGGAGCTGGACGTTGGGGAGACTACGTAGGCATCGCTGACCCAGGCACAAAGGCAACTGAACTGCAGCAAAATGTGTTACTTCTCAAGCCAGAAAAAATCTGTGTGCCTTTCCATCTCATTTAAGCCAGCTCTACCTTGGCCTGCCCCTGTTTGCTGTCCCATACATTTGTGACACGGGTCTCGGTCAAAGGTAAAAACGATGCTTGGCTGGTTGGCAATTGACAAACATTGGGGACCTCCCACTTGTCAAGCAGAGAGCAAGGATACAGAGGGGAAGAGCCCTTCGCAGACTCACTGTGTGAGGGACTCACCAGGGATCTTGTTAAAATGCAGAGTCTCATTCAGAGGCTGCATTTCTGATAAGCTCCCAGGTAATGCTGAGGCTGCTGGCCCAAGGATCATACCCAGAAGGAAAAAAAATGGTAATTTTGTTATTTTTATAAAGAGAAGAAAACCACGAGAGTAGCAATGATATCACTTTATCCTGTAATGGCCATAAAACAGGTACACAGATCGCCTCTTACAGATTTTATACAAACTTTATGCTAATACTTTTCTGTACCTTCTCACTTTACCACAGGGGGAGGGCGCAGGGAGGGCGAGGAACCGCTAGGGAAATGTTTCCTGGACGCAGCATGTTTACTGTGCCAGGAGGGAGGGCCCAGTTCTGCCACCACCTTCTATCCCAGGGATTAGCAATCAGTCTGGAGTGGAGGGGGAGGCAGGGCAGGGAAACAGGTATACAGTAGTTTTCCACTGCCTTGAAAATGGTACCTGTAGGTACACCATGGGGTTAAGAATGTAGGTTTTGGGAGCACACAGTCCAGGGTGAAATCCTGGTCCTCTGCTTACTAGCCCGGAAAAGGTACTAAAGCTCTCTGTGCTCCGGGCTTCCTGTATAGAAACAGGGTTGCTGGAAGGATTTTATGGGACAACACACGGGATGATGGAAGCCATGGACACACATCACACTCAGTGAGAAGCAATGTGGTTCTCTGCGGTGAACACACACCAGCTTTCCCCACCTTGTCTGTGGCAGGCAAGGGGCCAACAACCAGTAGTGTGACCTTGGGCAAGTCACTTCCCCTCCCAAGGCTGCGGTTCCTGCATCTGCTTTTTTTTTTTTTTAATGTTTTATTTATCGTTGAGAGAGAGAGCATGAATAAGGGAAGCGCAGAGAGAGGGGGAGAGAGCATCCAAAGTGGGCTCTGCACTGACAGCAGCGAGCCCAACGTGGGGCTCGAACTCACAAACCAAACTGTGAGATCACGACCTGAGCGGAAGTCGGATGCTCAAAGAACTGAGCTACCCAGGTGCCCCACTTCATCTGTCAAATTGATTAATTAGCCCTAGGGTCCTTTTCCATTCTGAAAGCCTATAGTTCTATGCCCAGAATGATCACCAAACTCCAATAATTAATCTTTCTTTACATGTAGCACCAGTGTGTGAGTACAGTGGATTTTTTTTTGTTACCTGCTTTTGTTTCTAAAAGCCATTTCTATGTGTCAACAAAGCCCCATAATCTGGGTATGCTGACAGCCTGGCAGAGTCTGGGACTAATGTGCAAGACCACTCTGATCCTTGGGTACATTCTGACCTCTGCTTGAGGCTGGCTCAACATTTAGTTCTTGCTCAGAGACTCACCCTTGGCCATGGTGATGATGTAGCCGCTGGGAGCACGGGGCTTGTGAAAGAGGCACACAGAGAGCTGGCTGGGCTAGCCGTGTCCTCTAGCCCAGGGAGCCCTGAGGTGGCACCCCATCACCCTCTGCCTTCTGTGCCACTTGGACCCCCTATGACTCCATGATGCTCATGATGCACAAAGACTGTTCTTGACTTTTTTTTTAAATTTTTTTTTTTAACGTTTATTTATTTTTGAGATAGAGAGAGACAGAGCATGAATGGGGAAGGGTCAGAGAGAGGGAGACACAGAATCTGAAACAGGCTCCAGGCTCTGAGCTGTCAGCACAGAGCCCAATGCGGGGCTCGAACTCACGGGCCGCGAGATCATGACCTGAGCTGAAGTTGGCTGCTCAACCGACTGAGCCACCCAGGCGCCCCTGTTCTTGACTTTTTAAGCCTCTCCTCACCCAAGGGCAGTGTATTAGAGGTCATCTGTATAAACAGAGCACACCTGAGCAAAACATGCCTGGCCTCCAGCCCACCCAAACATCCAGCTTGCTCCCAGCCTGCCTAGCGCCCGCGCATAGCTAGTGGCACCTTGTGCCCTGAAGCCTCGTTGCGTGGCACTCCACCGCATTGCCTTCACTTTTTTTTTTTTTTTTTTTTTTTTTTTTAAAGAAGGGGAAAAAAAGAAGGAAACCTACACAACAATTTGTCCTCCTGACAGGCCAGCTTAGATCACAATCGTGCTGGGCTGGATCACGGAGCAAAAGTACCAGGGATTTATCTAGAACTGTCTGATTCAGAAAACAAGCAACGCCTCAAACGTGGCTTGGAGGCTCAGCTGCTCCCCGTGCCTCAGTTGCTAGAACTGAGGGCCCCCTGTCTCTCAGCATGCCGGAGGTTTCAGTCAAGATCACAGGCCTGCAGTCTATGCAATTCCAGGCAAGGGCCCAGCGGGTGAGCGCAGGGGAGTGAGGCCTGGGCTCCGATCCCAGCACTGCCCCTTCCTACAACCTACAACCGGTTAAACTCTCCGACTGTGGCCATCTGTAAAACTGAGAGAATGAGATCTTTTCTAGGGCCCATTGGTTGAGGCTTTAACAAGTTAACGTATGCAGAGTGCCAGGGGAGAGCGTGGCACATTTATTAACTCAAGAAGTACTTACTGAACACCTACCAGTGCTAGATACGGCTGTAGGCCCTGGGAGACAGCACCAAGTAGGAAAGAAACTGACTCCTACCCTCATGAGCTCAATCAGGGAGGGGCTGGGGAAGCAAGATGCACACCAGCCAATAGGCAATTATGATTCCAGGGGACCAGAAATGGCACAAGAACACGGAGCCCAAAAGAGAGACTCCTTACCCAGTCTTGGGGGGGTTCAAGAAGGTTCTCTGGAGAACCCGGCATCTAAGCACAGACTTGAAGTGAAGAGGCAGGCAGGTGAAGACAGAGGTGGTAGTGAAAGGACACCGGCATTGTTGGGGGTGAGAGGGGCGGGGGGGGGGGGGGGCGGTGAGAGGGGCGGGGGTTGGGGGTGCAGGGCAGGGGCCAGACCAGGAGGGGCCCGTGAGGAAAGTCAGGGAGACGGACCTTGATGTCAAGGGGAACAAGAGGGTTGAAGCAAGGCAGTCTGTGTATGAGGATGGTTGCTGGCTGGGGTGGGGATAGCTGGGAGGAGGCAACCAAGAAGCGGGAGCGGCTGCAGGGCCCCAGGGGAGAAAGGTGGTGGTGTCAAGGATGGGGAGGATTCAGGAGACGTTCGGCAGTGTCGGGTGTGTGGCTGCACCGGAGGACTGACCGATACAAGAGATGGAGGAGGGCAGGGAGTCCCGTGCCTGGGTTTCTGTCCTGAGCACTCTGGGTGTGACATGAATGGCAATAGCTACTTTAATCATCATCACGGACTTTTGCATGGTGACACTGGCCAGTCACTTCCCATCTCCCACCTGTACAACGGAGAGACCTTCACAGCTCAGAGAGGCTGTGGCTCTGGTTCCTGACATCATGCCACCCATAACCACCCCAGCACCAGCACCATGGAGCTCACTCTCGCCCTGGTGCATTTCTCCAAACGGAAGACAGGCTGGGAGGATGGGGAAGGGGACAGCTGTGAGATGCTGGCCAGTGTGGCTCTGTCACAAGCCACACTTCTTTCTAGATGGCTTGGAGCAAATGTGCCTTTCCCTTGCTCCTTCTAGACAACGGCCAGCCTCGCCGTCACCCCAGGGCAGGTGAGCCCTTCTCTGCCCCTGCTGCATCACGCTTATTTCCTAGGGAGAATTTCTCCCCCGCTTCAAACTGAAAGTGATCCCCTTAGCCCCTCCTTTGGCCACTTCTGCTTAAGTCTCTTTTCTATGCCTTCCAGACAGTTCGCCAGAATCTCTGCAGTGTCTGCAGTGCTCTTTATAAAGGCATTAAAGAATCAGAACAACCAGCCTACATATTTAGCACTCTCTTCAGGTGTCCATGCAGGCATGCCTGGGGCCGCCTGGACTTCTGTGACTTCTCAGCTTTCTCTGAGTAACTGGGGCCTGGGCTTAACCAGAGCAGCCAACCTGGATTTGTATGAACGTGAGGAGAGGAATTTGTAAAAACCAGACAAAACTAGCATTCAAATTAGATGCTAGTCCGAGCCACTACCTGAGGAAAGTAATTAGGAGCCTCTGAAAAGAACAGCAGTTGTGTCAGACACTACTCCTGGAGCCATACTTCTTCTAGAATATTCTCTGACTGGTCAAGGGGTAGCCTCTCCTCCTTGAGGGTTCCCAACCACCCTCTCTTCTGCCTTTGTCCCCACAGCAGTGCCAGACCACTGACTGAGGAAGCTGTGTCCTGACCCGAACCACATCCAAACTACTTAGGCACTTATCGTCACCCACCCACACCTCGAAGAGGCACCCATCCCCCAAATCCCGGAACCAGCAGAGAGGGGCTGAGTTGCTCTACTCTTTGCTTCACATGGAACCTGCAGGGCTGGCTTAATGGGGAGGCTACAGTTTTCCAACTTGGTCCCAGCCTAAGAAAAAGCAAGAAGAAACTTCAGTGTGGACACACCCTAGGAAGGAAGTTCAGAAGAAAAGAAATGAACCAGCCCAGGAGAGCCAGGCCAGGCCGCATGACAGCTGTGTCACCAGCTGGCTCTGCCAGCCTGTCAGCACTCTGCTTAAACCCACATCCATGTCCCTAGGCAGGCCGGCGTCCTCCGCACTCCCATCCTGTCAAGGCCTCCTCCCTCACCACCTCTTGCCCGAGACTAACAGACACCTGCCCACATGTACACAGGCCTGGAGTGGCCCAACCAGGTCTCCTTGCCACTCACTCTGTTTAGACACAAACGCGCAGGGTTGCTGACACAGGAAATGACTACCTGGCTCAACCCCCACACCTCCTGCAGAGCCAGACCCCTCATGGGATCTTGGGAAACTCACCAAACCGAGCTCTGCAAGCTCCATGCCCTCCTCCTCAGAAGGGCATCCCAGAAGCAAATGTCTCACTGAGCACACTCTGAGTTGACTGCGTCTCCCGCAGCCCGTCTCTGGGTGTGCAGGGACCTGAGGCCTGTGCAGGTGTCCACTCTCCCCATCTTCGTGCGGTCTGCTTTTCCACACGGGCAGGAACCTCGAGACTGCATCATCAGGGGCCCCTCTCTATCCAGACAGGGAAGGTGTCTGTCTGCTGATGCCATTCTGGCTAGAATATGCTGCTTCTCCTCCATGACGCTCCTGTGTCGCTCAGCTCAAGCCTGCCTCTAAGGAAGGTTTTCTCAGCCACCCCACTCTTTTCCACTTCCCCTCGGGCTTCTCTCATACAGGAACTGTGCCACGGGTGGCAGTGCTTCTCGAACTTTCTTGTGCACACCCAACTCACGTCTGGGATTCAGCAGATGCGGGAGTGGGACCCTGCGCTTCTGGAGAGCTCTCAGGCAATGCTGATGCCACGGTCCGCTGGACGCATTTTGGGGGGTGAGAAGGCAGAGGGAAGAGCGAGGACTTCTGAGTCAGTCAAAAGTAGTCCAGCTTCACTGGAACCAGTCAACACAGCCCAAAGACTGCCGTGAGGAGCACACGGAGTCACGCAGTGCCTGGCGGTCCCTGGAGTCACAGGCGTTCACCAATGCACTTTCCCTTCCTTCTGCTTCAGTTCTCTTCCTGTGGTCGTAGGGAACGGGGTGCCTCAGGAGAGACAGATTGCTAGAGAAGTCCATGAAGTAACTTAGGAACACTGTCGCTCATGGCAGGTGACGGATGATGAGAGTTCTGTTCTTCCTCTCCTTCTGTGCCTGGTCCTGGGTCTGGCACATAACCCGTACCTGCACGATGGGGGAGGGGGTGGGAGGGCCCGAAATCCTGTCTCTTGGGCCAAGGGTCTCCACATCTAGTTCTGAGTGTTTGTGTGCATGATGCTGGGGAAGGGGTTGTTGGGCAATTCCTCAGGCGACTTTGTTAATCTGGATGTCTGTGCGTGAGCAAGGGCAGCTGCTCACACAAGGGACGAACCACAGTGGAGCAAGAGCCTGCAGGGGGCAGCCAGCCCCGAGCCCTGTGCATGCCCTTCAGTGAGTATGATTCCCACGGCAGGCCAGCAGCTCAAGAGAGGAAAGCTAGGTGCTTTCAGAAGCTGCACTAACCAGTCTGACTGGGAAAGAACCATTTAGCAAAACCCTTCCTCCCCAGTCCTTTGCCTGGCCTGTAGGTACTCAAGCAGCTTCAGAGAGGGTCTTGCTTGTTTCCAGGGAAAGGCTAGGGACTCAGGGAACCCCACTCAATATATAATATCTAGTAGTGTTGCTTCTAGGGTCTAAAAGCAAAGGCAAGAGAAAAAATGAGACCAATGGCCAACCTGTCTTTAGCAAGGAGGTCTACATCCTGATGCCCCCACCCTCCCACCCCCACCCCCCATACAAAAGCAAATCCCTTTGGTCTTACTAAGAAAATTATGGTGTTTCAACATACTGTAGGGGATGCCTGTTGAGCCTGGGACCACCTAGGGGACACTGGGGAATCCCTCTGGCATGGTCCCAGGCCACATCCAGCATGGAGGGACATATGTGGCCACAGAGGCAGCACCATATGTGATGGTGGTACAAATGTGGAGCTCGGAGGGCTCTGTGTGGGAGAGGTGACATGTGATCCCCAGAAACCTTGCTCTGTTCCCGGAGCGCATCCCCAACACCCACATGTACACACATAGACGCATACATCTTCTCTGCCTTTGGGAAACTGAAGTTCCACTTCCCAGCTAGTTCTGAGTCCTCCCTCCTTCAGAAAGAGGAAGGAATTTGTAAGGAGGCCATTCCCTTTTCAGCTCCAGCCCTTCCCCACGCCGTGGTAACATTTCACACACGTATTTTAACAAGCAGGGTTGAGGTTTCTTTTAACCGGTACTTAAAATCAGAGCACAGAGACAAGTTTTGTAAAGCTTGGTTTTCATAGAGGATAGCTTTTCTTCTCTGGATTAAAAAAAAAAATGAGAATCTTGATTGAAACCGCAGGCACCCACATAAACAAGTAAAGCCCACTCAGCCTTCCGAATTCAGATGGAATGTGAGGCTCTTTTGCCTGAGGTTAAAAAGAATTCAAACTCGCACAATTTGTTTCCAAACTTAAGAAGTAAAAGCAGGTAAAGATGCCAAGACTGTGCTGTGAACTCGGAGGCTGCTCTAATTTTTACCTCGCCAGGCTCCTGAGAACAACGTCTTCCTATTTCTCTGTTCTTGTCTTCAAAAGAACAGGAAGTAGAGGTGAGTTAGTTTTTATCTGCCCCTAAGGTCCAGGCTCCTATAGCAGGACTGTCGTAACTTCGGGGTGGAGACAGCCCCGGGAACGAGTCTCAGAGCTGAGTTGATCATGATGTAAACATAAATACATATACACATAAACACACATCCGCACTCACACGTACACACATACATGCATACACTCATACATATATTCGCACATATCTACACACATACCTACACCCACACACATACACAAACATGCATACACCTATACACATACACTCACACACACATACTTACAGACACACATTCATCCATACTGGTCGATGACATTTGCTGGATGCTTAGCGCATGCTGGCCGCTTCTAAAACTATTTACATGGATTATCTCATTTCATCCTCACAACTCTGATGCCGTTACAACAGTGGCACTAGTCACGGCGAACGCTTATAAGGCAGCTCACGCCAGCACACGTAAGCGCTGTTTTAAGCACTCTACACACCACACACCTTCACAAGCTTGCGAGAGAAGCACGTTATTATCCCCATGTTACAGACGAGGAACCTGAGGCATACGGAGGTGAAGGAATTTGGTCAAAGCCGCTCAGCCAGGAAGCGGGGAGACCTGGGTTCAAATGCAGACAGCCTGGCTCCAGAGTTCCTCTTAGAACATCGTCCTCCACCGCCCCTGTGAGTACCCGGTGACCACCTGCTAAGACAAACACAGCCCAGGGCATCTGCTCTGCCAGGCGGTCCTGCAGCCCCTCCTGCTGCTCCTGAATCAGCGTGGGGGTACGGACGGAGAACAGACCCTCGCATATAACCTCACACGGAAAGGTCAGGCGGGCAGAAAGAGCGCTTTACCCCAAATGCTCCAGACAGAGGAAGATGGGGCTACTGAGGCAATCAGGAAGGGCAAATGGAGAGTACAACCTCACCACGAACGAGAAGAAAGGACCAGCAGAGCCCCAGAGGCCCTGCGGGAAGCGCAGTGGGGGAGGAAGAGCGTGCTCTGGGGCCTAGAGGCAGCAAAGCGGGCAGAGGGGTACGCGTGTATGCCTGTAGCACAGGCAAATGCACAGGGACTGCAAGTATACTGGACGGTAGCAGGGGCTTGGGGGGGATGGGTACGGAGTTTCTGTTTGAGTGATAAAAATATCTGGGAAACAGAGAGTGGTAATGGGTGCATTTTGTGAATGGAATTAACACCAGGGACCATACACTTAAAAACAGTTAGGGGCGCCTGGGTGGCTCAGTGGGTTAAGCGTCCGACTTCAGCTCAGGTCACGATCCCGCGGTCCGTCAGTTCGAGCCCCGCGTCAGGCTCTGGACTGATGGCTCAGAGCCTGGAGCCTGCTTCCGATTCTGTGTCTCCCTCTCTCTCTGTCCCTCCCCCGTTCATGCTCTGTCTCTCTCTGTCTCAAAAATAAATAAATGTTAAAAAAAAATTAAAAAGAGTTAAAATGGCAAATTTTATGTTATATATATTCTACCACAATTTTTTTAAAAAGCAGTAGAGGAGAAGCCACTGGGCCCAGACCCTGACCTCCCACTGAGCTCAGGTGACAGAAGTGAGCCCCTTCTTCCTTTAGGGAATCTGACAGTTGGAGCCCTCGTGCCTCGTGATAGAATCACATGGACAGAAAGTCTCACGCTCTGCCTGCATTCCCAACGCCACCTGCTCTGGGGAGGCTCCCTGGGCCCCTCTGCTCCTGGGCTGGTGGTCTCCAAGCCACCTTGAGACCTTCAGTCCCCACAGGGCTGTGGCTTCCAAGCTCAGACCACTCTGCAGTCCCAATTTATCTGTTTTCCAAAGTTGTGCATGCCAAAGGAAAAACTGTGGCCGCAGCATACTGTATAATTAACGTGGAATGTTCTGAGGGAGTCGAAGACATGTGGGACAGAGGTCAGGTTCTCAAGCAACATGGCTTTCTGTTTAGGAGGGACTGTTTTCTCCTTCTCCCTTCCCAAGAGACAGAAGTAATAAAACTCTGAGAGATAAAGAAAGAAACCTGTTCGGCTTCAAACATACAAAGCAGAGTCTGGTGCAGGTACACGGATTCACATCTGCGGCAACTGGACAGGCCGTGCTCTGCCCCCATTGTCACCCCAGGCCTCATGACCAGAGAGACACATTCAGCCCACACCACTGAAGCAAACCTCCGTCCAGTCCATCTGGGCTGCACTGGCTGTCTGGACACAGTCAAGCTGCTGAAATAAAAATCCGTTCCTTGTAACAAACTGGTCCATAAGCCCCTTTCCTTGTGCAGTTTAGCAAAGACAGAACCACGTGATGAACTAAATGCAGTAACTGTAGCTGAAATCTTGTTCAGTATGGGGGTTCTTACGAAAAATTTATCTATTTTTAAGTTGTAGCTTTGGTAATACAGGGGGGGGGGTCTGTTTCTCGCTGAACACCAATGGAAGAGGGAAGAGAAAAAGTCTTCTGTCTATACTTAAGAAGAAGACAGACTAAATAAAGTACAGTAAATAATTCTGGGGAATCTGGAATTTACAACTCCTACAAAAAGCCTTCTGAGATCTTACATTTGGAACGAATCTCCCCACTGCCTTCGTTCCTGCTGCTTCCTACAATAGGCTATCACTCCTTGCAATGAGTGCAGGTCATGCAGTGACAGCCAGGTCTGTCCCCTTCTCTCTCCCACCAACCCGCGGACGTCTGATGGACAGGTAGACAGCGCTGGTTTCCTATGCATGTCTGGAACTCCTGCCTACACACTAGCGTGGGCTCTTGTCTCAGGAAATGTGACCTACATGGGATGGAAGTCAGTTACAGCTTGGCATTTTGACTTCCAAAGTGACAAGACGGATCGATCCAGCTAGGACGAGCAGGTGTCCAGAGTCTCCCACCCTGACACTGAGGTGACACCATGCTCCTCATTGCCTACCGAATTAACTCCAACTCCTCAGCATAACACATGAGACACCTCGCGATTTGGCCCCTATCCCTGTCTAACTGCACTGTGGCTGTGCTATTTACAATCATCCATGTGCCCCTCTGTGCTATTAACCATGAGTCCTTGGAGGACAGGGAACATGCCCTTCCATATCTGAGTCCCTGCTGCCCTGCCCAGTGCCTGGGACAAGGCAGGGACTCAGTTCACATCAACTAAAGTAAATTCTAGACAGGTATACCCTCACCACCAAGTAGTGAGGATAAAACCTGCCTTTCCCAAGACACCTAGGCTGCACATTCGGCCAAACAGCCAAGGCCCTTGCCAGTGTCTGTGAAGGTTGCTGGGAGCAGCCCCTGCCTTGGTGGGGCAGCCCAAGGCACCTCGCAGCCCATGGCGGGGAGGCTACCACCAATAAATACCATGTTACCTTCAGAGCCTGCCTAGGCCACGTGCCAGTGCTGTGCCACTTTTTAGAGCTGGGACGTGCACCACCTGACTGAACATAATCTACTTAATTACTTTCCAGCACAGACATAAACACTGTAGCCGCACTGCTGCCTTCACCAAAGTCACTCAAACCACATTAGGAAAAGACAGAACCTCCCTGGAAGGTTAGCATTTATATTCTCAGGGCACTGCCATGGTGAAAGTCGGTAAAGGAAAAACAAAAACAGAAACCTTTCTGCAAAACCATTCCCTTCCCATTTACTAATTTTTCCAGATCTGTATGCAACTTCCATCTGCTTTAAGTAGACATTTTAAAACATTAATTAGCCCCCGGCACACTCCTTTTGTACGCTATACATTTCAGTGAGATTTGGGCAAAACAAAGTGGCTGGTTATACGTGTACCTCTGATTAACATATTTTCTGAATGAAAATGAGAACACCTGGCTCTCTATGAAGATGAAATATATGAAATTGGGATATGTCAGACAACATGGCTGGCAGCTCTGAGTCCCTAATTTCCCAATAGTGAGGTTAGAAAGAATGTTTTCTGATTTTTGCCTAAGTTCTTCATCTCTAAGGAACGAAAAAGGCACGGCTCCACTCACAGCCAGCACCTGATGGGGAGGACAGGGGCTAGGCACCATCAGTGTCGTGGGCAGTAGATGGAAGGTGTAGCTGGAATCCTATGTGGAAACGGGCATTTGAGGGGACAGAGCCTGGGATTCGGGGCCATGAGGCTGGGCCTCCCTTCTCAATGCTGGCCACCTAATGGTTTGGTCGCCAAGAAGAGGAGTGCCACCCCAGCGGAAGTATGCGTCATTTCCGGAATCATTAGAGGTTGCGTGGGCCTACGTCATACTTGCTCAGGGCTCAGAAAGAACCGGTCCAGATGAGGCGAGAAGGGAGTTGAATTTAAAAGGGAAGATGTTCTATGCCTTTTAAAGGCTGTTGACATTCACCGTCTCTGTGCCTTTACCTAGACCCGATAAATGGGGGGAGAGGCAATGCTCTGAGACTTTGGGGATCCATCAAGGGGAAGTTGCTACAAGGGAATGGTGATTCAGGCCTTGGGCAACTAGGGAAAAGAAAGTGACCAATCCAAATGGCATCCTCTGACCTCACAGAATAAGAGCCCCCCATAATATCTCAGGAGAAAACCAGAGGGGGGTCGAACAGGGCCCGCACAGGATGACAGCCCCTGATGTTCCTGCCAAAACATGTGCGCTCACTGGCCTCCCAACAGAGTACAGAGGTCTGATGCTCGAATAGCTCACCGCCCCAAGTCTGTTGCTTGGAATTCTGAGCACATTTTCCTGTAACTATCCCCTAACGCTGTCTCAGCTTCCTTTTATACATTCAACACAAATGGACCTAGGGTTTAGAAGGGGACCCGTAGTGAAAGGAAGAGGGGCACACGCGCCTGTGAAGCTGACTGGCCAGAGCAGGGGTGCTCAGGGCCCATCCCAAGAAGACAGCCCCCCCAGGGAGGAAACTGGAGCTCTGGAAATAGAAACAGAAGCACAGGGAAGCGACTGAAAGACAAAGGAAGTACTAAGCCGAGGGGATGGTTCTGTCCCAAAAGCTCCTTCGCTGAAGTCCCTTCTTCTCACCAGATGAGTCTTCTCTAAAATGAGTCACTTCTCAGGTGGGAACAAAGGCAAGCCGTTCCCTTGAGGCCAGCAGAGGGGGTGTGGACACAGTGGCCGGCTCCCACCGCTCGTCGCAAAAGGACATTTGTGACTCAGCTGTTCAAGAACATAATGCACAACCGCGTGCTCACCGAGCAGGATCAAAACCTCGAGTGTCTGGGCGGCCTGGCAGTGATGTGAGCGCGGGAAGCTGGCTGGGGGAGGCCCAGGTCACGCAGACCCGGGGAGCACGGAACGCCAAAACAGGCTGCTCAGCTGGGGCTGTGGGCCTCGGAGAGAAGGCAGGCCTAACACTGTCCTGACTTCTGCACTGTAAAGAAAGGCTGTGGAGTATCCTGGTTTTAAATGGTGGCAACTAGTTAATACACATTAATATTTATTTTAATTAATTAATAATTAATTAAATAATTAATATTATTTATTAATATTAATATATTTATAATTTATAAATATATTATTATATTATATTATTATATATTATATATAACATATTATTATATATATTATATATATAAATAATTTATAATTTAGAATTAATATTATAAATTAAATGATATTTAATACACATTAAACAAAAAGTGCTACAGGAAAAATAAAGCATTCTTCTACCTGGTCTGTTGGATGCCAGTCTGCAGCCCCTTTTCCAGAGTCTTACAGTCATGAAAGCTGTTTGGTTCTTTGGTCTCCAAATCTAGCTGTAGGCCAGAATCACTTTGGACTTAGGTTCAAAACACACATTTGGAGGCCCCATCCTAGAGCAACTGACTCCTCCTGGGAGTAGATCTGCATTTGGAGAGATGCCCTGGGTGGTCACAGTGTGGCTGCACAGACATTTGAGGACCACTGGCTAGTTTGTAGTTCTAACCTCCTTGTACTCACAAGTTTAACCATACTCACTTTTGTCTCCTACTTCTAGTTCTTAATGATGAAATAAGATTACAAGAATGATAAAATGGTAACACCTGGGGTGCCTGGGCGCTCAGCAGGTTAAGCCACCCACTCTTTATTTCGGCTCAGGTCACATTCTCATGATTCGTGGGTTTGAGCCCAGCACTGGGCTCTGCTGACAGCGTGAAGCCTGCTTGAGATTCCCTCTCTCTCTCTCTCTCTCTCTCTCTCTCTCTCTCTCCCCCTCCCCTCCTCATGCTCTCTCTCAAAATAAATAAACTTAAAAAACACCAAAATGATAATATCACAAAAGTATTAACCAAGGCGTCTAAAACTTCCCCCTGGGGAAAAAACAAAGGCCAGTATGGAGGGTCTTGGGACACAGCTGGTGTCAAGTGTATAAAATTGTGTCTTATCTAAAAGATTTATAAAGGGCGCCTGGGTGGCTCAGTCGGTTGAGCATCCAACTTCAGCTCAGATTATGATCTCACGGTTCATGGGTTTGAGCCCTGCATTGGGCTCTGTGCTGACAGCTCAGAGCCTGGAGCCTGCTTCAGATTCTGTGTCTCCCTCTCTCTCTGCCCCTCCCCTGCTCACACTCTGTCTCTCAAAAATAAACAAACATTTAAAAAATTTAAAAAATAAAAGATTTATAAAGCTTTAATATTCTACTCTATAATATAGCCATATGTGTTTTAACATACCAATTTCCCTGCTACTAAATCTTTGAGTGAAATGGACTCTTCAGGGAGATGCAGTACATTATTCTTGTGATTTGGAGGGTCCCAAGGACTCCCCAAATACAAGGGTCCCCAGGATATTTACCAAAGCTTGGGAAGCACAGACTTATACCTAGATACCATATTATTTCATTTGATCCAAGCCCAATGGCAAAATGCCACATGAAGTTCACAGGAAGAAGGGTATGGCAGACTTCTATTTAAATTCCTTTTCTTTAAAAAAAAAAAAAAAGGCATTGAGTGTGTGTTATAAATGTGTTAGGTGGGGAAGAAAAATAGGACATAATAACAAGAAATTCTCTAACACAAAGCTTTAAAAGTTAATGGCTCTAGAGTGGTTTGTTTATATTTTTTATAAAAAGAAGTAGTCAAAGAATATTAAGCACTTAAATTGCTCTAAAGGCCCTGCTCCTCAAGGCAGCGAGGGCCACAGCTGGAGGACTTGCTCTCTGTGCTGCTCTGTGGTAGGGGCAGCTCAGACAGCTCCAGAAACCACAGTCCATCCCTGGAAGCTCCAGCCAAGTGTATGCATCCATGTGCACACCCAGGCCTCAGAGCAGTGACGGGGGACCCGTTTCAGCCATCACCTGGAGTCAGAGGATCAGTGAGTGCCATGTACACACTGCACTCAGAGTTCTGAACGCAGAGACCCTGAATGCACCTGCGGGTCATTCTGCCACTGTCGGTGAAGTTTGAGGAAACCAAGATATTCCAGTCTTGCTGGGCTTATCCTATCCTTCCTTGGTGACATCGTCAACTGTCACCAGCATTTAAAATCAAAACGCTTTTAACCTAATACCATTACTTCTTAATGAGCTTAAAGTCTTACCTTTTCCTGGAGTAATTACATTTCAGTAAGTGTGAGAATGTCTGATTAATTTCAGGCAGCATTTCACTGATGTGTAGCACTTGACTATTTGAAAGCCATAGATGCTGACTGCTACAGAAAAGGAACTTTTAAATTAAATGTGGGCTCTCTTTGTCAAGTGTCCAATTTGTTGTCATTAATAAAGTGATAAACAGTCAATAAAATTACTTTATATTATCACTGTGAGAAAAATAATAAAATCTCCTTGTGGAAGTCAAATATACACTCATTCCATCATTCATTAATGTTAAGGGCAGAGAAGTGCTCTTGCTGTATTCTGCACCCCCATCCTTCCCCCAAGAAGGTCTGGCCCCAGCTTGGCTTCAAACACACCCTATCTCAAGGGATGAGCCACTTCCCCTCTCGGATCCTCAAAATGGTGTCTAAATCTCATCGGGTGGAACGTTCCAGAGCTCAGTGATTCTAAGACGTTGAGGGGAAGGAGCCCAGAGAAGATTCTCCCACCTGCATGCGGTCCTGGATGTGACCCAGGTGAGACCCCTGCTGGCGAGGTGTGAAACTGCACCCACCCAGGAGGAGAGGAGGATAGGCCAGCACGGGAGGGGTCTAGGATCCTCTCAGCAGAAAACTTCAGAGGGCGGCCACCCAAAGGAGTCAACAAGTGCCAAGTCCTCTTTCTACTCTTTCACCACTGTCTTCCCACTGCCACCTCCGCCTCAGGTTATAATGCACTATCCATGGGCAACCGAGGGGCTGGGCAGCCTCCATCCTGAGAGGGGAGACAAATCATCAGCGCTCCTAGGCCACAACTAAAGTCTCCAAAGCGGCCCCTAGGAGGGAGGGGAGGGACAGGAGGGAGGGGAGGGAGAGAGGAAGGAAGAAGACACTTGGAGCCCTGGACATCTGGCCAGGGATCCCACAGACGACAGATAAACTGCTCCTGGTGATAATAAAATCAGAGGCTCCTTAGAGTCTTTTTCTGTTGCTAACAGGATTAAAAAATAAAAATAAATCCCAAATGCACAGAGAGGCTCCCTCCCCCGCCTTGTGCAGAGAGCATTTGTTTTGTTTTGCCTAGAACGACCTTCCATTTACAACTTTTATTCAATGAGACTAAAAGCTGCCTCCAAACTCCTTTCAAAAGGAAAAGGGGGTCCACAAAGTGCCAGGGGGCAGCACTAACAAAAGCAACCAGTATCCTCCCCACCACTAACCCCTTCTCGGTGTCTCCCACCTCCAGCAAATGATCGAGGTCTAGCAGCATGTTACCCTCTCAGCCTCAGGAAACAGGAAAATGGAAATGTGAGCAAAGAGAAACCACAGAGGGACCCCCGCTTCCACCGCCAGCTGCCCACCAAAGACAGTTCTATGTAGGTCACAAGCCACTGTAACACTACTCACCTCTCACACGGGGCGGAGGTATGTCATGCTGGACAGGAGGTGAAGATGCCCCTCCCCTAGCTCATCTGGTTTCAGCAGACCTCCACACACCGCTCCCCAGCTCCCCACGTCAGGGGACGGGGGGGGGGGGGGGGGGGGGGGGGGGGGGGCCAGCCCTGTAGGAGGAGGTGGCCTGCAGAGGGCCCCAGTCCCAGTTCTGAGCAGGGCCAACCACATTATTTTGCTCTTCCGTCCATTCTTGTTTTTCTTCACTAAATATAACTGCATATATTAAAACCAACCAAATACAAACAGTAATTAGAAATGCAAAGCGCTACATTTACAAAAGCATACCCACCTCGCAAGATATAAAAAGAATCTTAAGAACTAGGTATATTGGAACCTTTCTCAAGAACCCTCCACTGTTATCAAACTGCTGACTCTAACTCCTGTTTTACTTAATTGAGATTAGTAAAATACTTCCCCCTTTAAAAAAAAAAAATCAATTTCTTATTCCAAAATACATGTTCAAAGTGAAAAGGCTGAAAAATTTTACACAAACCATAAAGAAAAAACAGCACCTCCATACAGTTTAATCAGTCTCTCACACACACGGAGCTGGAATTTGGGTAGTTGGGTATTTCAGCTTAGGAAAGCCAACTGGAGACTGTCCTCTACAACGTGCTACTATTCAAGTCATTTCCTGGTGTTGACTGATAATAACAGTTAAGGCAGCTACCACCCTGGGAGCCAAGCACTGTGCTCAGAGCTTTACCTATATCTTCTTTACTTCTGACAACCACTCCAAAGGTACTATTATTATTTCCAAGACAGTGAAGTCTAAAGGAAGTGAAGCAACTAAAAAATGGCAGTCAGGATTTTAAATCACCCGTGTTCGTCTGCCCCTAAACTCATGGTCTCTGCATTACAACGGATCCTTTTCATTTTTTGCAGATCTCCACTCTTGAAGAGGAGCACAATTTTTAAGAGGAAGGCCCGCGTGTAGTGCCTCTACACAAGAGGCCAACCCCAGGCAGCCCCCTTCCCTACGTAAAGAGTTCCCATTCACCTGAGCACCTCAAGGAGCATGCTGTGAAAAGCTGGTAGGAACCAGGCCAGGCTCTCCCTGGCCAAAGGGTGTGGGTGGGCAGGGGTAAGCGGGAGCTCGCCAGACCTGCTGTAACACACTGGATGGCTTCGATGACAGAGATTTATTGTCTCACAGTTCTGGAGGCTGGGAGTCTGAGAGCAAGGTGCTGGTAGGGTAGATTCCTTCCGGGGGCTACAGAGGAGAATCTGCCGTACATCTCTTGCCAGCTTCTGATAGTTTGCTGGCAATCATTGATGCCCCTCAGCCTGTAGAAGCAAAGCCTGAGCTCTGTCTTCATCTTCTCATGGTGTTCTCCCCAGGGGTCTGTCTGTGTCCAAGTTCCCCCTTTTTATAAAGATACCAGTCATAATGGATTAGGGTCCACCCCACTGAACTCACTTAACTAATTATATCTGTAATGACCCTATTTCTCAGTAAGGTCACATTCTGAGGTGCTGGTGGTTAGGACTTCAATACATGAATTTGTGGGGGACATAATTCAACCCATAATAGTGAGTGACAGAAGAAGTGAGGGTAGGGAGAGAGGAAGGGGAAAGAGAGAGGGAGGGGTAATGGAGGAAGAGATTAGAGAAGGGGGCAGGCTGGGCTACTTTTGGATGGGCTGTATGTACTCCCTCCAGGTAGGACAGTTTTCCAGGTGTGGGTGGGGCCCAGTGATTCTTATAAAGAGGCACCTGTCACTGTGAACATCTGTAAGCAGTAGGTAAGGGACATGCCAATCGTGACCAAGTTTGAATACCACGGTGCCAACTCTGGCCTGCCCACCCACCCACCACCACTGGTAGTGACTCCCAAATCATACAGATTTATACAACAGAATTCGGCTGCCTTCAAGCTGGTAAGGCTATGAGACAGGCTTCTAATACATGCTGTCCTCAGAGAGCCCTGGGGCAATATTACCTGTTACAACAGAGTAGGGTTGTTTTTTTTTTAATATAAACTCAGCTTAAAGACTTAAAATAGAGGTAAGGTGTCCTTATTCCAGGCTTCCTAGGGGGAAATATGTAAATATAAGACATCATTTGCTTGCCCCAGTGGTGGAAGCTTGCTTCAAATAGAGCGTGCATATTATATATGCAAAATGTACATTAAGATGGGCTGTAAATGCCTTAGGAACTCATTTCTTCTACAGTTTACTTGGCATTACTGTCACTGTGTAAATTTGCTGTTATGCAAATGATGTGGGTGCTAATATCAATCAGTAAATTGGCACGCCAAATCAGCTCGAGAAAAGGATGGTTTTAATTATTCTTAAAAAAATTTTTTTTTTAATTTTTGATGTTTATTTATTTTGAGAGAAAGAGAGAGAGACAGAGAGAGAGTGAGTGGAGGAGGGGCAGAGAGAGAAGGAGACACAGAATCGGAAGCAGGCTCCAGGCTCCGAGCTGTCAGCACAGAGCCCGACGTGGGGCTCAAATTCATGAGCTGTGAGATCATGACCTGAGCCGAAGTTGGACTTTCAACCGACTGAGCTACCCAGGTGCCCCAAAGATGGTTATAATTATTCTTAAAGCCAACAAAGGGCGCCTGGGCGGCTCAGTCGGTTGAATGTCCAACTTCGGCTCAGGTCATGATCTCACAGCTCATGAGTTCGAGCCCCACGTCGGGCTCTGTGCTGACAGCTCGGAGCCTGGAGCCTGCTTCCGATTCTGTGTCTCCTTCTCTCTCTGCCTCTAACCCACTCGCATTCTGTCCCTGTCTCTCTCAAAAATAAATAAACATTAAAAAAAAAAAAAGCCAACAAGACCATTTCTGACAAAGAAGATAACCCATGGGGACACAGACCTTGGCTGGGAGGGAGACCTGCAGAGCACCCACAGGACCAATGGGCGGAAAGCGGGAAAAGCCAGGAGAAAGGGACAGAAAAGGGCTCTGGGAATCAGATAGGGCAAGAGGGAGCCCTGCAGCTGGTGGGCAAGGAATGCTATGAGGAAGGCATGACTGAGTTGGCCGTGAGAGACAGAGAGGATCTCTCCAGGTGGAGAGGGGTGAAGAGACATCCCCCGGTGGCCGAGACAGCACAAGCAAAGATAAGAAGGTAAAAGCGTGGCATAGCCTCAGGGGACCGTGAGCATCCAAATTGGCTAGAGCACACTGAGACAGTCACAAGGGCCCTGAGTGCCAGGCCCCAGGGATTGAAATTCAGAATACAGTCCAAGATTCAATTAAGCAATCAGGATGATGATCTGTTGTAGAACCATCTCTGCTTTCTGCTCCATAATGGTGGCAACTTATCATCCTGCAAAAATGGTGCCCCATTCTGAATGCTCTCCAGGAAAGCTGCAGGGGACGGTTACCTTCTCTCTCCTCCACATGGAGCCCTGAATACAGCTGCCCTAACTGGTTTCCCCAAAACTGAGGGTCCAGGGACTGACAACTCCTGGAGAGCTGGGAGATGCTGAGAATCACGTCTCCTAACTCCTGCCCACCTTGAATCTCTTCTTATTTCACTCCACATAATATGTAAACCGTTTTGAATACCCCCTCTGCTGAGCCAGGCTGAGAGGACTCTGTTCAGGACACCCAGAAGACGTGCATGGCCCAGGGCCTGTGACAACTCCTGAATTCCATTTCATCCCATTACAAATTAACATGCGTTTCATTGGCACTAAATGCCTGGCCAGGTGAGCAGCCACAAACTAATCGCCCCACCCTGACCAACAGCCTCCCACACCCACAAAACTGAGAGTGCTCCCGTGGGCCCCTTGAGGCCCAAATCACTGCCATTTCCCTAACACCTGAAACACATTCCCCCCTCAACGCCCACAGACAGTCTTATTAAGCAACCATATCATGAGCAAGAAAAAGTTCTTGCTAAAAACAGTGCTGGGAGAAATCCCTTTAACATGTTTAACCATGAAGACCAAGATTGGACAAGGAATCCTAATGACCCAAAATAAATACCATCCAAGGCTGAGGCGAACACGACTTAGTACGGTCATATTTCCTGCACTCTACCAAGCTTGTCACTCTCGAATCAGGTAAAACTAAGTGAACATAAAAATAAAAAGCTTTCAGGGGCGCCTGGGTGGCGCAGTCAGTTAAGCGTCCGACTTCAGCCAGGTCACGATCTCGCGGTCTGTGAGTTCGAGCCCCGCGTCAGGCTCTGGGCTGATGGCTCGGAGCCTGGAGCCTGTTTCCGATTCTGTGTCTCCCTCTCTCTCTGCCCCTCCCCTGTTCGTGCTCTGTCTCTCTCTGTCCCAAAAATAAATAAAAAACGTTGAAAAAAAAAAAATTTAAAAAAAAAAATAAATAAATAAAAAGCTTTCAGAGCATTCAGGAAGGGAGCAGTATCTTATGTGCTTAGAGAAGCAGGGAGACACGAAGGGACACCGTGGTCTCCTTGCTAGCCTGGTGCAACCACATCTGCTGGGAGGGGGGACCTACTCCAGAGAGGGGCTGCTCCCTGCAGAAGGCACAGAAGCCCAGTCTGGAGAGAAACTGAGGTCTGGCCTCCAGGCAGTCATTCTCTTGGGCTGGGTGGAGGCTGAATTTTGCCAGTCAAAGGTACCTGGGGTGGAAAGAGGGAATGTCACTGCCCGTTCAGAAGTCACAGTCACCCTGCACCCAGATGTCTTGCTGCAGCTTCCTGGGTATCAGAAAAGCAAGGCAATGCCAGCAGCTTCTCATCCAGCTCCATAAGCCCTGGACCTCCACTTAGGGTGTCCACCCTTCAGCTTCCTGGAGATTCCAGAAGCAGCTGTGAGGTAGCAGCAGCTGCTCCTGTATGATCTAGGAGTCATTCAAAAGGCCCAGCCTAAAACCTGCCCCTTCAGCTCCTTCAATAATACTATAAGCACCTAATCCCAACATTCAACCCCTTCTGCTGAAAATACCTGGAGTGGTTTCTGTTTCCCGCACTAACCTCTGGTTCATAAACTACCCAATAAACCAAGGAAGCTCAAATGCCACAGGAACTGCAGAAGTGCTCCTAGGAGCACTGCTATTTAAAGGAGCACCACACAACTCACTTTGTCAAGTGGAGACCAGTAAGTCCACAGTGAGGCTCTGGAAGAAGGTTCCTTCTGAAGCAGAGGGGAGGCAGCAAGAGGGGCACGTCTGAGTGGCAGAAGAGGTGGAGGTGGGATGGCAGAAGGTGCATCCAAGTGGGCCAGGACCAGGGTGCAGTTACCCACAGGGTGACTGGTAGTGTTTCCTCAGAGTGTGGGAGAAGGTCCCATGGGGGAAGTGTGGTGGAAAACCAGAGAAGTTGAGATGGTGGCCAGGCTCAAGAGAGAAAGGTTGAAACCAGGTGACAGAACCAGGGACGAGGAACTGGGGCACGGGAGGTGGCGGGGAGCTGAGAGTCATGGCAGCTGAAGCATTTGTGTGAAGCCACGAATGGAACTGGGGTAGATGGAGCAGGTCGTTCACTGCTGTGGGCCTGCTGGGACCATAAGGCTTGGGGAGAACCAGCTGGATATGGGGATACTGATTGTTCTTAAACTGAGGTGTCCCCATCACAGGGAGGGGGTGCAGTATTCTCTTAGGTGACACACACGAAGAGACCCAGGATCAAGGAACAAGAACTCACCCTACTGTGCGCTGAGTAGATCCACTGGACTGATCTATCGACACACCTAAAACATTCACAACTGCAGTGCGACTTCTAGGCAAGTTCTACTAGATACTTTCTCTCCCAGCTCTAATCAGAGTGCTTTAGGCCACTGCTTCTCAAACTTCAGTTTGCAGACCTGGGGGTCTTCTGATTTAGTAGGTGTAGGGTGGGGTCTAAGATCCGGCAGACCATGCCATAAGTAGCCTGACTTTAAGCTTCGTAAACATCGGTCAAGATCTGACCTACTTACAGATGCGTTACTAAGTGCCACTCTTGCCAAGCGTCTGCTCCCTACTACACAGATGCAGATTTCACATCAGGAAGAAGTAACTTGCCCAGGGCCAACAGGGGAGATGTCACAACTAACCCACAGGCCAGCCTATCAGCTCTCACCTGCTTACAGCTTCATTTTCTGCTTTCCCCTCACCACTACCCTGGGATCCCTGGGGGAATATGACCTAATATCTCATTTCCATGGGCTCTCAAAACAGTGCTGCAGGGAGGGGTGGGGGGAGGGGAACAGAAAACCAACCGTCACCAGGACCAGGTGAAGTCTGTTATGGAAACACCCTTGCTTGCTGGCTGAACCAGCAGATGAGAACAACAAGGGTCCTGTTGGTCCCATCCCCTGGGATCCTGGAAGAAAAACAGGCAAAGGATAAACAGGTGACTCATGGAAGAGCAATGCCAATGGCAGACAGTCATACAAGAGGACGCTTGGACTCAACGGGAGTCAGAGAAACGAAAATCAAAGCAACAATGAGGTATCACGGTCTACCCATCAGACTGAGTAGCACCAACGAGGGAGTAACAGTGCTGTGGGTATGCGGGAATGGGTACTCTCATCAACTAACAGGAATTGGAAACATCTACCAAAACTAAAAAATACCATACCCTTCAGCACAGCACTCTTACTCTTGGGAATCTGTCTCTAGGAAATAAAAGTGGTAGGTCACAAGGAGGTTTATAGAAGCTCATGGAGGTCCTTCTCTACAAGTAAAAAAAACTTAGACAAAGTGAATGCGTATCAGTATGAGTGAATAAAATATGGACCGTCCCTTCCATGGAATAAAGAGAATGAATAACAGGCATTTGAGTTGACTTGGAGGGACTTTTCTATGAAGTATGGATGAACAAGAAAAGCAGTATGTAGTAAACATGACTAACATCCCATTTTTATAAAACCGTGTCTTATTTTAAAAAGCATGTACACATATTAATGTTTATGTGTGTGATAGAACTGTATAATTCTTACAGAGCATAAACAGAAGTATGGAAGGATTCCAAGTGATCACAATGAATTATTTAGCGTGGTGCTCAGACAGGAAGCAAGGGAAACAAAGAAAACAAAACCCACGCAGGCAGCCCCACGCACACACAAACACACACCCCCATCCCTGCGCTGATGAATGATGAGAAGGTCACAGTGTGGGGAGTCCTCACTCTCCTCCAGTCCACACTTTCAACTCACAAGGCTGCTGGAAGGGAAGACTACCACTCTGCCAGTCTGCTGTTTTCAGCAAATGGCTCCCATTGCCCACAAAGTATGAACCTGGACGTTTGATGTCATACATTCTTTCCTCTATCAGGAATCCACTGGAAGTGCCACCAGTCATGACAGCCAAAGTGCACTGAAACTCAGTTCTTCTCTACAGAAATCACTGAGGGGCCCTTTTTGCTACCATCATCATCACTACCCAGGGAAACTAAGGCTGAGACCAAAAGCATGGGTCCCACATGGCAAGGGTGGTCAGTGGCCTCCTCTTTCCCTGGTCCTTTCATCTTTTGGAGTGCCTCCCCAGGACCCCATTCTGGATTGGCTCAGAAATTCTCATTTCTCCCTGGGGGCAGCTGTCTCTAAAGGACACTGGGGGTGGGCGCGATCACAGGCCAAAAATATAAAGGGAAATGATCATCTCATTCCCCACTCAGGACTAGAGTTACCATTCCCTGGACCCCATGTCACAGCCTGCCCATCAGAGGAATGGAACTTTGCAGAGAAAATTCACTCTGCTCAGGACAACATACTCTATTTTCTGTTTCTTTTACTGGGTTCCTTTTTTTACATTGTGCTGAACTTCAGCCCCTTAGAGGGTCTACTCTCAGGAGTAAGTCCTACCCTCTGGAGCCACAAGGAACAAGTGTATTTCCTCTCTCACATGAGGACAGCGATAATGCCCCCTGCTCCCCCATGTTTTTTTCTTATCTTGACTAAACATCCCCATTTCCTTTGACTGGTGCTGAGCATACATCTCAGGAATTTCCTGACGGCAGGTCAAGTTGTTACTCCTCCAGCGCAACACGATGATCTTGAGAGGATACGTAGGGAAAGACCCCAAATGTCCAAACCCTTCGAAGGAACAACTCTGTATCATCTCTAACAGGAGAAACCTGAAGGAGAATCGGGCAGAATGGGAAGGAAGGCACTTCCAAAGCCCTCCCCATTTGCCCAAGAGCCCTGCTCTAAAGGATGTGAAAAGAAGCCCGCCACTGGTGTTCTGACACAGAGTAGGGCCCAGCTTCCACGCCCAGCTCCAGACACTTGTCTGGCCGTGACTTACATAAGGAGGGCCGTGTAGATTTAAGACGTGGCAGGAGGAGTGGGGAGATGCAACTGAGTCGTGTGTCCTCGAGAAGGCAAATGAACATCTTGGCTCCCCTACAAACATCTCTGAAGGGCGATGGGCTGTGGTGGGGCACAGTTCAGAATGAACCCATTCAGAATTAGAGAGACCTGGGCCTGGAGTGTTAGAGCCCCAGTCCTGGAAATAGCTTTTGAGGGCAAAGGCAGTAGCGGGTCCACAGTGTTTTACAATTTCCAAAGAAGCTGAGGTAGTATGCTTTCAAATTTAGTGCCTTGAAAAAAGAGTCTTAGTAGGGTTCTAAGGAGGCCCTGTCAGTTGTCAGCTGAGCAACACTGGATAGGTCATTTCTCTGCTTCGAACCTGGGGCATGGAGATAACATCTATATAATGAAACAGAAATAAAGGTCTGATAAGGGACATTACTACCTACGTGATGGATTGCCGCACAGAGAGGACTTCACTAATCCCCCTGAGGGTAGGCAACTTAAGGTGGATCTGGAAAGAGAGTTGCGTAGCTAATAACAAGGATGCAACTTCGCTATCACTGGGTCATAGCCACTGAGCCACTTTTCCCAACCAGATGAAAAGAACGGTTTCGGCCTAGAAACCGAGTGAGAACTAAAGGCTATTACCAGTGTAAATACGCCCCACACGGAGGAGGAGGGGGAGCCTGATGCTGGGGAGAAGGCTCCAGAGACATTCCACAACAATCAGCTCCCAAAGGAGGGGAGGCCAGCTCCCCCCGCTCCCCGGAACAATGCTGAGTCTCCCGAATGCCTCTTTGTTCCATACGGCACAAAGATCACAAACATTTTTTAACCACCCTGTGTTTTCCTAGCTGTTTTGTTCTTTTCTCAAAGGTCCTAAGATCACAGAAAGGCTTCCAAGCACAATAGCAGATAAACCTCCTCTGTGCAGTTGAAGCAACAACACTGAGGGTTTCTGGCTGAGGGAGGGAAGGCCGGGAGAGGGGCCAGGGGCTCTGTCCCCATGCTCCCCCTGGGACGGGAAGTTCCCACTGCGCCCGTAGGATTCCTGTGGGATGACTGGGGCACTTGCTGCATTTCCCCAGGATCAGATTCCAGTCACCGCTCATGTGGTCTCTCTTTTCCCTTCAAAAACGAGGAGCTTAGATTTCTACCTTCTAAGGCCTACCCCAAGGCCTCCGGGAGGGATGGTCTGATTGAAGACGGGCACAGCCCAGATGGACAGCGCAGGGCCTCACCCCTCCCGCTCTGACGCCATAGCTGTCCCATCATCCTGGGGTGTCTTCCCTCCAAACGCCACTACTGCCCCTCCGTTGCTCAGACACGCCCCCCCCCCCCCCCCCCCCCCGGGGCCACAGGGAGGGCGGGCTTGGGAAAGAGCTTCACACTGTGTGTGGAATCCTAGTTCCACCACTTCCTGGCTCGGAGGCTGGTATTGGGTGAGCGTGCAACCAATCTGTGCTGCAGTTTTCTCATCTGGAAAATGGGGGTGATACTAATAATGACTTCATAGAATTGCAGTGACGATTAAAGAACATTCCACACAAAGTCCGTAGCAGGGTGCCTGGCACAGGATGCACCCCAACAGGCGTTACCATTGGTACCGACAGAGGCTCAGATATCTCCGCATTGCTATTAGCATGAGCATCACTGTTACTTCATCGTTCTCAGAGGAGTCGAGGTCCATGAAAAGCACTTAGTAATTGCTAAAGCCAAAGCTAGCACCTGCTTTCATCGCTCTGGTCTCTTTCAGGATTTCTATTCTCTGTGGCTCAGTGAGTGAGTGCCTACTAGGTGGGGTCCTGGAGGGGAGGACAAGGTGAACCCTCTGCCAGCCTTCAGGGTGCTCATGGTACTAAAAGGTTGCAGAGAAGGGGGAGGAGTGAAGCCCCGGGCTGGCACAGCTCCTCACACCATGTCGTTTCTCCAGCCTGTGTTCCAGAGTCAGGGCCCTCGGGACTTGCTTCCCAGAGCCACCCCCCTCCCCCATGGGGCCTGGGCAGTGCTCCCCTGTTTTGTGGCTTACAGGCAGGGTTGTGTGCTTTGCCAGGGGGTGGCCAAGGCTGAAGCTGGCCTACTGCCACCTCCTCCCTTGAGCCCCTCCCCTGTGGCCTGAACACCAGGCCACCAAGCACTCTTAGCTCAGCTAGCACCTGTCCTTACAGACAGTGCACTTACTGGAAGTCTCAGTGTTACATACAGGCCTTGGGAGTCACCCAGAGGATCTAAGACCACCAGGACAACACGGGACTGTCTTTCCACCTAAGGGAATGGGCAACCCTCCTCTCAGGCCAGCCTGGGCCCAGTCTAGCTGCATCTCCCTAAGACCCTGGGCAGAAATGTGGACAAGCACCACCCCAGCTTGATATTTAAAATACAAAGTTAGGAGAAAAGAGGCTCCCTCTAGTGCAGGGAAGAGGCACAGAAAGCCTGGGTCCCTGTGTCCAGCACAGATGAAGTGACATTCGGGACTGCCTACCTTGCCCCGTCTCTGCTCCTTCACCTCCCCTGGGCCCTCACGCCCCTGAGACCCCATGCAGCACAGTTGCTCTGGCTTTAGTTCCTCTGCTGAAGAGCCCCTGAAGGCTGCTTGGCTACACAGCCTCCACTCACTTCCCCATCTTATCTGTTCCTACACACCTCACCGTAAAACTTCCATCGGCCACACTGGAATGTTCTCTGCCCCTTAAACCTACTCCATACTTTTCTAACCACTGGGGTTTGGAGCTATAAGACACACTGGTCCCGCACTGGAGAATGACACCCCAGACCAGAACGGCTGAAGGCTCTGCAGGAAAAACGGGGAAGGGGTGCCCGGCAGCCTGTGCTTCATCCTATCTCTACCATCAGCCGCCGGCCCTGTGACCTTGGACAAGGGCCACCCCCTCTCCAGGCCTTCACGTCATCATCTATAAATAGTGGGTGCTGGGCCCAGTCATCTCTAAAAAGACTGGTAGCACTGAGACTCCATGAGAAACCCCAGCCTCCAGGGCCTTAGACTGTCCTCGCCCCACTCCACACAGATGGGAAGTGGGCTGACCCCTGCGCCTGCCCCTTCTCTCCAGGCTCCGGGGGAAGGTAGAAAAGCCATCTCGTATCTAGCCAGAAAGTGCCCTACGTCCGAGCACCCCATAGCCAGACCCAGCAGAGTCTACGACAGGGTGTGAAGGGCTGGTTCCAGTGGAGCGTAGTCGGTCCAAGGGGAGAGGGAACTAAAGAGATGACAGCCAGCACTAATCACCACAAATCAGCAGAGAGGCTGAGAGAAAGAGGGAGGAGGCCCCGGCCCTTTCACTTCCACCTTATCGATGGCGCACGACAAACCCACCTCACAGCCCCGCAGGTCTAGCAGCCAGGACAGATGTGCTACCCCTGGCATCACAGAGCCACAGAAAAGGCATCTGGTGTCCGAACCTCATGGTGCCTGGGACCGTTTGCAGCACTCCCAGAAAGACGCGTGCACGCTGTGCTCTGAGTGCACCGTGACAGGTTGGAAAGGACATAGGGCTGTGAGCCAGGAGGCCTGGGTACTGGGCCAGCTCGGCCTCGAACCAGCTGGGTGACCTTGAAAGAGTCACTTTTCTCTGGTCTCATTTTCCTACGCTAAAGAATGATGGAGTTGGATGAGATGATTTCTATGTTCCCGGGCAGCTGTGACATTCTGTAATTCTACTAAATGGGAATGAGAATCAGATCTAATCAGCTAGAACTAATTCAACCAATATTTTTAGGTACCTCTAACTTGCAAAAAAAAAAAAAAATCCTCTATTTTTTTCTGAATGGCTGGGATGATACAGAGCAGCCTTGGGGAGAAAAGAGTGGAGGGGGCCCACCGACCATTCACAACAGGCGAGAGCTCCGTCACCCCAGCACAAAGGGCTTGCCAGCAACCTGCTGTCGGTAGCCATTCCCTAGAGCCTCGCTGCTGGCAAGCCCACTGCCTCTGAGCTGACAGAATTAGAGGGGGATTAACCTGTATCAATCTTCCCTCTTCCAACCGATGAGGCTTTGGGGGTTCTGGGAAAGCACAGAGATACCACTGCCTGAGTCATTAACATCTGTAACGTATCAGAGAACTCTCCCTGGGACATCTCCAGAGGCAGAAGACAAGTGAGTCCCAAGGGCTGGAAGGCCAGGGTCTTAAGAAGCTCGCCGGCTGAATTATTAATGGGACTCTGAATACGGCTCAAGTTTCCCATGACAGATGGTTTTGCGAGCTGATCGTTCTGAGGCCAATTAAGAATGATTGTGGATTCTGAGGCAGTGGCACCACCAGTGAGTGTCTTAAAATGTCTCCAGAACCTGCTGCAGGAAGTGCAGTCAGCCGTCTCCCTGGACACTGGTGTGATAATCACAAAAGAGGAAGGAGAGCTGAATGCCCCAGGGTCTGAGGCCACCGCCCCACACAAACTTCTGTCTCCCAGCCCAGAGCATCACCAGAGCCCTGATGACAGAGGGCTAGAAAAGGTCTCTGGCCCAGCTGGTTCCATGGGGTCTCAGAGCCTCAGGAAAATGGGTACCATGTGAAAAAAGGGATCTGGGTTCAACAAGGCTAGGCCAGACTGTGTACTTTAGGACTTCTGAGGACCCTTAATGTGCTCCGGGAACCTAGAAGAGGAAAATAAAATTTATATATTTATATAAAATAATCAGTTTCCCAAACTTATTTTGTCATGAAATCCTTTTCTCTAGGACATCTCCTGGGATTGGTATTCCATGGAACTCACCTTAAGAAAGTATGGCCCTAGACCACAGCCCTCGTTTTATAGATGAAGAGACAGAGGGCCAGAGTGGTCCCATAGTGAGACAGAGCACACAGTCCTTCATACTAATCAGTAATGTTCTAGGTGCTTTAGGGCAAACTCCAAGGCTTTCTCCAGGAACTGACAAGATAGCTGGGGACTGAAATGCTTCTGGGAAAAGAATAGGTATGGGTCCAGGCCCTAGGACCCACCTGGAGGGCAATGGTTTGCAATAACAGCAGGAGAGAGCCCTGAGACCTTCTGGCTTGGCACAGAATAACACTTTTGTTTTCCTGATAATTATTTGCTTAATGTTTTTATTTCTCCCCTGCTAGACTATGAACTCCATGGTGCAGGGACCACATCTGTTTTATTCATGAATGTGTCCCCAGCCCCTGGCACAGGGCCTGCCAAACAGACAGCACTTGGCAACTATCTGCTGACTGATAGACTAACAAGCACATGCCTTAATATCTACTTCCAGGAATCCAAAACACCTTCAAAATGAGCCCTCTTGTTTCCAGATGCAAAAGCCCCGTGGAGAAACAGACACAAAGCATTCCTCGGCACTGTGGGGCTGCCCCTGTCGCTTGGGGATGTGGTGAGCCAGGCTCTAGGGGTCTCAGCTCATACTAGAGCTGACCAAAGTATGGAAGGGGCTGGCTCCAGAAAGGCTGGAGTCTGAGCCAGCACTGGAACCACTTTTTCTGGATGTAAGTCACATCTGCATTTCCTATCAATGATGTAGGGTGAGCAAGGCAGCCATGAGTTCTGTGAAGTATGGAGGAGAAAAACAGATGCAGTATGAATAAATGGTATCTCAGCTTATTTTAGGCCAACCCGGGATCCATTCACTTATTACACATTTACTAAGTAGTTACCCACTAGGGGGGTTAAAAGAAAAAAGAAAAACCTGGTGCCTGCCTTCAAGAAGCTAATAGCCTAGAGTGAGATAAAAGATGGGTAGAGAAATAACCACATAACAAGGAAGGCAGTGTTATAGAGATATACGGATCAACTCTTCCTCAAGAACAGGATACGCAGCATGATTTTGACGGAAAGTTGCAGAAGTATTAAATTTGGGTCCTGAAAAACGATGCTTTTGGCCTCCATTTCTCCCGAAACTTTGACCAGAACAGTCCCAGAAAGGTGAGGGACAAGGTTAAGGGGAGGACCGCATGGACCTGGGCTCCTTTCATTCCCAACTCTTTCCTCTGGGGCTCAGGAGTGAGTCAGGAAGCAGCCCGTGGAATGGGAGTGTCTTAAGCAGGAGTGTCCACAGAAGGCAGGTGGGGGGCGGGGGGGACATGCAAGCTGGGGTGGGGTGGAGGACGAGGGGCAGACCTCAGGGTGAGAAGCAGAGGACTGCAACCGCCATCCTCCCGGCCACCTGATTCAAACCTCTTGAGGTGGGTGTGATCCCCAGGCAGGGCCCCAGCAGTCAAACCCTGGGTAGTGCCAGATGGCCCCCAAGCTTCTCCATGCAAGTCTTTCCAACAAAGTGAAGAAACCACACTGCTGTGCAGCTGAAATCTCGCCTGAAATAAACTAAGGTGTCCATGATCAGAATCTGCAGCCGGGAGTGGGATCAGACCAAAAGGCCCTGGTGGTACCCATCTTGTTGGGGGGAGGGGGGGGCAAGCCCCAGCATGAGGAAAGTTCCAGGAGTCACAGCAGATTCTGTCCACACGCCCCAGTCAGACGACAGCGTGACTAACCGGGAAAGTGGGCAGAGGGCGGTGTGGGCAAGACAAAGGGAGAGCCCAGTCCGTGAGTTTTTTTCTTTCAGTCCCTGCCACAACAGTGTCTTCTGAGAAGGGATACCAAATATAGGAGAGTTGCTTGCTTCAGCTTGGAAGGATGTCTGGAGATAGAAATGGAAATCCTGCTCCTTGAAGGTTTAAAATAATCACTGGGGCCCCTTAGGCTAAACCAAGGGTGGCCTTTATTATGCATATGAACACTGAGCACCCCTGAATGGGACAGACCCAGGGGAAAACAGGCCTGAGGGGGGCCAGGTGTATAGGTCAAAGGGACACTTCGACCTTGGTTTTCAAGAACTGAGTACACTTTCTTGGCCAAGTGGAACCCTAGGCTGGACCCGGAAGAGAAGGGCCCTTCCTAGAACAAAGTGCTCTTAAGCAGGGGCGCGTCCATGGTCCCAGCCAGCCCTGTGGTGGTGGGAGGGTTGGATTCACAGTTCTCTGTGGTTTGGTTTCTGCCTGTATCTGACCAAAGTACTATGGGATGTGGGTGGGGGCATGATTTGGAGCAGAGCCTGAGAAAAGATAGCTTGTGAGGTGATCCTAAAAAGGAGGAGAAGGGAGAAAGAGACAAAAAAGAAGAAGGCAACATAACAGTGTGTTATCAAGAGCTGCTGTAAGGCAAGGGCGCTCACTCCAGCCAGGACCCAGACAGATGGGCAGATGCCTCCCGGAACGGCCCTCCAAACCAAAGGGGCGCACGGTTGGACAGAGCAGTCACCCCCAGCTCCCATGCCCCACAGGTGAGGGCTGCCTGGAGGCGGCTGCGGTCAGCACCCCCTCCCGCTTCTGGGCTGGTGGTAGGGAGGGGTCCCCAGGGCAAGTCAGCAGCTCTCACAGGACTCACCCCAACTGCAGCTGAAATGGGAGCTGCCCGAGGGTCTCTGACTCGGGCACCACAGGCTTCTGCCACAATCTGTATGACACGTTTCACTACATATATATATTGTTTTTCTCTTTCCTGGCCTCAAAGAAGCTAACTGCTGAGCTAAATCTTCAATCAAAGCAATTAAAATCTCTTCCTTTTTACTTGTGCTTCCTAAGTCTTTTAAACCTTTTATTCATTTATTTTTTTATTTTAACATTGCCTAGCTCTCCTTTGTTAGATGCCGCCTTAAAAATCTTTGCCGAGTACAAGGGGGCTGAGGTAAAATAAATATATACACAAATGAACAAATCAATCAATACATACAATTTAAATATAAACAAACAAATCAATAAACACAATTTAAATAAATCAACTAAAGCATGTGAATTAAAATTTTGATTCAAGCAAGTTCATGACAACCCTTGAGACCACTGAGAAAGCCACCGGGGAGCACCACAAGACCACATCTAGGGATCACTGCCCAGCAAATGAAAAATCCCAACAGTGACAGACAGCCACATCTCTCACTCACACACACACACTCAGACACTCCATTAGGTTATTTTTGAATTTCTCTTTGTCACACACCTTCCCTGAGCAGGTCATGTGCTTCTCTTTTTCTTTTCTTTCAAGCGAGGCGTGTTCTACTCCTAATTCACGACGTGCAGCCTGAGGCGGGGCAAGGCCCGCAGGAAGCCACACTAGCAAGGCAGCAAAGAGGTCAGGTGTTTATCCATCCACCCACCCCCTTGGCACTGGGCTGGCCTGTGGATGCAGACACGGAGAGAACTGAGTGCCGTTGCTAAAAGCGGGACAGAGGTCATCTCCTCGTTGGAAAACGAGCTGGGTCATTCTGCTCTTCGTTCACTCCGTGAACATCCATGGAGACCATGTGGCAAGCGTTGTGTCGAGTGCTGGAGGCATAAAGGTGACAAAAGACACAATTCCCGCTCTCCAGGAAGGAGCTCATGGGTTTGGACTGGACCCACCAACTCTGACATTCCTCAGTGCTGTGATGGCCTTGGCAAAGACCCCACAGGACAGAGCGAGTACCAGGGGAAGGAAGCACGCAGGGACGGAATGTCCATGCTTGAGAAGGAGGGGAGACAGGGAAGCAGCAGCCCTATGGCATCCCTCCTCCTGCCCTCAGTCGGATGCCAACACTGTCCTCGCTGGAGAAACACAGTTCAACGACAACACCGTGCCATCTGCTGCCGCGGCCCCTCAGAAGCCCTCATTCTGTCTTGGTCACCCAGTGGAAAAAAAAACGCTGTATATCTGGTGGGAGGGGATTTGATTTTCCTGTCTGGATGTGACGCAGTGAACATGCCTTACAGCTCAGGGGCCGAAAACCCTGAGAGAGCGGCAGAAAGCGCCCTTTCAGCTTCCTGTGCACCACTCTGCAACTCAGGTGTGACAGCCAGCAGCGGGGCCACGTTACAGAAAGTTCTCCCTGTGGATCTTCTGAACTAGGCTAAGAAATTAAATGAAGACGGCACCTGGGTGGCTCAGTTGTTAAGCATCTGACTTCGGTTCAGGTCACGATCTCACAGTTCGTGAGTTCAAGTCCCAAATCGGGTGAGCTCGAGCGCTGCTTTGGATAAAACATGAGCCCCGGGTGAGCCCCACTTCTCTCTCTCTCTCTCTCTCTCTCTCTCTCTCTCTCTTTCTCTCTCTCTCCCCCTTGTGGGATTCTCCCTCTCTCTTTGCCCCTTGCTGACTTGTGCTCTCTCTCTCAAAAAATTAAAATTAAAACTAAATGAAGAGGGCCTGAGAAGTACAGGTGGGGAGAAATGTGAAGTACCGGGATGGGCATCGCCTTCTGGAAGAGCCTCTGATTCAGAAAAAGTCTTTTCCAACACGGCTCCCCATAAATGCAAATGTTCAGAGATTCGTGCTCGAAAGAAAGGCTGCGGGAAGGCGGCCACAACACCAAAACCGAAAGCTATGCTCCTGGAATTCTCTAACGGCGGACAGATGACCAGAAACAAATTCTGAAGCCCCTCTGAAATGACCGCGTGTAAATCACTGAAAGGGGTGACCATGCAGATGTGTCATCTCCCACCATGAAGGACGTTAGAGCATCAGAGCTGGAAGGGAGCTTGAAGAGCAGTAAACCCAGCCCCTCGTACAGACAGTTAGTGAACCTGGAGTTCAGAGGAGTGAAACAGTCTGGCGTGCAGGAGCCCAGGGCCCATGAGGACCTGTGAACTGTGACAGGGCCAGTGAAGGCAGACTGCGTGTGGCCACGCTGCTGGGTGGTGGCTGATTCAGGAACACCTGACACTTTCTAGCACGTGGTCCAGGACTGGTCGCTCGCTGTGGCTCCCCCCGGGAGGTAAAGGGCCAACCAACACCCCTGTATCTGCCAGTGCCTCCTAGCTCACAAACAGGCATCCCTGCCCACTAGGGTCTCCAAGCCAGAACCCTGAGTGGCATCCTTGACCTACAGTGCCCTCATCCTCCTGCCACTTCCCCCTCCTTAAACCTCATCCCCACCCCAGGCATTCATGTCTTCACTCCTCTGCAATCTGATCTCCATCATGCAGCTAACTTGACCTTACAAAAGGGAAAGTGAAACCAAGCCTCCCCACCCACTACAAGATAAGTCCAGATGCTTTGTGTGGCTTACGAGGCGCTCTGTGCCTGATTCTCACCCTGCCCACCCTTGGCACCCTGGATTAAACTCTCACAGTTCCCCGAAGCACCCCGATACTGACCATGCAGCTCTCCTGACCAAATGTTCTTTCTTCCTGGCCAACTCCTGCTTGTCTTCCGCTAAGTCACCTCTTTCTGGACCCTCCCCTGATTACCCCTGTTTCAGTTCAGGGCCTCTCCAATGGGTCAGCCGAGCCCCCATTATAATATGGTTCCATTACTTCTTACTTGAATGTTTTCCCCACTGCACTGTAAGTTCCTTGACAGGAGAAACTTTTATTTCTGTGTCTTCGGAATCTAAAACACTGGTACACAACACATGTTTGCTATGAAAGAATGACTGACTGAAGGAAGGAAAGCAACCACCAACACTAAAAGATTAGTGAGCCGTCTTGTCCCAGTGGCCAACAAAGAAATCCAAATGCAGGCTGAGTCATTGTAATTCTCTGGGAAAGTAAAAGGGCAACTAAATCATAAAAATGAAATAAAATTCTTCATCCTTAAAAAAAATGACTTTATACAGATCTGTCAGTACTTATGCTTCTTCCATTCTGGAAAAACTACCATGTGGGGGGAAGGTGGCGGGCTACCGGCAGATAGGGATAGCATTAAAAGATGTCTCCTTCCGTGAAAAACAGACTTTAGCACACACGTTGAAGTGTATACTTACACCGCAGCTATATAACTTCTCTTGCCCTTATTTTTCTGGATAACAGCTTTATCGACATATAACTCACCTACCATACAATTCACCTATTCAATGGTTTTTAGTATTTCAGAGTTATGCAGCTATCACCACAATCAATTTTAGAACATTTTCATCACCTCAAAAGAAACCCCGTGCCTTTTAGCCATCACCCTCACGAGCCTCCCAAACCCAACTGCCCAGTGCTAAGCAACCATCTGGGCCTGTTCTGGACATTTCATATAAACGGGAGCATAGAATATATGGTCTTTTGTGACTGGCTTCTCTCACTTAGAATAACGTTTTTAGGTTCGTCCAGGTTGTAGCACGTGTCAGAACCTCACTCCTTTTTATAACCAAATAATATTCCATTATATGGATATACCACATTGTATCTATCCATTTGTCAGTAGACACGTGGGTTGTTTCCACTTGTTGGCTATTGTGACTAACGTTACCATGAACATTCTCGTTACCATGAACATTCTCGGACAAGTTTTTGGGTGGGCATGTATTTTCAGTTCTGCTCGGTGTATACCTAGGAGTAGAATGGCTGCATTGTATAGTAACTTGTGTTTAACTTTCTGAGGAACAGCCAGACTGTTTTCCAAAGGGACCGGACCATTTTATGTTCCCACCAGCAGTGCATGAGGGCTCCCACTCCTCCACATCCTCGCCATCGCCGTTACCACCTGTCCCTTGTCACAGCCATGCCAGTAGGTTGTATCATCTTACTGTGGTGGTGAGCTGCATTTCCCTGCTGACGGAGGAGGTCGGGCATCTTTTCGTGTGCTTTTTGGCCATTTGTACACCTCTCCTGCCTTTCTTCCAGCCCCAGCAAGTACTCAGTATAATGCACTCAATTCCCAGGCGCTCCAGGTAGGTCTCTGGGCCCCTCTATGAGGACTGCTGGGTACAGCTCCAGCCTTCCCACCAACAGGTAGGACTCACCCACTAGCACCTTCGGAGAGGATTCTGGAGCTGACTTTGAGGTGACAATGATTCTACGCAATAGACAGGGACTGTGCAGCCTGTCGTCTTCGAGAAACTGCTAGGTGAGGAGGGGCTGGGAGTGTGAAAGGTACTGAGATGAATGAGGATGGACCTTGCTTGCCTTCAAGGACTTTGCAATCAAGCTGTGGAGACACCAGAGCAAGAGTAAATAAATGCCTGAACGGGGCATAAGCAAGGAGCTCTGCGAACAAAGGGAAAGGGAGATGTGATTCCAGCTTAGGGGGTGGAGTGAGGATCAGGGAAGGGCTCCTGGAAGTAGCTGTGCTTGAGCTCAGCTTATGAAACAGGAGGATTTCAAACAGCAGGAGTTGGGGAAAGGCATCCAAGCTAAGGAATCAGCATGCGCAAAGCTTTGGAGGCAGGAAGAGGGGAGTGGAAGCAAGAGGCAATCTGGGGCACCGAACTCAAGGCCGGTGCCTTTGAGACTCTGAGCAAATGCACCAATGTCCACACGTGGTTCAATGTGCATACAGTTTCAGGGTGTGGGGAGGGAGGGGAATGGAGAGAAATGGGTCTGAAAGATCGGGTTGGAGCCAGATCAAAGGGGCCCTTCACAGCACACTAAGTGTGGCTTTGTCTCCCAAGCTACAAGGAAGGAAGGAGGGCAGGGCTCAAAGGCTGCAGGATCCCCAAGGGTCTGCACAGCTCGGGACCTGCAAATGCAATACCACAGCCAGGCCTGCAAGTTCTGCAGCTGGCAACATTTGGGTGCCACCCTTCAGATATGCCACCCGGCCCCCTTCCCTGCGGCCCACCCTCAGAAATGGACACAGAAAGTGTTCTTCCTTATGCTGACCTGTCCCACCAGCCTGTCCTTCTCCACTACTGAGAGGAGCAGCCTCTCTGTCCCGGGCAACCAAAGTACCAAAGAGCCAACCCTCACGCTGCTCAATCACCCTACAAGCAGCATCCGAACCAGCTGTAGGTCTCTTCTGCCCCTCCTTCCCCACCCCCATTCATTTCCAAACACACAGTCTTTACCCATGAAAGGGACACACAGGCCACTGTCAGCAGGGCCTGAGCTCTGACTCACTGTCCGCAAGGCAGGTGGAGTTTTCAGTCCCAGTCCCACGTTTCCTCAACATGTTGCAGGCAAGAGCAGGCCTTGGCTTTGCAGCTAGCTGTCCCAGAGCAAGCTTAGATGTATAGCACTTGGCTGGCTACAGCATGGCTATTTTTGCAACTACAGCAAAATGTACACATCAACAGTCACAAAGAATGGCTTTGAATCTGCTGCAGCAAGAACACGCGTCTTCAGAAAGCTCTACTCCACCTGTAAGAAGACATTTTCCCCACTCTCTTTCCTCCGCTGTGGCCACAGGTCAATGGTGCAGCAGTGGTCCGAACTGAGAAATGAGAACCTCCTTCCAAGGAGACCGTTCCCTGAGCACGAGGTGGTTAGGGCTCGGGTGGCAGAGCAGGATGTGGAGGACGAAACTCTACAGTAAGTGTTTACCAAGGGCCCCAACACACGCAGGCTATTTTCACCACAAGGGATACAACACTGCAACACAGTAAAGAGAATACTGGACTATGTTTGAGGCCTGGCTCCTCCATTTTCTAGTTTTGTGACCTTGGGCAAATTCTGTAAAATGGGGACACTATCCCTCCCGGCTCTCCCCTAAGGGGCTCAGTGAGCGGATGAGGCAATAAAGCAGCAGCCCAGGCAGGCGGTCAGCATCTGGGAGGGCCATCAGGAAGATGCTGGAAGCCGGCCGGTGAGACTGGGGGAAGCCTGGCAGGGCCTCACTCTTAAGCAACTAAGGAACCCAATGGAGCCAGGGCAGCAGAAACTCAGGAATGGAGGCCAAGGCCAGAGCCTGGCTATTGGGCCAGGAGGCTAGAGGCTGAGGTCCTTCCTGGTGCTGTTGTGGGGGCCATGTCTGTACCCTGAGTCTGTAGGGCCTGGGTGTGAAGGGGGTCAGAGAGAGGTTGGAAAGGGCCAAACATGCACGGGGCCCCTGGGCCAGCTCACACTGAGAGGAGAATGCAGATGTGGGCAGCTGAGGTTTTAAAAGCAGCTGGCTTCAACTTCTCTCTCCAGGCTTACTCCCCACCCCCACCTCATGCAGCCCTGCTCCAGCCAAACTGCCCCCTTTCTCTGTCCTAAACCCAGCCCTCTCCAGCCTCTGCCTCACTCTAGCTGTTCCTTCTGCATGGAATGGCCTTCCTACAATCTCAGCTTCAGGATGCCCCGTTCTCTCCCGCCCCAATCCTTCACTGTCTTCACCTCAGTAGCCCTAAGGGGCAGCAGGTCTGTGTCAGATTCTTTCTGAATCCCCAATGCCCAGCGGTGCCTCAACAGAGCAGGCCCCTACCAGGATTTGCTAACTAACACACACCGGCAATTCAACTGTAAGGAAGAGATAGTAAATGAGTCACACAGGTCCTTTGCACCTGTCATGTGACCACATATTCCAGGTCAGAGCATCAGCCCTGAGCTGGGCTGAGCCGTGGCTCAACACTGGGGCCCCCCAGGGAATGGGGCGGCATCCCCTATAGGTTAGTGAAGAGGATGCCTGTAAACCCCGAAATGCCGAGCGGCTGACTCTCAGGGGCTATGCTGCCAATGTGTGCCCTCAATCCTGTGTTTGAACAGCTCCCATGTCACCAGACCCAATGCTTCCTTATCCTCTGAGAAATGCCGACCCCTCTCCGCGCCCCTCCCCCCCCCCCCCCACAGCCCTCAGGAGACAGAGAGTCTCACAGGTGACTATGTCAAGTCGCGTCAGGAGAGTGTTCCTTCTGTAGGGGCTGGACAGTCACAGAGAAGGACAAGCCTGGAGCCTGTCAGCACCAACACGTACAGCCAGGGGACAGGGCAGCACAGTGATCGGGAGTGGGTTTGAACCCAGGTTTGAACTCAGGATCCCCATTTACAGGCTGTGACACCCTGGGCATGAGTTTTTGCCTTTCTGTGTCTCTGCTTCCTCACCTGTAAAACGGGCATGGAAACAGTATTAACTTCATGGAGCCAGAATTAAACATCAAGCACTATGAAGACTGCTTGGCACATGATATATAGTCATTAAGTATAAATTCTTATTATTCTTCTTATTATTACAAAGTATATTTCTGTTCTCCATTAATTTAAACTGCAACAGAGGAGGGGCACCTGGGTGGCTCAGTCGGTTGAGCGTCCGACTTCAGCTCAGGTCACGATCTCACGGTTCATGAGTTCAAGCCCCGCGTTGGGCTCTGTGCTGACAGCTCAGAGCCTGGAGCCTGCTTCAGATTCTGTGTCTCCTCTCTCTGCCCCTCCCCTGCTCACGCTCTGTCTCTCTCTCTCTCTCTCAAAAATAAAGAAAGATTTTTAAAAAATAAAAAATAAATAAACCGCAACAGAGGAAAACAAAATTTTGGAGGCACTAACAACATCAGCCTTCACTGGGGAGATGACAAATGAGCCTTCCTGATGCACCATGTCAGAACTTGAAGAGTCAAGAAATGATGTCACATCTCCCCACTATTTGTTCACTTGGGAGATATGCAGCTGACTCCCACCATCCAGGAGAGCCTGATGAAGTTGAATGCTTCAAGCCTAGCAATAAACATGATCTTCTAGAAACGTATGCAGCACTTTAAGGTTTACTCAGATCTTTAAACGTCTCTCTGAGACACACGATGTGACTCTCATTTTACCACTGAAAAAACTAAAGGAAGATTTTAATTCAGTTTGCTTAATTCCATGCATAATGCTGTTTCTCTCAAACTGGATACTCTGACGAATGGGATTTTCTAGCCAATAAGGACACAAGCAGCCACTTTCTATAACCCAAGCCTTCTGTTTGAGTTCTAGAGAAACAGGTGGCTGCCAGGCTGTAAAGCTCTGATGAGGAGCACAAAATTCATGAATGACACTAGTGTCACAGCAGCCACATCTGCAGGTGGACAGCTTTGCCAGCTCTGTGGAAGGAAAAGAAGGGTAGGACTTTTCTCCCAAAGTAGGAAGTAGGAAGAAGGAAAAACGCTGGCACATCCAACAGGTGTCCAAGAGTTAGGAAGGAAACGTAGGCAAACATGGAAAAGTTGTCCCAGTAGCATCGGCATCTATCGGACCCTAAAAGAACGTGCCTGCATCAGGCCAGTTCGGGTTCAGCCTCACATGATAATGTTCCATATTTCAATCACCTTGGCTAGGAAAAACAAGCGCAGGCAGATGATCTGGTGTTTAAAAGGCTCTCAGATGCATATTCTTGGTGGACAGTTACCAGGATGCATTGTACCTTTTGGCACAACTGTTTTACGTATTTTGCAAATACTCATACACAGCATTCGTGCCAGATGCTGTTCCAGGCACTTGACAAATACTAACTTATTCAATCCTCACAACCCCCAACCTCGTGAGGAAGTTTCTGTTTTACAGAGAAAGCCAGCACACAGGAAGATCAAGCAGGCAGCCCAAGGTCATGCAGGCAGTAAGTGCCGAGCAGGCATTCAAACCCAGGCAGTCTGACTCCAGCTCGTGCTCGCAACCTCGCCACTCTGCTGCCTCGTCAGTCACCCTCAGCCCAGTTCGGAGAGACAGGAAGGAAGTGACCCAGCTTCTCCCGGCCAAGAGGCTGGGCCCTTCCTCTTGGCAAGTGCTAGGACCCCTGCTCCCCAGAACCTCCCAGCAAGCCAGGCTCTAAGGGCCCTGAAAGCCATCACAGAACAACAGCACTACACCAGAAATCCATGGTAAGTTCCAGTTTTTCAAAACCCCTGGAGATCATCCTAGGTATACACTGGAGACATCTAGGGTTTTAATTCATTTTTATTCCAATAAAAAGCTTAATTTTTAGGTGACAATAGAAGCAGTATGTTCTCAAAGCAGCCGTAGAGAAATCCACCCAAAGCTGTAATCGATGCCCCATGGTCATGAACTCCAGCCGTCAGGAAGCTCCAGGCAGCAGAGACCCTTAGAGCCACCAGATGTGAAAATGCACTGCCTACACTTGGCAGGAAACCCAGAAGGTACAGGCCACCACCTGGGTTGTCGGGAAGAGGGAAAGGGCAGCTCTTCGGTGCACCGTGGTTTGGAAAAGACTGACACATCTTCTGTGTCCCTCTTAGAAGCTGCTAACACCCATCTTACAGTGGTTCTGCGGTCTGAGATGGCCAAGCCATCCCATCAGCCAGGAGCAATGACACAGCCACAGAAAACATCCTGTTTTTCCTTCCTATGGAGATGGGAGAAGACAAACGAGGAGGGAAAGCAGGAGCATGTGGTCTGTGTGGCCACATCCTGGGCAGTCACTGCCTTCGAGGATTCGCCAGGTGGCTCCCAACACACTCCAACATTTCCTACAGATACGGGCTGTCCAGAAGCTTTCCTCTTCTGTCTCTTTCTTCTTCTCACAGCCCCAGACACCCTGAAGACTGGGCTGGTCCCTGTACCCTGAACATGACCCCTGCTGATCACTGCATTTCACTTCTGAGCTGTGTGCCCAGGGCAAGGCTGGGGACTGGGTTCTGCTGTGAGTTTGCATGCGCTGTGTCTCTGCACTGGACAAGGTCAGCCCTTGGGAGGCTGGATGGGACTCAGGGAAAGCTATGAACTAGGACCCTGGCTTCCCAGGTAAGAAATATGTGTATGCACAGTCTTGCTCCATAGAGGCCTCTTCTTCCTGCCTCTTGGTGCCTGCACCGAGAGGGAAGCCTTCCACCCAGACTTCCAACTTGCTGACGTTCAGAAGTGGAATGCCCTTCCTTGGGGGAAGGAGAAGGGGTGTGTGTGAGGAAAGGGCGATTAGCCCACACAAAAGATGACTCAAAGGAAATGAGAGCCTCTCTGCAACTCTCAGTATCTGAAGGACTTTTGTGGGGGAAGAGTACATACACATATTCCATGTGGCCCCAGAGTACAGATGTGGGGGAAATGGATAAAAACCACAGAGAAGCTGATTGTTCAAATTTTTAAAAATTTTTTAAATGTTTGTTTATTTTTGAGAGAGAGAGAGAGAGAGACAGACAGACAGACAGACAGAGACAGAGCGTCGGCAGGGGAGGGGTAGAGAGAGAGGGAGACACACAATCTGAAGCAGGCTCCAGGCTCTGAGCTGTCAGCACAGAGCCTGACGCAGGGCTCAAACTGATGAACCATGAGATCATGACCTGAGTTGAAGTCGGACGCTTAACCGACTGAGCTCCCCAGGTGTCCCCGGTTGTTTAAATTTGATATACAGAAAAACATCTCAATGAACCTGTCCAAAAATAAAATAATGGGCTTCTTTGGAAGTGACAAGTTCCCCATTGCAAGAGGTGATCAAGCTGAGACCTGGAAAGTCAGGGATGTCCTTAAATGAGAAAAGATGCCCCTAGATGTCTCTCCTATCTCTGGTATTCTGCAATTATTTTCACAGAATCTGGGACTGTCTGTTAAGGTTAGGAAAGATATTCGAATCCATCCTTCTCATTTTATAAAGGAGGAAACCAAGGCTGACAGAGAGATTGTGACTTGACTGAAGCCAGCCAGCTCTGTCTCTCCATCTCCGCACTCAACAAAACTATTCAGAAAGATGAGGAATGCTTGTCCAGGATTTCCGTAAGAGGACAGAGGCAAAGTGCAGATGGTTCCTTTTTCCAAGAGCTGATAACCCACTGCCCATCTCCATACAACCCTGGGGACCCCAGACTGGCCCTGAACCCAGCCCTGAGGCTCAGCACCAGGAGGCTGAGACTCATGGGAAAGACACTGTGGTAGAAATAGGCTGCTTCCGCAATAAACAGCAGGATAGGATTTCTGTAAGCTAAGGGGTAGATACCAAAACCATCAGATTCAAAGAAATCCACAGTATATGTTTCCTATCATCTCAGGGGGATATTGGATGGACAGACGGATGGATGGATGGCAGGGAAGGAAGGAAAGAAGGAAGGAAGGAAGGAAGGAAGGAAGGAAGGAAGGAAGGAAGGAAACCATTTCTTTAACACTTCTATGACCATAAGAGAAACTTTAATCCAAGTCAGGCTGCAGACCTATGAGGAAAAAAAAAAAAAAAAAAAAGGAAGCCCATGCCCTCTAATAACTAAAACCATTCCCCCTCTGGCATACAAGCCCTGAATAGCCTGGCTGGACACAATTCACACTAAAACCTACACAACTAAGGTTCCCCAGTGATCAAAAACCTGAAGAAACAGTCTGAGAACAGACACTCACAAGTCTGTTTCATTACACACTCATCACAGCCTCCAGGGACGTCACTGTGCTATGAGGAAAAGTGATAAAACCATTCCGCTGGAGGGACCTGCACACGTTGGAGACGAAATCCAGCCTTTCCCAAATGTGACTGTGGACTGTGAGGTAGGAGGGCAGTTTGCATGGGAGTCAAACCCCAAGGCAGGAACTCGAGTGCTCTTCAATGTCTTAACGGAAAGACTGGGATTGCCTGTAACATGCAAGCATATTCTATGAATCCCCAGGAAAGGGGGACTAAGTGACCTGGGCTGTGAGGTGGCAGAGCATGAAGCCACAAAACCTCTCCGGGCTGACTGTTTCATAACTCAGAAACTATAAAGGCAAGGGCTAGGAACCATCCACTTAGGATCGCAGGTGCTTGGAGGACAGGCAGGGCACTAGGGCCAGGGACCCAGTCCTAGTCCTGACCATGTGACCCTGGGCAAATCTAACCTACGAGTACAGTCTCTTTGGCAAAATGGGGATAACACTACCTGCCTTCCTCCTTTACTGAATTAGTAGGTTGAGCAAATGTAAAAGTTTGTAAACAGTTGAGCACTGTTCAAGCCTAAGGGAATGCAGCACCGTTCTAACCGCTGGCAAGAGCAAAGATGCTAAAATGGGAAATAATGGCCCACAGCCTGCAAGGCACACCTGGGATGCTCATGTATCAGCCATCAGCACTTCTGTCAAAGGGTGTGGAGACGTCACGCTGGGACAAGAAAGACCAAGTGGAGGCCCAAGAAAGTAAATAACTTATTCTTTGCCTCTGGAACAAAGTGGCAGATCTTAATCACAAGAGTCTGGATTGGGAAGAGAGGTTCGCAAAATGAGAAAAGACCCTAGAGAGCAAGTCATTAGACTTCAAGTCGGTCAAGTCGCATGAGGCCGTCCATAAGCTTAGGCTCAGTTGCGGCAGTCCCGGGTCATCCCGCACAATTACCACACACTGTGGTGCCCATGTGCTGTGGAGAAAGTGCTCTCATCGACCGGCTTGGAGAAGGTGGGGCACAGAAGGGGCCCCAAAGTGGCAAGAGCAAGTGGACAGAGACAGATGGAGGGGTGTAGCACTTCTGTGGCATGCCATGGACTGACACACAGGGACAGGCCCATTACAAGGAGAAGCCTGAAACGCTTTAAAACTGGTGCTTCAAAAATCCTTGACGCCCTATCCCTGTAAACTGTTTTCAGTTTGCAAAATCTATAAAACACTACTCACATTCGGCTCCTATCTGGCCACTCTCTACACCTTTGCCATTGGGCTTTCCACATTGGTCTTCTGCACCACGGAATAGAAAAGCAAAGTCATGTTTTTCATCACGGCCAAGGGCATGCACTGGCCTATAAACTGTGAAGAGGAAAGCCAGTGGCAGCTTCATATAAGGCAGGATGCGGCCTCTTCCTGCACGGCACACTCCCTTTCCAAGTCAGGACAAATTCCTTCTGGCTTCTAAAGCTGCCCCCCCCCCCCAACCCACCCCTCACCAACGCTCTATGGCAACCTCTCTGTGTTCTGGGAATATTTTCCACAACTGACCAGCACCATGGGAAGATATGGGTTGTGTAGGACAGGGAGAAAGGGAAAGGGCAGAAAACTCTCATGAAGTCCCTCAGTACCTGGTGTTGTGCAATGTGTATATGACAGCATTTCATTCCCAGCTATTTACTGAGGACCCACAAGGACTTAGGCCAGTGATTCTCAAACAGGGGAAAGAGAGAAGGCACAAACTCCAGCTTCAGAATCACCAGGAGGGCAAATGCAGCCTTTCTGCCTGCATTGTGACATGTGAGTTATGTATCTTGAATATGCCATGAAGGGGGCAGCAGAGGTCACTTTATAACCAATATGCTGGAGACAACCTCCATTCCACAGATGAGGAAACTAAAGCTTTAAAAGGTTTAAATATGTTATGCAAAATAATATGGCCAGTAAGTGGTGGAACCAGGAGTCAACCCACCTTCGATTTCAAGATTAATTTCCCAACATTCTAGTCTACCTGCAGGGTGCAATAAGGGCATGTATATTCCCAGAAAACTAAATGACTGGGCTTTATCCCTATGGGTACAGGCCAGTTCCCCCTACTTCCTCTTGATCCTTCATGCCATTATTTAAAAATAACCATGCCTTAAAATCCTAAGCTGTTCTTAGAAAACTAGAGCTTGGTGACGGCTGGAGGAAGGGCTCTAGTTCAAGGCTCCAGGCTTCACTTGTGAGGCTGGGATAGAAAAGACAATATTTTATTGTCTTTTATTGTCTTTTATTGTCTTTATTGTCAAAAGCCCTGTCCCCAAAGGATGCAGAACCCTGCTGGGGAGAAACACACACATAGGAAGCATCTGTCCTCTAAGTCACGACCTATTGAATGATCTCAGGGCAGTCAGTGCTGAGGAGCAGGGGTTATGGCTAGGAACAAGGAAGCCCTCAGAGGCTTTCTAGAAATGGTGGCCTCTCACTGGGCCTCAAAGGATGAGTAGGGCAAACAGAAGGGCAGGATGGAGGGAGAGCACCCTAGGCAGAAGGGACAGCATACCTCCAGGCCACATGTGTGAATGAGCACCTGTCTGGGAGACAGCTGGGGGTTCGGTGCAGCTGAAACAAAAGGTACAGGGGAGCTGGTGGGAGAAGGTGAAAGGTGGGAGCCGAGGGAAGGCAGATTGCAGAGGTCCCTGAGTGGTGCGCTAAGCAGCAGGTGGTCTTTAGAACTGGCACAATGCCTGGCATAGAGTAAGTGCTCAAAAAAATATGAGAGAGTGAAGTGTTGTCAGTTAATTTGAGGATGCGGACAGGGTAGGGTGTGCCTTGACTGTGGAAAACGCATTGCTGAGGGGCACCTGGGTGGCTCAGTCAATTAAGCGTCCGACTTTGGTTCCAATCTTTGATCTCCCAGTTCATGAGTTCTAGCCCTGTGTCAGGCTCTATGCTGACAGCTCAGAGCCTGGAGCTTGCTTCAGATTCTGTGTCTCCCTCTCTTTGTCCCTGCCCCTCCCCTGCTCATGCTCTCTCTCTCAAAAATAAATAAACCTTTAAAAAAAAAAGAACTTATGTATGTATGTATGTAGGGGTGTGTGTGTGTGTGTGTGTGTGTGTGTTTAAAAGAACACATTGCTGAGACTGTGTCCAACACGAAATGAAACAGAAAGCCAAGTGAACAGTCTGAGGACAAGATGAGGAGCTTCTGAGAGGCAGAAAATGGTGAGAAGTGTGGAGGGCCCCTGTGTCAGAATGAGCAATGAAAAGGAAGCAAGGTCTGGAAGTACCTCTAAGTTAAGGAAGTGCAGTCACAGACAATTTTATAGGGGCTTCTATAGGTTGCTCCGGCCCTCAGCTGCAGTGGGGACAGCTCTCCAGACTCTTGAGAGCAGACCCCATGGCTTACCAACCGAGACTGGCATGGAGTAGAAGGGCCCTCAACAAATGCCCGTAGAATTCTTAAGAGTGGAGCTGTTAGTCACCAAGTTAGCTTGGATAAGCTCAGATGTGCTAAGGTAAGGGGACAAGGGCCACCTCCCCCAAAACACCCCGAACTGAGGCCCAGCTCATGTTAACTGTCTTCTTCATCTTGCCAATTCCAGGGCCAGGCCACAGGGGCAAATCCTCAATGGGGGTCTGAGTTTCCAATTCCATTCCCCTCCCAGAGGTGGGCTGGGCTGGGCTGGGCTGCCTCCACCTACAGCTGTAGGCTGATTTCTCCCAGACAGGCCCCCCGCCAGCTTCTGGAGGTTCTGCTCCAGACGTAAGCATACGTAACATTTTCTGGAGCCCTACACCCTTGCCCGGGGAGGAGAGCCCTCCCTGCAGAAGGTGGCTTTAGGCCCTCTGGAGTGCACAAAAGCACACGAGTCAGCCTTTTCCAGTCACAGGCTGAAGGGGCGCAGCCCTGGTCAAGCTCTGACGTGCAGTTAATGGCCACTAAAGGCAGCTCTTGGGAATTTCTGAGACCAGCCAGAAATCAATGGTGAAAACAAAGCATTTACACTTCCGAGAGGCAGTGGCCTCACCTCCACTTCTTTCCCTTGATTCCTTCTGCATGGAATTATGGCCAAATCCCACTGGTGAGCTCTCAAAAGTAGCAAATTAGTCTCTACATGGTGTTAACACCACCCCGCAGAGAAAGCCTAATCTCCCCATTTGACGCGGGGCCAAATTACAGCTCGTGGGCTACCACGGACTACCAGGAGATGTAGGGGGCAGGCGTGGTAAGATGCATTTATAGTTACGGGGTGCTTTACTCTTCACCTTGAAAGTCCAGTCGAAGGCCAGATGGCAGCCCAATAAACCTTTTTTTAAAGGTTTATTTATTTTTGAGAGAGAGAGCATGAGCAGGGGAGGGGCAGGGACAGAGAGAGGGAGACACAGAATCTGAAGCAAGCTCCAGGCTCTGGAGGCTTTGGGTTCCAGGCAGCCCAAGTATGATTCGACACCCCCCTTCCTGGTTCTAACAGATGACAGGCCCAGATACACTGCCCACCCCGGCAGTATCTCAGGCCCCAGGGACCTCAGCCTTTCAGAGCCGCCTTGCCCTGCCCCAGCCCCTGCCAGTCCTCTGCCCTCCACCCTTCCCTGCTCTGCGCCTCCAACTCAGGGTGATGACATGTCCTCGGGTGGCCCAGGACACTGCTGGTTTACACTTGTCCTAGTGTGACTGTTAACAGCATCCCCTTTCTACACTCCAAGTGTTCTCGTTTAAACAATAACCTGATGGTGAAATTAAATGGTCACCCCACCCGTACTTCCTCCCAGGACTACTTCTCATGATGTTTACCTTTACTTACCACAGTCAGGCAGATCTAGAAAATGGAATCTTAAGTGGTAGGGCCTAATTCAGACTGCACACATCTCCCTTCCCTCCTTCTCTTCCTTCCTTTAAATTTCATCCCCAATTTTCTTCCAGAAGGAATTTCTCTTAGCTCACAAAGATGCCAAAATGCATCCTATAAAGAGCCACAGGCTTGACACAGGTATACCGCAAGTTTGGCTCTCAATTTTCTATTAATCAAATGAAGAAAAGGGCATCTAATTCGTTGTACAGAAGGAAACACCATTAATCATCCAGGAGAAATACAACTGTTTGTGCCTTGCAGAGCAGGGAGAAGGGTCTCCAGATGGGCCGTCAAAGAGGCCGTTCTGCATGTCATTCGTAATGTCCTTACTACCACGCCTGAGCAGGGAGCAAGGGTGGGGGGTTGGTGTCTCCGTGGGTCCAGCCCTGCCCTGGCTCATTCACGAGGCAGCACTGAACTAACAGAAGTTGAGGTGAGGCAGTGAATGTATGGCAGCCACATGGCTCCCAGGCCTCTCCTGTCTCCTTGCCTCTTCCCTTTGGTTTCTCTCCCTCCTTTCCACCCTGTCTAGACCTTCAATCTCCTAAAAGCATCTTCAGACACTGAGAGTAGTTTAAAGATGTTCTAATACACAGTAAAGTTAAAAGTGGTTGCTAGTTCTGATAAATGCTAAGTCTGGGGATCTTTTTATTTTCTTCCAAAATTATATTTCTGGACCAGAATTATGCTTGGCCTTGACACTTTACTATTAGGTAAGTCTGAGGCTAGTGAGAGAAAAACATCTGATGGAATTTTGAATTACCAATAAAAATTAACTACTTCAAGTGATAGGAGAAAACCCTTGATAAAAACAAAGTTTAAGTACCCAAAACTCGCCATCAGCATTCAAGGACCAGTAACCAAAGTCTCTGGAAGGTCCAGGCCAAACTTGTAGAAGCATTTGGTCAGTTTTTGCCTCAGTGAACTTTTTCTTTCCTTTTCTTTCACAATCCGTTTTTAAATCTTCAAATACTTATATTATCTCCTGGAGGCATTTACCTGAAGTTAAACTGCTACAGCCTGTATCCTGAGTTTCAGATGGCCTCTTCTTGTGCCTGTGACAATATACTGCATTCACTGGATAATCCCCTTTTGAGAGCCTACCTGATATCTTCTCATTTTACACTTTTTTATAAAACTCTTCACCTCCATATGGTCTTGAATATGATACGGTGTGTGGACTGGAGACTGAGGCTCCCCTGGTCTGTTCTGTGCAGGTGATGGGGCGGGGGGCACCTGTATATGCAGCTGGTCACATGCAATCCAGGTACAGCATTTCACCCACAAATCCCTCCCAGGTTCTGGCAAGCCGTTTCTGTCTCCTGGGGACTCAGAGACCAAGACTGTCTCCACTCCATTTATACAAAAGCGTATGGCCTGCTCATCTGTAGGATGCCTTTAACCTTTGACAGCAGCTGAAAGAATGTGAGGTGTGAGTGAGTTGAGAGGTGGCCTGAATGACCATGATCACACCGTCATCTTCTCAAACCCTGATGACATTTTGGCAGGAAGGAACAAGCAGAAAAAATGGAGATGCCTCTCCTCTGCTCTAGTTATTCCTTCTAAAAAAAAAAAAATTCATCTTTATGTCCTTACCTTGCTTAGAAACTATTTCCCAGGTTTCCTGAAAGCTGAAAACCAAGGAACTACAGTTACATGAAGAACATGAAAATCTCATTCGCTGCCAAGCCACACAGAGTGCTAGGATTATATTGCCTTCTTTATGGTTCCAAATTCATGATACTTGGGTCAAACCAGGTAAGATGGTCCTAGAGTCAGGGGAAGGGTTTCCCCTGCTTATACGCTGCGCAGATACTAGGTGTCATTTTATTAAGGGTGGCAGTGTTTCCTTACAGGGAATCAAGTGGAACCAGAGAAGTAGTCAAGTGCACCAGGACCTTATACCACACTGACTGACAGTAATGAGGCCCCATGAGCATCTCGAGGACTTCATATTTCTGAAAGTCCGTCAGGACCAGCAGCTTCATAATGAGTGCTCATCTACAGCAGCCAGGACCAAAAGGCAAATTATTATACAAAAAGCAATTCTGGTTCCCAAAAAGCTTCCTCTTTTACAAATGATAGAAAATTCTCAAAGACAGAGACACTTAGGAAGGCTGGGTCCCTGGATCATAAGTGTTCCTACGGGCAGCTCCTTGATACTAGGGTCGATTCTGCTACTTCTAAACGGAAGATCATAGGGGTTCTCTACGGTCAACAGTAAATGACGCATTTAAAGAAATCACCCAATGCAGGAGCAGGAGGTAAGGTGTTCATTTCAAACTCAAATCCAGTAAAAACTTGACATTTCTGTAATGGCTAATTCTGCAGCTAACCGGAGGCAGGGGAATGGGGGCTGAATATCCATTTCACTTCGGTCACCTGCAGGAAGGCAGGCATGCAACTGAAACGTGTCCCCAAAGTGGCCATGGAGCCACACTGTAATTCCCCTCACACACAGCCAGTCATGCCTAAGTCAGTCCTTTCCACATGCTGCCTGTCACAGAAAGTCCCTCTTCTACATATGCCACTGTGATTCAACTATGCTATTTTGCTTTTTTCCCCCCCAAGAAGATGCTTATAGATCAGTCTTTTTTGCTGCCTGGATTGCAAATGAGGATCTCTCAATGAGATGTTTATGTGGCAAAAAGGAACAAGTTCTGGTAATGCAAAAAAAAAAACCTGAGAAAGTGGGTGTGCTTTCAGAGAAGGGAAGCCCCTCCCATGTTCAACCAGGACGTCATCTTAGCCTGAACACAACATCTTTGGCAGCCTGTCTCCCACGGCCTTCAGCGGGCATTGGACACTCACAGCTCACCCAGCAGGGCACAGCCGTCACAGAGGAAACACAATTCCGCTTCAGTGCTTCTGCATGCATCTTTTTCCCTTTAAAACACATGTTCCCAATGGTGTGATTAAAAAATAACCGCCTCAGAGTAGGTATTTTTATCTCTAGCATGGGGCAGGTATCTCCCTCCCCTTTCATTAGGAATTCCGGGCCTCCATCACAGCCTCCAGATCCCATGGGCTATGCCAAAGAGTCCAGCCTGCCGACTCCCAGGGAGTGAAGAAACACTCAGCTTCTTTATCAGGCACTGCTGTATAAGGTGGCAGCTTTTTTTCTCTGTTACTCAGATTGAACCGTAATAGAAACTGACAGGTTCAATCTTGGTTACTTAAAACACACACACACACACACACACACACACACACAAGAACAAGAACCAAGAAATTCATTTTCAGGTGTCCGAGGGAAGAAGAGAGGCTACTACCTGCAATGATGGTGGTGGTGGTGGCACGCTCTTACAAAGCAGAGCTTGACGCCTACTGAACAGAGGACCTGGATTTATTTATATCAGCGTAAACCCTTCCAGACAGAAGTAGTACGGTAACATCCTGGCACAAGACAATCTGGAGGGAGATGGGAAACGCTGGGTGGCTAGATGTGAGAGACGGGTCTGTCCATCTCCCTCCCTCATACAAATTGATTTCAGACTGAGGAACCTGAAGACAAAATGCCACTATGAGTTCACACAACCCTCCTCAACTCCAGACCCAGCAATGGCAGATAGGATGCTTTAAAAAAAAAAAAAAAAAAGATTAAAAATAACATTTACAGATGCAATGGTAGGCTGTCTGGGATTTGTTTCAAAATAACAGAGAAAGCAAGGAAGGCAGAAGTGGAGGGGTGGCTGGGAGTAGGGATGAAACAAGACTGGCTGAGGGCTAATAATTGTTGAGACTCCTTGAATGTTGTAACATTGAAGCACCCAACATCCTACATGATTCTGTCTACTTTTGTATATTTTGGAAGTTTTCCTAAGTGAAAAGCAAAAAACAAAAACACAAACATACACACATACACACACACACACATATATATACATATATACCTATATATATACCTATATACATATGCGTATATATGCGTATAGATGCGTATATATGCGCATATGTATATATACATATGCGTATATACGTATATATACATACGCATGTATATATGCATACACATATAAGTATATATGCGTATATGCTGGGAGACTAGCAACGCTTCATATAGGAATACTGAGTTAGGTATAAGGATGGCCAAGATATACTGGTAAGTGAACAAAAAAATAAAAACGATGCACAAGGATATATAAAGTATGAGTCCACGGATACACACACACATATATGTTGATAAATTTGTAGAAAATTTCTGGAAAAATAATCCTCACATACTTCTTGAATTTTTAATGAAAATATTTTTATATAATGATTTTTTTTCTAATTCGAGGAGCGCAGCATGGGAAAAGACGTAGTAGGGTTAAAAAACAAGATGAATATCTCCAGAAGAAGAAAGGGAACACAAACCTTGTTAGCGCTCAGGGCTAGAGGCATGGGCTGAGTTCAGAAACAGGGGGTGTGGCCAGCAGTTCGCCCTCTGCAGGGCACTGAAATACCCGGGCAGGGGAAAGAGGCCACCAGGCTCACACTGGGAAGCAGGGACTGGGGTACCTGCCCTGCTTCCCCGCTGCAGCCACAACTGCATCTTCTGTGTGCATACCTCCCCGTCTGAGCTCTCGGATTCCCACAGAGGCATACTAAAACTTCCCTCCTTCGTTGTGGACTAGTTGACTTCTTGCAACACTGTTCTGTTCTGCAAATAGCCTATATTGTTTAGAGCATACGGCAAAAGTACAAAGACGTGCCTGCATAGATACTAAATTCATAGGACTGATTTCCTCAGGGGAGGCAGGGAAGGAGGGGAAGCCAGTTACCAACATCCCAGCTAGGAGTCCAGGAAATAAAGTATCAGCCCCTTTGTCTTCCAGAAAGGTGGGGATGGCTTACACGGCAGGGAATTCCTCAAACACAGGAAGGGAGTTTAGATGCTGAGAAGCCAAAATATTAGCACTAATTATGCTTAAGTTATCAGCTGCTCCAATTTTACGCATAAGGATACTGAAGCTCAGAAGTTAAGGGACTTCCTTTGGGTCACACAACTAGTAAGTGGCTAAGCTAGAACTGGACCACTAGGGAGTGCTACTCCATGCCAGGCACTATAAATATACTGACTGATTTAATCTGCCATTCAACTCCACCATATGTAGTATTTATACAGTGCTACAATCCCCGTTTCTCAGCTATAGAAACTGAAGCTCAGAGAGGCCAAGAGACTTGCCCAAGGTCACACAGCTGTGAGTGGCACAGGTGGGGCCATTCCACATCCTCCTCTCCTACCTCTGTGCTACCTCTGTGCTAAATCTTCACTTCCTCCCCAGCTCCCCTGAGAGCCCTTCACCAGTCCTAGGAATGGGATAAGGCAGCCTGCAGATTAACTGGACATTTCCACTCCAGCATCTGGAAGGAGGCGAGGCTGGCACAGATGCTATCAATTAAAACCATGTGACCTAAAAAGGTGAAAGAGTGGACACTATTAAAATACTTAACACAAAAGCAAATTCCTGCCTGGTGGTGCCTTATCAGCAGCTGACAGGATTAGCCTGCTGCTTCCATCTCATGGTGGGTTTGGGCTCAAACAAGCACACAGCTGGCCTGTGGAGCCAACAGAGAATGAACCGGAAGCCAGTGGCCCCCACCAACAAAGCTCCCATTCATCAGCTCCTCAGGTGGCCAGCTCCAAGACAGAAAGACCATAACCAAGGGCTGTGACCCCAGCTACACACACACACACACACACACTCTCCCTCTCTCTCTCTCTCTCTCTCTCTCTCTCTCTCTCTCCCTGTCGTACACATTCTCACACACACACTCTGTTTCTGTCTCTCTCTCTCTCACACACATTCTGTCAGACACATTCTCTCTCTCACACACATATTATCTGTCTCTTTCTCTCACACACACATACACACACACACACACATTCTCTGTGTCTCTCTCTCTCTCATACACTCATTCCAAGCTCAGCAGGAACCACTGCCAGGCCTCCTAGCTCCAGTGACCTCCCCAAAGGGCCCAAATCACAAGCAGGCCTCTACCTCCTGTGGAGTGGTGACCTCAGGCCTGGTGCCTCACGGAGACTTTGAGAGCTGTCTCCTTCCATCCCTCACTTACTCACCCTGTTTTCCTCACAAGCTCCCACTCCTGTAACACTTTGTTCCTGCTCACTCGAGGATTTTGTAGAAAAGCCAGATCACCCCCTTCTGCTAAAAAGAGAAGGTTCTCACTCTTGGGTAGGGGTAGAGCCGCCAGGTTTAGCAAAACAAACAAGCAAGCAAACAAAAAACAGGGCATCCAGTTAATTTAAATTTCATATAAACAACAAATAGTTGTTTTGTGTACATATGTCCCCATGCAATATGTGGGGCATACGTACACAAGACAATTATTTGTTTATCTGAAATCCAACTTAAGTGAGTGTCGTGTGTTTTAACTAGTATCCCTGCATGGTAGGGGTGGGATAGAGCAAGGGTATCCCGTAGAAGAAATCGCCTTGAAAAGAAAACACACAAAGGCGTGGTGAGGACTGAGGGAGGAGAGTGAGCAAGTGCCCTTAACTGAGGGCCTCTCTCACTCCAGAAACTTTCATGCATGTTGTTCCATTTGAGTTTTTGGTAATTCTGGATCCCTACTTACACATTGAAAACAAAACAGAGGGTCAGAGCATCCAGTAGCTTGCAAAGCATCACGTAGGTAATTCATGAAAAGCAGGGACTATAATCCAGAGCTTCTTTTTTTTTTTTTTTTTTTAAATTTTTTTTTTTAACGTTTTATTTTATTTTTGGGACAGAGAGAGACAGAGCACGAACGGGGGAGGGGCAGAGAGAGAGGGAGACACAGAATCGGAAGCAGGCTCCAGGCTCTGAGCCATCAGTCCAGAGCCTGACGCGGGGCTCAAACTCACGGACCGCGAGATCGTGACCTGAGCCGAAGTCGGACGCTTAACCAACTGAGCCACCCAAGCGCCCCCAGAGCTTCTGAGTATAACCCGAATGCTTTTTCTTCCACGTCAAGCGGCTCTGCCTGCTGATACACACTTGTAATTTTTATGGGCTGTACATAAAGAGCGTCCAACGGTTTTTTTTACTCTTCGAATACATTCATCAGGAAGCAAATTCAAAATGGCATCCTGGACTAACACATATTTGCAAAATACAGTTGTCTATTTACAGAGACCATTCTGTTGACAGAGAAAGCAAAAGCCTCTTCCCTCCTTTTGGCCATGTATCCCAACTAAACACATCACCCATGAGGACCTGTCCGGCAGTCTAGTTCTCTTGACAAAGAGGCAGAGAAAGGGTCAGGGCAGGACTGTTCCACCCAAAATGGCCACGACTCCCCAACTTTCAGGTGAGAAGGGTCATGGAACATCTGACTCAACAGAATCCTGACGGGGACCCTAGAGGAAAAGGTTCCTCTATCGCCATCCTAGCATCCCACAATCCATCATTTTCCAGAACACATGGTGGGGTTAATGTATATTTGGGGCAGCGGGAGAACTGAAAAACAAAACAAAACAAAACAGCTATTTGTCAAATGAATAGTGAAAAATACATTTCCCTCCCCTCTCCTCCAAGCTTCTAACATTCATGGCACACAATAGAGGGGAAACAACCATAAAAATGACTTAAGATGTGCCCTTTTGAAGTACAGTAACTGTCAGACAAGCGACTATAAAAATAACACAGTTGAGGAGATCCAAATTTATTTCTGCTTAGTGAATTTCCAGATCAAAAACATACTTGGTTAATCAGTCCAGTTTTGCTTTGCTTTTGTGCTGTTTCGTTTCTAAATTTTCCTTTCTTTTCATAGATGCTAGCTGATTTTGCTTATGGCAAAAACCTTGCCCACCTCACACTCCGCCACTTGGGGAGGCCACGCGGTTATGGGAACTCCCACCACCTCCTCGTTCCTGGAGGAGGGCTAGGGAAGTGGCAAGTGCCCACAGGGGTGGGTGACGGCCAATTCCAGACAAGTGGGGCTGAGGCTGCCTGCCCAGGGGAAGGGCCCAGTTCCATCCGTCCTTGTGTGGACGTGGTTTACTTGCCGCCCTTCCATTCCCCCCTTTCTTCTCCCACTCCCTCCCCACAAGCACAGGCTCCAAAGGTGCAAACAACTAACACTTGCTCTTTGGGGGCAGTGGAGTCTCCAGTTTTCTTGTGGAAGACAGAAAAAAAAAAAAAAAAATCCATACTCCACCCCCCACCCCTCACACCCAGCCAGCACCAAGCCATCCCCAGCCCCAGCACGAGACTGCAAATATTCAGAGGCAATTACCCAGAGCCAGTAGGGCGCACATTCGTGCAGGACAGCCGTTTGCAGACTTAATTATTAGAGGCTTTATAAACATTTCAGCTGGGGAGGAATGGAAGGGGAAGGTGGGAGCACCAAAAGGAGTTTTCATTTCTGCTGATTTGAGTGCACGAGCCCTAAGGACAGGGCAGTTTGGGCCTCTTTCAGCAGCCCAGCCACAGAGGTCTGATTTTCCTCAGATAATTAAAGACTCCGAAGGTGAGAAAAATTCAATTTCGTTTTGGATCTAAAATCTCTCAGAGACTTCTTTTGAGAAGTCCAGACAATTAAATTGATTTAAGTTTCACGGTTAATAAAATCCTAGATCTACAAAAAACATAAATTCTGGCCAAAACGATATAAATGTGATCACGTTTCCATGTATATTACATGAGAAGATTCCAGATCAGGCCTTGAAGGTATCACTGCTCTGACTGCATTTAAAAATGAGCCTGGTACAAGTATCCAGGAGACCCTGGCCCCTACTGAGCAGTGAGGAGCCCCCCCACCCCCGCAACAGACAGGCAGCCTCAGGACTGAGGAAAGACACTGAGGAAATGGTGAGTGGCAGGAGAGAGGGATCACAATGCCAGAGCCAGGGAAGGGAAGTCTAGGAGCACAACTGCTCCTGTTCTCACATGGGGGAACCCAGGCCCTGTGCACAGGGATGAGCACACAGGACTTTGGACTCTCAGTTCAGTGCTCCTTTCCAGCGCCTCCAGTTGTGAAATTGAGAACCACTGACATAAGATACACCTTGCGCGAAGGTGAGGGAATGAGGCCCAGAGGCTGCTAGGAGCTGGAAGTGGCAAGTGTTTGCCCAAAGCCTCCCGGAGTACTAGGCCCTGCTTTGTGATGGGGCGGGGGGGCGGGGGGCACCGTGGGAGAGGATGACGTCAGGGCGAACAGCCCACAAGGCCCAGGGGTTATCAGCCCTCTCAGAGGCCTCACAGGAATTTCCTGTTATGTGATCTGCGTGTTGCAAATAACCACAAGCAAGCAGGCTGTCACTCTTCCCCTCTCTTTTAGGGGAAGCACGGGCTCTTGGGTCACCAGTCGCCTGTGCTCTGCAGCTCTCCAAAGGCGGCATGGCTCCAAGAATGTCCACAGGGAGCCAGCGGGAGGGGATGCGCAGAGAACAAAGAGCGGGCCAGCCCAGGGGACGGTGAAATCCCAGCTCCAGGCAGCTCGGTTCTGGGGGTGCTCTGGCTCTGCCCAGAGGAGGATCAGTCAGTGACCTGGAACTCTCTGGATCCAGAACCATGGGTCTAGTTTTTAACGAAAACTTGTACGTGCTTTTGCCTCTACTCTCCTTTGTTTCAACTGTAAGATGTATAGTACACACACAGGACGACGCGCAACACCGTGCACGGCCCCCGTGGCAGAGGACTGACACCACACTGAGGCACTCCAGAGGCAACCTCCACCTACGTCCTGCTCCCCTCCCCACCCCCACCCCACCCTCTCCAGAGGGAACACCGTGCTGGCTTTGGGGATCAGCATTTCCTTGGTTTTCCTTATAATTTTGGCCACATGGTACGCATCCCTGAAGATTACAGTTTAGTTTTGCCTAGTAGTGTGCGTAGGTACCATGTGCTCATTTTTGGTTTTGTGTAGAACTCACTCGGATGAAGGTATTTTATTTATCCATTCTGCTATCTACGGCATTTAAGTCATTCTCAGTTTTTGGCTACCACACGCAATGCTGCAATGGATATTCTTGAACATGTCTCCCGGTTCGCAGACGCTGGGGTTTCTCTACGACGCGTGCTTGACAATGAAGCCGTGCACGACGCAGAATGCGTTCCTTACCGTGAGCGGGGAACGCCAACCTGTGTTCCAGAGCTGTGCTGCCTTTGCCTCCTTACAAGACACTGAGAAACCCACTCTGCTTCAACAGAGGAGCGGTCACTGGTGACCGAGAGGCCAAGAAAACCTAGTTCATCATCAGACCGGCAAGTTAAAGCCATATCCTGACACCTCCCTCTGTAAGGCAAAGCCCAAGATTTTAAAATTCTGAGCTTAACCACAACCAACAACCAAAACAGCTCCCCTTTCTACAAGAAAAATGTCACACACTCCCCAATAAGAACGAGGCAGCATCTACGGCTTTGGAGCAGACCCACCTGCCCGCACTGTTGACGACAGGCAGTAAGTACAAATGTGTCTCTAAGAGATTAAGTGTAGAAAGACTGTCTACCGATAAATCCCAGTCTGAAGTAGGTAGCAGGAGAGGGGAAGGGGACAAGGGGTGGAGAGGGTCCTGGAGGCCACGTCCCCTACAGCTGCCACATACCTGTATACTGGCTGCATCTCTCTTGCTATGCCAATGACGGCGCCTGGCAGGAAATTGTCAAACTCCTCAAACAATTCCCGGATGTTGGTCTTGTACTTCAGGTCTAGGTCCAGCTGAATTATCCGCAGGATCTCTGGAGGAAAGAAAAAGAAAACAATAAGACACAGACACACATCCTGGGAGGCTCAGCCACTGACAGAAAATGAGTGGAAATTGCAGAAACAGGTAGTGGATCATTCTTACAGTCACTGAATGATGCAAAGTTATGGCTGGAAACAGAGGCGCTTCATCCACCAGCAACCCACTCCGCATGAGAAGCCTTCGTAAACAACCACTCCGCCTTTCCTTCCAATCGCAGGCAGGCATTTTGTCTATAACTCGGTGACCATGTGCCCTACTTCAGGCCCACTGTCCTGGTGTCATTGTCAACAGCACACCACTTCATTCTCAAAAGGATCTAGTGCTGAGCATACAGGTGTTTCTCTTTGGGGCACAGCTGGTAAACGACCCACAGGAGAGAGAGCTGAAAACCCGCCCTTATTAGCACGTTCTGCAAACGTAGTGTGTCAGGCTGGGATGCTGACCCAAAGGGGAACAGCTGAAAGACTTCAGATACTGTTTTTATTCCACTGGCTGAAAGACAAAGTGAACTATAATTAGACAAACTGAGTCTCACAACTACCTGGCACATAAGCTCTGTTTGTTTCTGTTGCCTCCAGATGACTCAGGGTGAGCGGGGAGGAGGGAGGCACTGGCTAAGTTCTCTCCTCCTTCCCCTACCAAGCCTGACTCAGCGCCTGTGCCAGCAGGGGACTGGACCTAGCTGATGGGGCCTCTGCCCCCCACCCCAGGAGTGATAGCAGGTGACTGAAACCAAGAGGGGAGGAACCAGTGCGGACATGAAATGGGAGGGGCTGCAGGGGCTCCAGAGAGGGGGCGCTCAGGGTCAGATGATGGAGGAGAGAAAGTGCTCTGCACTGAGGAGGAGGCCTGAGGTGGGAATCGGACACGAAGTGCAAGTTCCAGCTTTGCTGCTGATTAACTCTGTGACCCTGGGAAAATGACTTGTTTAAATCCTAGCTGTCTCATTTGTTAATGTGGGGGTGATACAACGGGCCTCGGGAGGCTGTGGTGCTGGGAAGAGGAGAGGACAGATGGGAAACATCTTGTATTCAGGCTGCAGAGGACTGCAGGAATCCAGGGTCTGGAGAGTAGGGAACTCACTGATGCCTGACGCAGTCAAGGGAGACTTCATGGAGGAGGGAGACTTGGGCTGGGCTGTGAACTATGGGCATGCCTGGGCAGCTGAGGCACACTAACACCCATCCGGAACATGAGGCTCCCCCCAGGACATGACGGCTGTCTGAGCACAGGCTTCCCAAGGAAGCCCTCTGAAGACAGGGACCCTATCTTTGGCATCTCGGCCTCGACCCCTTCATAGGGCAGGCCTTGGTGGTCAGTAAACACTCAGGAATGTTTGTGGAATTCAATAGCCATTCTCGAAATTAGTTTATGAAGAAATCACAGCTTATGATTCCAGAAAAACTGATTCATTTGTTCTTGTTCTCTTTTCCTTTGTGGCACAGGAAAAAAAAAAAAAAAAGACAAAACAAAACAAACAACACATCAGTTGACGTTTGACGTGAGCGTTCTGAACAAAATAAGTTACACTAGGTGAGACCCCAGCTGCCCAGGCCGGAGGAAAGTAAGGGGGCACCAAAGCCACGCCTCTCTGGCCCTGTGGGAAGGGGATGCAGGAAAATGAGCTCGCCCAGCCATGGAACACCGCTGCCTGCCTGGCTTCACACTGCCCATCCCCACACGCCAATGAGTAAAACTGCTGCTCTCCCTCCCGCACTAAAGACAGCAATAACAACAACAACAGAGAAACCAGGAAAGGTGACGACTCGGGGCCTGCGGTCGGGAGGCCCTTGTGTTGACATCGCTGTCTCCCAGAAAGCTGCCTTAAACTAGGAGTGGAGAAGAGAGACAGACCACGGGGCAGAGCCTCAGGGCACCCGTTGCTTTCAGAGGTGGCCCTGGGGAACAAACACACAGTACCTCATGGGGACCTTAGGGAAGGACACTGTGTCCCAGGAGAGAACATCTAGGAATGAGAATCGTAGCCATCAAGAAGTCATGGTGAGGGGGTGCACACACACCCCCTCCAGCCACTTTTCTTCCTCCCTCCCTCCCTCCCTCCCTCCCTCCCTTTCTACTTCCTGTGCCCCAAGCTCCTACATCCAGGGTCTCAGGTGATTCTTACACACAGTAGAGCAAAGCACTTAATGAGACAGGGACAGGAGGGCACCATCATCCTGAGGAGAGAAACCACATCACGACAGGTTCTGCCGAGGAAGGTGGTGGAAGGGAACAAGGGCATTTGGCCGAAAGATGGGGAGGCCTCAAGGATGTATGGTGGAACTTCTGTGTGGTACTGACAGGGCTATGCAAGAAGGGGAAACGTCATCCTCATGGCTCCAGGGTGTACCTCCAATGACACGAGTGACAGTCATATGGAAGCACCCACCCTTTCTGTGAGTGGTTTTTAAGTACCCAATATTGCACAGGCACTTAGCTTACTTCTCATAACCACCCAACGTGTTGAGTTATTCCTATGTTCAGATGAAGAAACAGCCTTAGGAAAGTTAAAAACAACAGCCCAAGGTCCCACAATAAACGAGTGCTGGAGCTGGGGTCTGACCTTTGGTCAGCTTCACATGAAAGCCCAGCACGCTCTTTCCAGTTGACCCTGATTCCCCTCCGATCAGAGAGAAGCTCCAGGGAGGCAGATCTGGCACCCCCTGCCACCATAGAGGGGCACAGCAAAGAGCCAAAGACCTTGACAGACAAAAAGCGGAGCAACAAGCTGGCCAAATGTAGAACGTAAGGGAAGTCCTCTACATGCAAATAGTTCCGCTATAATTAAAGGAACTCCCAGTGGTGGAGAGGCCATTCAGTCAGCTGGTCTTCCTTGAGAGTCTACCACGTGCTATGTGTACCCCTTGGTCTTTCAAGACCATCTAAATCCAACCTATTCTGCGAAGTGCAGCCCGAATGCCTCCTTCCCTCCCCTGCTTGGACAGGCCCCGGTCAAAGTCATGGGCACTGCCACCTGGGTACCTGCCTCCCCATCTTTGCCAGAGTGAGTGTTCCTTGAAGGTGAGAATGTGCTGGGAGAGCGGAGTTCAGGGGCATCAGATGTCTCCTGAAGAGACCCAGCTCCTTCATTTTGGCAGAGCCCTGGCCTTGTCTTAAGAAGCCCATCGATAAATCTAAGCACTTTCCCTGCCCTTTAGGGACTGGCTGGGAGTAAAGCTGGAAAACGCCACGTGCGGCCCTGAGACACAGGAATTTGAGATATTTTTATGGTTTTATAACTCCTCACTTGTAAGGTACCTTATTTTACTATAAGTTGCTAATACTTCTTCCAAGAGGGACTTCACCAAATAAGTTAACTGGTTAGGAAGGGAAGAGGCAGCAGGTGTGCACGAACGGACTTCTTCACACTGATGTGAAAGGACTGACCCAGTTACTACTCTTTGGGCTGAGGCAGGAGGACACTCCCTTCTGTTCTGAGAGCCGACAGCCCTCAGAGCAACCTGCAATGTCATGCGGGCATCTATCCAGACGGTTATTCTTTTATGTGATTTTGAAATAAGATGCCAAGTTGCAAATGTCACTGCTGGAAAGAGGAAGATGCTTACTAGGAAGGCTGGAATGGACTGGGGTGAGATTCTCTTAAAGGGCCCTGCTCCTCTGGCCTCTGGTCCTTGGTGTAGTCCTCTCTCTGTGGGAACTGCATGGCTGGGGCAGGGGAGGTGGTATCTATAACGTTGAAAGGCTCTTCTAAGGATGAAATAAGATGGATACATGGCAGTGGCAGCAATGGTGACGGCCCAGAGGGAATGCTGGCTGGAGGACGGCTGTAATGACAGCAGTTATGACCACTGAGATTTAAGTAACAAATGGGTGAGATAACTGACTCCAAAACAAAAAGGAGATGAAATCTATAAAGCATGGGAAAAAGCATCTCAGAAAAGGGACTAGACATCTACAAAACTCAAAACAATGGCCAGCGTCCAGGCTGGGTGAATGTCTGCCATGTCAGAATCCCGTGAGAAAATGGTTAAAAAAAAAAAAAAAAAAAAAAAAGGCAGAATAATCTAGGATAACAGATCTGAAAGAAGAGCAAATCTACCCATTATACAGATGGAGAAACTGAGGACCAAGGATGACACGGGACTTGTCAGGGGTCACACAGTTGAGCTAAGTGGCAAAGCTGGTCCCAGAACTCAGGTCTTCTGATTGCCTAGCTAATGCTCTCATGTCAATTAGTGCCCCCCACCCTCTACCCACTCCCAATTTGGGCCATAAACTCAAGAGCAGAAAACACTGTGGCCAAAATAATATGGCCCAAAGGGCTGTGCGCAAGACTTGCCAGGCACCCAATACAAGCAGCTCATGGAGGATGTGCATATCATACCATGAAAACGTAAACCTGAAGATAAATAGTCGCAGCTAAAGAAAGAAGAGACCTCCACGATCCACATACTTTATAGCCAGCTTTTGGAAAACTGCTCTCCATATTCTCACATTAACATCAGGCAGGGATGTCAGAAAACAACCAAAGCCAACAAATCTTTAAATTTCTCTAGGAACACACCTTGAGTCGCACATTCAAAGGGAGGCAGAAGCCTGACTTAACAACCAGGAGTCACCCATGGAGACACAAGCTCAGTGCCTGGTGTGAGAACTGCAACAGCCAGTAGAAAAACACTGTCCCCCCACCTCCGCTGGTCCACCACCCAGTCATCTTCTGTTCTAGCTGGACCTGTTCACTCCTGGAAACATGTTTGCTGCGACATCCAGTTAGTCGGAAGATGGGCCATCCAACCAGCCCCTCAAACTTACCAATCTTGTCATGTATGTGTTTAATCACAAAACCGAGAACTGAAGTGTGTCATTTTCTCAGATAGAAGGAAGCTTGCCCATGTGTTAGGAAAAGTCCTGTGTGGCATGAAGGATTTGAGGAACATGATCCTCAGATGAGCACCAGGGCTGAGGCAGGCTGGCCAGACCCCTCAGTAGATGACAGAATGCAGAGGAACTCCCAGCAGTGTCCCTTCATGGATCAGCATTCAGGACTTTGAACACTGGTTTCCACGGGAGACGGTAGTTGGCAAGAGATCAGACAGGCTGACCCCGGGCCATTTCAGGAAACGGAAGAATTGCTGCATCCTGGGTATAGAAGGCGGTTCAGGGGTCCTGGCTGAAACCCCCAACCACAGGACTGATAAACATCTGACAATAAGACAGGAGCCACTAGTATGTGTCAACTCAAAGTGGGAAAGGATGCTAAGGATCTAGGTGGGATTTTTGGTCTGAGACCTTTTTCCACTTGAACTTCAAGGGGGTAAAGTAGTGGTATCATCTTCACAGGGGCCACATCCACTCACCTCACTCTCTCATGCTCCCATTGGAGGCTAACAAAATGGTGCCACTCGTTTCTAACAGGTTAGAAAAGGAAAGACGGGACTAGAAGTGCTGGCTACAAATGCAGCTTTCAAGACCTAGACCATTACCATCATGACCACCCTGGCCCTGGAGAGCACGGAGGAAGTAATTGACTGCCCAGGTGACTGTACTCAGGGTTCAGGAGGCCCAACCCGGCTGCTGGCGCCTGAGGCCCCGAGCACAGCCTGGCTGAGCCAGAGGGTCCATTCCTCTGCTCCAGTGCACGGCAGAAGACAACATGCGCGGCCTTAGAACCAGCTGGGCGCTTCCCAAGTCAACATTCCCCCGTGGAAAGGCTTGAGACAGCTCATCATCAGCCTTCAATTAAACCAGTCACAAGGCATGTCATCTGACCATGGATGGAATTACAACCCAGAGTGAGTAATTAATGATACCCAAAAACAAACAAAAGGGGAAAAGAAGCCTCTTTTCCACTCCCCTCCCTTCTCCGAGCCCCAGAAGTAATTCCTGGTAGATGCATCCTAACACACACAGAACACCACACGACAAAATAGATCAGGGAATTATGAAAAGACAGACATGCTTGGGTAAGCACTGGGCCTACCATCCTGCACAACGAACGGGCCTTCTCCGAGGGGGCAGATTGACTGTGCAAGTGCCTCCTTTCTCCTTCTGTCTTGAAAAAGCTTCAGAGCTTTCCAGAGATAAATATTTATAACACATCAGAGGGCTTTCACTTCAGAACACTACCCCTAGCTTTCCATTAGCCAGGAGAGGGTTCAGGGAGAAGGGGACACTGTGGCAACCCGAGTCTGTGAGGTGTCATGAGGTGGAGAATCTGGAAGCAGCTGCTTGGAAAGGAAGCTTGATTTCTCACTGTCTGCTTGGAAAACACTGCAACAATTTGCCACCTGTTTTATCCTCCTCTGGTGCTTCATAATGGCTCCTCGGAGGCACATCTGGCCTGCAGGAGCCAAAGGCCACTGAGAGGGGTAGGGACCCCCCCCCAACGGTAAGAGGCCCACGGCCCAGGCCCAATCCTGATGTGCCGCACCAGCCACGCCAGACTGGCTGCTCCTGCTGCACAGGGTCTCGGGCTGTGATGGAAGACTGGCCACCACAATGCACAGACCCCAGCGGTGCCCCTGAGGGCATCTGTAGTTGACGGTGGCTGTGGTGATTCTCAGACCCAACAGAGAACTTGGGTCTCTTCCCAGCTGGGCCTTTCCCTGTCCCTCAAAGCCCCCCTCTCCACTCCCTTCGCGGCATAAGGCCCAGCTGCAGGACGGCAGGCTAACTATGGGGAGAGCTGCCACCAACGAAGGTGGGACATGCCAAGCGTCCAAGGCCTTGGGTACAGACTCCTGGGGCTCCTCCAGCCTGGTCACACGGTCCCTCCTGAGGAGCAGAGAGATGGTATCCGTGTGCCAGGCCATGACGAGGGCTTTACACTTACCAAGCCAGCTCATGAACCTCTGCTTCACTTCTGCCAGGCGGCCATTAGGACCTCCTGTGTTCAAATGAGAAACCAGAGGCAGAGAGAGTATGGGCGACTTGTCTAAGGCAACCTAGTGAGGAAGCGTCAGAGTTGAGATCACAGACTTCCTCACCCAGCAGTGCGTTTGACCCACCACACACGGGTTGACGTGTGTGCCTTCACACACAGATGTCTGAAATGCCTTCAGACGTCCCTGAGGCCCTTTTAAAATCGCCCTATCTTTAAACATATGAAATGCTGCCACATCAAGGATGAAAACATCAGACAGCTCCAGAGCACCCCGGTACAGTGGCTGGGGCTTCTGTGGACAGAGAAGGGGTTCCCACCTCCCACAACCACCTCCCTCAAGACCCTTACCCTCAGTGAGCTGAAAAACTATTGGAGTTCCCTTCCATTGAGCAGAGGCCAACGGAGAAACTTGGGGGCGGGGGGGTGGGGGGGGTGGGGGGGGGGAGAGTTTCACGCCACAAAAGTTGAGAGGAAGTTTTCAATGACAATAGCCAACAGGCAGAAAATGTATTATAATCATTTAATCATCCAAATGCTCTGAGATTGGTATTATGATTTCTGCTTGACAAATGAGGAAATGAAGTATGGTAATCAAGATCACACAGCTGGAAAGTGGCAGGGCTGAGACTCACAAGGGAATGCTGGGCTCTAAAGCCCATCTTGCTCTTCACCACCCCCGTCCCTTCCCCCCCCCCCCGCCCCCCTCCCCAGGGTGGCCAGGACACAACAGGCTGGACTCTGCAGACGCTGCTCAGCCAGGAAGTCCCTGACTCTCCCCAGGCTGATCTCTGTTTTCCACATCAGCAGCCTGCACCTACCTCTGGGGGAGGAGCGAAGGGAGGAAATGGAGTTCCTGCAAGTGATTTATACAACCTGTTAGCAGCTCTGGTAAAAGGTTTGGGGGCCAGGAGGTTGAAATTAATGGCCACAGTCAGTTTTATGCATTAGCTATACAACAAATTCTTTCTTCCAGCCCTACTCACCCCCTCTCAAAATTAAGCATGGAAAAGTGAGTGTGAGCTATGGCTCCGCGCTCACATTTTTTATAACTATCAGCTCCTGTTTTGTGGACAAAACAAAACAAATTATTATGAAAAGGCACAGTTTTTGCTTTAGCAACAGTGTAACATGAGCCTCCTCCCTCACCCCTAGTGCCTTCGGTGACTAGGTATATAAATCATATCCTTTAGGATAGGACAGAATTTATTTCCAACTTGGCTAAAAAACTTTAGGGACGTATATAACATACAACAACACATATAACACCTGGTCTCAATTTTCCTCTCACTTCTATTGCCAATATGAAATTATAGCTCATGTATCTTTACGAATTTTAATCTACAGAGGAAACTGAATTTTGGATTTGGAAAGCAGAACATCCGCCTTTCTTTCCTTTCTATGGCATGGATGTCCGTGGCCCCCGCTGGCCTCTCCACAGCTTCTACCTCTCTGGGGTCTGCTAGAAACTTGATTTTTATCTGCAAAGGCTTAAGCCCTGCTTCCTATCTGGGGCATGACCACATTCTGGCTTTGTTCACCAACACGGAGACTGACGCCAGGTCTCTGCTCTTCACCAGGAGGCTTTTTTCAAAGAGCCCTGGGGATGGCAGCTGGAGAAAACAGTCCTCTTTGGGCAGAAGTCACAGGTGTTTTCTGAAAATAGTGATACACTGACCACTGGTCTACCTGAACGCTCTCACGGCTCAACTTTCCAAACTGCTCACTCTGAGGTTCTTCACCGGAATTGTGGGGGCCCCTGTTTCTAATCTCATCTGCCCTCACTCTTTACCTCCCCCAACCACTCTCTCCCTCTTTCTCGCATTTGAGCCCAGGCCACACCTATGGACTCAGTGTAAAATTAGGAAAACTAGGGGCGTCTGGGTGGCTGGGTCAACTGAGCGTCTGACTTTTGCTCAGGTCACAATCTCACGGTTCATGAGTTTGAGTCCTGCATCAGACTCACTGCTGTCAGCCTGTCAGCACAGAGCCCACTTTGGATCCTCTGTCCTCCTCTCTGCCCCTCCCCCGCTTGCACTCCCCCAAAGGAAAAGTAACAAAGGTTTTATTCCACTGCCTGCAGCCTCCATCCCTATGCCAAGCTCTGACACACACTGGTGCCCCTGGCCCAGCCAGCTTGTCTGGGCCTGGTCACCGCAGCCTGCCCCTTAGGTTTATGCAAATGCCAATGGCAATAACAGGACTGATTCCTTATATTTTTATGGCACATAGCAACGTGCAAAGTGCTTTCCCAACTCACAAAACGCTTTGCTATGCTTTAGCTTGTTTAAACCTTACAACAACCCTAGGGGGCAGGGGCATCCATGTGGGTTGGGTCCAGCTGCATAGAACAGAAGATGTAAAGTAACAATGGTTTGAACACACAGAAGACTAAAGCTAAGTCATCCAGGGGTGGTAGGGCCACTTCATGAAGCTGTCAAAGGTCCTGGCTCCTACCTTTCCGTTCTATTATCCTAGACCTGGTTTCCATTCTCAAGGTCACTGCATGGTGCCAGAGAGCTACTGAGGCTCCAGGCAACAAGGGGTAAGAAAGGGAAAGGTTCCCTCCCCTTACCCCCTGCAATGAGGCAGACCCTTTGAACAACTTTCCTGGAAGTCCCTAATTTAGTCACATGGCCACACCTAGCTGCAAGGGAAGCTATGAAATTATTTTACGGGGCATAATGCTGCACCCAAATAAATGGGATTCGCTTATACATGAAAAAGAAGGGGCACCTCAGTGGCTCAGTCAGTTGAGCGTCTGACTTTGGCTCAGGTCATGATCTCGTGGTTCGTGGGTCCGAGCCCCACATCGGGCTCTGTGCTGACAGCTCGGAGCCTGGAGCCTGCTTCGGATTCTGTGTCTCCCTCTCTCTCTGCCCCTCCCCCACTTTTGCTCTGTCTGTCTCTCTCAAAAATAAACATTAAATAATAATAAACAAACAAATAACTGAAAAGGAAGAGAATGGACACAGAGCAGCAACTAGCAGTACTTCCACAGCTGGCACACAGTAATTCCACTCACTTGACAGGTGAAGAAATACAGGCCCAAAGGATTAGGCTTTGCTAAGCTCACATCATCAATAACGGCAAAACAGGAACCAAGCCCGTGTCCTCTGACCCATGTGCACACACCTCTTCCCTGTTCAGGAAGCCCTCTCGCCGCTGGTGAGCTCCTGCCACGCTCCCGTCCGCCCACCTTCCAGACCTCCGATCGGCCCTCACCGGCTCCTTGCTGGCCACCCCTGAGAGTGTGCCCACCAGGGCAGGGCTCCTCCATCACTGGCTTCACTCGTCACATCCAGGCCGGCTCTCCACCCTGTGTCCCAATGTGTCTCTCGGAATCCAGACACAGTCATGAGGAAGGTGAACCACGCCAGAGACAGTGAGACCCCAGACAGCAGGGCAGGCCCTTCAAACGGTCTCCAGAACGCCACGGGAGTTCTGTGAGCACGACACCTCGCCTGGGGGGGCACCACGCGGGGGTGGCTGCCACCTCCTCACCCAGTTTCTGGCGGCAGGCCTCTCAAGCGCCCATTCTGGCACTGAGAGCACACTTTACACGCACTGCTTGGTTGTGTGCTGGGCCAGAAGGCTGACCAAGGGCCCCTGGTGACGACACCCACGCGAGCACAGACCATCCTGCAGTCAGCGTCCTAGCACTGCGGCCATCTCTTCCATGTCACTAATGAAACGGTTTCTGTATTTTGGCAGTTCCTCCCGGTATGGATGATGAACCCATTACTCCTTCCTGGGCCTGAACGTCCTGAGGCCTTTTCACCCAGTGGACTCACCCTCCTCTCTGTGGGGTCCTGCAGCCTACCGCTACCCAGGTCTCCCCCACCCCCTCTGCAGCGAACGCAGCAGAAGGACCTGCAACCACGGCTGAGACGCCGCACGAGGAGGGTAAGTGCGATCAGGGGAAGAGCCAGCTGCCCCTCTCAGAGAAGCAGCAGCCTGGCCGTGGGCACAGGAGCAAGTTCTCCCAGGACCGCAGGGCAGCCGAGGAGAGAGCGGCCCCACGTCACTCCTTGTGCCCAGAAATCCACATCGCAGCAACTGTCGAAGGGAAAAACCAGTTTCTCCGTGTTAGGAGCCCAGAAATACCTTTCTGAGGCTTATACGCAAAGAACTACCCATTCCCTTACTTTTTGCAGCAGGAGAAAAAAAATATGGTTTTAATCTTTTGGGGAGCAACACCTGTGGGCCCGTGACAGTTTGCAAACTGACTTGGCCAGTGGTCAGATAGCTTTTCAGGTTTCTTGTCTCCTGAGCCAGGCCTCTTGCCAAAATGTCATGTTGTTTTATTGATTCTTGTGCTACGTTAAAAAAAATGATCTATCATCACCTATAAAATGAGGTTCCAAATGCCACATACTGTGCTAAGCATTTTTATGTATTTTACCTCATTTAATCTTTACATGTAGGGATTACTGTCCCTATTTTATAGACTCTCCCACCAACACAGTGGTGTTTCAATGCTTTCACCCCTGTTTACCAAGGTTAAGGGGAGCCTCGCAGGAGCCTAAGTCTGCTAAGAATTACCCGAGAACCTGAGGAAGCCACAAGACTCCATTCTAACTTCCATTTAAAACACAAATCTGGGGCCGCCTGGGTGGGTCAGGCAGTTAAACATCCGACTCTGAGTTCGAGCCCCGCATCAGGCTGTAAGCTGACAAGTGAAGCTTCTTTGGGATTCTCTTTCTCCCTCTCTCTGCCCCTCCCCCACTGCACTGTCTGGCTCTCTCAAAATAAATAAATAAGCTTTTAAAAAATTAAAAAAAAATAAAATACAAATCTGCCTTCCTATGGAGCAAGGGTGCCTGAGAAACCCCCTTCCTAACCTGTTCCCATCCCAGACTATAACCAAAAAGATTCTGTCTTCCAAACTGTACCTAAGCACTAATTAATTCATTTCTGTTTTAATTAAATCTTAATTTCATTTAATTAACTAGTTTCTATTTTATAATTAAAATTTAAGTCATTTGTTTTAATTTTTAATTAAAGACATAAAATATAATGCCGAACTGACATAATTGCAGATGAAATTTAAAAAAAAAAAAAATTAGGCCTAAATATTTCAGTGTGTATTTCCTAAGAAACTTCATGACAGCACAACTATCAGGACCGGGAAATTAACATTAATGCATCACTACCATTTAATCTATAGTCCCATTCAAAATCTGTCAATTGTCCAAAAACAAAAACAAAACTTCTGGTCTAGGATGGAATATAGTTGTCACATCTCTTCCGCCTGAAGTAGTCCCTCGGTCTTTCCTCATCTTGTGTGACCAGGGACAATTTGAGGAGTACAGGCCAATTATTTAGTAAAATCTCCCTCAACGTGCATTTGTCTAATGTTTCCTCGCGATTAGATTCAGGTTATGCATCTCTGTCAAGAACACCACAGACGCAGTGCGGTGTTCTTTTTGCTGTCACATCAGGAGGCACAGCATGTCAATTTGTCCCATTACTGATGATGTTAATTTCAATCGTAAAGTTACCGTTTGTTCTTTGTAACAACAGCATTATGTGGGGAAACATTTTGAGACAGTGAAAATATCCTATTCCCGAACAAATTTTTGCCTGCTCTGGTTCAGTATCCATTGATTCGCCTCACCTGAATAAATTATTACTATAATGGTTATCACCAAATGGTGACTTTCGAACGCCTTCATTCCCTCTACGTTTATTAGCTGACATTCTACTGTAAAGAAGAACTTTCTGGCATCCCTGCTTACAACAGGTCGTGCCGGGCAAATTCTTCCCTGACTGGAAGGCTTCGGGGTCGCCTGCCACAGGGGCACTGGACAAGGGAGCATCAGGGTTGCTGGCGGTGTGACTTCAGATCCATCCTCCAAGAACCCAGTGGGAGGTGGGAGGGGCGGGAGGGATGGAAAATGACCCTCTTGGAAAACCTCCAGCGGTAACACTCTAGAAGGCCCCTGTGCATTCTTACAAAAATAAGTAAGTGAATAGAGAGACTAGTAGGACATGACTGCGTATTGCAGATAGTTTCAGAAGGCGACACCACCCCACCCTGGCTTTCCTCTATTTCGTAAAACAAGCAATGCATGGGCTCTACCTTATTTAATGAAACGTGAATTTAAGGACTTAAGGCAAGTGTGAGTAGACAGGGCACTGGGGTAGAGGCCTGGCTCACAGGTCTGACTCTGCCGCTACGTCCAGCCTTGGGCAAGCCACCTCCCATGTGGGCATCAGTTCTCCCAGACTGTAAAGACGAGCAGGTTAGGACACACGTCCTCCAAGACCCCCACCCCGGCCCTGCCACCCATGATTCTGAACAGAGGTGGCCCTTTTCCCTCACTCATAACCCAGCGGCTGTTCTCAGAATAGCACATTTATCAGGCACAGGAGATAGGCCTCTCTGTGTTGACCTCAGCCATGCCAAGCCAAACAAGTCATAAAGTCCCTACTGCGTGCCAATGTAGTATGACAGTGTGGAGGAGGTTCAGAAATGAATGACATTGTTACTAGCCTCAAAAACTGCAAATCTAGTAGCATTTTCATTATATATTCTCTGCTGCCGCCACTACTGCTTCCAATCCTCCTTATGAGCATTCTTCACGGTGATAAGTATTACCATATGAAACTAACATTTATGTAGTACCTACTGTGTGCCACACACTGGATTACTCAAAAAAAATTTTTTTAATGTGTATTTCTTTTTGAGAGAGACAGGGACAGAATGTGAGTGGGTTAGGGGCACAGAGAGGGAGGCACAGTATCCGAAGTAGGCTCCAGGCTCCGAGCTGTCAGCACAGAGCCCGACGCAGGGCTTAAACTCACGAGCTGTGAGATCATGACCTGAGCCGAAGTCGGACGCTCAACCGACTGAGCCACCCGGGCGCCCCACACTGGATAACTTTTAAATCTCCCAGTTCCCATTTAACAAAGGTGGAAAACTTAGGTTTATAGTAGCCACAGAACTTGCCCAAGGTCACTCAGCTGGTGAGTGACAAAGCAGGAATGCACATCAGGCCTAAGTGTTTCCAGAGTCTGAGTTCTTTCGCCTCCACAGGCTCCCTTTAAACACTTTCGCTTCGAAATCCACCCATACCCCATGCCAGTTTATCTGTTGCTGATAACAAACCACCCCAAGAGTCAGCATCTTCAAATAGTGTATGCTTATCCCTCATGGATCTGCGGGTCAACTGTGCTTGGCTGGGTGGTCCTCACATGGGGTCTCCCTTGTGGAGACAGTAAAATAGCAGCTGAGGCTGCAGCGTCAGCCAAAAGGCTGGATGACCACGTGACTCACACTGCTTATCAGCAAAGAGCTCAGCTGGGGCTGTCAACCAAAGCGCTTTCCTGTGGGCTCTCCCTAGAGTATTGGCTTTGCCCGGCTTGGCAGCTGGATTCCCAAAGGGGAGCCTGCCAAGAACAAGTGTTCCAAGAGACCCAGGCTGACAGTGCACGGCTCCTAGGGACCGAGCCTCAGAAGTCATGCTACGTCACTTCCACAATATCCTATTTGTCAAAAACAGGTCACCGAGCCAGCCCAAATTCAAGGGAGGGAACTGCACTAAGCTGTGACTACCGGGAGGCATGGCTGCTTTGCCTCATCCCACTGTGGCATTACAGATTATTTAAATTTCTTTATGGTAATCTACATCTCTACAGTACGTATGTATTCTTTTGTAATCACTGAAATGAATTAATATTCTAAGACATAATATTATAATATATAACATGATTATCAGTATGTCAAATATACACAAAGTATTATTGATGTATTTATATGTGCATACACATATAAGACTGGAAGAAAATGTGCATTAAAAAAGTTTTTTTTAATGTTTATTTTTGAGAGAGAGAGAACAACCAGGGGAGGGGCAGAAAGGGAGGGAGACACAGAATCCAAAGCAGGCTCCAGGCTCCGAGCTGTCAGCACAGAGTCTGATGCAGGGCTTGAGCCCATGAACCGCCAGATCATGACCTGAGCCCAAGTCGGAGGCTTAATGGCCTGAGCCAACCCAGACGCCCCAGAAAATGTGCATTTTTTAAAGGACTTTTCATCTTCTCAAAATGGACATGTATTGCTTTTAAATTAAAAACATTTTTTCAATTAAAAACATTCATTAAGGGATTAATTAACTACCTCATAGAATATACCCATTTTATGGCAACACATATCAGATTTAAGGCATTTGCCACGACCTTTAGGTTTTTTTAGGATTCCTTCTCAAGGTGGCTAGAGCTACCCATTTTTATAATCTGTATCCTATAATCAAGTCCATCTAGAGATATCTGCCTCCCTCTTACTTCACCATAAGGTAGCTTTCTGGATTTCCAAATGCATTTTTTTTTTTTTTTTAAGAAAAAGGAAAGAACAAGCTGGGAGTTACTCTCATCTGATGTTTTTTCCTGTCATTTATGTAAGTGTACTTGTGCTACATTTTCCACATCTCCTCTTGCCAAACACCTCTTCGAAGTTCAAGGCAAATGCAGGCACTTTGGAGATCTCAGCAGCTGAGAAAAAACCCTCGAGTCTACTATGAGGAGTCGTTCTCTCAGTCTTTTTCTCAGCTCCAGGCGTGAGGAATCCAAAAAATGACAGACCAGCCTTAGAGATATACAAAGACACAGGACCACAACCTGGGATGTACAATCAACCTTCTGCAGCAAAGGGGATAGCCTGAGGGGGTAGACAGAGCAAGTCCCTCCAGTCAGGTAAGTGACCGTAAGAACCTCCCTGTGGAAAATGGTGGCTGAAGGCAATAAAGCTGCCACTGTCCCAAAACATAGAGGGCATCTGAACCCAACTCCAAAAGCAGGCAAGGGGCTTCCGTCTGAGTCACAGCACCAAAAGACAGTGGTGAGCGTGCACTGAAAACTTCTGGAATTGAGTACAGAGAAAGAAAGAAACACGGGCAAGAGGTGTCAGGAGTGGGACTGAGTTCTGACAGCCCTGCCTTCCCAAAGGAAGGCAAGTTCTGACCAGCCAAGCCCTGGGATCTGCTACCAAGCCCACAAGCATTAGCAGCTCTGGGAGCCTAAGGGGCTGATTTGTTGAGTCACTCAGCACTATTTTTACCCAGCCACTTTCCAACCATAAACCCACATTTCAAATTTCATTGTTTGGGTGGATTAAGAAATTTTGACTTGGCCTTTCTTGTGGTTTAACTTCCTGCGTGCCTGTATGAGGGAAAAACTTGAGCATTCCTATGGAAACATGATATTTGGACCTTTTCTTGGCAAGATAGTGTCCACAGTTTTGGTGTCTCGACTGTTCTCCAAACATACATTGCTCAGCAGAGAGGCCTTGACCTGTCCCGTTCTCCCCTCTATTGAGGCAGACAGTTTCCCACATGGCAGTGTAGATCGTTTGGCTACCGGAATACTAGGTCAGGGCAAATTTGTTTATGAATATTCCACTCCAATATTAAGAGACAAAGCTGTCTCTGTGCAATTCATATAACAGTCAATCGTGACCTTATTAGTCATTAGTGATAAATACCCAGGTACTGAGTTTGATAACTGTCAGTGACAGAAGAATTGAACAAGCTTAAAACGATCGCCAAATGATTTCAATTATAAAGTGAGGCGTGACTGTGTGGTCATAGGAACAAGAAACACATACCAGAAGAAAAAGGAATGTTCCTTTTCTGTGGAAGCCAGGATGAGCCCTGTTTTCTTTTTAAAACACTTTCACCTCCACTCACATCTGAAGTACAGTTGCGATGCCTGGTAACTTTCATTCCTTTGATATAAACAGTCTCTAAAACCTCAGGGTCTTCCTGAAGACCAAAACTGCCAAAAACACTTTAACTCAGGCAGAGCTGTGACTTTCTGTTCAAAGATGGAGCCCCCTTTCCAACAGGAAAATCTGGAACTGCACCAAATTTGCCTTCTGCATCTAATGAGAGCCTTGACGTGCTATAGTAAAAGCAAAAAAAAAGTCAATGTTGCTGGAAGTAAACCACTCAGGAGTAGACATGCCCCCTGAAGCTGGCAGTGTGAGCAGAGCCCTGCGTTCTCTCCTAAGTCCAAGGGCAGCACCACGGTAGGCACAGCAACCACACACGAGCCAGCAACGCACTGCACAGTTCTGAGACACAGGACACCTTTCCTGTTCATGAAGGACAGCTGTGCATTCTTTTGATCATCCAACAGATATTTATTAGCCCCCTGCTATGTGGCCGGTGTTCTGACCACTGCAGATAGAGCAGGGAAGACAGCCCAGGGACCTGCTTCCATGTCACTCACAGTCTGGACAAGATGACTTCACACAGCAGGAAATGCCGGGGGGAGAAGAAGCAAGCTGAGCAAGGGGGTGCAACAGGATATGGTGAGGGGCAAGTGAAGTTGGGAAGACCGAGAACACCTTTTAAACAAGCAGCATTTGAGCTGAGAAGTGAACGATGGGGAAAGAGAAATGCCAAGATACAGGGGAACACAGAGCAAAGGGAGCCACTGGTGAAAACCCAGAGCTGGCCTTTAGCCGAGTGAAAGAGGAGAGGGAGGTGTAAAAGTCATGGCCGGAGCATTCAGTGGGCAGACCTGCCACAGGACTTGAGCAGGGCAGGAGGGTGAGCTGATTAGGCAACCTCCCCCCACCGCAGATGGCACCTCTCTCCCCAACCAGGTGTCCTGGTATCTGATGTGATGTGCCCCTCAGGCACCCTGGCTCTCGGGGCTGTGCTCTTAGTAGTGACGATGTTCAACTTGAGAGACATAACAGAGCTCCCATCTAGGGAGCTGCTTCTCTCTGTCACCTAAGTTTTGGGAGGCTGGGGTCCAAAGACAAAGGATGTGGCCGCTGCTCCTCAAGGAAAACCATACCAGGAAGGCATAGGGACATAGGCCTGCTCTCCTCCCCCAACATCTCCCTGTCATTATGGTCCGGTTCTGGTCCTGGCCTCAGCTCTCCTTTGTGCCATCACCAAAACAGTTCCTTTCCTCCCACCAGCTGGGCTGGGAAAGCCGCACCAATCGGGGCATAAAAGGGTAAAAAAGAACACTCTGGGGCCCCTCCCCCCACCCCTGCTCAGCCGCATGTTAATACACAAGAGGAATCGGGTTAACGATCATCCAGTGCAGGGACAGCAGAAAAGTGGCCATAAAAGTACTCTGTGCAGCCTCGCGGCCAGCTATAAAGATGTAGGGTGGCAAGGTGGGGCTGGGGGTTAATTCATTCAATTTTCATTCAATTATTAGTTGAATAAACATATAATATCTGACTCTCTGATTAGGTGAAGCAAAACAAGGTCTCTGCCATCAAAGTGCTTACAGACCAATGATGGAGATTCAATACAAGCCACCACCACTCGAGGAAGCCCGTGGTGCATTTCCGGGGTGCAGGGGCAGTGCTGTGGGCGCAGCGAGCAGGCAGACCTGGAGGAGACTTGGTATTCGCTCGGGCCTGGTCTCCGTTAGCTCAGGCCACCATAACCAAATATCGCAGACTGGCTACCTTACACAAGAGAGAGTGATTTTCCCACAGTTCAAGAGGCTGGAAGTCCACAATCAAGGTGCTGACAAATTCACTTTCCCCCAAGGGGTTTCTTCCTGGCTTGCAGACCGCCGCCTTTTCAGTGTCCCGCAGGCCTTTCCTCTACGCTCGCTCAGAGAGAGCACTCTGGCATCTCTCCCTCTTCGATAAAGGGCATCAGTCCCATCTGACGAGGACCCCACCTTTATGACTTCATTTAACCCTGAGATCCTCCCAAAGGCCCATCTCCAAAGACCACCATCTTGGAAGTTAGACTTCCACATCTGAACCTGGGGGGGGATATGCAATTCAGTCCATGTCAGGCTTTGAAAACCTGATATACACCAGCGTTTTTTCTCTGTGGGAAATGGAATTACAGGAGAGCCTGGCATCAGCAAAGGCAGGGCCATGTGAGCCTAGGAGAGCAGAAAGCTCTGGGAGAGCAGACGGCAAGCCAGTTTGGCTGTGGTAAAGCACTTATAAGGGACTCAGGGGGCGGGGGGTGAGGCTGGAAAGGTGGTCTGGGGGCAAATTATGGCAGGGAGTCAGGGAGCTGCTGAGTGCCCTGTGAAGCCCTCCCAAGCTGTGTGGAGGGGCCAGGCTGAGGAGGGAGACAAAGGGCAGTCGTAATAGTTGGGACAAGAGAGGAGGAGGCTCTGAATTAAAGCCATGGTTCAGACAGAGAAGCTCAAGCTTTTCTGGGACTGGCTGACCAGAGCCCAGCCTGGGTGGCGGGGAACAAAGCTGAGGTCCCCATATGCAGGGCTGCTCTGGGCACCAAGAATGTGCCCGAGTCCCATGGACAAAAACACTCCCATGTTCTCCTGCTGCCCGGCGAGGAGGTCTGGGCACAGCACAGCATGTCGCTGCCCTGCTAGGAGCTGGGGCCACATACGGTCACTTGTGGCTACAAAGGGCTGGGGCCCCAAAGGGAGTATCCACAAGTCAAAAGTGTGGGCTCTCTCTGGGTGCACTCAAGTCAACTGCCCCTCATCTGATCAGCCTCCCCATGGGCTGCCCTGCTCCCTCTGACTCCTGGGATAGAGAAACCAAACAAAGAATAGGACCAATGCTTCCCAAGCCACCCCCGGCCCCACCATCCACGGGCCCCACAGAAGGGCAGCTCCTTTGCCCATGCTTGGACAGGAAAACAAGAGGAGCTGCCGGAGGTTTTGGAACTGGACACACTCCGGTGACCCCACAGACCGCATTCCTAATTCCTCATCAGCATTTCTGGTGAAGCCAAGAAGCCGGTGTGGCTCGCAGGGTCCCTGGCACACGTGGTCAGCCTCACTGTGGCCCCTGAGTACACTTCCTCATCTGTGGAACAAGGGGCCAGGCCTGGGGGTCCCTCAGACCCCTTCCGGTTCTAACCGGAACCAACCACCAACACAGTACATACACTGGGGGGGGGGGGGGGGGGGGGGGGCACTGACCTTGCTGGCACCCAATGCCAAATGACAGTGAGTCTTCTAAGACCTGGCAAACAACAACAACAAAAACCCACTTCCCAGGGTACACCCGACATGTGTCTAAAAAACTGGCATGAAACTATATTTTTATTAGCTGAATCCTATTTTCTCAGTGACTAAAAGCATCATTTCAAAGCTCTTTCATTTTCCTTTCCGATTTTCAAAGGGCCAGAGGTTCCTATTTCCCCAAAGTTCCTTCCTCCCACCATCCCCGCCACGGCAGTCAAGCAACAGGGTGAAATACGGGCTTCAGGGAATCAAATTTAAAGGAATCTCTTTGGATGAAGCGAGCTTGCATTTGCAAAGCAGGCACTGCCCTTCTCCCCACCAAGCCCCTGCTCCTGCCAGAGAGTCACTCCTGTTCTCTATCGGAGGCCACAACCCCCCTTTCCCTGGAGGACAGTCACCAGATGTCACTCCTGAAATGCCTCTCACAAGTGACGAGCCCACAGAACCTGTGTCAGCAGAAGCACTGCTGGGCACAGCCTTTGGCTTCCTCACTCTGCAAGGGTATAGTCACTGAGCTGGTGGCTGGACAGGAAGTCCACCGCACAAGGAGGTCACGAGGACATGCAGACATTTCTCTGGTGATTTTTTTCTTTTTTTTGAGAGAGAGAGAGAGAGAGAGAGAGCCAGTGGGGGAGAGGGGTAAAGGGAGAGAAAGAGAGAAGAGAGAGAGCGAGCAAGAGAGAGAGAGAGAGACAGACAGAGAGAGAGAGAGAGACAGAGAGAGAGAGAGAGAATCTTAAGCAGGCTCTAAGCTCAGTGCGGAGCCCAAAGCAGAGCTCGGTCCCACAACCCTGGGATCATGACCTGAGCTGAAATCAAGAGTCAGATACTCAACCAACTGAGCCCCCCAGGCACCCCAATCATCTTTTTTTAATGAAGACTATGGATCATCCCATGTCAGTGTCATATAAACCAAGTCTCACAGCAGCCAGGAAATCCAGCCATGCCATCAGACGTCAAGAAACCATCACACTCTCCACCCCATTTTGTATCAAGTCCCCAAACCCTCAGCAGATGCGCCTTTCACTTCCCTCCACAAGGGGCTAAGGAGAGGGATCGTGGCATGAGGACCCTAGGGATCAAGTCCAAGGACTTGCTAGGCACCCCATTCTTTTCTTCTTAGGACTTTTCACAATTTGTAATTATACATTTATTTGTTTATTTACTTATGGTCAGTCTCTATGAGACTGTAGGCTCTATGAGGGCTTATAACGTTAGCACCCAGTACCAGGCCTGGCACATTCCACAAATATTATTGTTTTGTGGTTTTTTTTTTTTAACGTTTATTTATTTATTTTGAGCGAGAGAGAGAGAGGGAGGGGCAGAGAGAGAGGGAGAGAGACAATCCCAAGAAGGATCCACACTGTCAGTATAGAGCCCAACTCAGGGCTCCATCCCATGAACTATGAGATCATGACCTGAGCTGAAATCAAGAGTGTGATGCTTAACTGAATGAGCCACGCAGGCGCCCCCCCCCCCCCACCAACTACTGTTTTTAAAAGGAGGAAATACAAGACTCTCCCAGAACCAGATTCACTTGGAAGGATGCTATCTAGTTAAGGAACTGAGTGTCTCATGGGGGCAACTAGAAAAACAGCTATTTCACAGAGCAATCAGGGCTGTGCTCTCAGGGACACAGAGACAGACAGAAAATGCTGCTGGAGAGAAGGGTGAGGCAAGGAAACCTAGGAGGTAATCTTCAACCCAAGTACTTAGGAGACAAGTGGCAGGACCTTATACGTAAAAAGAGGGCCCACGAGTCAACAGAGCACAAGGCAAAGCCCACCAAAGGGAAAGGTGGCCTGGAACGCTGGAGCAGGATCCTGGAGGCCTGGCCAGACCAGTGGTGCTGGGTGGTAGGAGCTGCGTCAACTTACCAACCAGAATGTCAGCATTTCAAATTTTTACAAGCAGGGTAGCCACGCAGTGCACATGGACTGAGCACCAGCCCTGTGGGCAGGAACAGAAGGCACAGCCATCGAGATACCTGTGGGAACTGGTGAGACTATCTGACAATCTGGGGGAAAGAGAGGAGGAAGAGAAGTCCAAGGTGGGCTCTTTGCTTCTGGCTCAGGCAACCTATGATTTGTCAAGCTAGGGAAAAGACAAACTTAGGAGAGGAAGACAATTGGTTTCCTGATGCACGTTGACTTTGAGGTACCTATGGGGCATTCAGATGGAGATTTCTAGGATCGGTCCTAACAGAGACTTTTTTTCTTTTTAAATGTTTTATTTATTTTTGAGACAGAGAGAGACAGAGTATGAGCAGGGAGGGGCAGAGAGAGAGGGAGACACAGAATGCGAAGCAGGCTCCAGACTCCGAGCCGTCAGCACAGAGCCCGACGCGGGGCTCGAACTCCCGGACCGTGAGATCATGACCTGAGCCGAAGTCAGACGCTTAACCGACTGAGCCACCCAGGCGCCTCAAGAGACTTTCTAAACAGCAGGTGTCAGGCCGACTTGGCGGTAAGAACACTGCTAGCGCTCACCTATGCCCCGTTCTCCTGGCTCTTTGTGGTCAGGTGGCCACTAGCCAGTTCCTGGATAGTGGACTGCGATGGGTGTAACTTCTGTACTGTAACAGTAAAAAGCCACTGTACAACCCCATCCCCTCTTCCCCTGTGAGCCATGAGTCCCAAGTGGTATAGAGGATGGAAGTGGCCTGGACCCCTGGGATGTTGCTTGAAAGGAAGCCACCCTAGAGCGCCATATACCCGAAGTGAAATTTGCTTAGAGGGGGGAAAACAGGTATGAAAGCACTGATATTTCAGGGCGTGTTTGTTACCGCAGCCCAGTCCAGCCTAGCCTTACTGATGCAGATGCTGTCAGCACATAGGTAGTAGCTCAGTCAAGGCCCAGATAAGGCGAGCATGCAGAATCTTTTATCTACCCCCACACGTGAAAGATAGGACATCATTATAACAATGGAACCACACTGCAGTAATGACCGGTAACAGAAGAAAGGCACACTTGCCCCACCCTGGGGTGCATTTCACAATCTTGGTTAGAGGGGGACTACACAGGATGTTTAAATCCCCTCCAGGTAACTCTGATATCTGCTCGATCTTCCACCTCCCTTGATCTGAGAGTAACTGGGACGAAATACGGAGAAGCAGATCTTGAAGATGAATCTCAGTTCTGATACTCAGTCTCAAACACGACAATCCACGCATGGGAACGATCAATGCGTACCGCCTCAGACACCGTGGGATTATTCGATTAGTTCATCACGTCTGTCAAGCTCCCTCAGGGTCTCCAGTTGCTCGCGTTTGGAGATACACCAATGTCGGAGAGGCTGGAGAAGCGGAGTATGACATTAGTTTGTGTCACACAACAGCCTACGTGCACAGACTCCCTTATGCTTACCTAGGGACTCTGAACAGGCAAAAGGCAGAAGTTTGCAGTTGGAATCGACAATGTGAATAATAATGCAGTCAGAAGACGCAGAAGTCACTGTTCCCATAGCAACACTCCCTACCTCAGAGAACACATACCCACAGAGTCTGCTGAAATGGGATTTGAGGCATAGGACACGGCCACTCAGGAGCAACGGGAGGGAACTCCTGAACCCCTGCGTGGGAACTGATCCCCCAGGCCTGCTGACACGGCCAACGTCCCTGTGCAGCACGTGCACAGCACATCAGCACATCCAGCTCTGGGTCCCACTCATGAAAGCTCTGTCCCTTCCTCAGGCCGCAGGGGGTGTCCTCCTGCCAGACTCCTCATCCTCATAGGCTTTCCTGGCTGCCCATGCAGAATTACTCGCTCCCTCCCACTATTTTTTACGTAATTCTACCGTGTCCACACAGAATCCCATCAGTAGTTTCTCTGTCTGTGCCGCTCGCCAGGTGGTCTTACCTTCCTTTTATCTCCAGCCCTGGGAACAGGATCTGAAGAAGGACCTCAATGGCAAGATGAACTCAAATGAATGAATCCAGGACTCTCTCTTCAGAGTTGTTCTGTTAACTGTTTCCACTGAGGATGCATTAGAAGATGCAGAAACTCACTGACCAGCTTGCCAAGGTCATGCAGCAGAGACACAGAACAACAGCGTGATGCCATTTTTTGACATTTCACTACTAACAGCTTTCAGGCCCCATGCCTCCCTCTTCTCCTTCTGTCCTGAAACCTGGGCAAGCTGCTGAGAAAGCCTAGGTGCTCCCCTCTTGGGTGCCAGCAGAAAGTTCAAGCCAGGGAGCCCCAGCCTGCACAAACTCTGACCCTGACCCCACCCCTAATCACCATAAGAGCCCCAGGCTGGTCTCCCTTCCCTACTCTCACAAGTCATTTCCAGACCAGTTTAGGAAGCTTGCCCTGCTGGCCCCAGGAAGTCTCATTATGCGATCTATCACCCACAGGTGGGGGGCAGGAGCAAGGATTGCTGTAACCGCAAGCATCTCCACCGGGATGCAGGCATCAACTACAAACTGACATGCAGCCACATCAACAAAGGTATGGTACCTCATTCGTGGAGGGGAGAATATCGCCGTACACCCTACACTCCAGTTTGCACCTGTCCCTCTCACGACACCCACCTCGGAAGTATTACTGTGTTCAAATCTGAGCCCCGTACATTAAGGGGAACAGAGATGGACAGTGGCACACCCAAAAAACAGGCATCTGGATCGTGTGCAGTCTAGAAGTATTTCCTATGGGGAACACATGAGGAAACTGGGGCTCTTCCCCCTGACTGAAAGCTGCCTTTGAGTTTCTGAAAGGAAGGAACTAGCCTTCTTCACTGAGGTTAAGAGTTGGCACAAGCACCAACAGATAAAAGCAGGTTTCGGACTATGTAAGAAAGAAGTTTCTGGAATCAAAACATGTCCGAAGATGAAAGAGGCTGCTTCATGGCGGCAGCAGCTCCCTGCCATAAGGAGTCCCAGTGGATTGCACTGGATAATCTCCCTCTCCGGGGTCGCCACAGAGGAGATTCGAGAACTGACGAAGGGATTGCGCCTTCGAGTTTTCCCCAACCCTGAAATTCTCTGACCCAATTCAACAGCTCCAACAACTCCCTCATCTCCACTAAAAACTGTGGTGTTCAATAGTTGAACCAGAAAAGGACATGGAAGTTTAAGGATGGGTTCGCAGTCACGTTCTATTTAAGCTGAACCTGAATGCCGGCCAAAGAACCAGGGAGCTGAAGAGATCTGTGTGTGCGGCCACGTGTGGAGAGTTGGGGTATGGGGATGGTGATGAGACACAAACTCCAGAAGGGGCACTGTTAGGTTACAAATTTGTAATCAGTCCCAAGAAGCAGAAACGAACTAGTCTGGCACACCCAGAGGAAAGCAGTTGCTAACTGGGGACTCAATTTCATCCTTCCTGTGAGGGAAACATTTAAAGGTGATTTCCCGGGGCGCCTGGGTGGCTCGGTCGGTTGGGCGGCCGACTTCGGCTCAGGTCATGATCTCGCGGTCCGTGGGTTCGAGCCCCGCGTCGGGCTCTGTGCTGACGGCTCGAGGCCTGGATCCTGTTTCGGATTCTGTGTCTCCCTCTCTCTCTGCCCCTCCCCTGTTCATGCTCTGCCTCTCTGTCTCAAAAATAAATAAACGTTAAAAAAATAAAAAAAATAAAGGTGATTTCCCAAATTTCACTTAGAGTAGTAAAAATGTGGCACAAATTGAAAAGCAAGCCACAGTTACCAAATGATTTCCTGAGTGTGGCTTCTGCCCAGGAAGCCCCGCATCTACACCTCTGTGCTGCGTGACTGGAGTGTGCACCTCTGAGAATACCTTCTCTGTGCTCCCCACGTTGCACTTCCCCTCTCCCCCCTGTTTTGTCTCCCTCACACACAGACCAGGACTCCATGCTGCAGACAGAGCCAGACTGGGTGAGGTGGAGTGACAGAGCCACTGGCAAGGGACAGTGACCTCTGAGCGGCATTGCAGAGTGATCTGGGGCTCCAGGGGTCCCCGGGAGAGCAATCTTGACCTTGCAGTGGCAGGGTGGCAGCAGAAGAGGTGCAGAGAGGAGATGTGGCCATGCAGCACCTGGGAGGGTCTGGGCCTGATGAGCACATATTCATCTCTAACTCTAGATCCCCAGGCCTGCACACTGAAGCCAGGGCATGGGAGTGACACAGACAGTCCCTCAGTAACCGTTTAGGACACTTCCACCCTGCAGACCTGGCTGGTCAGGGCCAAGAAGGAAGGCGTCCCAAAGATCCGCAGATGATTTATCCCTCTGGTCTATCCCTCTGGCCTGCCCAGTCCCCAAGACTTATTTCCTTTGGCTGCAGCCTCCCCCGATTCCTGAGCTGTTTCCTGCTGCTTTTCTCATCTCATCATCCCCTTGAACAGTTTCCTGTTCCTTTTTCTTTCTAAGGGGGCTGCTCCTCTTCCTGGCTCTGTAGTCCTTGGAAATAAGCAAACAAACAGATAAGAGTCAGCCTCTGGGACCAGCCCCCGCAGCCCCTCCCGGCCCCAATGCACGATATGGCCCCGTCTGGCCAACAAGACCAGGCGGCAGTGGTGACCAGTGGCCGGAGCAGCAAGCGCCACGGCAAACGTGACTGGGCTCACACGCCGACAGCTCCACCCATACTGAGAGCAGACTGGAAAGGCATCCACTGCTCCCTCGCCCCACAACTGCACATCTGCTCACCAGGAACAACGGCAATACAGGATTTCTCTTTAGGAGCAACTACGAGAACCCTATTGCTATCATAGGACTCTGGTCCTAAGAGGTTTCCAAAGATGAGGTGGTCTAAGACCTGTAGCTTTAAAAAAGTCAGTGACATGCTTCATCCCTGCTTGGCTAAGGAGGGTTGACCACAAATCAAAATATGAAATGCCCAATTGATTGCAAAGAATTCAGTCTGGACAAAAGACGTGGAGGCAGAGAGTATGGGGCGGGGAGAGAAAGACACGGTTAAGCTGGGGTAGAGGCTTCCCCAGTGGGCCACGGGCAGTGAACAGAGTCCAGCTATGAGCCAGCCATTTAGAACTTAGAGCCTATTTTTCTCCACCAGAAAAGAAATAAAGGTGTTAGTATATTTCAGAAAGCAATGCTTGAGAAAGCTTTGTTTTTGCTTCCCCCTCTCTGGTAATGATGGCTAAGTAAATGATGGCTCACTCACCCTTTCTGTGCTGGCTGCCGGGTTGAGGGGCTCCTTCCACAACCATGCGTGTCTTTACGTTTTTTTTCTGAGGCCTATGCTTTCATTTGCTATATATTTAGCCATGGTCCGAAGTCTCTGTTTGTTTGGGGTTTTTTTTTTTTTTTTTAAATTTTTTCAACGTTTTTTATTTATTTTTGGGACAGAGAGAGACAGAGCATGAACGGGGGAGGAGCAGAGAGAGAGGGAGACACAGAATCGGAAACAGGCTCCAGGCTCCGAGCCATCAGCCCAGAGCCCGACGCGGGGCTCGAACTCACGGACCGCGAGATCGTGACCTGGCTGAAGTCGGACGCTTAACCGACTGCGCCACCCAGGTGCCCCTTGGGTTTTTTTTTTTTTTACTATTTATTTTTGAGAGAGAGAGAGAGAGAGAGAGAGAGAGAGAGACGGGGCATGAGTGAGGGAGGGGCAGAGAGAGAGGGAGACACAGAATCTGAAGAGGCTCCAGGCTCCAAGCACAGAGCCGAATTCAGGGCTCAAACCCACAAACTGCAAGATCACGACCTGAGCTGAAGTCGGACGCTTAACCGACTGAGCCACCCAGGCGCCCCTCTGTTTGTTTTTATTTTTCTAACTTTGTGTTTTTAATGAACACCTCAGATTCTATGAGGAAGTAGGAATGAGGCAGAAAAATAATAAATATCAACAGTTAATAGTACACTAACATCATTTGAATATTTACCAAGGGCCAGGTACCGTTTTAAACTCCTCCTGTATAGAAACTCATCTGGTTGTCACAACAACCTTGGGGAGAGGGATTTTATTATCATTCTCACTTCACAAAGGGGTTTGGGGCCTGGAGTGGGTAAGTGCCCACAGGCAGAGCTAGGGTTTAAACCAGTGTGGCTCTCCTCCACAGGCCGTACCCTTACCTGTGCCAGTGTACTTGGAAACGGGAGGGAAAGATGAATGAGTTATCTAATTACCTCACAGATTAAACTCTGGCAAAATTCTGGGGCGCCTGGGTGGCGCAGTCGGTTAAGCGTCCGACTTCAGCCAGGTCACGATCTCGCGGTCCGTGAGTTCGAGCCCCGCGTCGGGCTCTGGGCTGATGGCTCGGAGCCTGGAGCCTGTTTCCGATTCTGTGTCTCCCTCTCTCTCTGCCCCTCCCCCGTTCATGCTCTGTCTCTCTCTGTCCCAAAAATAAATAAAAAACGTTGAAAAAAAAAAAATTTAAAAAAAAAAAAAAAAAAAACTCTGGCAAAATTCTGAGGTTAGCACCAAATGAGTTGCAGTGTTTTTCTCGGTAGCCCTGGTCCTCCAAGCTCTCCAGCGAAACACGCTATTCCAAACCCACTTTCTAAGAGACACCCTACTTCTCCAGTCCAACTCCAGACCGATATGACTAAGAACGGCCACTGGCAGACTTCCCACCTTGTGCCAGACGCTGTGAAGGGCACGTTCACCCATCAATCCAAATCCTCTGATCCTAATCATCCTCTTTCCAAGTACCATGCAGCGACTCAACCAGGTGTGTGCTCATGGGCAAGTCACTTAACCTCTTTGTGCTGGATATTCTTCACACTTAAGACAGGAAAACTATGGTACCCACTTTCCTACCTTACACAGTGGCTGTGTGGATTAGGGGTTAGCATCGCAAAGCACTCAGAGTGGTGGCCGGCATCCAGTAAGGGCGCGGCTAGTGTCAGCCATTGCTGCTGCTCGGCTAGTGTCACCGGACAGGGAAGCACCCTGTTTACTGAGGTAGTTCAGGTACAGTAGCTTCTACCATGCAAAGGACTGGAGGGTCTCCTGGGTGGCTCAGTCGGCTGAGCGTCAGACTTGGGCTCAGGTCACCATCTTACTGCTTGTACGTTTGAGCCCCGCGTCAGGCTCTGTGCTGACAGCTCGGAGCCTGGAGCCTGCTTCCGATTCTGTGTCTCCCTCTCTCTCTGCCCCTCCCCCACTCACGCTCTGTCTCTGTCTCTGTCTCTGTCTCTCTCTCTCTCTCTCTCAATGATAAATAAGCATAAAAAAAAAAAAAAAAAAGGACTGGAACGTAGCATCTCATCTCCATTCTAAAGGTTTTAAATCTCAAACCACTCTCCAAATCAATCAATTAGCCCTCTACTCTCCTGGCTACCTCACTGGATGAGCGGGATGTGTTCCTCCCACTGCCAAAAGCTTGTAAACAGTTCTGCAGAGAAAACATCCTGCTTGGTTTGCACTCTCCTTCCCCCTCCTGGAAGCCTAGTGATAAGCCAAGGTCTGCTTTCACCATCAAGAGGTGAAGATCTTAATACAAAAAGTCACTAGCAGAAGGAAGGAAATTTAAAAAAAAACAAAAACCCAAAAGACCTCACATTTTTCATCCCTTTATGTGAAATTTATTTTTTCCTCCCAACAATAACAACAACTACTTCCCTATAAAAGGTCAGAATTTAAACTCTTAGGTCGGGGCTGCCAAAACAACTCCTGAAACCCAAAAAGATTCCCTGAGAACCTTCTAATGTGCCTGGTGCTAAAGCATGTACCAAAGACAAAAGAATTTCAAAATCTAGAGAGAGAATAGACAAAATGAACTACGTTCCTAAAGCTTCTGTCATGTTCTCATGTACTTCATCTCCTTTATTTTCTATAAAATCCTGTGAGGTACAAACTATTATCCTCACTTTATAAATCAAGAAACTGAGGCTCAGGCATGATAAATAAATGAAGTTCACACAACCAGTCCATAGCTGGGATGAGGTTCAGGCTCGGGAATTCCAACTTCATCACTATTCCCACTGAACTCTTGGGACTCTGGCTAGAACTGGTCTGCTCCTGGGCTCTCAGAGAAATTGGCTTCCATCTGTTGTTGTAGCCACTGGAAGAAGGTCAAGTCATTTCCAGGAATCCAGGGGACTCAAGTCCCTCCAGACTGGGGTCAAGGCTCTGCTATGGTTGTGAACAAGAAGAAAGTGAAATTACCACAGGACCCAGAACCCAACTACTACTCACCCTGGTCCCCAGGAAAGGGGTAATTTGAAACCACCTTCAACCCCATCCCTCAACACTCCAAGGCTTGAAGGGAACTAGCATGAGGGTTGAATGGCCAGAAAAATCTTGAAGGCCTGAGACTTCCCAGGGTGAAAGAGCTCTGTAAGACATCTGATTTGGGGAAAGGAACACTGTCCCAAATTCCAGAATGAAAATCTGTTGGAAGACAGGCTGAGTTATCTTCTAAAAGAGGAGTGGGGCACTTGGGTGGCTCCTTCAGTTAAGTGTCTGACTTCGGCTCAGATCATGATCTCGCAGTTTGTGGGTTCAAGCCCCCGCATTGGGCCCTGTGCTGACAGCTCAGAGCCCGGAGCCTGCTTCCGATTCTGTCTCCCTCTCTCTGACCCTCCCCCATTCACACGGAGTGTGTGTGTGTGTGTGTGTGTGTGTGTGTGCGCGCGCACGCATGTGTGTCTAAAATAAATATTAAAAAAAAAATTTTTTTTAATAAAGAGAAAGAGAAACAAAAATAAAAATACATGTGGCCTAGTTTCCTGGTATATACGAATTCATTTAATTCCCTTAATTGCCCTATCAGGTCCACCAGCAACAGTCAGACCAAGAAACGCAGATGAGCCCTGCACTAAAGCCACCTGTGTAGATCTCTGCCTACCTTCTTCCATTCCCAGTGAGTTAATTCAGTGCAATGGACAAGCATGGTCATTGCTTCACCTTTACAATGACGGACTGCATGAGGTTTTCAGACAATACCTTCCAAAACACGTTAAGTGCAGAATGAAGAATGGTCCTTAGCACAATGTGTGGAGCCCTCCGTATTTCTGATTTCTTTCTGGATTTCAAACTGTCAAACACCATTGGATCGTAGCAAGGGGCTAACAAAATGGTATCCATTTTCCCTGCCTTTGCCTTTAAATTAAAACATGATTAAAATCCCAACATTCCTGGGGCGCCTGGGTGGCTCAGTCGGTTAAGCGTCCGACTTCAGCTCAGGTCACGATCTCGCGGTCCGTGGGTTCGAGCCCCGCGTCGGGCTCTGGGCTGATGGCTCGGAGCCTGGAGCCTGCTTCCGATTCTGTGTCTCCCTCTCTCTCTGCCCCTCCCCCGTTCATGCTCTGTCTCTCTCTGTCTCAAAAATAAATAAACGTTAAAAACAATGTTTTTTGTAAATAAAAAAATTAAAAAAAAATCCCAACATTCCTCACTATCATCGTACCCTCACACCAGCTTAAGAAATGGCCTCTTAATTCTGGAGGTTAGGAAAATCCTCAAAATGATTCGGAAGAACTCCTACTCCCCCTCCCCAGGAAACCTGATGAGTGTGTCTGATCCAGGTCTACTTAACCAGAAATAAGATCACTCCCTCTTCGTGTCCCACTGGACAATTACCACAACCCCCTCCCCATTCCCACACAGCCCGTAAAACTTCCAATATTCAAATTAGCACAGACACTGTGGGTTAAGAAAACATTCTGGGAAATTACTGATCCTCAAGGAAGTGCCTTCACTTAATCAGTCAAGGAAAAAATCTGAAGTTCCCCCATCTTGTCAGATTATTCTTATCTCTACCAATAAAATGGACTACATGAAAAGGAAGACTTTTATAATTTATCCCTATGTCTTAATCCTTTCAGTTTCAATCTCCCCCAGTGATGGCATTTTATACGGGTCACTTTACAGACAGCACAAGTCAGAAGTCGTAGCAAGGAGGGCTTGGCATCCTGGAGGTCTACTCTTTTGCAGGGCAGTGACAGCCCCACAGATGACTTCCCTCCAGTTAAACAAAAAAGGTGGGCAAAAAGGAAGAAAGGATGAGGTGCGCTGGAGTATTGAGAAGAAAGGTCTGTTTTGTGAAACAGAGAACAATCAGGGTTTGGGAATGCTCAGTGTCTTTGAGCTTAAATAAAGAAAGAATGGAAAAAGCAGCTTGGCTGGGGAACGTTCCATCATGATAATCTGATTAGCAGAACATGAACACTGAGCACATCTGCAGTGAAATGGGGGAGGAATAACGATGCCAAAGGGACACGCCCCAGAACCGACACCACAAAGACAGAAAGACAAACAGAAAACAAGCTGCTGGTATCTTCTGGTCCTGCTTCTGGAGCAAAACTGCGGGCTGGACAGGTTTTTGATCCACGTTTGTTTTTTCACTTTGACTTCTGAAGTCCCTGAATGAGCATGGGTAATGAGGTCAATTTGTGCTGATTTATAAAATCAGTTTTCTGACTTTAGAGCTGTGGCACAAATTATATTAGCCCTCTACTCTGAGGTCCTGTGGTTTCTGGAATTGGACTGACCTGGCCAAGGCGACAAGTCAACCCACCCTCTGGATGCCGAGGGACCCAGTGGGGATGTGGCTTCACTTTATTCCTTCAGGTCCTTCCTGGCTGTTGAAAGTGAGCCCTAACTCTTATTCCTCTAAAAGGGTTTGTCATACCCATCCCTACACCTGGAAACCCACCCCTCCTTCCACGATAAGCCGTGACCCACCCTTCTCCCCATACCTCTTCCCAACCACTTCCACTCGTGACCTCCTGACTTCCCAGTGAAGGCCTTCTCCTCCTTCAGCACTCTGGCTCTGAAGATTTGGCTAGAGCCTCCCCACTCCACCTCCACACCTGCCACGGTGTTCAACCTCTCCTCTCACTGACAAATCCTAACCACTTCTCTCCTAGAGTCCTCGGCTGCCTTCTGGTACATACTAAGTTGAAAACCACCGCTGCTTCCCAGACTGTCAATCTCCTCTTCAAAACCTTCCAGAGCTGGCTCCCCCACCACAACCCCAGAAACACAACTCTTTGCTGAACTTCGGTGCACTCTGTGGGGATCCCTCAAGTCCAGGCCACACTCTTGGGACCATCCCACAAAAGCATGCAGGAAGAAACACTTGAATCACTAGATGAAAATGCAAACCATGTTACTCCCTTGCTTCAAACTCCATCAGCAGGTGCAAATCCCACTGTCCCCAGGAGAAAGTCCCTAGTCCACTGCACAGCCCTTGATCTAGCCCGGCCTCACGGTGCCCACCCCAAATCCCTAGTAACACAGCATCTGTGGTTCCCAGGCGCTGCCCTTATCACAACTGTTATTAATTAACTGCTTGTTCAATCATCTGATTAATGTCTGTCTTCACTATACAGTCCATGAGGACTAAAACCACATCTGCTTTCCTAACCCCATATCCCTAGCACTTGGGGCAGGGTTTGATTCACTGGTGGAATTCAGTAAATCTTTGCTGAATGAATGAGGGAATGAGGTGCTGATGACAACTCTCCGTCTACCTGAGTCCTCTTACTGGCAATATAGGCTGAAGCTTGGCTCTTGACCCCCTCCCCCAACTTTCTCTTCTGTGTTCCTTCTATAGATAGCTGCCTCCACAGCCATTACCTCTATTCAATATTTTCAGGAAATTGAAATGTAGTGCCATGAGGAACCGTAAGAATATAGTCAATCAATCAGAGAGGCAATCTCCCCCTAATATCTCGTTCTAACATTTACGGGAATGACTTAACCAAGAACTGCAACATATAGAAGGAGCAAGAAATGGGATTCTGCCTCTGGAAACCATTCCTCTAAGCTCCTTTGATTTTAATTGCTTTGCGTGCAAATGGAAGTAGAGCCCCAGTTGATTGAAACTTTTTTCATTTGCAGCCAGAAGTGAATGATGCAGGCTGCATTCCAGCGAACATGCTCTTAATATTATAGGAAGACTTGGGGCTAAGGACATGCCTAGACATGATTAACAAAGTTGTGCACTTGCAAATTAGATGAATGCCAGGAAATATTTAAAACTTTCCTTTCTTACTAAATACATCAAAGACATGTCCTTGTTTATTGTCAACCTTTTCCCCCAATTTAAAACAAAAACAAATCCTTTCCCTCTGAGAAAGGCTCTACTAAAGAAAGTCACTAGGATATGAAATGCATCCCAAGGACAGAAGTTTAATGCCTTACGTTCCCTTGGCTCCAAATTTAAATGCAAGAGTAAACATCTGAATCTAGGAAAGGTCTGATCCCAGAGATACCACTTCTAGACAGAAAAAAGTCTAAGGGACTGAATAAATTAGTTTACCTCCCAAAGGTATGGTCAATAGGAATAGTCTCTAGTCAGCTAACCACACATGTATGACTTGACCTTTACTCCTTGGGCAAGGAAATCCAGGAAGCAAGGCTGAAGCAATCCTCTGTGCTGGCTGGAGTAGGCTGTGGAGCAATCGCGACCACAGACAGGGCTTGTGTATTCCAGCCAACAGCTATCTCTGATCTGTGAACGTCTTCTGTAGTTTCCTCTCATTTCCTGAGCTGGGCAGACCATGACGTAAGGTATGCTGGCCCTAGGGAGCTCTCCAGAAACCCAGACTCCCGTAAAGGCCCTGGTGAGATGAGCTATGCCAGGTACTTTCCAGACCAAGAGCCAAAGGTGCCTCCTGGGTGCACATGATCTCCCTCATTTTAGATTCTCAAGAATCTGAAACACTGATCAGCAGCGCTAGGGCCCATCCAGCTCAAGGTTCAACAGCTAAAAATCCTTGTTGTCATTTCTGTCCATTGAGTACTATCAGAATCATTGAATCTTGGGGTTGAAGGGGAAAAATCTCATTCAATCCCCACTCCAATTGTTGATTTTCTTCCACAATCAAGCTTGCGTAAGCATCAAGCATTACTCAAACATCTTGGGATTTAACTTGACAGGGACATCTCAGAACCAGGAGGTGCCATTGCACTAGGCTGCATCAGGCTGGCCCGAGTTCAAGCTCTGCTCTAGCTTTCAGATGGGAGATCTTGAGTCACAACTTCTCCCTGAGCCTTGCTTCCCTCACACAATGAGACTAAACAATCATGATCCTCACACCCATTAAGCATTGCTACATACCAGTCACCATGCTGAGTACTTTACATTGATTAGGAAATTGAAGCTTCCCCAAAACCTTATGAGTTGTGTGCTATGTTATTCCCATTTTACATAAGAAAACCAAGATCTAGAGCATGTGTGACTTGTCTGCTAAGCTACACAGACAAAGGAGCAACCTCTGGGAATCCAGTCTTAAAAATAAACAAATTAAATTAAAAATACTAAGCAAAGACAAAAGTGGCCACACGCTGGAGTTGAGACATTTCACAGATTTATCCCAGGCAACTTACTCAACAAAGAAATAAACAAAATATAAACAACAACCATAATGGGAGAAATAACAAAAACCAGAGTTGCTGCAATATCAACATGTTCAGTTTCCAACAAAAAAAAACTATGAGATATGCAAAGAAAGCGTGACCCATACTCAGGGAATCTAACAATTAATAGAAATTATTTTTTAATGCACCCAGATGTTGGATTTGGCAAACAAAAACTTCAAAGCAGATATTATAAATATGTCCAAAGAACTACGAAAAAATCATGTAGAAAGAATTTAAAAGTATGATAACAGTGAATCAACAAATATTTTCAATAAGGATAAAACAATTTTTTAAGAACCAAATGAAAAGGGGGTGCCTGTGTGGCTGAGTCGGTTAAGTATCTGACTTTGACTCAGGTCATGATCTCACAGCTCATGAGTTTGAGCCCCGCGGCAGGCTCTGTGCTGACAGCTCAGAGCCTGGAGCCTACTTCGGATTCTGTGTCTCCCTCTCTCTCTGCCCCTCCCCTGCTCATGCTCTGTCTCTCTCTCTCTCAAAAATAATAAATAAAACATAAAAAAAAAAAAAAAGAAGAACAGATGAAAACTCTAGAGTTAAAGAGCTCAATAATGAAAATGAAAAGCTACCAGAGGAGCTAACAGAAGATTCAAGATGGCAAAAGAAAAATCCTGTGAACTTGTATATAGAAAAATAGAAACTATCCAATTTGAAGAATAGACAGAAAAAAATTGCATAAAAATGAACAGAGTCTCAGAGACCTGTAGGACAATATCAAACATACCACATATGTACAATGAGAGTCCCAGAAGAAGTGGACAAGGAAAGACAGAAGGAAAAAAATATTTGTAGAAATAATGACTAAAAATTCCCTGAATTTGATTAAAGAAAAATTTACACTTGCAACAAGCTCAACAAATTCTAAGTATGATGAATACAAAGAGATCTACACCTAGAAAAAGCATAATTGAACTCTCAAAAGACAAAGAGAAAATCTTGAAGGCAACGAGAAAAAAAACTCATCATGTACAAAAGAGCCTCAACATACTAGTTCACAAAACAAATCTCAAAAAAAAACCTCAATAAATTTAGAAAGTCTGGAATCATATCCAGTATGTTCTTTTAAAACAAAGTAGAGATTAACAATACAAAGAAACTTAGGAAATCTCCAAACATTTAGAAATTAAACTACATACCTCTAAATAACCCACTGGTCAAAAAGAAATGAGAAGGGAAATGAGAAAATATTTTGAACTCAATGAAAACAAAAACATTCTATATCGAAATAAGTGGGATACAGCTCAAGCAATGCTTAGAGGAAAATATATAGCTTTAAAAGCCCCTATCAGAAAGGAAGGCTCCCAAACAAATAACCATATCTTCACCTTAAGAAACTAGAAATAGAAGGGCACCCGGGTGGCTCAGTTGCTTAAGCGTCCAACTCTCAATCTCAGCTCAGGTCATGACTGCACAGTTTGTGAGATTGAGCCCTTACTTGGGATTCTCTCTCTCCCTCTCTCTCTGCCCCTCCCTTGCTCGCTTGCTCTCAAAATAAATAAATACACCTACAAAATTAAAAAAAAAAAAAGAAACTAGAAACAAAAACAACTAAAGCAATCAGAAGAAAGGAAATAAAAAAGATTAGAACAGAAATCAATTAGAGAAAACCTAAAAACACTAGAGAAAGCAAAACAAAAAAAAAGTTGATTCTTTGAAAAGATCAACCAAACTGACAAATCTAGCTAGACTGATGAGAGAGGCGTGGGGGGGGGGGGGGGGGGGGGGGCGAGGGAGGGAGAGACACAAAGGAGACACACATTAAAAAATAATGAATGAAAGAAGGGACACCATTACCAATCCTACAGAACTTTATGTCACTAAATTACACAACTTAGATAAAATGTAAATAAATGTATAGAAAGACATAAATTACTAAAACTGACCCAAGAAGAAATAGATAATCTGAATAGATCTATAACAAGAAACTGAATTCATAATTTAAAATGTTCCCACAAAGAAAAGCAGAGGTCCAGATGATTTCACAGGTGATTTTTTTTTTTTTTTTTGAGAGAGAGAAAGGAGCAGGAGAGGGAGAGAGAGAATCTTAAGCAGGCCCCACGCCCAGCACAGAGCCCAACCTCACGACCATGAAAGCATGACCTAAGCTGAAATCAAGAGTCAGATGCTTAACCAACTGAGCTACCCAGGTGCCCCCTCACAGGTGAATCTTATCAAATATTTAAAGGAAAGAGAAATAAAACCAATCCTTCACAAAATCTTTCAGAAAACACCAGGAAGGAACACTACACAACTCATTGTATGAAACCAAAAATAATACAAAAAAAGAAAAAAGAAAATTCTAATTCTTTAAAATTTTTTTTTTTTTTACTTTTGAGAGACAGAGACAGAGACAGAGAGAACAAGCAGGGGAGGGACAGAGAGAGAGAGAGAGGGAGACACAGAATCCAAAATAAGGTCCAGGCTCTGAGCTTTCAGCACAGAGCCTGATAAAAAACAGCCAAGTGGGGATTTAGCCCGGGAATGCAGGGTTGGTATACCATACAAAATTAATTAATGCCATATTAATAAAGGACAAAACCACGGATCATCTCAATAGACAAGATAAGAACTCTCAATAAACTAGGAAAATATAGAAATTTCTTCAACCATAAGGGTATCACAGTTTCTTAAAACCTGTAGCCAACCTTCATTCTCCTAATACTGGGAACCAGAGCAAGGATGTCTGCTTCAGCCACCTCCATTTGACACTATATTATACTTATAGTTGTGAACACTGAATTTAGACCTAGACAATACAGTAAAAAATATTTGTCATCATCATCTAATGAAAGGCATCCAGATTGGAAAGGGAGAATTAAAACTGTCTTTATTCACAGATTACATGAACCTGTATGGTAAAAACCCCAAGGAATCCACACAGAACAAGTGTTAGAACTGGTCACCTCCCAGGCACCTCTAAATACCACATTTGGAGATTAGAATTTCAACATAAGAATTTTGGACAGACACAAACATTCGGTTCACTGCACCTGAGAATCTACCCAAGACATATGAAAACATACGTTCACACAGAAACCTACACATGAATGTTCATAACAGCATTATTCATAATAACCCCAAACTGGAAACAATCAAAATGTCCATCAACTTGTGAATACATGAACAAAATGTGGTATATCTATACAATGGAATACTGCTTAACAATGAAAAGGAATGAACGTGCTACAATCTGAACAAACCTTAAAAAGATGATGCTAAGTACGAAAAAATCCGAAGGGGAAAGATTATATATTATAGGATTCAATTCATATGAAATTTTCAGAAAAGGCAAATTAATGGAGAAAGAAAGCAGATCAATGATTGCCGATGGCTAAGGGTGGGAGCAGGGATTAACTGAAAACAAGCACAAACAAGGATCACTTTCCAGAGTGATGGAAAGGTTCCAAAACTGGATTGTGGTGAGAGTTGCATAACCCTATTAATTTACCAAAACCATGAAATTGTGCATTTGTAATGGGTAAATTTTATGATATATAAATTGTACCTCAACAAAGCTGTTTGGGGAAAAAAACAATGAATATAAAAATTATTTTAAAAAATTGTTTTAATGTTTATTTATTTTTGAGAGTGAGAGAGACAAAGCATGAGCAGGGGAGGGGCAAAGAGAGAGGGAGACACAGAAGCTGAAGTAGGCTCCAGGCTCTGAGCTGTCAGCACAGAGTCTGATGCAGGTCTCAAACTCACGCACTACAAGATCATGACCTGAACTGAAGTCGGACGCTTAACTGACTGAGCCACCCACGTGCCCCCCAAAATTATTTTTAAATCATAAACTGTAGCAGCTGCTATCACATTGGTTATTGATGCTCTGGTCCTGGGCCTTTCCCATTGGGAACTCTCCATTGATAAACTTTGCTATGGTTCTCATAAATGTTCTCTTAAATGAATTTATATAAATCACTTAGAATAGTGTCTATATCTTAGTAAACATATAAATGTTGGCAGGGGGGGTGGTGACTGGATGGCTCAGTTGGTTAAGCATCTGACTTCAGCTCAAGTCATGATCTCATGGTTCGTTGAGTTCTAGCCCCGTGTCGGGTTCTGTGCTAATAACTCAGAACCTAGAGCCTGCTTTGGATTCTGCGTTTCCCTCTTTCTCTCTCTGCCCCTCCCCTGCTCATGCTCTCTGTCTCGCTCTCTCTCTCTCAAAAATAAACATTAAAATAAATAAATATTAACTATTGTCATTATTATTATTAATGTCACAGGGCCTTGACGTGCCCTGAGAAGGTGGTCCTGGGTCTTCTAGAGGTGGCCATTATGGACTCCTTCCCCAGAGGTCTCAGCCAGCCAGAACTGCTTCTAGAAAGGACCCCACTGAAAAGTGGCTATGCACTTCTTCCACTGGAGAGAGCCTCTTTCAGCTTAAAAAAAGAAAAAGACCATCTTTGTCTTATTTGTTCCTTTGTTCTTGGAACCATCCTGATACCTGGGGGAAAGGCTACTCCTAGTATATTATTAATGAAAGAGGTTTAAGAATGACAAGACTTTTGTGTCCTGGTCCCTCAACTCCTGAAGTATCCTTTCTCCCACCCCACCATCTCCACTCACATGGCTCTCTGTAACAGCTGTGAGGGGCAGGGTGGTGCTCTGCTGAGAACCCTGCCTTCCCTGCACCGCAGATGGAACCTCCCCCCCGAGCAGCCTCAACCCCTCTGGTAGGCAGGATTTCAGCAACCCCAGCCCCTGCTGCAGGGGTCTAGACTCCATTTTCAAAGGTATCTAGGCTACTTCAGTGGGTCAGGGTCTTGACATGACTTCAGAGTTACAGTCCTCTTTCCTCCTCACTGAGCTGAGCAGCGTGTGGCTGAGGCTATGCCTCAGTTTCCTCACCTGGCCCTTACTGGTCCCTCCAGCCTGCTTTTCCTTCCTCAGGAAGCTGAACCCCATTAAAAGGGGCTTGGCCAAAAAGGACCCTAAATGCTGGCCTCTCAAGCCACCCAGGAGGCTGCCACACCCTCCAGAGCAGTGTGAACAGAACTTTCTACAATTCAGTGTGGTAGCTACTAATCACATTTGGCTATTGAGCACTTAAAATATGGTTACTGGGACCAAGGAATTGAATGTTTAACTTTATTTACTTTTAATTAATTTAAATCTAAATGGCCATATGTGACCCACTGGATATGGTATCAGACAACAAAGCTCGGGAGCTGCTGGCAGCTGGGGTGGGTGCTCCCTAACCTCATGCCACTCACCCAGTCCCATTCTCCCACAGCACACAAGGGCCCCACTCCCTCTGCATCCCTGCCAGCAACCCCTGCTGTACAAATACTCCCCCTGGGGCAACACGTGTGCTCACAAGAGGTCTGAGGACCACTCCTGCCATCTTTCAGCAACACAACCCACGGAAAATTAACACAGAGGGAGAGACCACAGAGACGAGCCAGGCCTGTGAACCTGCAAACATCTACACAAACGTGAAGGACGGGAGAAGCCTCTGCTTTGTCTTTTTAAGTCTGAATAAGTAACCTGCTCCGAATTTGGTCATAAGTTCACCACTACGGTAAGAGTCGGGCCCAAATTACGTAAAACAAAATTTAAGAGTCTCATCAGACAGGTGTAAAGGGAGATTATCATAAAACGTTTGTAGGAACTAAGGTAACGAGGAATATCTGAGGAGATGAAACTAAGGTGGCTATAGTTTCAAGTCACTTCATGGAAAAGATTTTTAAAAGAAATAGCCCATTTGAAGACAGACAGGGAGCTAGTGGAAGAAAAATCCTTTGCTTTGGGACTGGTATGTCCTTTTAAAAGCCAGGGCTGGTCAATTATCTCACAGCATAACCACCTTGGATTGAAAAAAAAAAAAAAAAAAAATCGATACATATCCAGGCAATTACTTTCTGCACCTCTTGCTACTGAACTGGCAGCAAGTCTTCACAGCTCAATTAGCTTTTAACTTAAAAGACTAGCCAGTCTCTATTTTTATTTGGGATATTTATTTATAACAAAACACAATACTATTTCAAATTGTTTTAGAGAATCTGCAAAGAACAGACTGAGAGGCAAATATAAATGGCATAGTATTAAATGTTTTAATTCTTTGATCCAGTAATCTTACCATGATGATTATCCCTGGGAAATAGTATTCAAAAGGAAAAAACTATGCACCTAAAGATGTTCAAAAGCATAACTTAAAATGGCTAAAATTTGGGGCACCTGGGTGGTTAAGTCGGTTAAGCATCCAACTTCAGCTCAGGTCATGATCTTGTGGTTCGTGGGTTCAAGCCCCACATCGGGCTCTGTGCTGACAGCTCGGAGCCTGGAGCCTGATTCGGGATTCTGTGTCTCCCTCTCTCTCTATTCCTCCCCTGCTCACACTCTGTCTCTCTCTCTCAAAAATAAATACACATTAAAAAAAAAGTTTAATGGCAAAAATTGAAACAATCTACACAAATTACATGTTCTACAAAAAAGGAAGTGATTATATATCGACTTTACTCAGGTTCTCACTTAGGTTCACACTCCAGAGAAGCTACTCGTCAAGGTCACTGATGACTTCCATATTGCTAAATCCAGCCCTCACTGTACTTACCTACATCAGCATTTGACCCAGATGATCACTCTCCTCTCCCTCTCTAGAAATGTTCTGCTCACTTGGCCTGGCTTACTCCCCTCCTAACCAGGAGCTTATAGAAAAGCAAACCCAGAGGCTTCCTCCAAGGGCCCTGCAGGCACTAGACTCAGGAGGAGCTTATACTAACCCCACCCACCCACTACCTGCCACTCAAGTTGGAGAGAGAAGCCAACCTGAGCAGTGCTTGGCTCCTGTGCTAATCACAGGCTTCACCCTCAGCTTTCCCTTGTCCGTAAAATGAGACGAACCAAAGTGTGACTAATTCATAATGGCAGGTAATCCAATAAACATTCAACCGGGGGCTTGGAGATATCCAATATATATGTCAGGTTCACCCAACTGTGTCTGGCCTGGATTATGAAAACGAGTTGCATTTCCTGACTGTGGCACAATTGTTGAGGAAAACATCCCAAACTAAGGAGGCAGTATTTGGTAAAGGTGATTCACAAAAAGAATGAGTAATATGAAGGAGGAAGTAGGCTCAAAGAGAGAAGTCATCCAACATGAAACTTCTGTTCCCACCTGGAGTTTTAGAAACGAGTCAATAAGGAGCAAGCCGCCCAGGTGCTTCATCCTGGGAAAGCCAAGTGCTTGAAGAAGGTGTTCTAGGCCATGTTGACCCCACAGTAAGAAAAGGTTATCAAGTACTGGGCCAGGGCCTGGGTGTCCGGAGATCTGGGTTATAGGGATGCCCCAACCTAAGCCACACTAACAAGCACAGTGACAACAAGCACTTAAGTTTTAACACTCGTTACAAGTGCTATCATCTGAGCACATTACTTATATGAACTCAATTAACTCTCACAAGCAGATACGGTTATTTTCAGTTACTAAGTGGCAGAATGACGTTCAAACCAAGGCAGTGTTGTTCCAGGGCTCTCAATCATTATGCGATACATAATAAAATCTTGAAGCACAAACACCCCCGTCGTCAGAGAAAAGTTCCATGGTGTTTGCAAGGGCACAGCATCCTCAGTTCATGAAAGCCAGTTCGTGGAAGTGACTCTTCCATCACGGGAAGCAAAATATCCTGTTCCATCTCCACTGAGTACATTGATCACCACAGAAATTTGGACAAAAGCTGCAGAGTCCTCAGATGGAAGTGCAAAACCCAATTATCAAGTTAATGAGTAAATACTGGCAGGCATTTTGCAAGGCACACTGGAAAAAACAAATCTCGATAAAAATCAACAGATGTGGGCTTGCTGCTTGGAAATAAATTTTGATCAGCCGCATTACCAGGGACTGAAATTCATCTGCAAAGTGAATGAAGAGCTGGGATCTGTGGCTGCTACTGGGGTGGAAGCAGCATGGGATGGGAAGAGCAGGGCCCCCAGAAGAGGCCTCAGCAGCACGGGAAGAGGAATCCAGATCAAACAAGCACAGCATCTGTTCCCTTACCAGCCTGCTCAGGGTTCCCATCACCACCTTGGAACTCTATGTACCTGGAGAGAGAACTTACGTTTCTTTCTTTTTTTTTTTTTTAATGTTTTATTTTTATTTATTTTTGAGAGAGAGAACAAGCGGAGAAGGAGCAGAGAGAGAGAGGGGGACAGAGGAAGAATCCGAAGCGGGCTCCACACTGACGGCAGCAAGCCAAACGCAGGGCTCGAACTCACAAACTGTGAGATCATTGCCCGAGCGGAAGTCGGACACTCAACCGACTGAGCCACCCAGGTGCCCCAAGAGAGCTAATCATTTCTAACAAATCTTTAGGAATGCATCCAACAAAATCCTGCATATGTGTAAGATCACTTATGACAAGAAAGTGATTGTAGCATTATTTCTAAGCCCTAAATTTGGAAATAATCTAAAGGTACATCAACAAGGGACTAGTTAAATTAAATACTCTGCAGCTTTAAAAAAAAAAATGAGTCACCCCTAAACACACGGATTTGAAAGTACCAGTGGACTTATTGTGAAGTGAAAAGTAAATAAATAAGGTGCAGAACTTTCCCATCGAGTTGAGAACTTAATCGCAGGGGATGAGGGTAAGAAGACTTATTTCCTCTGTATATCCTTTTGTGTTTTCTGAATTTCGTACCATGTGGAGGTGGTTGCAAATAAGACAAAAAAATAAATAAATTTTAATGAGTTTCATCAATGTGGTAAACCTATATGTACCGAGAGCTAAATGTCTATCATTTATTAAGTGGGAGGAAAAAACAAGTTGCAAGTCAAACTGTAGAGTTTAATCCCACTTATAATAAAAGAATTTGTTGTATGCTGGCATATGTTTGTTCATAAATGCATAGAAAAAGGCCTAAAATGAAACATAATCTATTTACAGTGCTGAGCCTTGAAGAGGGGAGTAGAATTGGGGTAGGAAAGAAGGAATGAAGGAATTTGTTCACTGATTACCATTACACATCTGCATTTTTAAGATTTTTCTAATTGACCACCCATTACTTTTTATTTTGATTACTATGTTCCTTATTTCTAAAAGTTGTACTTGGTCATTTTTCAAATATGCTAGATCACTTTTTACAGTTTCCTGCAGGTATTTTCAGACTTGTCTTTTGTTTCTTTAAACATGGTTACCATACATTTAAAAAAAAAATTTTTTTTTTCTTAATATTTGAGAGAGACAGAGAGAAAGTAGGGGAGGGGCAGAGAAACAGAGACAGAATCTGAAGCAGGTTCCAGGCTCTGAGCTGTCAGCACAGAGCCTTAGGCAGGGCTCGAATTCACGAACCCATGAGATCATGACCTGAGCCAAAGTCGTACGTTTAACCAACTGAGCCACTCAGGCGCCCACCATACATTTTTTATGATCAGTATCTGATAAGTCCAAACCAGTTTTTGCTGGTTCTCACTCATTGCCCCGTTTTTCTTTGTGCTGCGTTATTTTTGGTTGCACAACCATTCATTGTCCTTGAAAGTTATTTACGAGAACATTTAACTAAGTTCCTGCAAGATTTGTGAATCACCTGACCCCCTTACCCTGGTAGAGAGTACCTGCCTATGTCGGGCAGTCCAAGTTCTGGTCCAGCTCCTCAGTCAGGGCTGTGCCTTGGGAAATCTACCTGATGCCTCTAGGCCCAGTTTTCCCCACCTGTAAGGTATGGAATTATACCTCCCTCTGGGCTTACAGGGGATAAGATAGTACATACAGTAAGGCACTCAGCAAATCCTTGGCACAAGGTGAGTCTTCTCTAACTCGTGGCACTATCACAATAACATTTTACAATAAGGATATGACCAAAGGAGATGGCAGTGAGGCTATGGAAAGAGGGAGGGCAGGCGAGAGAGAAAAACTGGGAACGGGGTCTCTCCCAAAGGAGCCTATAAGCTCTGTAGGGCGCAGAGCCATGGAAGGTACACCTAAGCACTTCTCACAGGTGACCTAGTCCATGGCCAGTGTTAGTAAAGGAGTTACAGGATATAAGAAATGAGTTAAAGGGACTGCGTGATGAAGAATGTGCCCCCCTGAGCCCTCTGAACCTCCATGCTTGATACACTGATGGTGACTGCCCACAGAAAGGCTACTGCTCAATTACAGGGGCCCAATTTGCCACCAGAGTGAGAGCCTCACTCCCTGAAATTCACTAGTGCCCCACCCCAAAGGGTAGAGACATGTCAGGGACAATGAGACAGAAATAGCTAGCAGGCTCCAGGTAGAACAGCCCAAAAGATACCCCTGGCTGACCTCTGGCCACAGTTCTTGCTCACACATAGGTCTTGCATTAACATGAACACATATGCCAGGGTCCAACCACTCCTGAACCTTCTCCTACCTGTTACTGGTTGACTGAGTGGCTTGTATCCACCCCTGCACCTCCCTGAAAACCCTTCTGGGGTCCACATATCCTTCACAAGAGCGTTAGACACAATCCCAATCCCAGGCCTGTGATTGACAGCAATGCAAAAAGGGAGCATGCTGACACTAGAGAAAACCCACAGAAGTAAATCTAACAAAATAAAAATCTCATTTTCTGTAACACGAAGAACAGAGCTCTACCAACCACTCAGCATTTAAAGTCAGGTGCAAACAGCCTAATATCCATTCTCTTTGCTGTGTTGGTGTCTCCCCAGCATGATTCCTCTGCAAAGCGTCTGGGTTTTTTTTTTTCCTTTAAGTCTATTACCTATCCCCCCAGCTCCCCTCTGCAGTATGCGGGGACTGTCATTCTTCATGCTGATGAGGCTGGGAGGCCAGGTAACTGCTGTGCTTCTTGTCTGAGGTCACCAACGAACCTAGGGACATCTGTTTCAGTCCCTGACACAGGCTGCCACCAATGTCGGGGGCATCAGTCAACACCTCAGCAAGGGAGAGGGGAGGATGACGACAACTGAGGGAATTACTGTCGTGTTAGACACAGCACAAGGGAGGAGACAAGGAAAGTGCTTTTAAAAAGCCTCACATTGTTATTTCTAATAGAACTTGGAATTTGCTGCACGCAGTGATTGCTCTAGAAAAATGTCATCATCTTGAGTAAATGTGATAGGGACCTGTGGTTAAACGGCCAAGCACACACACACACGCTCTCATACAACACATTCTGGCCTCTCCCTGTTCTGGTCAGAACTGCCGGCTGGCCAGGAGAAGGAAGAACGAGCAGGTCCTAGCAGCCAGAGTGGTCATGTGGGAACCTGCCTGGGGGTGGGCAGAGACTAGGGTCTCCCGGGTTGCTTAGGCACCTGAGTATCCCAGTCCTGCCCTTTTAAAAGCCAAGCTGGGCCAGCCTGACCTGCGGCTACCCTGGTGACCCAGCCGCCTTGAGTGACCCAGCCAGGCTAGAAAACACAGGGGCAGACGGTCAATAAACATCTCCAGGACTTCCCTAAGGTGCTATGATGCCACTTTCAGATACCCTTGCCAAAGAGTAGCACCGATAGTCCCAATTAGGGACAATTTATAAAGCAGCTTCACGTCTATCATCTCAATCGTGCAAGACAATCTGAACACAAGTCTTTATCCCCACTTGGTAGGTCAGGAAACACAAGCAAAGGGAGAGGGGACCCACTGATTTAAGAGAGACTCAGGAAACACTCACACCTCGCTGGTGGGCACGTAAAACGGTACAGCCACTCTAGAAAACCTCGGCAATTTCTTATAAAACTGAACATGGAACTTTAAGACCCAGCTACTGTACTTTCAGGCATTTACTCCAAAAAAATAAAAATTTATGTTCATACAAAAACTGGTACACAAATGTCATAGCAGCTTTAATCAAAAGAAACAAAAACCAGAAACAACCCAGATGTCCTTAAATGGGTGAATGATTAAACTGTGGTATATGCAGACCACAAAATACTACTCAGCAATAAAAAAAGAATAGATTATGGATACGTGCAACAACTTGAATGATCCTACAGAGAACTATATTGAGTGAAAAAAACCTAATCCGAAAAGATTATATACTTTATGATTCCATTTATATAACATTCTTGAAATGACTAAAGTATAGAAGTGGAAAACAGATTAGTGGCTGCCAAGAGTTGGTAGGGGTGTGGCTATAAAAGGGCCACATGATAGATCCTTGTGATGGACATGTTCCCTACCTTGACTGTATCAATGTCAATATTATGGTTGCCATGTTGTATTATAGTCTTGCAAGATGGTACCGTTGGGATAAAGTGGGTAAAGGATCTCTATATTATTTCCTACAACTACGTGTTAATCTATCTCAACATCAAAGTTTAATTTACAAAGAGAGAGAGAGAGAGACTTCAGAGACATATAGCCCTTCTCTGGATCCTGATTTGAACAAACCAATCAAAACACATTTCTAAGACAACTGAAGAACGTGAACACTGCTTGGATATTAGATGACAATAAGGAATTATTGTTAATTTTGTTCAACATAATAAAGATAGTGTGTTTATGTTAAGAGTACTTATCTGTCTAAAATACTTATCAAAGTATTTACGAATAAAATAATAATATCATAAATGGTAATTGCATTGAAAAACGCAGGGTTGAGGGAGAAAGGGGGTGGGTGGGAGTAGAAATAAAATTCGAGCTGATAATTATTGACGCTGGGTGATGGGTACGCAAGAGTTCATTACACTAGTCTCTCTACTTGTGTATATATTTGAAATTAATAAAAGGTGGGAGAATAATTTTTAAAAAGTCCCATACAGGATACTCAGTACGTTGCTTAAGGCCACAACATCAGTAAGAGAAATGGGATTTTAACCCAGGTCTTCAGACTCATTTGTCAGAGGCTGAGGCAACCTCTTTCTGGAAAGGCCATTGAAGGCAGGGCCCATGATTAGGCTTGTGAGAAGCTGGCCCAGCAGACTTTCAGACAGCACAGCTCTCAGGAACACAGGGTCAGGCCTGTGACCCCCGAGTCGTCATTCTCTAACCAGTATATCGGATGCTCAGCCTCACACACAGGTGACAGTGCTGTTGTAGAGGCCACCAGGGCCTTAAGAGACCCAGTCTTCCTCACAGACACCACACGTGAGGCTGAGCAGGAGGCTCAAGCAAATAACAAATCCTGCCCTTCTTCAACTGAAGATATGGAGGTTCTCAGAGGCCATCCAAAATGAGTGCCAAATCTATTCCACTCTATGGAAAAAAGATAGGCCTTGCTCAAATACACATCCTTCTCAAAGCAGTCCCCAAGTCCCTTAGCCAAAAATGTGCCCTCCTTTGTACTCCCACAGCTCTGTGCTTATATGCCCCCTATATCAGTTATCTATTGCTGCATAACAAGTTAACCCCAAACTTAGCAGCTGAAAACAACAAACATTTATTATCTCCCAGTTTCGGAGACACAGCTTAACCAGATGCTGCTGGCTCACAGGCTGCGATCACCTCACAGTTCATTCACGGGGCAGCTGATAGGCCTCAGGTCCTCTTGGCAGCTGGCCAGCGATGTCAATTCTTTCCCAGGCAGGCCTCTCCACACGGCAGCTCCTAACCCAGCAGCTGGCTTCCTTCAGAGCATGGGACCAGAGAGAGAAAAAAGGTATCCAAGGTGGAAGCCATAGTCTCTTAGGACATAATCTCAGAATTGTTAATGCCACCCATTTGCCATATTCTGTTCAATAGAAGCAAGTCAGTAAGCCCAGCCCCACAGTCAAGCGAAGGGCATGAATGCCAGAAGGTGGGGACCATAAGATGGCCCTGAGCCACCTTAGAGGCTGCCTACAACACCCTCCATGATGGATAGTAGTTGTAGGACAGGAATTTCTAATTCTTCCACTAGAAAATGATGTCATGAGAGCAACACCCACATCAGATCTACTTTTTTTCCCCTCCTGTCGGATGGGAGGTGGAGATGACTGCACGTAAGAGCACAATCACATGCTGGTCCACGTCCCACACGCTTCCTGAAGAAGCAGTCCCAAGTGGCCGCGTTGGTACCAATGGTCCCACCTGCTGTGGTCCCAGCTGAATGGATCAACAACAACAAAATCAATAATTTATGGCCTATGGACAGGCCAGAAGAGTCTCTTTCAGGATTTGAAATGGAAAATACTAAGAGATGATGCCTGATATGGGGAAGTCATAACAAACCAAAGCCCCATGCAAGCTTCAGTTCCATGGGAACAGAAAAAAACACGTTTTTAAAAAGCAGCTATAGAAAGGAGAACATGGAGAAGCATAGACAGAAACAAAGATACCAACAGAGAGAGGGAAGGAGAAAGAATCACCAAAACGGACAGGTCCCCAGAGCTGCCCCAGGGTTCACGCCTCTTGTCCCCAACCCTTCCATAATAATCCCTTCTCTTGTGTTGACTCGAAAGAGTCTTACTTTCTCATAAGGGAAGAGGAGGGAAAGAAGAGACAGGGGAGGAAGAAAAGCAGGGAAGGAGGGCATCCAGAGGTCACATCAAGTCAGGGCCAGAAGGCTTGCAAAAGAAGGAATTCACTTAAGATCAGCCACCAGACTGGCCCAGTCAGAAGCTCACGGCTGCCCCAGCATTATGAGTTCCCCAAACTTCACCGCTCTGTGACTAATGACTATAACGGACAAATTTTATTACGTGATAGATGGTGCTTTAAAAAAAAAAAAAATCAATATTGTATGTGACTGCCCCAACTCAACGCAGAAGGAAGACTGTGACCCACCACACCCCACGTCCCACTCACCTCAGGGAGCAGTTATGTCCCAGAGCTTCAGACATGAGTGAGATTAGGGTAAGAACCGGCTAAGCCTGGTTAAGGAGTCAGTCCTGAACAAAGGCAAGAAGCTGGGGTGAAGGAGAGAAGTCGAAAAGCTGAGGCTGAAAGGAAGGAGGCCCATGACAGCTCCCCTGGAGACACGCAGCTCCTAAAAGAGCATTTTGTCACCAGAACACCACCCCCTCAGGGCTGAGTCTATTCACTTAGTAAAATCACTTGGCTGCTGAGAGTTTGTATCCACATCTGATGGGAATCCTCCTCACCCATCCCCCAAGCCATTGAGATTTTATAAGAAGTTAGGGTTCACATCATATCACATGCCCGACTTAGGACTCTCATGGGGTTTTCACACCCCCAAAGGACCAGGCAGAGGCCACCCCGCTGACACTCTGGTGCTTGCAGAGCCTGCCCTCCGGGGGCCCTGTGATCAGGTGCAGGGGGGAGGCCTTCCAGGCCAAAGGAAGCACTAAGCAAGCCCAGGAAGTAGGACAGCAGAGTGTGCGCATTTGACCGAGAACAGTTAAGGCAGCCACTTAGGCTGGAGCACAAGGTAGATGTGCAGAGCAGCAAGAAACGATGCTAAAGGAGGGAAAATGGGCCAGACAAGAGGAGTAAGGCGTCAATCTCTGCAGCTCTCCCTCTGGAGGTGCAGGCAGAGCCAGGAACATCCCCCCAAAGGATCTCCACAGCCACAGTAAGGGGTGGGGAAAAGAAAGGAAGAGCAGGCCCAAGACTCAATCCAAGGTGGTTAACCAATAGGCCCTGGTCCTCATTAAGTACACACATGGCTTGAGGAGAGAAATAGAGTAGTCTCCTGCCAGGGAACCATGGGCAAAGGCAGGACAAAGAAAAGATGCACACTTCGTGTCAACCCCAGAGGTGCTTGGTGAGCACACTGGACTGAGGGATTGGGGATCTCACACCGTTGAAGAGGCCTCCGCCCAGGCTGAGACCCAGGATGCCAGCAAACCCCTCGCCCAGGAGGCTGATTTCCTGGTATAGCAGATGATGCCCTTCTCCTCCCTGACCCTCAACTCCTCGGCCTTCAAGGCTGGCATGAACCGGACTCATCCTCCTCAACGAAGCTTCCTCTCTGAATTGACAGAACTGACAGTATCTGGTCCATTCTCCATGCATACAACCCCACACGATCTCCCTTAAGTCCAGGCCCAGGGCGATAGACCCGCACCTCTGGCTCTGTTGAGCGTCCTCTCGCTTGGGCTCTCCCCCAAACCAGAAGGTGAGCTCCCCGAGGGCAAGGCAGCAGCACCCACCCCGGTGTGGTGCATGCGGCGGGAGAGCAGCCAACCCTTTGCAGGTGACGAAATGCCTGAAGTAAAGGCTGCTTCACCTCCTGACAACACTAAATGCTGGCTGGTGCCTTTGACCGGTAGCCAGGAATTTCAAAGAGGATCTTGAAAAGGTTTAAAAAAGAATCTAACGGAGGGGACCAAAATGGAAGACATTACTGTTCAATCAGTTTGGCAACTATTTTCATTAGCTTACAAAGAACTTCTGGCATCAGTAGAAAGTGGTCTACACCACATTACTATTTTTAGCATTTTATGACAAACTTGCTCAGCTGTCCCTCTTCAGAATAAGGGGGGGGGGGGGGGTGGGCAGGACTCAAATGCCTCAAATTTGCTCCATGGAGCTGCCAGAAAATAGTTTTTATGAAAATCACTGGACACATGTTTATAACCTTTGTTCAGTATTTGCTCAGATGTTTTCACTCAGGCAAGTTCCTGGATATCTGTTTCTCCGTTTGCTTTCTTCCACACAAGAACTCCTGCACGTCACACCACACTGAGCCCTGGCAAGTGGGGCACCATCTGATAGACCGAGAAATCAGCATCCGCCATGTCTCCTCAAGGCTTTGGGGACCCGCCGAGAAATGGTTGTCTGGAAAATTCAAGCTCTTAGTAGTGACTGCTAATCCACAAGAAACATCCAGTTTCTGTGTAGTTTATCAGAAGGGGCTGGAGTTCATCCCCAGAGGGTGTGAAATGGGTAACAGCGCTGAGGCAGTCAGGTCGGCTCTCGCATACTCGTGAAACAGACTCGTTCAAGACACATGCCTAAGGGGCACCTGGGTGGCTCAGTCGGTTAAGCGTCCGACTTCAGCTCAGGTCACGATCTCACGGTCCGTGAGTTCGAGCCCCGCGTCAGGCTCTGGGCTGATGATGGCCCAGAGCCTGGAGCCTGCTTCCGATTCTGTGTCTCCCTCTCTCTCTGACCCTCCCCCATTCATGCTCTGTCTCTCTCTGTCTCAAAAATAAATAAACGTTAAAAAAAAAAAAAAAAAAAAAAGACACATGCCTAAAAATTCCCTCATTTAATTCAATTGACAAATATTTGTTGAATGCCTATTATGTGTTTGGCATTTTCTAGGCAATTCCTGGGAGCACAACAGTGAACAAAATGCATAAAAATGTCCTGCCCTCATGGAGCCTACACTTGGGTGGAGGAAACAATTAAAAAAAAAAAAAAAAGTAAAATTCTCTAGCAGATGGTGATAAGGACTCTGAAGAAAAATGATGTAAGGCATGGGCACTCTAGGTAAGATGAGTACCATTTCACATGGGATGGTCAGGGATGCCTCACTGAGGAGGTGACGTCTGGACAAAGATCTGAAGGAAGCGAGGGAGCAGCCTCTGGAGTTATCCATGGAGAGAGTGGTCCAGGCAGAGGGAACAGGGAAGCTGGAGCAGCTGCAAGGGAGCAAGCAAAGTAGAGCTCGGGGTTTGTAGCACCGACCTCACAGCTTTAAAGAGGGCTTCAGGCCCAGCATGCACTGCGAGCAACTGAATGACAGGGAGCCAAGAGCTACAAGCCTGGGTCAGGTGGTCCCCCAGGTAACACTCCCACTGAAAGCCCCTGGAAGAATGATAAAATGGCCGGATTATGGTCCATGGCCCTAGGTGGCCAGTCTGCATACTGGATCTTAGCCAATCCCTCCTCAATCTACATATAAGGACCTATCATCTGGGAGGGAAAGGCCTTGCCCAGGGGCTTACAGAGAGGTGGTGATGGAGTTAGAAATTCTAGCCATCTGTACCTGGTGATGCCTTTTGGGGCCACAAAGAACAGGCCCACTTCCTCTCTCCAGGATAGCCCAGTTCCTTCAAGAGTTGATTTTAAGATCTGTCAGCTGCCCTCTGGGTCACCTCTCTGAAACACTCCGGTTTGTCAATGCTGTGAGGGTGCCCTGCTCACCCTCCTTCTAAACAATTCTGTCCCCAGGGTCTCCACTATGAATCCTTAATGCTTCTGGGTCTGGGGCAAGCACTGGGCATGACGGTTAGGGAGGAGTCATGGTATAAGCAGCGAAGCAGTGACTAATTAAAATGCCATACCCGGGGCACCTGGGTGGCTCAGTCGGTTAAGCGTCCAACTTCGGCTCAGGTCATGATCTCTTGGTTTGTGAGTTCAAGCACCGCATCGGGCTCTGTGCTGACAGCTCAGAGCCTGGACCCTGCTTTGGATTCTGTGTCTCCCTCTCTCTCTGCCCCTCGCCTGCTAATGGTCTGTCTGTCTCTGTCTCTCAATAATAAATAAATGTTAAAAAAAAATTTTTTTTTTTAAATGCCATACCCAATGACGTGTTCCGTTGGCTGTGCTATAGGCAGAAGAGGAAAGACTGACAGGACGTGCCTCTCCCTATAGGCTGAGGCTTCGTACCCCTGCCGCAGCAGAGAGCCACACAGCGTTCTTTAATCATTACTCTTAATTGAGAGCAGCACTTCTTAAAGTGAGTTCTGTGAAACAACCCTGTCTCAGAATGTGAATATGTATTCTTCAGAAAGGTGTTCTGTGATAAGTTGTATTTGAGAAATGCTGGGCTGAACAAAGTTACACTTTTTTTACTTCAGTACTTAGAGCTTTTGATTTTGCTGATGCGTACTTTGGGCCCTCAAGAGGGGAAGCACTAATACCATCTAACAGTTACGAGGCACTACGACCCTTCACACGCGGTCTCCACCAACCTTCGTCACAACCCCACGATGTGTGCACAATCATTACCCCCCATTTTCTAAACAAAGCTTTGGCAGCTCAGACAAGGTACCACCTGTACTGGGTATGCCTCTGAGCCAGAGAACTCAGGGATAGTCCGGTGATGCCTGCTCCTGAGGAGGTTTCTGAGACATGGATAGACAGCAGGAGTAACAGCAGGTGGGCAAAGTCAAAGACCACTTTGTTGTTAGCTGGGTGTGATGGAGAACTCTCTGGCAAGCCAGGCTGGAGAAAATGGCCGAGGCCCAAAGTCTCAGCAGGACCTCGCTCTCCTCCAGCTAAGAAAGCGTGAGGGGCCTCCCCCACCCCATCCTGCTGAGGCAGCCCTGCCTCAAGAGTGGGAGGAAAACTCCAGAGAGAAGGAAAGCCAAACTCGTATATGTGACCTTTCACACAGTGACTGAGTCCACTAGTAAACAGCGTCCTGGAATCAGATTCTATTTTGCCTTCCTTTGGGGAAGAGTCAGGGAAAGGGGGCAGGTCTCTCTCTCCCCTACATCTGACGGCTAGGATAGCAAGGGTCAGAGCAAGAACAACTCCCAGGGTGGCTGACCCCACACTAAACCATCCCCCCTCTGTCCTCAGGCCACTTTACCCCTGAAGCAAAGAGGCCACAGGACTAACTGTGGGTACAGGCACATGCTGGCCAGTACCTTCCACATTGAGGATTTCAGAGACCAGAAAACCATTTAAAACAGTGTCAATGAGTTTAAGGACCCCTTGTTTCTGCTTTCTCCTGATATTGAGGCTGATGGGGTTAGGGGTAGAGAAGAGGCCAAAATCCTCACTCCTCCACCACACCCCAGGTTCCAGAATGCACATTCATGTCCCTATAGGACCCTTCTCGTTAGATGCATGTCTGCTCACTGATGGGTGGCTAAACATTGATTATAGATTTCTCATCTGGTTTTGAACTGAACAAAAGTATGAAGTTCCACAAACCAATCTTTAAAAGGCTTCTCTATTTTAGAAAACTGCCATGTAAGAACAGTAGAGAACATTACAGACCTCCCATGGTAGTAAGTAAAAATACAAAGAGCACAGAATAAAGAAACCTAAGCGGAATATGGCTTTTACCACATTTGTCAAATTTCACTTAAGGAGAAAAAACTGGAATTTTAAAGGCTTTCTTCTAAAGTTTGTACGCTGACCTCAGTGTTTCAAAGTATGAATGAATGAAAAAATGAATGAATAGATGAATGAATGGAGAGCTGCCAGTCTGGATTTCCCCACTTTGGCTCTGGCCTGCCTACAGGCTTTTTGGCCCTGCCTCCATTCTTTCTCACATGGGCCTGTGAACCTGGGCTAAGATGCACCTGGACATAAATTACCCAAGACCCACACCAGCCTTTCCTATCCAGTGACACTGACCCAAAGTGGACCCAACACTGTCCTCAAAAGAGTCCAGCTGTCTGCCTCCAGCCTTAGGACAAGGCCCCAGCCACAGATTGCTGAAATAAGGACACTTGGGGCGATGGCACCCATGATGCCAGAAAAAGGGGGGCTAGGAGGTCTGAGCTAACCCCAATTCAAAACCCAAACCAGTCAGCTTTGGGGCACCTGGATGGCTCAGTCGACTTCAGCTCCGGTCATTATCTTGTGATCTGTGAGTTCGAGCCTGACATCAGGCTCTGTGCTAACAGCTCAGACCTTGGCACCTCCTTCGGATTCTATGTCTCGCTCACTCTCTGCCTCTCTCTGTCTCTCTCTCTCTGTCTCTCTCTCTGTCTCTCTCTCTCTCTCTCTCTCCCCTTCTCTCTCAAAAATAAATAAACATGAGGGGCGCCTGGGTGGCTCAGTCGGTTGGGCATCCGACTTCAGCTCAGGTCACAATCTCGTGGTCCGTGAGTTCGAGACCCACGTTGGGCTCTGTGCTGACAGCTCAGAGCCTGGAGCCTGTTTCAGATTCTGTGTCTCCCTCTCCCTCTGACCCTCCCCGGTTCATGCTCTGTCTCTGTCTCAAAAATAAATAAACATTGGAAAAAAAATTTTTTAATAAATAAATAAACATTTAAAAAAAAAATCAAAACCCGCCAGCTTTTTCATTCTTTTCTACCACAGCAAGCGTCACTGGGCTTCATGAAGGTGACTCCGGGGCAGAGGAGGCTCAGGCCCTGAGCCTTACCTTTTCAGGGAATTTGCAACATCTTGCACTTCCCTGGTCTTTCTGCACACATAGATCTTCTTAGGAAACATGAACAGGATGGGGCTCTGGTGGTAATAATGTGTTATGACCATTCAGATTCCAGATAACCAGGTTCTGGGAACCAGTGGAAAAGGTCTTCCAGAAGGTGAGGGAGATGAAGCATTTTCAGCTGCATTACTCAATGTCCAGCTCACAGTAACCCTGAGAGGAAGGCGAGTCAGACACCGCGGTCCTCACCCGGGTGACAAGAGGTGACATGACTTGTCCGGGGTCATCCAGAAAATGTCCATACCCCAGATCAGAAGCTCTTTCCAGAAGGCAAAAGCGTGTGGTCTAGAAGCCTGAGAGTAACTCCAGCCCCACACCCTTGGTGCCGTGTTTGGAGGCAGGACTCCTCATCATCGCTCCAACAGCCGACAACTACTGGGCACTCGCCAAGGGCCAGGCGCAGTGTGAAGGGTTGACAGGTACCATCTTGGCAATCATCCCCATTTTACAGACACAGAAACCGAAACCCAGAGAGAAGGCAAACTAACTGTTCTCAGCCCGTTGCATATACGAACTCACTTAACTGTCATAACAGCCCCATGAGATGTGAACTGTTACCTCCATTTTATAGAGGAGAAAACCAAGACAGAGACAGGTTGGGCAACTTGGCCAGAATCACACAACAGGCCAGTGACGGGGCTGCTGGGAACACAGGTACAGTGGCTCCTGGCCCATGTTTTTAACCACTATACCATATGGCTTCTTTTAAGCGGTAGCGAATCTGGTGGGTCACAGAGCAGCAGTTTGCACCCACCTCGCTCTGACCCTCAGCCCACACTCCTTTTCTCTGTGATGTGCCAACTCCCCTTCAGCCTGCTTCGGACCTGCCTGGCTCAGTGTTCCCTGCAAACAGTGACACTGGAAGTCGAGAAAGTTCTGGCACGGTCATCTCTTGACAACACAGTGGAATGGGGCCTACCCTCGGGAACGGTGAAGCAGTCTTTCAGAATCTCTGGGCTCCCACAGACCACGGCCGGCATCGTGAGGAGGCCGACGTCACCAACAGGATGTGCAGGATGGGGTCTGGGCAATGGACACACACGCTTTGAAAAGTGGCCATTCATAGTCTGTAAGCATGGGCAGGGGGAAATGAGAGGAACTTTACAGTGGAGAAATCTAACCAACACTAGCTCAGCCAGGAGATCAAGGCCAACATCAACAATAATCAACCACGTACCCGTGATATGCTGCGATGTGTCACTAATACAATGGGGTGAAAATGCCACTTTACCGCTATGTTGTTCTTCCCCCAAACCCGTAACTCCAGTCTAATGATGAGAAAAACATCAGAGAAATCCTAACTGAGGGACGCTCTATAAAATATCTGACCAGTACTCCTCAAAACTGTTAAGGTCATCAAAAACAATGAGGCAAGTTGGGAGAAAATTCCACTGCCAAGGGAAGTCTAAGGAGACAGGACGGCTGAATGTGATATGGTATCCTGGATGGGATCCCGGAACAGGAAAGGACATTAGGCTAAATCTAAGGAAAACTGAATAAAGTGTGGGCTTTAGTCAATAATAACAGATCAATATTGGTTTATTAACTACAATCAATGTCCCATATTAAGATATTATGTTAATAATAGGGGAAACCGGGTATGGAGTATATACCAACTCTCTGTTCTATCTTCATAATTTTTCTATAAATCTAAAACTTTTGAAAACAATCCAGCACTTGGATAAAAACAGTGATACAGATGTAAAGGATATACAAAGGCCCAAAGTGCCAAGGGTCAAAGGGGCCTCTATGAAGTCAGGGTGAAGACATGCACAAAAGCACACACATGCACGCACACGCCTGAAGATATCTGGAAGGGTGGACACAAAACTGAAAACTCTGGAACTTCAGAAAACACACACAACCTACAAGGCCAGCGTGCTCCTGTTATATCCAGCAATACCCAGGATACCTGGCTCGGGAGGACAGAGGAGATGATGGAGTCCAATACCTGCATTACTAGCTGGGGAAACTGAGGCCAGGAGAGAAGTGGAGTTGGACAGCCTACATCCTAATCTCTTAGTCACTAGGTGACTTTGCTCTAATGACCTCCCCTCTCCTGGCTTCATGTTGTCCATTTGCAAAACTCACACATTTGACTCCTGCTCACGCACGGAACTGTTGGGGGGCTAGACAGATAACGGATCTGCTCGACCGTTCAACAATCCCTGCTCCCTGCAACCCAGTGTCATTCATTATCCAGGGGCAGACATAACCCCTGTGGTATGTGTGCCACACAGCAAGGGGACAATGTGATGTCTCGCTCCAGCTCTGAGATGACAACTGGCCGGACCACCTCTGGGGGCAGTGCACCCCACCCCGCACAGTCCTCTCCACCTAACTAGGCACCGGGTTTCTCCTGCCGGCAAGTGGGGGAGATAGCCGTTGGCGACCAGGACAGCTGGAGGTGTTTCTAGATGGCCTAGCCGGGGAATCACTGCCTTAGGGGCACTGATCGGGCATCCACACTTCACAGATGAGGTAAGCCAGGCAGGAGAGGGGTACGAGGTGGGGCAGCTGAGCTCTGATGCCTCCACTCTGCCCACTAGCCCCTCCTCACAATGAGGGCAAAAGCTCTGCTATTTCTCCTGAACTGTGTGGCTTACATCTGGCTTCTCGCTTTGATCGAGCTTAGCCTCACTTGAGGCAAAACTGAGTATTCTCTACTCACCCCAAAGCCCCAGGCACAGGGCTAGGTCCCTCCAAAGTGCCAGCACAGGGCTAGGGGCAGAGCCGGCCCTCGGTTTTTGGTTGATGGACCCACAGGCCAACAGAGAGAAGCTTCCACAAATGCCTCAGAGGCCAGGTCTGAATGGGAAGCCTGGAAACATGAACACAGATGGGCCAGCATCTAGCCTGAGCCAGGGAAGTGCAGGGATGCCCTCGGTGCACATGGGGGTGGGAACTGCAGACTGTAGACAGCACTGGCTGGGAGTCACAGCTCCCAGCCCTGCCCTTGCTCGGGTAGCCACTGTGACCCTGGAAAGTCTCTCCCTCTCTCTGTGCCTTGATTCCCTTCAGGTGGACATGAACACCCTTTATAAAGATGGGGGCGTTGCAACTGAGGGGTGTTTTGTGCACAGACAGGCAGAGACACCCTCTTCCTCACCTCAGATGCCCCTTCCTCAGTGTGCCCTAAACAGAGTCGGTCAGAGCGCCAGTCCTCATGCCCCAAGGATGACCCCACCTGACTCCTCCCAGGCACATAGAGAAGTCCAGACACCAGTGCTGCTGAAGTCTAGACACTACAGCCAACGCCCGTAGGAACCCTGACCCCAAAGATGCCAATCTGCACCACAGGCCAAGTCAGGAGAGTTCTCCATGCCTCAACCTGCTAAGAGGCAAACCAGCAGAAAGGGGGCACAGACCCAAGGGAGCAGTGGCCCCAGGCTCCACCAGGACCCAAGATGTGTAAACCATCTATGTCATATGGAGCTGGTTTTGTCCAAAGCTCGTCAGAAAATCAATCAACTGGAATTTTTTATACTCCCTACTCGAACAGAAACCAGGGTTAAAAAGGGTCAAGGGTGCAGGCTAGTCTACAGAGTCCAAGTGGAGGCACAGCATGGCTAAAGCAGAGCTCTATTGCTCAGGCCTGGGCTCCAGGGCCCCTAGGGGAAAGAACATGAGGCCTAGGAGAAAAACAGAGTTTCGTGACCTTTCCAGGGCTGAGATCTCACCAAGGTCTGAATGAGACAGTTGGTCTCCCTCCTCCCCACTTCTTTCTGCCTGGACTCAGGGGTTTGTCAACATAAGCCTGAGCCTACCTCCAAAAGGCTGAGGAGCATACAAGGCTCCAAAATACCTTTTCTTCTTCCCTTCCACCTTTCCCTCAACCTCATTTATATATTCAACAAATATATTATTCATCTCATTCCCTTGGAGCATCTATCTCAATTCAGTGCGCAGAGGAAAGCAATCAGATGGGGCTAATTCACACTAAAGTGAAAAGGACTGGCAGGCAAGTGGTTCCATGACAGGAATAACTGCATGATTTGGCAGGAGTTTACGACCCCTAATTGGAGCTCCAAATGGAAGGCTATTTTCTCTGCCTACTCTCATAATTCTACGTCCTCTTGTTCTGGCCCCACAGAGCTGCTAAAAGCTGCAAGTTAGGTCATAACTTCCCACAGTAGCCAGCATAATGCCACCATAATAACCTCTGTAGCCCTGGGACTCTCGTGGAAAGGGGGGAGGGGCTATGCACAGGTGGGGGATGCCTGCCAGGTCTTGCCTTCCACATGTGTATATGCTTGGTACACGTAGGCATGGTGCACACTCATGTATACAAAGGCACACTCTAGATGAGCTGCTGCTTGAGGCCAGGGAATCCACCTGCGGGTCTCTCACGGCCCATCCATAATGCCCAGCCCAGCCAACTCTTGGCGTAGGTGTGCAGCCAGGCACACTATCTCCCAGAGTGATCCACTCCCCATCTCAGACACATCAGCCTTCCTAAAGCACAAGTCTGGTCAGGTACCTCCAAGTCCAAAATGCCCACAAAGACCCCGTCTCCTATGGACAAGGGCCAGCCCCTCAGCCTGGCATCCAAACCTCCATGACACATGCCAACATTTCTTTGCCCATCTTCTCTCCCACTACTTTCCAGCATGTGCTCTGATATGTTCATCACAACAGGCAGGGCGCTATTTCCCAAACACACGCCGTAACTTCCCAGTTGCCTCAGCTGCTCGCTACCCATTTCAAACAACAAACCTTTACCCACCCTTTAAAGTCCAACTCAAGGATCACCTCCTCCATGAAGCTCTCCTGTTTCAAGCCAAATGCCTGAGACTCATCCTTTTCTGAAACCCTCAGCACTGTGTGGCTCTCCCTTGTGGTTTTCTTCACATCCCACCCTAACTGCCGGACCACGCCACCCACCCCACTGCCATGAGCCCATGAAGCGGCAACCTGGCAAACATATCCGAGACACCCAGAGTGGCCAGCGCCGCATCACGCACACACTAGACCCTTGGCAAAGAACGTCTACTGGCAAAGGATTAAGCACAGGACAGGAGAGCCTTCCAAGAGAGACTCCTGGGGCCTCTGGCCAGCCTTACACACTGCTGATTGTCTGGGCACCCGCCCTCCCTGCCCAGGGAGAACACCACAACCACGGACCAGGCATCGTGGCTCAGCCTCAGTGACGCCTGTTTTTATGGCCCATGTTGCTCAGCTGGAGCCAGCAGCTCCTCGGAGCCATGTGACACAGGGGAGGGAAGCCGGCAGTCCCCGAGGACCTATTCTTCACTCCCTGTAGCTCCAGCTGGGTAAAAACTGTTTTCTTTTCCATTACATAAAGATGTTTCCAATGGTGACAAACCTACCAACAGATAAAAGCCCTGTGGGTGTGATTGAGGAGCGGAGGGAGGCTGCAGGTCAGTGGCAGGACCGGCCAGCCAGCCACACGTGACCCCTCCAACAGGCAACAGAAAGGGAGACCAGCTCTGACCTAAATCAGAGCCAGCACGTTCTGCTAGCAGGGCGCCTCAGTCCTCGCTCTGCAGACACGGTCTGGGGGGTACTGCTCCAAAGGGGGACAATCAGAGCAAAAACACATGGGGTTAAATGCACCCCACCCAGCCAGGGCCTCTCCACAAGGCTGCAGTGAGGAAACCAGGTTTCGTAAGCTTTATGGGGCTGCGGGGGTGCAAGAGGCTGGACATTCAGGTCTGGCCATGAAAATAAGCATGGGACGGTCACCAGAACCCAGGCTGAGAGGCCCAACTTGCCCTACAACTCAGAGCAGTGCTCTGACCTCAGTTCCTTGCTTCCTGTCCTGTTGGTATGCAGCTACCCAAGGTCCCTCTGAGAGGGCAGACATCAATGGGCATAGAAAACCATGCAGACCCTCATATGTACAGGCTGATGACACGGGGCAGGGGGCAGTTGACACAGGCTGGCTTTGTAAGGATCACCTCTGGTCCAGTAACTCCACCCATGGGGAGTTACCATAAGGAAATAATCCTAATTAGAGAAAATAATCTTTATGTATGTGTATATTAATCACAGTGTAATTTGTGATTGTAGAAAAAAATAGAAAGTTTCAGATAGCTGAGAACAGGGAAATAATAAAGTAAACTAAGTTTCACCTACTCAATGGAGCCATTCAAAAATTTTTCAAAGACTATGATTACACAGATAATAGTGATGAGTGACATAATTGAAAATGTCACAATACAGCTACACTTGTACCATTTCTTACATTTTTTGAGTTTAAATGTTCAATTGTACATTTTGATATGTACAAAAAGACTGAGAATGTTTGAAATATATGCATAACTCCCACTTTGCCTAAGTTTTTAAAAAGCTATGTGCTGAGGCACTTACGTGGCTCAGTCGGTTGAGCATCCAACTTCAGCTCAGGTCTGGATCTCACAGTTCATGAGTTCGAGCCCCGCGTCGGGCTCTGTGCTGACAGCTTGGAGGCTGGAGCCTGTTTTGTTGGAGTCTGTGTCTCCCTCTCTCTCTGCCCCTACCCCGCTCATGTTCTGTCTCTTTCTCTCTCAAAAATAAATAAACATTAAAAAAATATATAAAAAACTACATGTTGGGAAAATATTAGAAGATAGTCTGTTTATGTATGTAGTAAACGGGTAACTTTTTCTATTTTAATGTAGTTTTCAGGTATTCTTTTATGAATAAAAGAATAAAAGAATATGAATAAAAGAATCTAGTTTCTTTTAAACTAGAAAAAGAAGTAAACATATTTTAAAGGTAGCTCAGGAACAAAAGGGTGACCCTTAGGCTCCAGGAAGGGGAGGGTGACAAGAGGCTTCAACACAGAGAAATAACCCGCATGTCTGGGGCAAGCACCAGACAGGACCTCTTGAGACAGAACTCAGAAGAACACAAGCTTTTCTGACCCAGCCTTCCTGGGTGGGACCAAGTGCTTATGACCCACCGCACTCCCTTTCTCATTATCCCAGAGGAAAAAGAACTCTGTGAAAGAAACAAAATAACCAAAGTAGCCAAAATGCACTAATTACACAAGAACAAAACCAACAACAAAGCACAAAACAGCAGTAATTTCTATGATTAAAAAAAAAAAAAAAAAAACGAATTTCAAAAAGGCAGCAATAAGGAGCCATGACAAACTCAAGACAGCACTAACGGTGCTGGAAAACAAAGCATTCTTCCAAAAATTGCAGGATGTGCCGAAGGATCTGGCCGGCAGGGGTTCCGCGACACCGCCAAGTGCTGTGCGGCAGCCAGACTGCTCAGCAGAGACGCCCGGACTCCGCAGGAACTCCCAAGACTGCTCGTTCCGTTCTATGACTATCAGATTTTAGTAACTCCCAGTAACTCTCTTCTTAGGAAGTGGACTCTGGGCGGATGTAAAAGTGAATCTCTGGCAACACACTACCATCCACCTAAAGAAGGGACTCCCTGTTTGGGCACATCAACTCCTTCCCCACCTGACACCGGCCCCTCAGAGGCGTGATCCCACTTGGACGGAAACTGAAATCTGATCTATTGCAGAGACAGCAAAGCTCTGGCCACAGCCTTGTCCCTGCAGACATCGCCCCCCTGGGCAAGGCCAGGCTTTAGGGCAGGGCCAAGTCAGAGAGCAGAGGGGTGGCAGCCTGGGGCTCCCAAACTCTCCTCATCTCCCTGGTCCTGCCTAGCGCTGTGAGGCACATCCAGCGTTGCTTTGACCATCCCCAAGGAGCTGTGTTTCCCCTACCTCTGGGTGGCCCACAGCATGGTCTGGCCTAGAGTTCAGCACATGCTGGGTAGTGACCTACCAGCTGATGAGGGAGTGGGGGTGTGGGGGATGGGATGGAGGGAGGGGAAAGTCAGGCAGGCCTCCTCCCAGATCTCCTGCTGTCCTTTGTCAGTTCTTCCCTCACAGCATTTCGCTGAGCCAATCACACATGCAGGACAAAAGGGCTGGAGCCAGGCCCTAATGGCCCATCTAGCCAAGACATTTCAAATTAGTTTAATCACGGAATCCTTTACCAAACAGAATCCTGCTCCAAAGCTTCACCTATGCAGCAATCAGGATGGACTGTGGAGGTAGAAGAGAGAGGTAGGCTAGGGTAGAACCCCTCTGCCCTCAGCCTCCCAGAACCGCAGAAACCCACAGGGGGATGCCTGTAAGCCTGGACTCCTCTGAATGCAAGCCGAAAGAGCTCACCAGATCAGCCCCCTCATTTTGCAGGTGGGGAGCCTGAGGCCTAGAGAGGCAAAGTGGCTCAGCAAAAGCACACAAGTGGCTGGTGGCAGGGCTGGACTAGCACTTATGTCTGTGTCTTCCCAGAATCCAGGACAGCAGGAACCACACCTTCCTCCCATGTGCATCACCCACGGCACCAGCACTGGTCCTGCCCAGAGGGATGCGATAGAAGGAGCTACTATTTGGAGAAGCAGCCCTCCAAGTCAGACTGACCGGGGCCCAAATCCCAGCTCTGCCACTTAAATAGCTGTCTAACCCTGGGCAAGTCAACTCCTCGGTCTCCCAGCTATGACGGCACAGGGCGGGTGGGAGGACTCGGTGGGCTCACAGAGCTGCACTGGCTTCTGCGAAGAATCACAAATGTTACCTCTTCCTCCACGCCCTCCTCTCTCCATCAGACTCTTGCTCAGTGACGCTTCCTGAGCCCTTGCCTTCCAGCTAAGAGAACACACAGAGGCCTCTGTGTGTGCAGGGATTTGTCTTGTGGAGACAAAGTCACAGCCACAGTGGGTGGGCTAGAATTGCCTGTGGAGTCCAAGGACACCACACTGCCAAGGGGAACCCGGCTTCAACCTACAACTCCTGAGCTCCTGGCCAACAGGCCCCTTCAAACACTGGTGGCTCCTGACCCCGCCTTCACATCTGGTTTGCTGGGCCAGAGCAGCGGGACTCCACCAAATGGCCTGGCTGTCCCCTGGGGGATCAGGTTCTGCCTGGTCTGATTGTTGGAAACCCATCCAGTCACAGATCAGGTCGCAGCTACCCCAAGAACCAGGAACTCCTCTCCCCATCCCAAAAACCTCAGGCCACGGTTCACCAGCCCAGAAACTGGAGGGAATATTCAGGGCTCCAGAATCAATCAGGGACCACTGGGAGGAGGAGAACCCAGCAGCCTGGGACACTCCACCAACAAGAACCCTCCAAGGGTTCTAATCCAAGGATGACCAGACCTGCCAGCATTTCCACACAAGCCCAACCTATCACAGACCAGACAATCAATCTCTTCTGCCCCAGAGGGACCAAAGCCCAGAAAATCCTTTGATTGTGCATCGAAGTTTCAGAAAAATCTTAGTTATAATTTGCACCTCTCACATCTAGTTTGGATTTTTTTTAAATTTTTTTAAATGTTTATTTTCGAGAGAGAGAGACAGAGAGAGAGAGAGAGTGAAAGCAGGGGAGGAATACAGAGAGAGGGAGACACAGAATCTGAAGCAGGCTCCAGGCTCTGAGCTGTCAGCACAGGGCCTGATGCGGGGTTCCAACCCACAAACCGTGAGTTAACAACCTGAGCTGAAGTAGGACGCCCAACTGACTGAGCCCCAAGACTGGATATTTTAAAGTCAGATGAGTACAGGTAAAAACTAGAGAGAACAGGATCACAGATTTGGATGGAGGATTCTCCAGTCCAACCTGCCATTTTACAGATGAACAAACATGGTCCCAGAGGAGAGTGTGTGTGCAGGGAGAGAGTCAGGCCTGGAGCCCAGATGTCCTGCCTGAGTCTGGGGATACTACACCGCACAACTCCCACTGTCCTCGTGAATGGGCCGCAGGGTCTGTGCAACCCAGGGCCCTGCCCTTGAGTCTCTGGGCAGGAAGCTCTCTCACACAAAAGGCGTGCCTGGCACCCTTGTCTTTTCCCTCGTGCCTCAGCAGAGCTCTCCTCTCTGAAACTGGAGAAGCACCGGAGCCAGGGGAATAGACGCAAAAGTCAAAACCCAGGGCTGCCGCCCTGCAGTCCAAGTTACCTTTGGGCATAATCTGATGCATGGCGACCGAGAGGAAGAAGATAGAGTCGCTGTAGTAGGTCCCTGAGCCAGCACTGAAGTGCTTCTGCATGGCCTCCACCACTGGGAAGAGCTTGTCCGTCAGCACGCCGACATCATGGAAGACAACCTGCGGCAGGACACGAGGAAACCACAGGAGTGAGCAAACCGGCTGTAGACACCCGGCACGCGCTGCTTCCCCTCCAGGGGCCACGAGCAGGGCGTCCCAAGCGAGAGTTAAGAAAACGAGGAATGACGGCCAGTCGGCAAAGACTTAGCTGTGAGGATCGGGACACCACGTGTCAGAGTTGTGCAGGCATGCATGTTGGGGGGCACGCAGTAGAGGAGTGGGAGCAGTCCCCATTCTGATCTCTGCTTCTGAACTCCAAGCCAGGCCACCCTGAAACTGGAACCTGTGTTAAAATGTCCGGTCCCGAGATCCCGGACCCGCAGCGAGTCTGGGCTTTGCCGCCGCCAGTGGCTGCTACAGGTGTCAGATGATCTACCTCCCTGTCCCACAGTGTGAATGGGGACAGGGCCACTGGAAAACAGCCCCGGGAAATGCCTAGTGCTGCAGCAGACTCATCCATAAATGCAACCAGCATTTCCTAAGGGTCCCCGACACTTTGGAGGCACAGTAAGAGGTACAAGGAATAACCAGGCACCACTTTCTTAGGGTCTAGAAAGGTCACCAGCTGCTGGACCGAGCTCTGCAATTTATGGAGCACACACAGCAATGCCTGTGACAACCCAGGACTTCAGCGAGGCAGATGTCACTATTATATAGCTCTATTATAATTACAAATTATTGTAGTTACAAACGAGAAAGAAGATGCTCAGAGAAGGGACACTTGCCCAAGGTCACATAGCTACTAAGTGGCAGGGCAGAACTTGAACTCTGAATCTGGTCTCTAGATTCCACCAAGTTTCATGATCTTTCCACTATAAATGCATCCTTTGTCTCAACAGTGATGGCATCAGCATGACCGGGGCCCTAAGGAGTTGGCTTTTCCTTGTTTGACATCATTCCAGATCATAAATCCGTCCCACCTGTAGCCCAGCCTCACACAAGCTACCAAATTACCACACACTCCGCTCACACAGGCCTTGCACGGTCTCCCTGTTGCTCCGTGTGCTCCCCAACCTATAGAAGACTTCACTGCAGACCAGTAGCACTCAATGCGGCCCAGGCCAGAAGCCTGGATGTTCCTCCTCCTCTCTCCTCAGCCCTCACAAGAGATCTGCTGAAGGCCCCTTTCCCCTGGTAACAGGACAGGACAAGCCTGCCAGGTTGCCACTTGCCACTCAGCCACCCCTATACCGACTCCAGGGCACCACAAGCTGAAGGAGAGGCCCGGCGAGTCCCCCGACTGGCTCACTCACCTGGTCAGCAGCTCTGCCAGCAGGAGAAAAGACAGGAGAAAAGGTGTGGGTGGTGCCCCAGAAGTCCTCAAGTGGGTGGGATCCATCCCGTCAACTACCTCTGCCCCTCCCTTTGCTCTCCCAGGCTCAGTTTGTCACCTGCCCAGCCTGCATCTCCAGAGCCTTCAGGTGCCAGATGGCTACAATAACCACCTCTCATGGCCCTGCGGTAGTCAGCGAACCGCCCTGTCCCCTTCTCCCTACTTTAGGTTGAGCTCTGGGCCAGAAACCTGTTTTCGTCTTAACTCCCTTAAGTGTTTGCTTTTGTCTGTAAGTCTGCTTAAATCTCGGAACACCATTAAACTTAGAAACACTTTCAGATTGTGTTAGCCTCGTCATTCCTGTATCTCTTTGCAAGTCTTTTAAAAATGTATTCACGTTTCTCCCCTAAGGAGAATAGCTATTTTCCTTTATCCTTTTCCTGGCTCCTTTTTCTTTTTCATGACTTCTCAACCTGAGATGGGGAATCCTGACCAGTTCTGCTGTTCCCCGACACAGATGGCAAATGATGCCTTCCACCTCCTACACCAGCACCCCCGCGCTCCCCTCACCCCACCCGTGACTTCCAGGCTGCATGAGCAACCACAGACCCTAGGTTTCCCCACCTCCTCCCTTGTCCCCTCCAAACCAGCCTCTATTGTGCCTCTCGAGCAACTTTCCAAACACCCAAATTCACTTCCTCTCTCCTTGGCTTCAAAACCTCCAGTGGCTCACTGCCATCGGTTACTGTCTAACTCCTCAGCAAGGCATCAGAGATCCTGCACTGGTGATTCTGGATGCCCATGATACCCTCCCTCCTCTGGAGACTAGGCAGAACTGAACCAGGCTGTCCCCACCATGTCCTGCATCCTTGTATATCTGGAACTCCTCCCAGCCCCCATGTGTCCAGTAAACTCTTACCCAGTCTCCCAACCTTGATCAGACATCAGCTCTGGCCTTGGCTCAGCCTCCCACGGTTCATCACGCCCTCCTCTGCACTCTCTATCACACAGAGAGAGGTTCCACTTCCCCATCTGACTCTTCTACAGGTCTCCACTTCTGTGTCTGGTAGATGAGGGGCTGGGGCCAGAGGCTATGACTGCTCTGTGCCCCGTGCCCAGCCCCTAGCCACAGGACAGGCTATCATAGAGGTTTGTCAAACTAAATGAACTTACTAATTTAGCAATGAAGGCACTAAACCAACCTGAGATGATACAGAATATGGATAACAGAATATCTGTTATATGGAAATAATAACACCTGCCTCCTAGGATGGCTTTTAGGACTGCCTGGGACAAGTAGATAAAGCACCTAGCTCAGGGGCTGCTACATTGCACTTACTCCTAAGTATTAGCATTCTGCCCCCTGTCCACATCCTCAGTCCCCTGAATCCCCTCTCCTCGCAGATCAGTCTTAACTCATAAGCCAGCTTTTCCCTTGGAGCCTCATTACACCTCCAAACCATGGCTGGAAGGAGGAATTTGACAAGAAGCTAGAAGCTGACAAGAGGGCTCTCTCGGAAATGGAAGCCTCTGTATTCATTAAAAAGGAAGACAGAGAACGGATATATACAACCAAACACACACACACATACACGCGCAGAGGAGAGCCTGCCAGAGCTAGGCTGGGAGAGACAGGTTTCAGCAGCCAGCTTCTTCCCCCTCCCTGGGCCCCCACTTCACCCCAAAGCTTCACGGGAGACAATTACCTCCTATCAGCATTAATAGATTTATGAGGACAAACTGTACTCAGCACATTGTTCCAAATGCTGCACAGTGAAGCAGCCCGCTCCAGTGAATATTTCATATAATAAATCTACTTAAAGACAAATTAATATGTTCCATGGACACGTAGCAAGAAGCAAACCACAGACACTACAAGTGTGAATCAAAACACCCAGGCCTACCAGGGTCTAACACCAGTTTGCAAACTGTGATCTTCCAAGGGCAGGGGCAGGGTCTGGCACACTCTAAAGTCCCCAGTCCAGCCCCGGGTCTGGTGCCTGGCACCGGCGGGGGGGGGGGGGGGGGGGGTGGTGTGCAGTGAGGCAAGAGGGGTGCAGTGAGGCAAGGGTGAACCGAGGGAGAGGGGCAGAAAAAACGTCACCCCTTCCTCTCTTCCTTCAAATCCCCAACCTCAGGGGCTGCGGGAAGAATCACCATACAACCTAGAAAACCAGGAGGAATATAAAGTGACTCCCATATTGAAGGCAATTGGCCAATGAGATCTCAAACAATGGATTGCACAAACTTGACTCTATAGTTTGGGGGAATTTAGATTAAAAAGTCAGGGGCGCCTGGGTGGCTCAGTCGGTTAAGCGTCCGACTTCAGCTCAGGTTCGAGCCCCGCATCAGGCTCTGTGCTGACGGCTCAGAGCCTGGAGCCTGTTTCAGATTCTGTTTCTCCCTCTCTCTCTCTGCCCCTCCCCTGTTCATGCTCTGTCTCTCTCTGTCTCAAAAATAAGTAAATGTTAAAAAAAAAAATTTTTTTTTAAAAGATTAGATTAAAAAGTCAATCACTATTTGTAACTTTTATTGATTTATTTATATATACACACTTAAAATTAAAATCCCATTACTTATAAAATACTGTTTTTCCCACACCCAACTTACAAAATGATTTCTTTAAGCTTTTCATGGGCCTCAATATTAGTGCCTTTATCAACCTGAGTTGAGTCATCCAGAGCCATTTTCCAGAACACATCATTCTTGTCATCCATTTAAGATGTTGAATACAGGGGCGCCCGGGTGGCTCAGTCAGTTAAGCAACCAACTTCCGCTCAGGTCATGATCTCGCGGCTTCTGAGTTTGATCCCTGCGTCGGGCTCTGTGCTGACAGCTCAGAGCCTGGAGCCTACTTCAGATTCTGTGTCTCCCCCTCTCTCTACCCCTCCCCTGCTCATGATCTGTGTCTCTCAATAATAAATAAACGTTAAAAAAAAAAAGATGTCGAATACAGCTTCTTGTGATTTTACGTGGGATGATGTCATTGGAAATGGTATCCCAACCCACAAGGATCCATGTTCATATCACCAAGGGTTTTTTATCAGCCTATAATTACCTGTCTCCAGCCACGTACTATCTTCCTTTCATCAGTGATCTTAAAGGCTCACTCGTATCAATATTCTACACTTGTAATTATGAAATCAAAACCCCAGGAATAATGACTAAATCTGTGTTAAATGTATTTGCCTCCTTTTATTTTTAATTAATTCTGTCAAGTGACTTCTAGAAGCACTTAAATTCAGTAATGACTGAGGTTGTTTCAGGCTAAGGTGTTCTCAAGCTGTACTTTATTGTTCAAATAAAGCATGTAATTGAGAGAGCGCTGTGTAATACAAGAGACTCTGGAAACACCCAACTCTTTTGAAAAGGGCAATTTGGGGATGCGAGAAGAGGGGAAGCTTGCCTCGTATCTACCACGCACAACATGTTCTCGACATTTCCAACGTGAGGAGACCAAGGCAAACAGGATGGCTGGTGCCAGGCAGAGGTCGGCGTCTCTGCCAGCCTGGCCCCGGGCTTGCAGGCATAGACAGGCCTAAAGAGACAGGTCACTGCTCCCCTAATCGTTCATGGAAGACATAGAGCAATGCCACGCCTTAGCGCAACTTGGTGGAGAAAAGTCATTTACCACTTGGCATGCCCTACTGGGAGTCACGTCACACCGTGATCCTGGAGCCAAGAAACGAGGTAACAGCAGCTGGCTCTGCATACAGACACCGGGCTTCCAGGAAACACCAAGGCAAGGTCTGCCTGAAGAACAGGACCTCCTCCAGCCGCAGACACGGTGCCACAGGACGGCGACATTGCCTCCCCGCGCTCAGCCAGAGACTGTCCCCAGAAGAGATGCTGGAGGGAAGAATGACAACACAAAGCTCTGGGAAACCACCCAAATCTAACCTTCCTGGTGCACCTGCCACAGGCCGGAATCCATGTCCCGCAGGAACAGCAAACGGGTGTCTGCTTGCCCCAAGGAGCTGCCCAGAGCACTGGGTAGGAAGCCTTCGGCCCCTACGTCTGGACTCATGCCACCACCAGCACCGATGTCCAGCAGTGGGTGGGCAAACTCACCCCCCAAGAGCTACACCCCAGTGCTATGGGAGCCCAGTTCCAGCCCCTCCCTAATGTGACTTTTATCACTTCTGCAAGATGTCCTAGATGTAATTTAATTTTGCCAGGCAGAAGCACAAACAGCTGAAGAGGAAAAAAGAAGCCTGCTCATCTAATTTCCAAAGAATTCCCAACATCCATCCTCATGACCCACTTTACTACCGGCTCAAAAGCTACAGCCCCTCCTGCCATCCTCACGACAAGGTGTCCAGTTGCTACAGAACATTGTGTCTGGCTCCCTCCCCACCCTCATCTCCACCCCACACTTACTGCACCATCAGAAGTTTCCAGATAACCAGATCTGCAGTTAACGTGCTGGGACTCCTAGAAGATTCCCAACATTTCAGCACAGTCCATTTCCCCAAAACCTCGATCCAGCTAGGGAAGGAGGGACAAGGAGGAAACACGCTGTAAGAGAAACAGGTCCAGCACCTACAGAAGAGACCCCTGGACAGTAGGTGATTCAGGGCCGAACAACATCAACCAGCAAGCGGTAGCCCCACTATCAGGAGGGGATCCAAGGCTCTCCAACTCCAGTGTGCAGACTCCTGGGTCCTCGCCCCAGGCATGGTGAGTCAGTTTGCAGGAAAGCTCAAAAATCATTTCGAAACTGCCCTGAAGTGATTGTACTGCAGGTGGTCCTCAGTGTGAGCAGCGCCCCACTGGACTCAGTGCCAATCACATGGCCTCAGGGTACTGGTTGGGCTCAACTCTAGAAATCACACTGCAGGAAGGCTGTGGGAAAACTCCCAGAGTATGTCCAAAGGAGAAGACCCAGGTGGCAAGAGGTCCCGAACCTCTTCACCTGAGGTGCAGCTGGAGGACCTGTGGGTATGTGCCCCGGTGGAGGCAGAGGAGAGGACTATACAGTCTCACACACGTGCCAGGTCACTCTCCAGATCCTCCGTCTCTCCTCACTCATGTTTCCACCATGTTTTATTTTCTTGCCTGTAATGGAGAGGGGGTAAATGTCAAAGGTGAACCCCTACCTGCTTTCAAACCTCAATTCTCTGTTGACTCAAGAGCCCCTAACAAGGGAATCAAGCATCAGCCCCGAGGAAGAGCAGGCCACCATGACAGGAGGAGAGAAGAACCCAGAATAAGGAACTGGACACAGTGCCTTCTGTGTGCCCAGTGTGGCTGCACCAACATGTCTTACCCTTTGCCCTGTGACGTCCTCCTCACCTCCAGTGGTAAGGAGGTCTCTGGCAAGCAGGTAAGGAGATAAAGACCTTATAGCATAGCAACGTACACAGATTGTGAGGTTGACAATAACAAGGAGAAGGTTGGAGTGTCTTGTAGGTGCTCTGCTCTGTAGACCTTCAAACACTCGGGCCCTCCCAGGGAATTTCCAGGATGACCCCAAGGAACTACAGCAAACCACTGGGAAAGAGCCACGTCCTTGGAAGGCGAACACATGGAGAGAAGTGAAGAGAGACAGAAGGAGTGGCCCAAACACTCCTCCATGGCTGACTATGAATGAACCATAAGGTGGTTCCAAAAGAAAAATGGAAGCATGAAAAAAATAAAAATAAAAAGGTCAATGCCATCTTCTGGACTCTGTGTTCATGACCACCTAATAGTGACATTAGACCGTGGCTTCTCGACCTTCCAGATACTCTTGACACGGCTGAGGGACTCCATAACCAGAAATCTGTAATTTCTACAGCACAATACATCCAGCCAGTTTCACCTTGCCACTCGTCACCTGCCACCCGGCCTCCAGGCCCCAGTTCCCTCCTCTCAACACTTAGCAGTCAAAAACAAATGCCCTAGTCACTCCCCACTTTTTCCAGCACTCACTAAAGAATACATTTAGTGATCTCTTTAAAGCAGTCCCTACATAGTGGTTATAATCATTCCTTAATTTACCTCTTTTACAAAAGAGGAGGTTTGGTTTTGTTTTTGTTTTTTTTACATTTAATGCTAAATTTTCTGGCAGTACGAGCCAATTTTCTACAGTATAATGTTTTCCACCTCAAAAGATAAGAGAAGGTAGGAGACAGAAGGAAAACAGCCAAAGGATGGAAGAGATGGAAGGAGAGAGAGGAAACTACAGCATCAGGATGGTGCTGTGAAGTCTTAGGATGTGCTGTCTGGTCTATCTACTCACCGAGAGGTCCACTAACTGTAGACCAGTTGGGCCTTCTTCACCAGATTCCTCCTTCTGTTCTGTTTGTGTGGTAATCTCCCATGACCATTGACCTCCCAAAGAACACCGCAGTCTTACCAAGAGTGGCACCCAAAGGGACGCACTTAGCCAGCTCCAGCTTCAATCTGACAGGCAGGAAGTGGCCCCAGGCAGGGGGCCTGCCCCACGAGGTCCCCACTCCCCTCTTGGCTCTCTGGCAGGGGACACAGCTGGAGCCCAAGCAGGGATCCATGGTACCCTCCTAGCTCAGACCAGTCAGACTCCAGGATGGCCTCCACCACTGGCCACCTTTCCTAGGTTTCATGAAACCCCTTGCCCAGGGCTTCCCTAGATGTGGCAAACCCCTTGGGTGGGAGGGAAGGGGGCAGGGGAGTACAAAAGATACTTCTAAGGGGCATGCAGACTGCTCACTTTAATACTTATGGACTGATTTTGGTATGTAAAATACTAGAAAATTAGCGAAAACACTTCAGAACTATGATTTCACAGATAACACCTAAAGAGAGGAAAAGGAAAAAGATGTAAAGAGGAGGAGCCGATTTAAAATACACATTAAGTAGGTAACGCAGCAGGCAGTTATGGGATTTGGGCAAAAACCGTGAAGGAAACGTTCCAATGACCTGACTCTGGAGACACTGCTCCGTGTGCATCACCTCTTTTCGTGGGTGAGATGATGTGTTTAAAATGCCAAGCACAGCACCGACAGCCCGGAGGCGTTCACAGCCTGAGCGCCTGCCTTCCCCAAGGTCGGCCTGGCTGGCGTCAGAAGTGGATCTCCTGGCTCCTCCAGGGCCCCTCCACCAACCCCTCCTGCAACCTCCAGCCAAGAGCCCCGCCCCCACCCCAGGCACGTCAGGGCACCACACTCCTCTAACCCGCCAGCCAGGCGCTGGCACCTGCACATCGTGGTACCACGAGGAAATGAGACGAAACGTGTGTCAGCAGCAACGTGGACAAATAGGAGCTCATCCCACCCTTGCCGTGACCGTGCCCTCCATAAAGGGGACGTCGCCTGTCCAAGGCCACCTGCTGGATGGCTGAGGCCCAGATCTGAGCCCAGGCCTTTTTGATCCTAGAATGCGAGCAACCTGCCAGTCACAGGGGACTGCCCTCATTCCATCTTTCTTCTTGTATTCCCTCACCAGGGGCAGAGCCCCACTGACTTTCCAGCCTTCTGGAAGCCACAAGGCCGTGCCTGAATGACGTCTAGCGTAGAGGCCCTCGTGCCCCTAAGCAGCCTTTCCCTGGAGGGTCCCGAATCCCGCACTCCCCCCAACCCCACTGCTTGTGCCTGTTCAGGCCACTGTCCTCTCTCCTCTGGGCCAGGACACCAGCCTTGTAACGTGTCTCCCCTTCGTTGTGTCCTCCACACAGTGGCCAGAGTGGCTCTTCTCCACTGAAAACCCAGCCACAGCCCCTCCCATCACCAGTCAAAGCCAGCATCCTCACCGGCCCTTCTGTGTTCCTCCCGTAGGGCCCCCAAGCTGCTCCCCCACTGCCACACCAGGTGACCTGCCACCCTGGCCTACACTCTTCCTCATGGCTGTGTGACCAGCTCCACTTCTTCAGGCCTCTGCTCAAATGCCACCTTCTCAGTGACGGTGTCCCTGCCTATCAACTAGAAATTATGACTGCCCCACACTCCTGAGGCCTCTCATCCTGCTAATGTACTGTGTAACTTACTCACCTCCTAGAACATAGCACAATTTCCTCATTTGCTTATCATGGAACAAGAAACAGATGAAATGAAACCCAGCCCTTTTTGAGCCTCTGTCCAGGCAGCAATGTAGACAAATGTTACTAGCTCATTTAATCCTCTTCCTGCCAGAATGTGAGTTCCACAAAGGCAGGACATTTGACTTGTTCTGCCTCTTCTGTTCATTGATACACCCAGCATGTTTCAATGTCCTGGGGCACTGCTGGCACCTATCGGACTCGCAGTAAGGATGGCTCAGTGAAGGTTTCACAGAGCAGCCACATTGCAGCTATATGGAACTTAAACATGCTCATCACCATGAAAGCAGCGTTCCTTTGCTCTGGCTTTCCTGAGTGTCCCCCAAGGACCAGCAGCAGCCCTTGGCTTCCCCTCTGTTGGTATTAATCTGCTTTGGCCCTAAGCCCCTGGGATCCAAGGATCTTCCCTCAAACTGTATGAGATAACAGACCACTTCACTGAGGGGATGGATTCACAGCACAGGGAAAAGACCGGTCACCAAGGAGCACCAGGCCACTGCCACCCTGCAACGGCAGGCCCCCAACCTCCGCTCAGAACCCTCCCCCCCACTCAGCTGCCAGAGGCTCAGGCCTAGCGGCCCGTGGCTAGGAAAGTGGAGACCACTTTGCTAATCGCGAAAGTACAAGTGGGAGGGCAACGTGTGTGGAGCCAAGAGGCCACACGGGTCACTGATGCAACCCTCACGTTTCAGACAGGGAAACTGAAGCCCAGGGAGGGGAAAGAGGCTCTCCCCAGGTTACACGGCAGGTCACTGCCCCACCGCCAGGCCCTGTGCCATCTCAGACAGCACTGCAGCAGTGGAGGTGAGACTCAGGAAAAGGGTACTCCACCTCTAGCCGGAGGCACCCTCCTCTCTGCGCTCTGCCACAGAGATTCTGGAGATGCTGGGGAACACTGGTCCAAGTCTCATCGTGACCAGAACACTCGGGGTGGTGCTAAGGAACACTCAGGTTTGCCCTCAAAGTGTCCCTCCTATCCTATTCCGAAAGTGGCCCTCAAGGTTCTACCTCCTGACACAAAGACAGCAGGGCCCACGCCAGGAAAAGGAGTCTGCGCACCAAATGCTCAGGAGAACGTGGAGCGGGCAGGGAGCCCCGCCCGGGGCAGGAGCTTACCGGAACTCGGAAAGACGCGCGGACTCCTGACCAGGAGATGCCTGTCCACACGTGGGCCCTGGAGAAACTCGAGCACATCTGTACACGCGGACACGTACCTGACGTTCACTGCGGCGAGGTCTGGGGTGACAAAAAGGGAAGAAGCCAGCCACCTCTAGCAGGAAGATGGAGAAACGGGTCTGCCCATAAGGAAATCCTACACGGCAGTCAAAGTGCATGAACAAGACCCATGCATATCAACTTGGATAAATCCCGAAACCATACACTGAATGAAAAAGAGAAGTATCAAAAGGATATATAGAGAGTATGTTTATAACTGTTTAAAATATAGAAAGCAATAAAAAATACACATACACACTTTTGGGGACACATATATGTGTGGTAAAAGTACAAAATCACAAATTCCACAAAGCTCACCACCTTCTCATGTATGCTAACGAACACCTCTGGAGGGGTAGGATGGGGAAGAAACAGGAGTGGGCTTTAAGGTAGAGCTATATTTTATTTCTTAATAAAAAAGAATCTGAAGCAAATACAGTAAAATGTTAACACCTATTTAACCCATATAGTATAAACATAATCTGTTACATTTTTTCTGGATTTTTCTCTGTTTTGATGTGCCATAAATTTTCAACGTATGAAAAAATGAAATACTAAAAAATAGAAGACAGAATACAAAGAGGAAAGAAAGCAGGGTTGCAAAATGTAAATTAGCTGAAAAACTCTGTAGGATAGAAAGCCAACAGAATGGGCAACTGAGGAACATTACTGCTGAGTCCTGATTTTCAGATAGAACTTGTGGGCACAGGACCCACTCTGGGCCATGAGGTATTCCTTACAGAGAGTCAAGGAAGAGCTCCAGGGAACGATTCAAAAGAAGGAAAACACCACACACACAGAGATGTTCTCTGTGGCATATTTAGAGTGTGAAAAATCAGAAACTCCCAAAACAGTTTACAAGAGAAATATAATAATGCACTATAACCAGACAAACAATAAATACGAGATAAGACAGAAAGATGGGAAAACATTCTTGAGCTGCACCATCACGTGTGGGTCCCACAGTAAGTGAACGGAGCAGACAACCAAATGTCCCAGCTGTACCAAAAGTATGCCTGTGGGTGGGCAAGACTCAAAGGCGACAGGGAAGAATAAAGATGGTTTATTAGAATTAGAGGCATAGTTTTATACTCTCACAGAAGCAGGTCATGAAGGGCTCTCAGTGGGGTCAGCTCCTTGCTCCCACCTGCCCACTCTCCGCCCCCCCAACCCACCCACTCTCTCCCCCTAACCCGCCTACTCTCTCCCCCCAACCCACCCATTCTGTCCCCCCAACCCATCCTCTCTCCCTGCAACCCACCCACTCTGACCCCCCAACCCACCTACTCTCTCCCCCCCAACCCACCCACTCTCTCCCCCCAACCCGCCTACTCGCTCCCCCCCAACCCACCCACTCTGTCCCCCCAACCCACCCACTCTCCCCCGCAACTCACCCACTCTGTCCCCCCAACCCACCTTCTCTCTCCCCCTCAACCCACCCACTCTCTCCCCCCGACCCACCTACTCTCTCCCCGCCAACCCACCCACTCTCTCCCCACAACCCGCCTACTCTCTCCCCCTAACCCGCTTACTCTCTCCCCCCACAACCCACAGCCCAGGAACCAGGCAGATTCCTTGAACGGAATGCTCTCGTGGGGCGGTAAGAATCCCCTTCCATAATTCCAGGCTATAGCAAGCCCCGCAAAGATTTCCATAAATCCATTCCAGATGCTACACATGTCACAGAAAAGGGCTCGGGAGTCAACAGCTCCGGAAACCAAGAGGTTAAGCAGCAGGGTCATCGTATTTCATCTCCCAGAGCCAGCTGCTTGAGACACAGCTTTTGCTTTAGGTAAAGAGAAATGTTTTCATATTGTATTTGTTCTCACAGTCTAACAACTTTCTGAGCGATCCAGATTAGTTCATAACTTCAGTTGTGCACGTTTCTGATCAAAGCAAAAGCTGTTCCATGAGTCTGAAGAAGTAAACGGAATCAACCTCCAGAAACATCTTATGTCCTCCGCAAATACTGCTCACTAACCTCAATTAACTGTTTAGCTGTTTGCTCTTCACTAATGAAGGGAGTCACTAGCTGAGTTGAGTTTTAAACCGGCACACTTAGAAATGATGCCCTCAGACAACTCACAGTGGTGCCTGCCATCAGCTCACACCAGGAGGTCCATGGTAGACCGCAGGGTGACCAGTGTCCCTGAGGCTGGGCACTGTGTGACCACGCTGCCAGGGGGCAGCCCACATGCCCAGCCATTGCCCCTCGCCTTTCCACAGGCACAGCTGGACCCCAGTGGGTGATCAGGGACCTGAGATTTTGGCTATGACTCAGATGTCAGCAGTGGCTGACCAAGGATTGCCAGTTCTCCAGCACTCCATTCCCAGAGACCCAAGACCAAAGTCCCACCAAAATAACAATCACAGGGCACTGGTCCACTTCCCTCCTGGGGCATTTCCAAATCACTGTCTCCTCTCCAGGAGCCATTCTCTTGAGCAGAAAGCTTGTTCTTTTTCCACTGGGAGGAAACTGGGGACCGCAGGGTGTAACCCCACTGGGCTCAGTGACCATCCTGCTCTTACTTGGCATGTACACAGAATACAATAAAGTATGTGGGCCAGAGGATCTCTGTGCCAAACTTGCCCTTTTAGGAGACAAACCTGAGCACCCATGCAGCCAACTTGGGCGTGGCCACCTACAGCGGGATCTGACCTGTGACACTGGCTGAGCAGAGCAGGTGCAGACCAGCAGTGCAGGCTCATGAGATGGCATTCGGGGGGTGGACCCAGGCAGGGTCTGGCTGCTGGAGGTCAGGACACAGACCTGGACAGGATTCATGGGGAATAGGGCAGCCATGCCCAAGGTCCACAGAAGATACCTAGTATGTGCTGGGTACAGACAGATCCTTTAATTCCATCCCCACAACATTTTGAGGCAGGTGCAGGTAAGGAAGGAGTTCAGAGAAGGCAAACAGCTACCCACTGCCTCCTTGAGGGAGGAGCTGCATCCTGACCCAGACCCATCCACAGTCAGCACCATACTCATTCAAGAAACACATGCCCGCCCCCCCCCCCCCACCCAGGCTGTATTGGGAGGGGGAGCAGACACGCACTGCACCCTTGAGGCTTCCCATGTGGCAGCTTCACCAGCACTGCACACGAGGCCTTCAGAGAGCATGGGCTCTGCAGGTGGGGTGCTTGAGCTGCACCTTAAAGGCAAGCTGGGCAGCAAAAGAGCGGAAAAAGAAGTACCCTGAGCGCCTACTGTGTGCCATGCGGATCAGCTTACGTAATGGAGAGCCCGCTCCCTGACCCCCAGAGATCCTCATGACAGACACAGCAGGACTGGGGTTGATGGGGTGCAGACCCCGCAGGAGATGACAGTGGGATTCCTTACACCAGCCCCCCAGCTCTGGGGCCTGCACCCAAGGAGACCCACTCAGCTTCACCGTGGAGCGGCTGCTCAGTGGGGTGTGAAGCAAAGCCAGTCTGTGTAAACGACACACAGACGTGTGCAGGGCAGGGTGGGCGAGGCCCGAAAAATCGGTCAGGCTACGAACAAAAACAGAAGACAAACAGGCATACGGAGACCAGCACAATCCAGGACTGGCTTCAGAAACACAAAAAAGGGAAGGCAGGGGCAGGAGACCTGGGTTCCGGCCCTGAGCAAGTCGCTTGGCCGCTCTGGGCCCCAGTTTCCTCATAGGTTACATGAAGGGACAGGACTACACAACCTGTCTAGTTCTCTCCAGCGCTGACCTCCTACTACTTGCAGCCAAACCAGGGAGGTGGGGTTCCAAGCATCATGGTCCTCTGAGACCTACATGCTCACAGAGGCTCCCAGCTGGTTCTACAGGGCAGAACCTAGAGGAGGGAGGAGATCTGCCCCACACAGGCTCTGAGGTTCCCCTGCCCTTCGCAAGCCACCCAGCGGGCCCCGAACCTACTGACAAGGGGAAGAGGCCCCAGCAGGCAGCAAGCACGGGGCACCAGGCCTCCTGGGATCCCCAGCCCTCACGGAGCACTCCCTTTCAGAGATAGAATGACCCACCAAAATAAACAGACATCACAGGCACTAAGGCAGAGTGCTTAAGAGGCAGAAAGACTGCTCAGCCCCTTTAGCTGTATGGCTGTGAGCAAGCTACTAAACCCTCTTCGGGCTCAGGATCTGTGAAACCTCTGCCTAGGGGAGAATACCTCCCTCCTCAGAGGTCTGATCACTCTGAGGATTAAATAGAGGGAGGGGAGAATTTGGCGCGGCCCCTGTCACTTAAATGGTGGCAACGGCTGCTATCAACAATGACAATGGTAAATGTCTGAGAGAGCTTGCATGACTCCACACTCCAAGCCAGGGGTAAAGGCCGAGATATGAATCAGTGTCTCCCAGAGAGGGAGGGAAGAGTCAGCAAGGAGGACCTGGTCAGAGCCATTCCATGAACTACACCAGAAAGAGGTGAACCGTGGCTTTAAGACCCACCCCCGATCTCTTACCCTCGCACTCAGGAAAGGTCTAGGAAGGACCTTGTTCCTTTATAATTTCTAGCACCCAGTTTCCACATGCCAGTAAGAGAGCCATGGAATATTATTCAGGGCTGAAACGTCCCTCCCCATCTTACAGATGAGACACTGAGGCTCAGAGACACTGAAAGGCCTTGTCAATGGCATCCAGGGTCAGAGAGAGCACTAGAACCCAGGAACATGATACCTGGGCAGGACTCTGCCCACCACACCTCAGCTCAAAGTGTCGGCCCCAGGTACCACCTACCAGCTGGGGGCTCTGGGCAGATCAAGAGGCCACAGCAGCCCTACCCTCTCTACCTGCATAAGGTGCAAGAGGTAAGTAAAACCCCAGGACAGAAACACAAGCCAAGCCCCTTCCACCTCCCCTAGACCAGCATCAGTATCTCTTCTTAGTAATACAAGGGAGATAGTTCTGAAACCCAAAAAGAATCTCCAACACACACCTGGCTCTTCCCAGCTGGTCTCAGGTTGGACAACTTCCTGTCTGGAGAACTTATAACAAAAGGCACAAGGAAGGCTTCTTTAAATCAAGAGGCTTCCATAGATGGCCAAGGACTCCAAATGTTGGCCAGACACGTGCTGACAGAATGTTGGAGAGGAACACGGATGCCCAGCAGCCCACTCCTCACTTCCCAGAGGCCCCAGGAGGCAGCCTCACAGCCTGCATTTGTACTTCGGTGCACAAGTATGCCGGCAAATTACCTCCTCCAGTTCACCAAACTTGTGCAGCCTCACTCTACCCTGAGCCCTGGGCTATATACTACATCCTGGAAACACAGAATGAAGGAAGACACAGCCCTGGCCTCCAGGAGCTTGCAGAGGGGCCGATTTCAGCAGAGTGGGAGCTCAGAGGAGAAGGGCCAACATAGAGATGGTCAGGACTGGCTTCCCACATGGCTGGAATCCACCAGAGCTTAATCTTGAAGAGTAAAAAGCTAAGCAGATAAAGAAGGGAGGGGTGGGCGTTCCAGGAGAGGAAGTGACTGAGCAGAGTCTCAGGGGCATGAACGGCTCAGGGTGGACCAAAACTCTGGACAACTGAGTAAGGTAGAGCACTGTCAGAGAAGGCCAGGCCAGGCTCTGTGGCTCCTTCTGACTGTTCTGGAGTCCTGATTGCCCACTCTATGTCTGACCACCGCCAACCAGCCAGAAAGCCAAGCACTCACTCAGCCAGATGGCCCTTCTCCTTCTGGTCATGACTCTCCTGCCAGGTACAAGAGACAAGGCCAGTCTATTGTCCCAGCTGCCTCAGTTTCCCCCTCTGTAAGATGGGGAACTTACTATGCATGCCCATCCCCAAAGCTCCCTGACTGCCACAGACAGACCCTATATCCTCACAAGGCCAGTCTCAGGCACACCAGGAGTCCCCTGCCCTGTGTCTTCCTGCCCCCCAGACATCAGGTGGTCTGGGGCACCCTGAGCAAAGCTTGCACTACGCCTAATCCTGCACAGGTTTTTCAAACAATGACTAATCCACTTGTCCATCTGCCAAAGCCTACAAAGCCCCTCAGATTCCCACACCGACCAGGACTCAAAGAGCCTGGCCATCTGGGCAGGTTTCACAGAACTACATCCCAGACTACCATGATGATCTGGCAAGAGCAAGGGCCCTGCACAACACTCAATGGAGTATGAGCCACAAACGGTAAGGCCCAAGACCCTGCTAGGAGGGATGGGTGGGAACGAGGGATATGAGCAAGTTCTGGGGATTGGTAGGTCTCTCCAGTAGCCTGGCTTTTCAAAACCATTTAGGGGCGCCTGGGTGGCTCAGTCGGTTAAGCATCCGACTTCAGCTCAGGTCACGATCTCACGGTCCGTGAGTTCGAGCCCCACGTCGGGCTCTGGGCTGATGGCCCAGAGCCTGGAGCCTGCTTCCGATTCTGTGTCTCCCCCTCTCTCTCTGCCCCTCCCCCGTTCATGCTCTGTCTCTGTCTCAAAAATAAATAAACATTAAAAAAAAATTAAAAAAAAATAAAATAAAATAAACCACTTATACTTATTATTTGACAGAATTCTCAAAAACTTTATGAACAATTACTGTGTGCAATCAGACCATGAAAACAAATCAAACACCATTAAAAAGAGATAAACAAATCTGAATAATGCTTGTTTATAGTTTACTATAAACAAGTTTGAGATGGAACCTTCTAGAAACTTCTAGAAAGGAACATTCACAGAGAAGACTCCATCCCTCAAAAGACACAGGAGGATCATCCATGTTGCCTACACAAAGACTATAAAGGGCAGGCTCCAGCTTCATCATCATAACAGGAAACAACAGCACCCACTCCAGAACACAGGCCAAATCAAGCTGGCATTTGCTGAGCCTCTGCCCAGAGCCAGGCATGTGCTAGGCACGCTGGGGAAGGGAAAGATGAAGACTGGGGCCTCATCCTCCCAGCAGAAAAGAGAAAGCAAGGGCACAACTGAACACCAAATGAGGCAAGTATCCAGTGTTTTCAGTGGAGCATACACAGTGCATTGTTAAGAGCAGTTGGGGGTTGGAGGGGAGGATCAGAGAAGAAGAAAACACTGTAGTCTGGGAAACTGAAGAAGACTCAAAAGAACATGAGGACACCCTGTGCTATAGTCTGAATGTTTATGCCCCTGCCCCAAATTCCTATGTTGAAATCCTAAATCCCAGTGTGATGGTGTTTGAAGGTGGGGCCTTGGGGGAGTTGCTTAGGTCATGGGGGCGGAGCCCTCACGAATGGGATTAGTGCTCTTATAAAACAAACCCCATGTGAGGGCACAGCAAGAAGCTGGCAGTCTACAACCCAGAAGAAGGACTTTGCTGGCACCTTGCTGGTACCCTGGTCTTGGACTTCCAGCCTCCAAAACTGTGAGAAATAAATATCTCCTTTGTTTTTAAGCCACCCAATCTGTAATATTTTGCTACAGCAGCCCCAACAGACTAAGACATCATGAAATAAACATGGGCAGAATGTGGTTTTGCAAGCCAGTTCCACTGCCCTCCGACTGAATCAGTAAGCATTGTGCCTTCTAAAGTGATGAGGGAAGAGTCCCTCCTCCCAACACACTACTTAGGAACCATTAGTAGCAGTCACCATTTATTACCCAGCCACCTGCTGCAGGCCAGGCCTCCAGCTGCCTCATTTTATCTCACAGCCACCTGTAAGATCATGTCTGAGGGGAAAGAGGTCAGGGGATTATATCTGGGGCCCTGCTGTTCCCAAATGTCACAGACTCTGTTGGAACACAGGTCTTGGGCTCCAAGCCATGTGCTCCTGCCCTGGCTGGCACAGTACAGACTCTGCTGGTGGCAGAAGTGGTGATGAGCTCCAGTGCGGAGAGGAAGAGGAGGCCAGAGGCGGAAAGTGTACTCCCAGGCTGGCCAGACCAGCGCAGGGCAACAGAGGCCAGCCTCCAGGCTCCCTCCAGCCTCTGTCCCACCAGCAGGAGGATCACTTCATGAGGCTGCTTAACAGTAATCACCCCAATAAATAAAATAAATGGCTTCAATTTAAAGCACATTATGTTAACAGCAGGCTTTGTGCCAGCTGACGGGGCCTGGCTCCACTGCTCAGAACAAGCACCTAGAACAGGGATGGGTACACAGCGCTGCCTCCAGTGAAAAGCCCTGCTCCACACAGTCAAGCAATAGGGACACAGTGACCGCCCCACCAGGAGGATCATGCCCCTCACCCCACCAAGTCTGCGTGGCAAGACTGGAGGCTCCCACCACTCCCCCAACTTTCCACCGAGGGCCAAGCAGGATACCTGGGGCACAGACAGAGCACAAGGATCTCTCAGGAGCTCCAGGTGGGGAAGAGGGACTGCTCTTTCCCCCAAGGGGCAGGCCGCCCCCCCTTCTCCCAGAGGGCCCATCCATGCTAGGTGTGATGTGGATCCTGGGTGGATGCACCCTGGGAAGCTGAGAGGCTGTAGGCAGGGCCCAGCTGAGGGTCACTTGGCGGGGACAAGGGCAGGCCGGAGGAGGCTCGTGATGCGCAGACACCCAGCCACCACCGCCCCCATCCACACGGGTCCCTCGGACTGCGACGCCAGGAAGCACTGATGTCTTCTCCATCCGGACGCAACCATCCAGCTTCTGTTTCATCTACCTTTTTCAAACGGCCTCATCAAAGCTGGTTTACACCGGGCACAGGAAGGAAATGACTGCCCACGATCGCCGGGCAGACTCCCTTTCATTTCAATCTTCCTTTCCAAAACCTGGGGGGAGAGGGCGAGACGCTTGTGGAGAAAGAACAAAAACAGCTCTGCGTGCGCCCCAGGCTTCCGTGGTGGGAGAGCAGTGCGGGCGGGCGGCTCCGGCGCGGCACCGGGCCCAGTCAAGCAAACACGAGGCAGGGGCGCCCTCCAGTGGCCACGCGGAGAGCCACACGCGGCTCCTCGGGCCTGGGAGGGGACCCTGCTGGGCAGGCGAGCAGCTGCCCCCTTACTGCGTCTCAAGAACAGGGCCAGGACAGGCAGGGGTGGCTGGGGGCCCAGTGTGGGCTGCACTCCTGTAGCTACTCTAGCCTCCTGACCTCCTGGCCTGGAGACCTACGCACTTATTCTAGCGCCGGAGCTCCCTCCAGCACATACCCCCAAGCAATGGACACACCACATGGGTTCACTCCAGGGATACAGCTCCCCTTGGACTGACCCCTCAGTCCCTCTCAGGTACAAGGCTGCTGGAAACCTAGCCCCCAACAACCAGCAGGACTCTGGCCTCCCCTTCCCAGCCAGAAAGATCCGTGGGGACACAGTGCAGTGAGGCCTATTTGGAATGGGTGAACACAGACAGGCCCAGCACCTGGCAAGCTCTGCCGGGGGTGGGGATTAGGGTGAGCTGGCTCTCAACCCGCTCTCCCAAAAGGGAGCAGAGGCTGCTGATTACACTGATGCCCAAACAGAAGACGGAAGGGCCGGGGCTGATTCTAACCCCAGCTCTGTGTGGCACTGAATAAGTCATTGCCTGCTCCACCCCAGGTCTGCCAGCTCACTGGGAGGGCACTGTACCCAGAGGTTCGGAGTTTCCTTCCAGTTCCAAAACTTGGTGGTTCTGCAGTGTTCTGGGAAGGCAAGGGAGAGTTACCAGCTCGGTCTTTGTTCAGTTTGATGTAACTGGGGCCTCCAGGCAGGGGGACGATACAGATTTCGAGGTGGGCTATGGCCCAGCCCTCACTGGCTCCCACTCTTGTGGGCATCAACCCCTCCCTAAAGCATGTCACACAGTCCAGCCCCAAGACTTTGTTTGAGACCTCAGGTAAGTCAGCTGACCTATCAGCCTCGGGGGCTCCTCCCCTGTCACAGTAAGGCTCAAGTGAGACGTTTGTAAAAGCATTTTTATATACGCTAAAGCACTGAACAAATGTTACAATTATTCTCCTAATCAAGTCTTCATCCGAGTAACACCACCTCATTGATTTTAGGGACAACGTTACTATACACATTGGAAATTTCTAAACTGTATGCTTCAGAATATAAGCGTTTCCAGAGATGCTGTAACATCTTTCCAGGTGGGGAGGGGAGAGTCAAGACACCTGGTCTTTCTTGTAAAATGCATTTTGGTAAACACATAGGAAAAATACCAAATACATTTACACAGTTGTCCTTATCAATATATAATCATCTCACCATTAGTCATTAGGAAAATGCAAATCAAAACCAAAACGGGATGCTACTTAACAACATTGAGAATGGCTATGATCAGAAAGACAGACAAGGGGCGCCTGGGTAGCTCATTTGGTTGAGTTCTGACTCTTGATTTTGGCTCAGGTCATGATCTCCCCATTCGTGAGATCGAGCCCCATGTCAGGCTCCACACTGTGAATGTGGAGCCTGCTTGGGATTCTCTCCTCTCTCTCTGCCCCTCCCAACTCATGCACCCCCACGCTACTCTCAAAATAAATAAATATTAACCAAAAAAAGACAGCAAGTGCTGGTGAGGATGTGGAGAAACTGGAACCCTCATACCCTGCTGGTAGGAATGAAGAATGGTGTAGCTGCTTTGGAAAACAGTCTAGCATTTCCTCAAAGGCTAACATATGACCTAGGCATTCCATGCCTGAGTATATACTCATGCATACACATAAAAACTCACAAACAAATGTTCACAGCAGAATTATTCACAATAGCCAAAAAGTGGAAACCACCCAAATGTCCCTCAATTAATGAACGGATAAATGTGGCCTGTCCATACAATGGAATATTATTCAACCATAAAAAAGAATGGCGTACTGATACGTGCTAAGTGAAAGAAGCCAGATACAGAAGGTCACACACCGAATGAGTCCATTATTATGAAATGTTCAGAACAGGCAAATTTATAGAACTAGAAAGCGGTTTCATGCTTGCCAGTGCGAGATAAAAAGGGGAACGGGGAGTGACTGTTAATTGGTACAGGGCTTCTTTTGGGGGTGATGAAAATGTTCTGGAATTAGTGGTCATGGCTGAACAATCTTATGAATATTAAAAACCACTGAACTATTTTAAAGGGGTGAGGTTTATGGCATGTAAATTCTATCTCCATTTAATTGCAAAAAAAAAAAAAAATGTGGTTATCTGTCTTTTGAAAAATGATCTATGGGAACAGAAAACAGAACACAGTGAGGAATTACTGATGTCCAAAGCCTGAACGTTCCATTTGCACACTGAGGCCTTCAGAGCATTTACCAATAACCCATATATCAGTGTGATTCATCTAGAGGATGATCCCTGACCTATGTTATGGGTTTTGCCTTCTAATTTTAACACATTATCAATGTTATTATCTGTGAAATTATCAGAGTCTATTGTATAGGATACGATAATACCACATTCCTTACAGATCAATGACTGAAGTTTTTCATGAGAAGCATGCATTGATACACAAAATACTAGTTATTTCATGAACATATTCTAATTTAAAAGACTTCCACTAGTAAGTGTGTTTGGTAGATAACACTGTTCTCTAAATTCTATAGTATAAAATGTCAGCCAATCTTTTTTTGTTTGTTTGTTTATTTTGAGAGAAAGAGAAAGTGCTTGTGCTCACACCCACACGTGAGCAGGGGAGAGGCAGGGACAGAATCCCACGCAGGCTCTGCACTGTCAGCACAGAGCCCAACGGGGGGCTCCAACTCATGAACTGTGAGGTCATGACCTGAGCCAAAATCAAGAATTGGACACTTAACTGACTGAGCCACCAGGTGCCCCTTATCCTACCTTTCCAAACAGCCTCTCATTTCAGGATGTGTTTTTTCCAATCACCTCCTTCCCAGACTGTCTAACTTATTCACGTTTCATTCCAATGCAAGGTGCCCACTACTCTGGCAGGCCGATGAAGCTGCATTTCAGTGTCACCTGTTTGTCAACAGCTTCCTCAGTAAGACAGCCAGCATGGAGGTCTTAACGCTTCTTTCCAGCCCCGGCTAGGGGCTGAGGTGCTCATCTTTTCAAAGCCACTCAGTTTTGCTCATGCAGAAACCCTGGAAATGCCCCCATGTGTGCAAAGAGCCTCTGTCCAGCCACCCTAGTCCTCAGCATTCGCTCCTCCTGGAATCCAACAAGTGCTTTAAGTGCGGAAAGCACATGGCTTCTTATTCCTAACTTGTCATCTGGGGACTGAGCAACCCAGCCTCATGCTGAGGAAGACGGGGTTTACAGGAGAGGGGCAGATCACGGAGAACTCTGGTAGGATTTCCTGGGTTTAACTAACACAGCCATCAGTCCATCAACTGTGAATATTTACTGAGCACTTTGAATGTGCCAGGAGCTGTGCTAAGAAGATAACGGTGACGGGGGGAAGAGGGAGCACCTCTGTTCCCACTGTTTCGTGTCTTCTGCTCTCCTGGCCTCTTGCTCTCCACTGTGAACACTAACACCTCCCTTCAGGCAAGAGAAGAAACTGATCTGATGGGTGAATTTGGAAGGCATGCCTGCCCTGGCCCCTTCCTCTCCCCTCTTCTGGAATTACCTGCGGAGAGCCTGCCCATCCCCGCAGGGAGGCCAGTGACTGTCCAGGGATGCCTGTCCCTCCAGAAGTTTGTCTGATTCTTGTGTTGCAGGTTAGCAGGCTGCCTGTCCAAGTCTATCACCTCCAACTTAGGCCAGAAGCAGGCAGGAGTGGCACTGACCGGGTTCCTGCCAACCTCCGTCAATGAAGAAGGTAAGTGCTGTCCCTGCCTTCCTGGAGATTATATTCTAGTAGTGAGAGGTAGCCTGCGAATAAGTGAGGATTGTTATTTTCTCAAACATGAGGAGCACACTCCCACGTGCAGTCTTCCCTGCCTAGAGTTCTCCCTTCTAGATGTCCAAAGGTCCACATGCTCACTTCCCTCAGTCCCTGCTCAAACGTCACCTCATTGGCGGGGCCCTTCCTGACCACCTATACCAAACAGCCATCTGCCCACCCCCAACACGTACACTCCCCATGCCCTTTACCTTCTCTAAACTTCTCACTGACTGGCTCTATATATACTTGATTTTTTGTTTCAAGTCTCTCTCTCCCACAGCTCCCCCACAACCCCAGAATGTAAGCTCCACCAGGGCAGAAACTCTGTTCCATTCCCACTGGTCACAGGCACAGGATAAGCGCTCAACATCTGTTGAGTGAATGAACAAATGAGGATGTGCTACCAGGCAGGTGAGGGGAAAGATAATGAGGGCTCAGGTGAGGCTGCGTTAGAAAAGGGGTTTTGGGAAGGCCTTCCTGGGCGGCTACCATCTGAGGGATGACACAGTGACAGAACAGGAGAAACACCACAAAGCAGCAGTACTGTGAGCAATACTGGTGAGCCCTGCCAGGCCTCTGCAGGGAGCTGGCCACCCCACAGAGAAAGGAGCGGATGACCATGGGTCCTGTCGGTGCTGAGGTCCCCAAGAGCTCTGGGGCCTGCTCACCGTGGTGATCTCCCCAGAAGTCAGCAGAGTGGGACCGTGCTAGGAGACTGCCCCCGTAGCAAGAGACAAAGCAGTACTGGGCTAAGTGCTCCACAGAATGGCAGCATCTCATCCTCACTGCTACATGGGAGGTGGGTGTGTGAGCCTCACTTACAGAGGAAGCTTCGGGGGATTACCCACCGTCACCCAGCTAGTAACTGGCCAGCTGGGGCTGGAACTCAGAGCTCACTCCCTCAGGACCATCTCCTGTCCGACCTGCTGAGTTTTACAGCAAGATAAGCTGTATATAAATGTGACACTAAGCGATGTGGGTTCCTGGATGGCAGGGGCTGTGCCTGACCCATGTCTGTGTCCCCATAGCTGTGAACCCAGGGTCCCATGGATAACACGTGCTTGGTGATGCCCCAGGTGGGCTCCTGAGGGGACAGGGATGGCTGGTTGTCTACCCTGAAACCTGCTCTCCTCCCCTTCCTATTAACTGGACCCCTATTTTTAACTGAGCCCTCTTTGATTCTCCCTCCATCCTGCTACCACAATACAGATGTGATGGCTAAAGCGGTAGCAGCCATCCTGGCCCAAAAGGACAAGGGCCACTCCCCAGTGACAGTGAAACAGGGAGCTGCAAGGAGCCTAGGACACTGATGACTTCACGAAGCCCCCACGCCACCAGGAATGGCTAGCTCTGAACTTCCATTTGGATGAGAAATAAGGCTCAATCTTGCTGAAGCCGGAACAGTTTGGGGTTTCTGGCATATTCTATGAAACTCAATATGGCAAGGAAGGCTTATGAGAAAGGTAAGTCTTGACCTAAGTTTTAGAAGAGCAGGATTCCTCCTGACAAACAGAATGAGGCAACAGATGGCTCAGAAGCAGAGTGAGCAAAACCCCATGTGAAGGGACAGCTTTTCCCCCAGCCTAGGGAGGAAAGGCTGGGGAAGGAAGCCGAAGTCAGCTGCAGCAGGTCTAGAATTTGGAGAAGCCTGAGATGACAGTTCGCCAGGAGTCAGGAGGTTCTGAGGGGAAGTCATACCATAAAAGCATTTTCACAAGATGAATGTAGCAGTCTTTCCCAGGCCAGCAGAACTAGGACAGCCTGGATGACAGAGAGCTGTTCAGCCAAATGTTTCCTGAATGCCTATGTGCCAGGCGTCGTAGAGAACATACCTGACCTGGGTAAGAAAGATGGACAGGACGGCCCAGCTGCTCCTCCATCCCTTACAGCAGTGACTCCCGTGCCTGCCTCTGCAGCTCTATACAAACTCGGGTTCCCAGGCCCCACCCAGGAGATTCTGACCCACAGGCTGGGACAGGGCCCAGGCTTCTGAACCTTTCTTTTTCTTATTTATTTTGAGAGAAAGAGAGAGAGACCACGAGTGGGGAGGGGCAGAGAGAGAGAGAGGGAAAGAGAGAGAGTCCTAAGCATGCTCCATGCCCAACGCAGGGCTCAAACTCACAAACTGTGAGATCATGACCTGAGCAGAAATTAAGAGTCAAGACACTTAAGCAACGGAGCCACCCAGGCGCCCCCAGGATCCTGAATTTTTAATAAGCATGCCCAGGTTGACTGTGATGCAGTCAGTCCATGGAGCTGTTACACAGGCCAGAAGCAGCTCCTAACCTGACCTTGGAACACAGTGGGTTTGGATGCTTATTAAATATGTGAACAGATGACAGACTTCCATACTGTTAGGGGACAAACTAGATTTAGAAAGACTTTCAGTAATAATAGAAACAAGGGGACAGCTGGGTGGCTCAGTCAGTTTAGCATCTGACTCTTGACTTTGGCTCAGGTCATGATCCCAGGATCATGGAATTGAGCCCTGCATCAGGCTCCACACTGAGAGTAAAGCCTGCTTAAAATTCTCTCTCTCTCTCTCTTTCTCTCTCTCTGTCTCTCTGTCTCTCTCTCTCTCTCTCTCTCTCTCCCCCTGCCCCTCTCCCCAACTTGTGCTCTCTCTAAAATAAAATAATAATCATCGACACAAGATTTTTCTGGTTAAGTGAATGGTTTTTTAGCTAATATTTAATTACCCAAAATATAAGGCCACTAATAATGTTCTGTGATCTATTTCTGCAAGCATCTCAGCTAAAAGGTATTTCTGTTTCACTTGAAAATGGCCTTAGAAGAGACCTCCGGGTGTGAGAACATTTCCATGCTGGCTCACTGTAGCTCTGCTCTGCATCTTACAGACGTGGTGGAGTCCAAGAGCCCACCCTGAGGGTGGAGGCTATCTCCAGATAGTTGGGTAGGCAAGGAGCTGCCTTCCTGCCCCCAAGATGTTCTAACATACTTCAAGGCAACTCTCCCTGGGAGTGAACTGTCCTTATCACCTTACCTGCTAGAAGATAAAGTGCTACTTAAAGAGGAAACATGGCACAAAGGGAGAGACAGTGGCCCAGGACATGGGTCTAGTCCTAGCCAGGTCAGTAACCCCCCAAGTGGCCTTGGGCAAGTCTCCTCACCCATTACGTTATATGCTCTTAAAGGTCCCAGGCCTGATGCAGCCAGGGTGAGAATTTCTACAGTTTCCTTCTTCTTAATTAATACCAAAAGGACAATTCTCAGTATAAAATGCACTCCCAGAGGCACCTAGGTAGCTCAATCGGTTGGGTGTCTGATTATTGATTCCGGCTCCAGTCATGATCCTAGTTTGTGAGATTGAGCCCCAAGTTGGGCTCTGTGCTGACAGTGTGGGGCCTGCTTGGGATTCTCTGTCTCCCTCACTCTCTGTTCCTCCCATGCACACACGCATGTGTGCACACTCACTCTCTCTCTCTCTCTCTAATATAAATGTTTTTTTTTAAAGAGCACTCCAGGGCGCCTGGGTGGCTCAGTCGGTTAAGCATATGACTTTGGCTCCGGTCATGATCTCATGGTTCACAAGTTCGAGCCCCACATCAGGCTCTTTGTCAGCACAGAGCCTGCTTTGGATCCTCTGCCTCCCTCTCTCTTCCCCTCTACTGCTTACTCTTTCTCTCTGGCTCTCAAGACAATAAATAAAGGGGCGCCTGGGTGGCTTGGTCGGTTGAGCGTCCGACTTCAGCTCAGGTCAGGATCTCAAGGTCCGTGAGTTCGAGCCCCGCGTCGGCTCTGTGCTGACAGCTCGGAGCCTGGAGCCTGCTTCGGATTCTGTGCCTCCCTCTCTCTCTGCTCCTCCCCTGTTCATGCTCTGTCTCTGTCTCAAAAATAAATAAACGTTAAAAAAAAAAAAAATTATAAATAAATAAATAAATAAAAATTTTAAAAAAAAAACTGCATTCCCATATGTAAGGCATGATGTTCAGTGCTGGGGATACAACACTTAAGTCAGTGTCCATGCCCTTTGTCTACTTTGTCTTGAAAGGTAGACAAATAATTCATTCAATAATTATATAATTACAACAATGATAAATGTTACCAAGTACTTGGTGCTATGAGAGTGTGTAATGGGTGCTCAGGAAGGTTTACCAAGGAAATAACATTTACACTGAGACCTGAAAGCAGAATTTAGGGAATAGGAGTCAGGGTAGGGGTGGGGGCAGGGGTGCTCCAGGCAGAGGGAAAAGCCTATGTGAAATGATACCAGAAGAAGCATTCCTTTCAGGAATATTCCAAACCTGAGGAAGAACTAAGATGCCCAATAAAATGAAGCAAACCTTTTAGGACCATACATTTAAAGAAAAAAAGAGCACCTTTTATCACAAACAGAAAACAGACTCATAAAATGTGAACTCAAAAGTAACAGGAACAATTTTACGCTGACACTGATAAACTCTTATCTGACCACAGCCATCCGGCTACAAAGCCCCCCGACCCTCATTTGTGATGCCTCAACACAGGTGGGATCAATTCCCTCAGGTCATCCGCAGCTGCTTCCAGGCCTTGGTGACCTGTGGCTGTCAGAACTGAGCACAGCAGAGGGAGGGAGAATGAAACGCAGACACCACGATGGGAGCCTGGCCCTAAAGCCAATATTTCTGGCGCTGAGTATGCACCAGGCATCATGCACGGGGATGGGAGATAAGACCTGATACATTCATAGCACCAGGGTATGCGAGGAAGACGTGCCTTGCAGATGGGGGTTCCCCGGGAGGCTCCAAAGAGGGAATGACATCTGAAGATGGCCAAACAGTGTGAACTACCTCTGTGCACCCAAACGCGCCTCTGTGCACAGACCGCAGCACAACATAGCAAAGGCCTGGAAGCTGGAAAGCCCTGACTGCACAAGAAGCTGTGGCTGGAGCTCGAGATAAGGGGACAGGTAAAGATCTGGAAGTCTGCTTCCTCTGACTCCGTAAAGTGAAAAGATGACAATGCTGGCCTTCAGGGTGGTGTTTGGAGACGCGGTCAAATCCCAGCTCTGCCCAGAACAGCCCTTTGATCACAGGCTTTTGGCTTTCTCCCTTGAACCAACACAGAGTTTCTCAAGCATTAAAGTCCTAGGGATCACGTGGGACAAGTTGTCAGGTGTCACCCTGAGATCCCAATTAGGTAAACCGGGATGGGCCCCAGAGTGAAAAACCCCAGATCAGACAGTAGGTCCCAAGGACCTGAATTCTTGGCCTCCTACAGCATGAAGTCCATGGCCCAAGTGCCCTTCCCTGATTACGGTGAGCTCCAGACAGGCTCATTTGCTCTGGGCAGGACACAGACCTTGTATGCTATGGGGGGGAAGCAGGAACAAAAAGCTGTGGAGGGCTGGGCACAGATTGTCCCCAAGTCTAGGGACATTCCCAGGGGAGATGAAAGCTAAGTAAAGAGTGGCCAAGGGTCCAGGAGGAAAGGAAGGACATCCTGGGCAGAGAGCTTGTGTAAAGGCACATTCAGCACAGTCAAGATCTAAGGTGCACACAGGAGGACAAGAAGCCAGGTTGGAGAGGAGGGCTAGGCCCACAACACAGCCCACCTAGAAGCTGGGGCTTGATTCTGCAGGTAACGAAGAGCTACCAAAGACCCCGGAACCCTACAGGATCCTGGCAGCAGCTCCCCTTGTCACTCACTGGGCACAAACACATGGAACATTATTACTCTTGCTTCACTGCTCCTTCTCCCACCATCAGACTTCATCCCTTAGGATCACCTACTAGTCCTACCCAAAAATCAGAATTTGGATCCCCTCTGTGCAACCATCAGGTCAAAATGAGGCTAGCAATTTGACTGAAGTAATTAACACTAAGTCAGGAACAGTATCTCTGACAAGCAGAGCCAGGAGATCAAGGGAGATGATGGGGAGATATGGGAGCTGCCACGGAGGCAGTTTGGTCCAGCCTGGGACAAGGTGGCCAGCTCTGTTGTGCTCTCCCCAGATCATACATATCTGTACCTCTTAGGGCTTTCTCTTCCTCCCTGAGAGGAACTGGTGGCTTCTCTAAATGGGTTTGTGACCCTCGAGAGTAGGGAAGAAGACAGAGAGGGGATGAGGTAGTTCACACTGGGTTTGGGCTTAGACAGTTCTGACCGAAATACCATAAGAGCTATGAGAATGTCACTGCGATTTCAGCAATTCAAGCGACCTAAGACCTGTCCAGCAGACTCTGCACAGAATGACTACTGGTGCCTTCAAATGACCTGGTCCAACCTAAAAAGTCAAAGACTGAGTAGAATGAAAAGAAGTGCAGACAGTGAAGACAGTGCTGAATCCTGCAAGGCTACCAGAGAGGGGGGCGAGCCAATTCTAGAGGGAACAGGGACTTAGTGGGGGGAGACCGGGTCAGGGGTAGACGGTTGACACCGCGGCTCCACGGCTCCACTCCAGCACCAGCCGAGTGCATCGGACTCCCGGACACGCCCCCCGGACGTCGCCCCCAGCGTACAGCAAACACCCATTTCGGGCAAAGCGAGAAGAATGGCGGGGGGAGGGGGCGGTGGTGGGCATCCACCGGGAGCCCTCAGCCGCGGCCCCGCTCACCTTGCACTTGAAGCCGGCGGCGGGCGGCAGCAGCTCTCGAAGCAGGGCCTTGGCCACCTCGCGGCTGGCCTCCTCGCTCACGAAGTGCAGGTTAAGCACCTCGTGCGCCTCGAACTTAGCGAGGCGCAGCAGGGAGCGGAGCGCGACGCGGGCCTTGGCCTGCAGCGCCGCATTGTGTTCCGCCTTGGTGAACATCATCAGCAGGTGATAGTCCACCGGTCCGGCCACGCCGCCCTCCAGGCTCTTGGCCTTGGCGCCCGGGGCCGGCGCCACGGAGCCCCGCGCCACCTCCGGTGCGGGCGGCGTGGGCGCGGCAGGGGCCCCGGCGCGGGCCTCCTTCAGCCTCTTGGTGGCGCTGGAGAAGGTCTCCCGGCCCGAGCCGAGGTAGTAGAAGGCACAGACGGCCAGCGCTGCGGCCAGCAGAAGCGCGCAGTAGTGGGAGCGCACAGCGCCCAGGCGCGCCATGGCCCGAGCGCATGGGGGCCCGCCTCGCCGACCCATGCGCCACGGGCCGGCGGACCGAGCAGCCGGGGAGGGAGAGCCGAGATCAGCACCCTGGCAGCCACTTAGTAACCTAGGCGGCGGACAGCGGCCATAACGGGGGCGGTGCCGCGCTGCCCAGAGCCAATCCTCGGGCGCTGATGCGCGGAGAGGCGGAGCCAGGGCCGCCGGGCAGCCGCTGGGTCCTAGATTTAGAGCGATTCGAGCTGGGAAGGACCGAGCGGGCGGGTAAGTATTCAGACTTGGAGAAAGCCAGCCGGCTGTAAGGTCTGTTAAAACTGGCCGTCCTAAATATCTAGCCCCAGACGCTAGATATCGAAGCTGAGCCTTGAAAGGCATAGAGGCGCCCCAACGCAGGACCTTCGGTTAGCAAAACCACAAAACTGGACGCAGAGAGAGGAGAAAATTTTATCTCTATACCTTTCTGCCCCGAATGTTTGCAGGCTTTGAGCCCTCTCCCCGACTCCCTCCCTTCACACCTGGGAGACTGGCTGGGGCTAGGGAATTTAAACTGCCAGCTCCTTCCTCATTCACGGTAAATGAGGAATTTCCTTGGGGTGGAAATGGCCTGCCCAGGGCACGGGCACCTGAGGCCGAACGAAGGCTATGTGAAGGATGTGGCCAGCAGGGGGACCCCGCTGCCCACGACTTCGGGAGAGACTCCTGAGCCCCAGGCGAGTAACGCCAGAGATGAAGTCTTTTTTTTTTTTTTTTTTTTTAACTGACTTGAAAAGAGCCTTAAGATGTACCAGGTAGTGTTTCAAAATTTTAACTGAGGCATACTGAGGTAACTTGCCCAAGGTCACAGAGTGGCGGTTTTGACCTTAGATAGTTGGACACTGACAACTACCCCATAAAAAAACTCATTAACTTCAGTCTTCTAAGGACTGACGATAATACCATAGCATTTAAACATGTACAAATGATCTGCATGCTTGATAGACGTGGAAGCGAATGCACATGCACTGGTGAATTCTCACTCAGCAGTTTATTGTGCCATGCCGTTATTGGTCGAAGCATGGTACCCAGAACCACAATTCATCTCATTTTTAACTCTTGTTCGTTTCAATCGGGATAACACTTTTCTGAAAAAATACTGGAGCTCTGAAGCAAGGTTAGCAACAAATTCAATACATACTAGTCATCTTGTGTGTTGAGCGGAGCCCTGATACCTGAATTAACTCACTTGCGTGATAGGCTCTTACTTGAATTCATTTAATCTACACAACCCTAAGAAGAGGTATTATTTGCACTTTACAACTGAGGAAATTGAGATTCAGAGAAGTATATTACCCAAAGCTAGTTGGCTAGTAAGCAATGGAATCGGATCTCAACCCAAGTCTTAACTGCTTCTCATGCCCAGGTTTTCAGCCAAGATTAGCACTGAAAGCAATAATTCGAGCTCTGAATTGTATTTTACCACAGCTTTTAGCAGACATTGTGGTTACAAGAGCAAGCTCTCCAAGTTAAGAAAGCTGGAAGTCCAGCTCTAGCAATGCAAATTATTAGACGTCAGGCAAATTACTTAATCTGAGCTGCAGTTACACCCATACGTAAAACAGGGCTATTATGAGCACCTACGCCGCCTAGGGTTATGAGAGAAAATACACAAGAAGTAGTTAAAACTGTGCCTGACAATTAGCAAACAATATAAACTATGCTAGAAACACCAAACTCTACAAGAAGTCTAAATATCCAAGTGCCAAAATACAATCCAGTAACCATAGCTTTACTAAGGTAATTACAAATACCAAACCATAAATCTCCATTAAGACTTTAGTATATGCTCCACAGAACCCCCACAGCAGTGTGCTACAGCTATATTATTGTCGTAATTGTTGTTCATTAATAAGAGAAAAATAATTCCTCTTGGTGCCTTTTAGCCCCCCCTCCCCCACCTACACCATCAATAACACGGCTTTTCCTTCCACCACTTATTCTAGAATTTATTCAACAAATATTTTATTTTTCAGACCTTTATAAGATCACTACTCCCGGAATTCATGGATAAGAGATGAATAACAAGACAGTTTAAATTTTACATACAAATTCTGTAAACACAGGAACATACTCGAGACTAGTCTCATCTCCATTTTGTAGCTTCTTCATTCCAATTATTTAACCATAAAAAAAATTAACATTGCAGCTTCCTGAAATATATTGCTGACTGGAAACTAAATCAATTGGTTGAATGAAGGTAGCCAGTCGTTTATTCAAGAGGTAACAAGTGACGACTATATGTCAAGCACAGTAGCATCTGAGAATACAGCAGTGAAAAGAAACAGAAGTCTCCGCCCTCACGGAGCTTATATTCTAGCAGGGGAAAACAGAGATTAGAAATGTGTAGTGTGTCAGATGGTGACATGGGCTGTTTTCTAAGCCCATAGCTGGGTATATAATGACATGGCTAAATACACAAAGAACTTTGGTAACCACAGGAACTCTTCAGTTCTAACTGTAACTTCGGTCAAGTTCTCAGACTTCTCACCAGAGATTAGAATTGTTTTTTTCATCTGTAATGTTGGATTATCATATTTTTGTCATATTGACTAGTACCCAAAATTGTCAAGGATACAGAGAAACAGACATTTTCCTCTACAGCAGATGGAGGGAGGGGACTTTTCTGGAGGGCACTCTGGCAATGCTAAAATCTTTCTGGCCTCTAAGAAGACTCTCAGTTCTCTCCTGCCCAGATGAGTGTTTCTCTTGGAGACAGTGGTTCTCGATTTGGTGTGGCACTGGAAGCACCCAAGAAACTTAGTAAAAACACAAAGGTTCAGGACCTATGTATCTTCAATGAGCCCAGGCCTCGATAGTGAATCTTTTACAGACCAAAGTTTGTAAAGCACTGCATTAGATCTTCACCCAGCCAAACTCTCTTTCTGCATACAATCTTGACTTACATGTCACTGCCTTGATGAGTGGTCTCTGAACACCAACCCATCCAGTGTCCAGGTGAGGCACTATCGTCCAACAATCCTATGAAAGCCACCTATAAACTATTCGGTCCCATCTTCCTCCACTGCAGGTGGAGAAAGGCAAGATCCCAAGAAGACAAGATCCCAAGAAAATAGGAAGTACATCTTTTTTTTTTTTTCACCATAATATCCCCAATACCTAACACAGTGCCTGACTCATTGATATATACTGACTCAAAAATATACCCACCCATTGTGAGTCAGCCAACTCCAGCCAACTTCTAGGAATCTGTCCTGAGGAAATAACTAAGAATGTATGCAAAAAGCCATAAGGATAAGCAGAGCTAGATTTATGATGGCAAGAAATTGGAATCAAATGTTCATCAATGAAGTGGTTAAACAAAAATGATGCTGTCATTAAAAGTGATGTATTCACAAACTGCAAATAGAAATGTTTAATAATAAATGGAAGAAAAATTTGTAGATTTAGAGACTCAAGAGACATACTAGCCAACTGCAATGAATGGAACTTCTGTGAGTTGTGACTTGAAGAGTCTACTTTTAAAAAGTATATTTGATACATTTGGGATAATATGAATACTGACTGTAGTTTTATAGTTAAAGAAGTGTGATGTTGTGATTGCCTTTTTCTCTTTTAGAGATACATACTGAATGACTTGTTAGTGAAATGTGTGAGGCTTGATTCAAAATAAAATCTGGGGAAGAGAAAAAATGGGTGAGAGTATTAATAAAACAATGTTAGCCCTGAGTTACTATTATAATTATTCTATGTTGTATATGTTTGACATTTTCCATTCTAAAAAAAATGTTTTAATCCTCCCCAAAGTGATATAGAACATTTGAGGATTTAGAAATCTGCTCCCTATTTATTAAGTGAAAGAAGCAGGTAACAAAATAGTATGATCCCATTGTATATCAACATAAATACACACACCCAAAGTTCTGAAAAGATAAATACCGAGGAAGGAACAGTTTCCCCCTAAGGACTATTCAACAGAACTTCCTACAATGATGGGCATGTTTTATAATCTGTCCTTTTCAAAACAGTAGTCACTAGGTACATGGCTGAGCTCTTAAAATGTAGCGGTGCCACAGATGAACTGAACTCTTAATTTTGTCTAATTAATTTCAATAGCCACATGTGGCTAGTAGAGACCATATTGGAGAGCACAGGCAGATGATGGAATTGTGGAGGATTATCTTTTTTACTTATTATTAAACATTTGTCTACAATGAAAAAGCATTGTTTTTGCAATAGGAAAAAGTAGGTTGCTTATTTTCATTTAAAAATTTTATTGACTATAGGTGCGGGTTCTCTTCTTCACAGAACTATTCTGAAAATGAAATGAAGTGAAATAAAGCAAGTCACATTGAAATGTTTTATGTGTCTGCTTTTAATTAACTTAAGGCAATAGCAGGCAATTCACTTCCAGGTCTATTCTTTCAACCCTCCCTTCCTTCTATGTCAATTCATATAAAAACATGCTTTTGTTTACTAAAAGGATGAGTACAAATGTGTTGCCTAGACTGGGAGCTTCAATGGATGTCAATCATAATGGAAAATAATTAGAATTAGGGCTCCCTACACACACACACACACACACACACACACACACACACAAGCCTTTGTCATTTTTAGCTGTGAATTGAGAGCATACAGCTCTGTGAGCAGGAAGAAAATATTTGAAAGATCAAAATGGGGACACCTAGGTGGCTCAGTCAGTTAAGCCTCTGACTCTTGATTTCAGCTCAAGTCAATGCTCTCAAGATTCCCCCTCTCCCTTTCCCACTGCCCTTCCCCTGCTCTCATGCACTGTGAAATAAATAAATAAGCAAACAAACAAAACGGATTTCCTGATTGAAGCAATCAGCAAATAGAATCAACTGGATCAATCTGACAAAGTTGGAAAGGAATAGAAGACTTTAAACATGTCAGTTGGTGGGGCACCTGGATGGCTCAGTCAGTTGGGCATCCGACTTTGGCTCAGGTCATGATCTCACAGTTCGTGGGTTTGAGCCCCGCATCAGGCTCTGTGCTGACAGCTCAGAGCCTGGAGCCTGCTTCAGATTCTGTGTTTCTTTCTCTCTCTCTCTCTCAAAAATAAGAATAAACATTAAGAAGTGGCTTTAAAAAACAAATAAACGTGACAGTTGTTAACAGATATGTCTGCAGTTGTAGTTCATAATAAAGTTCAAGTCTGAACATAAAAGAACTATGCCAGAGGTGAGATTTTTATTGACTTATTATCATAATTCTTCAGCATACAAAGTATTTAATCAAGTATAATATTTACAATTCTTACATAATGTACATTTTAGAATAACTATAAAGATAATGTACTTTTTGTTCCATTTACAATGACAAACTACAGTAAAACTACATTCATGAATTAGATACAAATCCTCTACATACTAATAAAAAGTAAATGGAGTGTTGGTTATACATTCTTTAAAATATTCCTTTTCACAGGTAGCAAGAAATATTACATGTAATAAGTCTTTATGACTGGAATGATCCAGAAATATCACAAAGCACAAGTAAACACATATAGAAAGGTAGCTCATCATTTCCAAAAGTTAACCTTTAGGCCTTTGTGTAAAATAAATGTTGCCAGCAGTATTTATAATGTAGCAAGCTTTCCCTGTTTAAAATTAACACCCAAGGCAGGGGGTTGTTGAGGAAAAATAAGAAAATCTAGAACACAAGTCAGTGAAAAGACCAATGCAGAGAAAAGTTTATTTAATCAAACCTTGCTTCCTTCTCCTTATTTAAGTGGATAAACATATGTAAATGGAAAAAGATGTCCACAGAATCGTATTTATAGATGTTAGGATTCAGCCAAACTGAATCCAAGCCCTAGGTTACCTTTCATTTGGAAACATCAAGACTTTGGTAAGTATATGGTGAATTAAAATGACCTTACCATGTTTTGCTTTTATTAATGTTTGTTATTACAAAAATGTAATATTTCCTATAATTTAATGGCTTCAAATCCTAATCTATTCCTTCAAGATAATTTTATATCCAGGTTCTTCAGAATATTTGCAGTCTTTGTTATCAAAACACAAGGAAAGCTGGCAGGCATTATCAGATTTTGCTGCTTTATAATGATTTCAATTTATTTCATGATACAAGTAAAGTGCCTCTGACTAGTAGTCAGACAGGGGTTCTGGTGTCAGCCGTGCCACCGATGAGAAAATCAATGGCTCCCCTCTGTAAAACAAGAGGAGCAGCCCAGGATCAAAGAAGAGAAACGACGGCATTCTTCAGAAGTCCTAGTGTAAGAATCGGGTGAGACAGAGTAGTATCGAAGTACACTGCGAGCAGAAGAGAAGACAAAGGGATGCTGTGATAGTTTTACCATGTTTCATCCACTCATTTTATTTGTGAGAAGCTCTGAATCCAAAAAGGAGAGTAACTACTAGTCAGTGCTCTTTGCACTGTATCATGCAGGTCTGAAGTCATTCTGGACATAATAATTCTATAAAAATATATCCTTTTTCCTGCTCCTGTCCATGGTCAAAAGTGCTATCAAACAGAAAAGTTAATATGGCAATATAAGAGTGGTATGGGAATATCTTATTATCCAAAATGGGTAGTAAATTTAGTCTTAAATACAATTTGGTTTATTGTCATGTCTATACTTTACATGTGTAGAATTATATTTTTAAAATACTGCTTAACACATCACAAACTGAAGTTGTCCAGCCTGCGAAGGTATAATTTTTTTTTTTTTTCCAAAATGCACTCATGAAGAACCAAAGTACATATTCCAAATTAAATTATGTTTTGGAAAGTAAACATCAAAGTTCATTAAAATCAACAGTGAAGAGCAGTATAAATTAGGCAAACACTGTAATGTAGTGAATCCCTGGAAATTTCTGTATTTCTAAGGATTATAACAAAGGTAATTTTTAAATACCTTAGAAATCTTAAACATATAGGTGTTACAAGGAAACACTGCAAATAACTACTCAATTACCTTTAATCTAGTTCTAGCATGTGAGACTGCATTCTATGAGCTCTTCGCAGTTAGTACTGCTATTGTTATTTTGATGTTAATCTAGCTTTTAAGTTAGTGCGCTAATGATAATGAGCTAATAGAATACTGACTAGGAATCAGAAACTAATATAAGCAGATCAGTTAGGGAAAGAAAACAAAGGGCAAGCACATTGACTTATGAAGCCCAAAAGTATGAGTAACATTGTTTACACTATAATTTCTCATAATGCATTGAATAATTCACAGCATAATAAAACTCAGATTTGTTACATACTATATAAAAGCTATTAGTTGACACAGCTAAATTCACCTTGGTAAGAGCCAATCTACTTTGTGACTATGTAACACTAGTAATTGACTTTAAAGCCTTGCTATATTTACTGCATCATTTCTGCCAAATTTCATCCAAACTGAGTCTTGGCATGTTCAAGAAATCAAGCCACAGGAATGTATTTTCGTATTGCCAGGCTCAGTATACTGTTAAAAGATTTAGCTTTCTCTGAAGATACTCAGAACCACGATCATCTTTAAAGTGAGTACCCTTCAAATACATCTCTGATCATTAAATTTAGGTAGACACTAATTACTACCACATTAACAACTCATGATGCAAGCCACAGGAGTTAAGAGTGTCATAAGGAACTGCCGTCACAAGGAGAGATCCCGGAGGTGATCTGAAGCACCCAACGGCTGGATCCAAAAGCCAAACTGTCCAGGCTTCCCAGATAAAGGTTAGGAGCTTCAGAAGTGAAGCCCTACAATTAAACAGGAAGTCTATATTCTAATTCTACCAGGCTTAGGAATAATTTCACATATTATTACTTATTCAGGAATAGGCACTACAAAGGAAAGGTGAGGCCCTCTTTTTCCTTTGGTTTGTTTTAAACATATTTCCTTATCCTTGAACTTTTTGGACAATTTCAAAGTACACTCTAACAAAAAGGTTTACAAACCAGACTTTTGCAAAGCCAGACGACCTGTGACTATGAGGTGAAACAGGGAAGATTTCATAATGTTCCTGTTATTGTTGCAATTAAAATACAGGCTGTGGAAGTTAGTATTTTCTTAGAAATATTTCATAAATATATTTTATCTTTATCTAATACACTGTGATTATTACTAAATAAGCATTATATGCACACAATTTGGAAACAAATATGGAAACTTTTCTGTGACATGAATTTACTTCAGTGTAATTCCTATTTAAACAAATCCTCATTTGACATTCAATCAACTTATAAAACTCTAGTTATTGGGGGGAAGAATGTTAGAAAACTTATTATCTGCCAAATTAAATGTAATCTTTCTACTTGTTTGATAACCCAAATTTTTAAAATTCTTATTTAGAATTTGGGTATCAATAATATTACTTACATGTAACTTGTAAAAGATTAAATTTAATTGTTGACAATTATTAGAAACCATAAGGCAAATTACTTATTTTATACTCCTGACAAGATATGTCAATCAAAGATGGAATCAGACGAATTTATAGCATTTACATGATAAATTAGTAGATCTGTAAGGTTTCAGAATTCAAGGGTCTCTGTTTCATGTAAGCCAACCACTATATCTATATATAGATGGTATTAATTTAAAATCATATACACTGTGTATAAAAGTACACAGGATAGATGTTGAAAAAAATTAAAAACAATTTATCATTATATAGTTCAGTATAACCTAAGAAAAACATGAGTTTTTTCTTTTTCAGAGATTTTTCTTTCACTCAGTGCAACAGCAAAAATCTATCTTGAAACAGACAAATTTCAAATATAAAAATGTTCTACATTATTTTATAAATCAACTTTTCCTTTAAAAATTACAATTTGATGAAAGCATAATTTTGCAACATTCAAGTAACCTTTGAAACATAGTTTTATTACATCAATAAATTTGTCAAGGTTTTAGGAAATCAACCGAACAATGAAGGACTACAATTTCTTTAAGTAAGAATTCTTTTGGTGATTTAAAAAAAAAAAAAAAAAAATGTTAAGGGTTCTTTTCCTTCAAAAAATGGAGTAACTCTAAAGGACTTGAGTTCTGTCTACTTTGTACAGCCATTACATGTATGTTAAAGTACACAACAATAACCAGACGTCTAAGGAGTATCACTACATTAATGAGCAAACGGGGGAAACATATTCTCTAGTTCCGATAATGAAATTACATATTGTGAGTATGACAGCTAGGCTACCAAAACCACACGTGAACCACCAAAAATCATCAAGGAGGCTAAAGACAAGACATATTCTTCAGGCAGGCAGGACAGTTGGCTCCCACTCGATGCAGACATGCTTGACTGAATGATCCTGGGCACGATGCATGGAAAACAAAAACCAATGCTACCAACCATTGGAAAAAACAGAAATTTTGTCTAACCTTAGCATCTTGTAACCTAGAGATGGCCTAAGTCTAGATTTAGCTTTATCTATAAAAAATAGCCCTTTAAACAGGCTTTTTTTTTTTTTTTAAAATAAAAGCGGTCCTTAGGTTCTTCTCCCAACTACTAGAACTCTATGTTTTCATTTATAAAAATATCAATGAATGGGTACCTTTTTTCCAAACCACTCAATACCTACTAAAATTAAGTAGATTTAAGGCAGTAAAAATTTGTGAGTTTTCAGACGTACACATTAGTACATTAGGGGATCATTCAATTTAATCTTTTCCCCTTCTTTAAAAAAACTCAGAATTTCTGTGAATCTTGTGGGAAACGATTTAGTTTCTCTGGATTATTGGATGCCATTTGGGAAAAATCACGAAAAATATCCTGGTAGGTTTCATCACCTGCATGAAAGTAAAATAAAGACACTTTTAAAATTTATACAGTGAGAGTGTTAATAAACAACATTCATTTTATGGCTAGTAACTATATTATAATTAACCATACTCAAATTTTACTCAGATGAGCATATTGGGGAGAAAAAAAGACCCACTAAATATAAATGCTAGAAAAGCACATAGTGAAAGAAAAGAAACAGCTATACCTGAGAAAAGCACCTCAGAGGCAGCCACAGAGGAAAGCTCAGAGTTAGAAAAGAGCAAAGATGCAAGTGTTTTAGAGCAATATAAAGAAATACATTTATTTACATAGAAATAAAAGTCATTCTAAATGAGGTATAGTAAACAAGGCATTCTTTAAATAAATATTTCCCTTGATCAAGGCCAAAAGAAAAGACCAATAACAAATACTAATGCTTCTGATGGATGCAAGTTATTAATAAGACAAAACTGATAACCAGGTGAGCAAAAAAAAAAAAAAAAATCCTATTTTAATAATTATCTTTGAGCTAAAAGGCATTTTAATTTAAATAGCATGTGAAAAAGAAATTCTTTACTCAAACTTAACTAAAAGTAATACACCTAATCCACTGCTTACAGAGCTTATAGAATAATAAAGCCTAGAAAAGGACTGTAAGATCAGTTTCCTATTTCGTCAGAAGTGTTTTGCTTACTGTAGGTCATATGAGCAAGAATGCTATGACAAAGGGGAATAAACACCAAAGATGTCGGTTAAATTAGCATAAGGCATGTATGTACGTACATACAAATAGGCTCGTAGAGAAGTAGATTGTAGATACTGATACTATAGCCAACTGAATACTATTTTTCTTGCCATGACAAACTAGTTATATGCACACATAAAGATTAATTCCTCAGACCAAGGATTTGTATAAAGTAAAATCTCATTTTCAAGATCAATCTTTCATCATATATACTTCTGACAGACGTTAGGTTTACACAGAAACTTAGCATAGCTCTGTTTTCAAGATTTAAACCGTCAAAAGTGTTTTAAATGATTATTGTTGCAGCATGGTTTTATAATTATTTTCCATAAGATATCTTGCATCCATCTTATTACAAACTCATTGCTACAATTGTTAATAGTGCAGTTGATTTTATCAGCTTTTAAAAAGCAAGATTTTTGAGGCAATAGGTGTCATACCAAAAGCTAGAGAATCAGAAAAAAGGTGGGGGAGGGGGATAAAGATCTAGTATAAAGGTCTAACAGCATAATTCAAGATTTTCAATAAAAAAAGTTAATACTTTTAACCTTTAGTCACTTTTAACATTTAGTCTATGTAAAAAGCAAGTTATTAAAATCTCTATATAGTTTTCATTTAGTCCTGGAAATTTTCTCATGACCTGAATCAATCTACTTTAAAAAGAAAAAATACAGTAAGAAGAAAATCTTGATAGTTGGTTAAGAGTAGCATCTAACTCATATCATGTTATTGAAACAATAAAAATGAAATTTGATATACTGGAACAACGGTTAAGACAATCCAATTACACCCATGATTTTCTAAAAGGTAAACTCCCATGTTAAAAGACAAACTACAAACCTATTCCCATTTTTAGCCATTCTAAAAGATATAAAATAAACTGAGAAGAGACCAACATTAAATATTAACAAACTATACAAAATATTTAAAAATCCGTATTCTTAGATGTTGAATTAAAATATTGAAAATATTTATTGTAAACATTATAAAGATTTTTAAAATACTATTTAAACTTGAGAGTCTGGAATTTTACTTTCCAAGGAAGTGTAAAGTGCAGGTTATAATACAAAAATAACACACTGATTTTACCATTCAACACCAGAAGTAACTTAAAAGGCACACATTATACATTCAAGAAGAAATAGGAAGAAGGATCTAGCAGACGCTAATGCCAAATACTTTACAGATAGCACCAGATGAGCATTCGTAAGTATTACAACAGTACAATGGCAATATATGGCTTCTACTATTAGCAATGCATATTTTGTATAACAAACTGTAGGGTTTTTCTTTTTTGTGGTTTTCCAGCTTTTGTTCTTAAATCATCTAGTACCTATTACACGAGTACATTTTAGTAGAACCATTGTACCATGCAAAACAAATTATAAGATCTTTTATTCACTGAATTAAATGCTTCCTTGAAGGAAAGTGTTGGTGCTACACTAATCATTGGTTTCACGAATACATTTTAGAGCTAATACAAGACAAAAGGAAGTCTCACCTTCCACACACACAAAACTTTCTGTTAACATTCAGTTTCTAACAAAACATTAATTAATGGACTATCAATAAAATACCTTTCTTAGGCCTCAAAATATATTATCAAAAAACAAACATTACAATAACAATAGTGACTAAGATATTTAATATAGTTAACATAAATTGAGCTTCAATGTGATTCCTTGAAATTTAAATATAATTCTAATCATTTAGAATTTTTCCCAAGGCAATATAACTTGTCTACACTAGCATACATAAACAATAACCCATAATTCGCTGCCCTGGAAAGCTCACGTAAGCACATTTAACAGTTTATTACAAACGATAAGCAACTAATCACCCAATATTTGTAATGCTAAGTTATATCCTTTAAATTACTTAATCATATTCTATTTCTCTTCATAAGGTTAACTTTTCCATGTGCCCAGACAGTTCAGAATTTTTAAAATGTGGACTTCTGTATGTCCACTGATAGTTCAAAATAGTTTTTGATTTTTGGTATTCAGAATATCCATTGTAACAGCAATGATGATGATCCAAGACTTGTTGATTTTGCTCTCGAAATGCACTCCCCTCAAAGAGACAGCAGCATGTGAGACCCCACCTCTAGGTGATCAAGTATATGATCCCGCCCTTCCTGGGCTGATTACAGCTTCCTTTATACAAATAATTAGATCAGGGACCAACCTTTGCTAGCGACATACTTGCATAACCAGTAGCGGCTCACTAAAGTGGTGATTTTCAACTGGCTGAGAAACTCTGCCAACAATCAAGGGGAGTCATGGAACCAGAGACTGTGGGAACCACCAAAGTGGTTTCCAACGACTGAGGGCGGGGCGTGATATTTCACTCACTCACCCAGTCCTCTTAAGAGTTGTAGGAACTGATAAAGAGGGATAGATCTTCCCTTCAGGAAACGTGTGCTCTTATATCGCCTTGCAAAAAATAGAAAGTTTCAGGTCCTTAGGGTTGTATATAGAAGGTTCAGAAGTGTGGTTTCTTAGAAATAAATCCACGATTCCCAAAGATTATATCTGAGTCTTTTAAATAATAGGGCTCTTCATTATCAAAAGATCGAAAATACCTGCATTTTAAAATTACCCAAATTTCTGAGGTATTGCTAGGCAACAACAACAAAAGGATCTAGATAAGACAATCAACCAAAATCAATGAGAGAAAAATAACAGTGACAAGTGGAGGGGAAAGAAAGACCCTACTGCCTGAGCTAACATATCTGTTCTCCAAAGACTTGTGAAGGAAAAGAAAAGTAGCCAGGGAGCAATTGCTGTGCCATTTCACCGCGTCACCTGTGTAAGTATAAAGTTGCTCTGCTTTGCATGTGAGACCTTCTAAATGGGTTGAAAATCTATCATCAAGATCATCCCCAAATAGATCAAAATCCCATTTTATTCTTCTGATACACCATTTCCAGAATTCTGATCTATTTTTAATCTCTAAAATTTGAGAGTGGTGGAAAAGCCTGGTTTGTTGTTTTTTTTTTTTTTTTTTGAGGCTTTTTTAATGTTTATTTATTTTTGAGAGAGAGAGCACATGAGAATTGGGGGGCAGAGAGAGGGGGGACAGAGGATCCAAAGCGGGCTCTGCGCTGACAGCAGTGAGCCCGACATGGGGCTTGAACCCACAAACTGTGAGATGGTGACCTGAGCAGAAGTCAGACACTTAACCGACTGAGCCACCCAGGCACCCCAAAATGAGGCTTTTAAAACATTTTTCGGTCAAATAAATTGGAAAAATTCATTTTTCTACTGGGGAATGGAAGATGCATACCCATAAACTTATACATAAAACGGCAGTGAAAGAGACATTCGAATGCTCCTAAATGGTGGCAGAAGAAGCCCAAGCAATCTGGGTGGAACTAGAAGTCACAAGAACATAGAGGCCCTGTCCTTTCAAGTTTCCCAACTCCGAAGGAAAGTTGACCACTGACCTTATGACTAATCAGTTGGGTGTAACTTCATCAGCAAACTGCTCAAGGAAAGAACAGCTGACCAAACATTTAAGTTTCAAATGTCAGGAAAAAGAATTGTTTAACTTAAAATCTTGAAGTTCACTCTTACCTCACAAATATCAGGTTGTATCCTTTGAATAATTTTTATTTTTAAAGTGCTTAAACACAAAGGCCTTAAAAATGGCCTAGTAATACCCTCACTTAAGTATATCTGTTACAAAATTATAACTTATTTAAAATCTAACATTCAAGTTTAAAACAAATGGGTGAAATTCAGAATTAATGCTGAGACTTCACCCTTAATCAGCACTCTTACATCTTGGTGTATCATGAGTCAGTAGTATTGTCTGATCCATAGGATTAAAGTGGGACACCCTAGATTAGAAGTATCTAGCTGAAGTGTCTCTGTTCTCAAAGTTCTTACTTGTTCCCTATTAAACTAGACCAACAAGAAGTAGTAAATACAGTCCTCCGAGAAAAGAATGGCCCCATATTAATTATATACTAATCCAGTTATGTAAAGGTTAATGGCTGAAGCTAGCATAAAATACAGAAATCTCAAAACATATTTAAACAGGAAGAATAGATGATATTACCAAGCCACTTTTAAAATAATACATTAATATTCATTTTTAAAAGTTAAATATACTTATTAAAAACTAACATTACAATTATTTTAGTCATGAATTCCTGAAATCCTTTACTAATACTTATATGAATTTAAAACAGATAAATTAGGAATTCATATATTCAAATTCATGAAACTGGAGATCCAATGATTACTCTTTTCTTCGTGAAGAATGTCTAATTAGGATGTGTTCCTCAAAGAAAGGAATCTGATTAGCAACATTTCTTCCTTTTCTTGACATCCTGACTCAAAGGTGAAAATTACACAAAATGAGACTTGGGCTGATCCTGAGTTGAGATTTCTCTAACAAGTTTACTTTACCATCAGGTTCATGAAATACTGTTCTAAATACTTACATTTACCCAACAGATAATGTACAATTGCTTGGGGCAAAGCTACAAGGTAAAGTGAGACCTTTTCTCTATACCTTTTAAACTAACTCCATTCCCATTCCGGGCTTCTTAAACTACTAGTAGATTTTATTTTTAACTCTAAAACTTATCTTTAGATCAGAGTACAAAACTCTTAATTCAATAAACTTTTTTCTAGGCATTTTCCATACTGACTTTTTATATGCCAAACACATGGTGATTTGTATTTTTCCCTGAACGCAATTCATAGAAATTCCCTGAATAACAAAAAGAAAACAATTCTGTTATATTCACTTGACAGCTAAAGAGAATTCCAAAATGAAAATGACCATTGTGCTGCTGTGAGGGTATAAATATAGGTCACCATTCCATCCACGTCACTGGAATGTATATGGAAGACATCTGTACAGCAGGTAAAGAAGTCAGCAGCCAAAGTTGAACACAGCAAGTAAATGTGTACTGTAATAGGAATAGTTACGGACCTCTAAAGGCTCGGGAGTTAGCCGCTCCCGAGAATTCAGTAAGTACAATACATAACAACTCACAATTTACAAGTAAGTTATAAAAACTCCAGAATATTAAGCCACTCTGCTAAAGAACTATGAATCTTCCAATTGTAAACTAATAAATTCCTGAATGCATTTCTTATACTGCATTTCAGTATGGTTATTAGTAGAATATTGACCTGGCTGTCCATAAAGTCCTTCTGATTCCCGCATCTCTTCATTCATTCTTGCTAAACGTAACCTAAAATCAAAGGAAAGGATTTTTAGATGAAGTATGTAATGAAACCACAAACCAATGAAATGTATAAGCAGATAAAACGCACACTCTTTTTTCTCTTCCTAGTGTTTACCACTATAATAGATGGGGTTTTAGTTTTAGTTTCCCTTTATACAATTCTCATGAGAGAGTATAATAAAAGATTTCTTTTTTTAACTATTTTATTTTTAAGTAATCTCTACACCAAAACTGGGGCTCAGATGTACAACCCCAGGATCAAGAATCGCATGCTTGCCCACCAACTGAGCCAGCTGGGTTGGCCAGCTGGGTGCCCTGACAATAAAAGATTTCTAACAAATACACTTCATCACTGTTTAAGCAGGACCTTTGGAGCACCTCCAGGAGCTTACTTCCTGACTTCAAAGACTCCCCGGCTTCTCCAGCAACTGTTCAAAGTATTGCCTCTACAGTATGGAATGTCCTACTGTACGGTTTAAGTTTATTCGGCTTCACCCTGAGGTGAGGTAGTTCCAAAAATGTAAATGGCATGTGTTATGTCTAAATAGTGGAAACGTATTTTGATGTATTAAATGACCATAGGTTGCTAAGATTTTACCAAGGTTACCATTCGGTTAGACACTCTTTCGTGGGGTATTCATCCTGGCAGCAGGAAGATATACAGCACTGGATTAAGAAGGCAAGAATTTCCTTCCATTTTTGTACTAACTTTAAACAATTTTGAAACAGGCAAATGTCGCCTTCAGTGCCCCTTCCTACTTTTCACTGTTTGTCTGTCCTTCGGGCCACCCACCTTCAGGCAGTGGGTGCACTGCCCACCGAGACTTATATCACCCTCTTCTAACGTGCACTTCTGGCAACTACAGCATCTGACATGAGCTTTCCCTCTCTCCAAAATACTACCACTCCCTTCCATCTCTTTTCATAACCACTGTGTGAATTAATAGCACCTTAGGTCTCTCTTTGGTATTTGGACTTTGCAGAGAGGACCATTACTTTAAAAAATTATTAAATGAAACTGAAGTCTTCACACAAAGTAAAATGAGAAAATTTAGACAATTTGGGAACAGATATTTCTGAGGTAAAGGGGCCATTATTGTAAGAACTGCCTGGGAAGCTGCATCCAGGGTTCCTTTCTCTATGCTATTCCTATCTTTTCTTTAATAACTTCTCTTTCTCCAATTGTGAATCTATAATAATTTAATAGTTCTAAATTTTCCTCCAATAGTCTCCACAATTACAATAACCTCTCCAGTGGGGAAAGGACACTGAGTGCAGAGAAAGCATGTTTTACTGTTTTGCCTTGTGTTTTAATTTGGCAGGGATCAGGGAGGAGTGATATATGACAAGTCAAGAATTCTCAGTGGCAGCTCAGGAGTTCAAGGCAGTTGGGAAAGTTTCCCTTTGTAGGTGACTGAGACTCAGTAGTGTGAATGAAACTATCAATACTCATATAATAGGGGATCAGTAATTCTGGGTTTCAGGCAACACAGAACAGAACGAGTAAGTGACTTCATACAACATATTTCCTACATCACAATAAAGTGTAAGTGGCAATCACTTTTTTAGATTCCAGTGTAAACAAACAACTTTGATCTAAGATGAAAATCAAATTAAGATCTCAAAAGTCTTTCTTTAACAGATCATATTCAATTGTATTCAAACATTAAAAAACAGGTATTTTTATCTTAAGATAGAGCATTCATGTAAATAACTCCTTAAAAAAAATAAGCACAAACAGATCCCTAAGCATCACTGCCCAAAGGCAATGCAACTGCAAAAGTTGCTAACATCAGTGCAGCTGTCCTCCCTACTTATAATCCTCTAACTCTTAAGGTAGAATAAATGCAGATTTTTGAACAGAATTATTGCCTGTTACTGTACCAATCCACCCCCTGCCCTAGTACTGTAGTGAAAATTAAAGAATCCATTTTAGGGAAGACATGGGTTTTCTGTTCCTACTGGTCATGCAGGATTTAAAAAGTGGCTAAGGACATGGGTTTTAGAGCCAAAATTCTTAGTTTCAAATCCCAGCTCCATGAGCTACCGGTTTCTCAAATGATCTGCGGCATGGCATCGTTATAAAATAAGGCTAATAATATGTTCCTCATAGGGTTGCTGTGAGAGCCAAATAAGTTCCTATATGTAATACATTAAATTAAACAATTTAAGTTTATAGTTAAACACATTAAACAATCAAGTTTATAGTTCATACCTATGCATGAAACTATGTTTGAACCTAAGTACTACACTGAAACTAAGTACTACAACTGTCTGAAAAACAATCAAGTAAAAAGAAGACACTTACAAGGTCACTATATCAGCATTGGCTGCTTCCACAGCTATAGTCAAAGGGTCTTTCCCTTCTTCATCAGTGGCATGTTGATTGGCACCTCGTTTTAGGAATAAACATACCTGCCTGTTTAAGGAAACAGTATTTTTAATATATGGCCAATAAGAAAAAAATATTAGTATTCACCATAAAAAAATTAAAAGCACCATCTCACTTAAAGAAATAGCATTTCATTAGGAAATTCTTGACTCATTCTATAACTATTTATTGAACAATAAAAATTTACCATGATCACCATTTTACAAATCTCAAGGTGTTTTCCCCTTTTAACTTGGTGGTACGTAGGATGGTGAGATGTATAAATTATGGTCTCTATCCTCAAATAATATCAGAAAAAGATGTACATATATTTCCATGAACTTAAACAAAACAGCATCACTTAAGGTCATTATTTGGGAAAGAAGGAAGCCAAGGCAACGTTAACATTATACCAACAATAATTCAACAGCAAAGAGGGTAATCCTCCACAAATATTGATAACTTGAAGAAATTGACAAAAATGAAAAAATATGACAGAATGAGTAAATGGAGTCTATGAAGTAAAATGGGAAGAATGATTGTTTAAGAAGAAAATACACAGATGAATCAAATACAATCACTTTTAAGTATCCAAAAGTTTGTATGATGAAGTCATTGAACTCAGTATCTCTTTGCTGACAGAAGGAAAGCAAACTATAATAAGAATAGAAAATGCTTTAAAAAATACAAGATGCTTCAAATAAACATAAAAAAAAAAAAAATACCCAGCTTCTTGCTTATTGGGGTAATAAGAATTGGATATCCTGAGATACTTTATTTAAAAACAATCATCTATGACACAAATTTTTCATTTAAGGTCAACATTTTGACTTCATTTGTACCTTCTATTAGAAAGTCCATTTTCAAAAAAAACAACAACAACAACAACAACAACAAAAGTAATCTTCAAGGCTTTATTGTTCTGTGAGTCTAAATACTGCTTCAGAAGCCTCCATGTCAATAGCACAAGCTAAAAGTTAAAGTCTGACTTTAGGTACCCTGTGAGAAAACTAAAATGTCCAAAGTTATAAAATTCTCCCCAAATGCACATGCTATGTATATAAATATGTGAACATGCATAAATACATACATAGACTTAGTTGTCTGAAAAAAATCACCATAATTTCAGTAACAGTTTTAAATACTAAAACTGATCTACATAAATGGCAAGTAAAGCTCAAAACAAGCTTTGCAATGTTCTTTTCTGAAAAGTAACAGTAGCTTTTTTCTGCAGATTTTTAAAATTTGAAATTCCATCATGACAATATAAGTCACAGGAAGGTATCATTTTACAAACTCTACTTAATGACCTTAGCCTAAGAAAAAGCAAAATGATATTTCAAAATAATTTTTCAAATAAAATCTAGTTAAATATGCAAGCTCCACAGCTTACCCTGTGTGCCCCAAGACAGTGGCATGGTGCAGTGGGCCCCGCCCTTGCACATCTCTTTGGTTCACATTAGCACCATTCTGTAGAAGAAACTCGCATGTCACCAAAGAACCCTTAGAAGAAAAAAAGAATATAACAATGTACAAAAAGCAAACAATAATATATTTCTATTAAAAACAGGTCTTTAATAGCCTTTCTGTTTTATTTTCTCCCAAAAGAGAAAATACTCCCCAGTGAAAGCAGAGAAATGATAAATTATTTTCTTCCAAAGAATGACTTCTTTTTTAACATTTATTTATTATTGAGAGACAGAGAGACACAGAGCGTGAGCAGTGGAGGGGTAGAGAGAGGGGGAGACACAGAATCTGAAGTAGGCTCCAGGCTCCGAGCTGTCAGCACAGAGCCCGACACGGGGCTCGAACTCACAAACTGTGAGATCATGACCTGAGTGGAAGTTGGTCGGTTAACCACCCAGGCGCCCCGCCAAGAATGACTTCTAACAGGGATTCAATGTGCAGTGTGATCTAGCAAAAGACACTACTTTCATTACCAAAGTTCTCTTCCACTGAGAAAAAAATCTGACCTTACGTAATCACAGTGATACTCAGAAATCACTACTAACATTTTCTTCTACTTTCCAACCCATCTCTTAAAGCAAAAAATAATGCTAAAGTTATGTTCAGAATGAATTATGATTTTTTTACAATGTATGAATTCATACCCCTAATACAGCCTGAATAAGTGGTGTTGCTTTATTTTCCTCTGAATTAGCCCAGTTCACATCTGCACCATGAGCCAAAGCCTCAGCCATTTTAGGAAGATTTTTTTCATATGAAGCCCTATAAAGCTGGAGTCCCGGATTAAGATGTTTAGAGTCGAGAAACACAGAAGAATCTTGCCTTTCTCCTTCTGTAAAGCAAACAAATACATCAGTAAAAATGAGCAGGAAGGGAGAGAATGGGAAGTTATTGTTTCACAGGTACAGGGTTTCAGTTTTGTGAGATGAAGACAGTTCTGTGGCTGCATTGTGGTAACGGCAGCACAAGGGTCAAGAAACTCAATGCCACGCAGCTGTCCGTTTAAAAATGCTCAAGATGGTAAATTTCATGTTATGTATGTCTTACCACATACATAACAAAATGTTTTTAAATTTTTTATTTTTAATTTTATTTTTTTTAATTTACATCCAAATTAGTTAGCATATAGTGCAACAATGACTTCAGGACTAGATTTCTTAATGCCCCTTACCCATTTAGCCCATCCCTCCTCCCACAACCCCTCCAGTAACCCTCTGGTTGTTCTCCATATTTAAGAGTCTCTTATGTTTTGTCCCCCTCCCTGTTTTTATATTATTTTTATTTCCCTTCCCTTATGTTCATCTGTTTTGTCTCTTAAAGTCCTCATATGAGTGGAGTCATATGATATTTGTCTTTCTCTATTTACCACATTTTTTTAAATAAGCCCTTACTACAATGTACCACAATGTAAAAGATGTAACCACTAATTTAACAAAATGAGCTAATGGGAGGTTTTCACAAAAATATATTATTCCCTGATGACTCCCCAAACAGTCAAACTTCTCTTATAAAGACATCCATTGGTATACTAGGCCTTTGTGGTCCTGCCGATATGCAATGGGAGGTTAATTACACTGTACTAGATTAAAATTAGGTATATTCCCATATGCCTGGATTTAAAGAGGATGGTAAAAATCCATGAAGAATTTTACTACTAGACCAAACCTCACTTTATGCCGAGGATGGTCCAATATCATCATAAGTTACAGTACAAGCAATTCAAGTAATTCAGAAAATGCTCACTACCCTGAATATTCTGTAAGACCAAAATCATGGGAATCATGAAGGAGAAAATAGAGGAAGAAAGCACAGATCCAAAGAAAAATATAATGGGGAGAGAGTTGTTAATCTCTTTCTCCTGATAAGATAGCCACAATAGATAAATAAATATAAATATATAAATATAAATATAAAATAAATAAAACATACAGTTCATGTGGACTAAAAAGTATACTTAGCAACTGAGTAGGCACTTTTAGCCCGTATCATGAGGCTTAGAAGAATGTACAGCTAGGAGAGAACTTCCAAATCCTCTTTCTCATTTAACAATACCTTCTAAAAGGCTAACCACTTCCTTTAGAAACTATTTAATCAAGATTAAGCACTAACCACATGCATTTTTCAGCAGACAATACTAATTAACACTGAATTTCACCAAAACTCACCAGTCTCATATAAACTATTGGCAGACACTGTCGAGGGTAAAGATTCTCTTCCATCATCAGAAATCTGCTGGATTCCACTATCATTACTTTTAACTGTTTTAAAGAAAAATCAGCTAGTGATTAAAGTTCACACCATTAGAAAACAATCTACTCCAAACAACAAGGTTTTAAAATGAGTTCTGATACATCAACATGAACTCAGCCACCATCAGAATACATTTAACACAACTGCAATCCTTTTGAACACTTAGCTTATCAAAATATGAATCAATCACAAAGCCTGAAAATAAACTTATCTTCAGAGTCGCAACACATCTCATTACCCCATAATATGTCAGGGGTGGTGAAGAGCTTAATTTATTATGACTGTAAGTAATGTGTAATTCTGAGACAATGGGTAACATCTAGAGAAATGGCCACACCGCACAATGACCACTGGCACAGACTTGGAATGCTCCACAAGAGTAGTACTTACTACTACGTAGTTTTGAAGAAGTATCAAAGTAGGAGAAGAGTGAATCTAGCTCATCAGGACAGAACAGAGACTCCCGCCTGGCCTCGTCGCTATTTACAGCAACCACTGAGGACATGCAAGTTAGCAAAGCACAAAGCAGGCCATAAGAAGGGAAAAGGGCAGGAAAAAAACGTTACTGGGAAAAATTTAGGAGGAAAAAAATAGGAAGGATATTAGGTAGTTAATCAGATATTTAGGGCTTGTTGCCACGATAGATTTATAATTCCCATCTCCCCTTGCACTCTAAGCAGTTTTATTCCCTAGAATATACACATTACCTAGAAACGTGAGTTACCAAGATGCTATTTAAATTTAACCATTTTAAAGACATAGAAATCCAATTTTTCCTTACAATATGCAGAAGGAAACAGGTCTTTTAGCATTTAAATAATCTACAGTGGCTACTAATTCAGAGATCAAGAAAGCGACTTCAGTTTAACAAGTAAGCTGTAATACCTGAACTTGGGGGAGGTACTCTGACTTGGTCACCTGGCCCAAGTTTAGAAATGCTCAGCCTCTTTTCTTCGCAACTTTTGGAGACAATCCTTTTTTCCTGCTCAGGAGGTGATGATGATATAGAATATTTATCCACAAATTTCCTCTCCACATATTTTGCTTTGATATATGTCTCTTTCTCCTGTCTGGTATACATAAAAATGTCATGATGTTCTGCTTAATCTCTTAGTATGGCTGAAAAGAAGCCATTATATATTGAATATCTCAAAAAAAGTCACTAAATGTATTACAAGTTAAAACTAAATTTGTGACATTATGCAACATATTTCCCTTCCAAATATTTAATAACCTACGATCTCATGTTCAAATGAAATACAAACAATAGACTAAATGAAAAATCACAAGGATTAACATGGCACTCTCTATTCTCTTAATTTCTGTGCTCATTCATTTCTATACATGTTCCCTTGTGCTTTTTACAAAATGAAAACCATTACCAAGAAAACTATAAAAATTTATGGAAATTAATTTCATTTTACTGCAATAGATAATGTCACATACTGAACTATCACTATTGATGGCCATAATTTTTCCTAAGACAACTACTTTAAAACAACAGCATTCCTAACTAAGGAGGAAGAAAATATGTCACATTTTAAACGTTATGATACAATCATAAAATACCAAGTCTGTTTTATACCTTTTCTTACTTATATCCTTTTGAAATGGTTAAATCTTTGGCTGAAATAGAAGGATATTTCAAGGTCTGAATAACTCAGCCATGCTTTACCAAATAATCTCATTTAAATGATATTAGTGCAGACAACAATAACTTTAAAATAGTATTGATTATACATACAGATTTAGTCAAACATAAAATCCCAACATAGGATTATGGCAAATAAAATTTTAGTGCTAAAAATAAAGAACCATAAAAACTAAAAGCAACATCAACAATAAAGATTAATTATGTACCTTGAAGGCACTCTTAGCCACTTCATTCAAAGAGCCTCCATATATAGAATTGGAAGTATAATTCAAACATAGCAACTAAGTACTCTCCCCTACCAGAAGCTACCCTTTCACCTTTAATTCTTTAATATCATAATGCCATTTATTAAGTATGCGTTTCACAGATATTTACTGTACTAAGTTAAACAATGTAAAATTATTCACTGTTGGTAATAGAAACTTGATCTTTAGAGACATTAATGAACAGATTATCTCTTTTTAAACCCCTGCCAATAACAGAATTGGTCTATTTTAACTGCTAAGAGCTTTTATATTCTATGTAGAGACTTAATTTTTGAGATTGTCATCTGGAGACTATAGTTTATTATATAATCAATAACAAATAATTATCTAACACATACCCAAGAAAGCGATAGCCATCTTTTTAAAAAAATTTTTTTAAATTCTTTATTTTATGTTGAGAGAAACAGGCAGACAAACAGACAGCAGGGGAGGGGCAGAAAGAGAGAATCCCAAGCAGGCTCCATGCTGTCAGTGCAGAGCCCAACATGGGGCTTAAACTCACAAAGCATGAGATCAGGACCTGAGCCGAAACCAAGAGTCGGACACTTACCCAACTGAGCCACCCAGGTGCCCCAAGATTGCCGTATTTTAACAGAAGCAGTAATGCTCTCTTCTAAACAGTCTGTCTCAATATTACGTATCAGTTATAGTGAAATAAAAATCATAGCTATATTCCTGCTTACGAAAAATAAAAGGGTAACACATGGAGACAATTGAAATTAGTACCTTTGTCCTGGTTGTGGTTTCTTTATTCCCATTTTTTCCACTTTAGCTTCATAAACTCGGTTTATAACATCATTTCCCAATTCACACATAAGCTGTTTGGCAGGAAAATAGGAAAATAAGGTACAAATTCCTAAAAATACTGTAACAGTCCTTAAAGCAAATACAGCTAACTCATTCCTTTTGCTGTTCTGCAAATGCTGATCCCACAAAGTTTGAAGTTAAAACAAAATGAGACAAGGAACTAAGAGCAATATCATCATGTTGCTATTACCAGAATACCTCCCCCTAGAAGACTGCCACTAATACAGGAAAAGGTCTCTCCTCACTCATCGTCCCTCAACTATGGCTAGCACAATGCTGCAGATTATTCACAATGCTTGGTAAATTAAATGAAAAAAGAAGATTGAGGCCAAACAGGTTAAGTTTTAAACACCTCAAAATGGGGGCGCCTGGGTGGCGCAGTCGGTTAAGCGTCCGACTTCAGCCAGGTCACGATCTCGCGGTCCGTGAGTTCGAGCCCCGCGTCAGGCTCTGGGCTGATGGCTCGGAGCCTGGAGCCTGTTTCCGATTCTGTGTCTCCCTCTCTCTCTGCCCCTCCCCCGTTCATGCTCTGTCTCTCTCTGTCCCAAAAATAAAAAAAAAAAAAAAAAAAACGTTGAAAAAAAAAAAAAAAATTTAAACACCTCAAAATGGAAATACACTATTTTCTCTTTATATTTTATATATAAGAATTGCAAAATGGGGCACCAAGGTGGCTCAGTCGGTTAAGCATCTGCCACTGGATCTCGGCTCAGGTCATGATCTCAGGATTCGTGAGATCAAGCCCCACCTCATCTGGCTCTGTGCTGATAGCACAGAGCCTGCTTGGGATTCTCTCTCTCCTCCCACCCCCCAACTTCAAAATAAATAAATGGACTTAAAAAAAAAAAAAAAGAATTGCAAAATATTTTGTTTAAAATTTTCAATTATTTTTTAAAAATTTTTAATGTTTTTTTTTTTTAATTTATTTTTGAGACACAGAGAGACAGAGCACGAGTGGGGGAGGAACAGAGAGAGAGGGAGACACAGAATCCGAAGCAGGCTCCAGGCTCTGAGCTGTCAGCACAGAGCCCGACGCGGGGCTCAAACTCACGCACTATGAGATCATGACCTGAGCCAAAGTCGGACACCCAACTGCCTAAGCCACTCAGGTGCCTCTCAATTATTTTTCTAATGTACCTGACAGCTAGCTATGTTTCAGCCAAATTTTAAAAACTGAACTTATTAATAAGTTCGCATCTACAAAACTGATGCAGAAATTAGATTTCTACCTCTCATTCCCCCACTTTCTTCTCCTTTGAATTCATAACAATTAATACAATCTATCTAATTAGGGCTCTACCTTAGCAACTAATTTATCACTTTCATCCAGATGTTTACACAATAATTCCACAGAGCAGATTTTTTTTGTACTTTACATAATTGAGAGGATCACCAGTTTATCTATGGATTAAAATAAAAATACAAGTACATTGAGAACACAATTTTTGGGGCGCCTGGGTGGCTCAGTCAGTTAAGTGTCCAACTTCAGCTAAGGTCACGATTTCGTGGTTTGTGAGTTCCAGACCCGAATTGGGCTCTGTGCTGACAGCTCAGAGCCTGGAGCCTGCTTCGGATTCTGTGTCTCCCTCTCTCTCTGCCCCTCCCCCGCTCCCACTGTATCTGTCTGTCTCTCTCAAAAATAAAACAAACATTAAAAAAAAGAACACAATTTTCAGACAGAAATAAATGCAGAATATACCATAATCTCTAAATGAATATATATTTTTCTACAAAATGGTAAACCAAATGATGGGAATTAAAAGGAATATATCATTAACCAATATATGAGTTTTATAAATCTTACCAGAAACCCAGTTGTGATTTAAATTACTTATGGCATTTCCATAGATATGAGTCTTTACACAAGGATAAAGGATGTCTTAGTTGGACCACTTATCTTGAGAAATGTAAATCTGTAAAAGGTCCTATGCTAAAATGGCTCAATGATAACAACATGCTATACCAATCCATTAGGGAGTGCACTAATACATCTTATACTTTTAACAAAAATTTATATAATTATAAAGGACTAAAATTAAGGCACATAATTGAAGATCATTCTTTGAGAAAACATAAAAATGTAGGAATGTGTTTTCCTTAAAAGATGAAGTGATCTGCAGTTAAGAGCGTTACATAAACTTAGCGATTTTAAAAAAAACCCAAAAGAAAACACCAGATTTGCCAAAATAGCCTCAGATGCGTTCCAATACAATTTATTGTTAGCATGGAGAAACTCACACATTTTATTTATTTATTTGTTTTTAAAACAAATATTTACTTATTTTGAGAGTGTGCACACACACGTCTGCCAGCCAGGAAGGGTCAGAGACAGGGAGAGAAAATCTCAAACAGGTTCCGCTCAGTTAGCACAGAGCCCAAAGTGGGGCTCAAGAACCCACAAACTATGAGATCATGACCCAAGCCAAAATCAAGGGTCAGACACTTAACCGATTGAAGCACCCAGGCACCCCTATTTATTTCTTTTATGAGTAGGCTCCATACCCAGTGGAGCCCAACACAGAATTGAACTCATGACCTGAGCTGAGATCAAGAGAGGAATGCTTAACCAACTAAGCCACCTAAGCCACCCCTAGAAACTCATACATTTCGTAAATCAAGATTCTAAAATCGTGTCATTTTATGTGAAAATCTGAAATATTTTTAAGCAAGTATTTTATTTTACCTTCAAAAGTTCAGGCTCCCAGGTATCTAAAGTTAAAGATCGTACTTTTGAAAAATGAACTCCAAGACTCCTAAGTAGGGGGGAAAAAAAGACTATATTAATATACAAAACCATCAAGTCTCTATTTGCATAATATGCAAATTACTTTTCTCTTTTAATGGGATATAGTCGCTAATACAGCCCTCAACATGTATGTAAATAAGGAGAGTTCTTAAATGGTAAATGGTAAAACAAAATCCTCTAAAGCACTCCGTAAACCAGAATTTTATCCACTCTACAAAAGGTACAAATATACAAATGGCAGTCAAATTAAGGCAAATGGAAAAGGCCCCCTAACCAATGGGACACAATAATTTACTATGTGTTTATCCAAAAGAAGTCTCTCACCCTGTGTAGGCCTACCCACCGGTGAATCCCAGAACACTCGATACACAGGGTGATGCCCAGGTTGATGCTGGCCCACCGTGGGTCCGCCAGACCACAGTCACAACAGCTGGCATTGCCAGGGATACTCTGGACTCGCTGCAGTGCACTTTCTCCTTTCAACGATTTATCTTTTGACTCATTTCCAGAATCCAGGCTTCCTGTGGATGGAGATGATTTCTTATCCAGCTTCTAAAAGAATTAAGAATTATTTGTTTAAAAAAAAAAGATTAATACTATGCTGCACATTACATGCTCCAAACAAAACCTTCCAATCAATAAATTGAGGGCTTATTATGAGCCTAAGCCAGGCACTATTCTAGGCATTACAGATTTAATGATAAAAAGATACAGCTAGCTCCATCAATTGGCATTTAGTCTTGTCAGAAGAAACATAAACATTGGAAATAATATATATTTATATAAATAAATATTTACACTTATTTTATATTTAATATACATATATATATATTATATATAAAATAAGTGACAAATGAACATGTGTATAAGATATGAGGGCAAAGAGAAAGGGAAACACTTATTTAACATGCAGGACCAGAGACGGATGGAATAAACACAAAACTATTAATACTCAAGAATAAAATTAATATTATTTTGTACCAGAATTTTCCAAGGTATTCAATGAACTGCAAGCAAGTTGTTTCAATTACTGCAGTGAATAACTGGAAATCGTATGTCGTTTTACTAAAGAACAAATCAATTAAATAATTATTTTTTTAATGTTTATTTTTGAGAGAGAGAGAGTGAGTGAGGGAGGGGCAGAAAGAGAGGGAGACAGATGATCTGAAGCAGGCTCTGTGCGGATAGCAGACAGCCCAATGCTGGGTTCACACTCATGAACCACAAGATCATGACTTGAGCTGAAGTCAGACGCTTAACTGACTGAGCCACCCAGGTGCTCCCAAATCAATTACATAATTATAATTATATTCCCAGCAAGGGAAGTGAGAGCCTGAGGAGGGAGAAGAAGGCACTGGTGTGAGGGTCCAGAGCCTGAGTAGGGGCAGGTGGCAGCAAAGAAAGGATGTTGGTTACATACAGGGGGACTGATCATATAAGTAAACATGTTAAAAATAAAAGTGAGCCATATTTTTCTCACTGCAGAATAAGGGTTATTTATATGGAAAGGGAGAGAATTAGAACAAAGCCTGTTGTGTGTGATTAGAACTGGAGAAAACAAGAGGCATACTAATGGTTTTCACTATAAACAGATATACAAAGAAATACAGATGTAAACGTGTATATGTGTATATACATACATATATTCTTTTATCTTGGTTTCTAAAAGCCATTCACCACCAAAAGGAACTAGGACTCTGGAGAATTAGCACTGGTGCAGAGAAAGTGCAAGATGAACCTGGAACGTCTCATCATGCTAGAAAGTAAGGAGGAACTCAGACTGAACTAAGACATGATAAGAACATATCAAAAGGATATAGAAGCCAGCGTTCCACTGGCCCAGTTTGGGCCAATTCAAACAATAAAACAAATAATGATAGTAATGGATTATAACACGTTGAAAAAACTATACTGACATAATTAAATTTAAAAAATTAAAGGTTAAAAAAAAAGCTTAAAAAAATAATTAAAAAATAAATAAATAATTAAAGTTTAATGAGGAAAAAATATTCACATAGTCTCAAAGAACCTCCCCTTACAAATACTTCTTACCTACCAAGCGAATGTTACAGTACAGAAGCCTAGCAGACATCACCTTAATCAAGTGATCAAAGTTAACATCACCAATAATGGGACAAAGTTATGTGTCACCTGAGAACGCAGTGAGAAGAACACAGCATCATTTATATAATACACCTGCCAAAGATGCATAACCTTGCGAGCAAAGCATCGGAGAAACTCACATTAAAGGACATTCTACAAAATAACTAGCTTGTTATCTTCAAAACTATCAAGGTCAAGAAGGTCAAAGTAAGATTGAGGGACTATTCCTGAAGGAAGGAAACTAAAGAGCTGTGACAACTAATATTACCTGTGCTTCTGGACTGGATCTTTCTGCTGTAAAAAAACATTACTGGGACAATTGTTAAAGACGTCTGGAATTAAATGGTAGCCATATTTCAATGTTCATTTCCTGATTATGATGGCAGTACCATGGTTTTTATAGGACAATGTCCTAGGGTGTGGGAAATAGCACTAAAGTAATAATGGGTGATGGGGCACCAAGTTAGAAACTCACTCTGAAATAGTTTGGGGGTAAAGTTATTGTACAACATTTGGAACTTCTCTGTAAGTTTGAAATTATTTCAAAAATTTTTAAAAATCTGCATTATTAGAACATGTTCAATAATGTGAATTATCTCATAAGCAATTATCACATAGGAAAAAGATGTCAATACAATACAGAAACCTTTTTGGCTCATTCCCAATTTTCCTCTATAAGCTAATTTTTTGCACCAAATTAGAGAAGCTGAGAGCAAAGTACACTGCACAGCAGAACCTGGGGCAGCTACCTCCAGGAACACAAGAATAAACATGACACCCATCCCCCTATTCTCCTTCTTGGATCATTTTGTCCATGTGCTTGGACTCAAAAGTGTGTATTATACTCATTCTCTCTGATCTTTATGTGTTTTGCCTTTGTCACCAAAACTCAGTAGCCTCAACCCTTCTGTACTCTTCCATTAAGTTATCTTCATCAATTTTTTTAAGTTTATTTATTTTGAGAGAGAGAGAGAGAGAGAGCACATGCATGAGCAAGGGAAGGGCAGAGAGAGAGAGAGGAAGAGAGAGAATCCCAAGCAGGCTCCGCACTGTCAGCACAGAGTCTGATGCAGAGCTCAGTCCAACATACCGTGACATCATGACCTGAGCCAAAATCAAAACTCGGACGTCTAACCAATTGACCCACCCAGGTGCCCCTATCTTCATTAATTTTTAAAGTTAACTCCTATCTATACTGTAGTATTAATTTATTATAAATTTAATTGTTCTAATATTTTTTACTGAGATTCTAAAGTTCCTGAAAGTATTCTAGTTATGAATTTACACAGATTTTTAGGGCAGCCCTAGCCCTATTTTTCCTGTAATCCTTAGAATTTCTAGTGTATGATTTTTCATAACACAGGTATTTCAGCAATGCCACTAGCTTCTTCATCAGGATGATATGGATATACATGTAATTTTGTTCCCTCTCAAAACTTCGTTAAAAGCCAGAAAAGATAATAAAAGGCATTATCCTCAGCCCTTATTGGACAAAGTTGTGGTAATCAGAACATTAAAAAGTAAATACTGATATTGGCCATCTGTATGTCTTCTTTGGAAAAAAAAGTCTATTTAAGTCCTCAGCCCATTTTTAATCATATTATTTGTGGGGTTTTGTTTTTGTTTTTGTTTTTCTGGGGGGGGGGGTGGTGTCAAATTGTATAAATTCTTTATATTTTTTAGACATTAATCCCTGATTGGATATATCATTTACAAATATCTTTTCCCATTCAGTAGGTTGCCTTTTTATTTTGCTGATGGTTTCCTTCAATTGTGATGGTTTCCTTCAATTTTGATGTAGTTTCAGTTAGCTTCTGCTTTTCTTTTCCTTGCCTTAGGATATATGTCCTATCTAGAAAAATGTTGCTATGGCCAATGTCAAAGAAATTTCTGCTTATGTTCTCTTTTAAGAGTTTTATTATTTCAGGTCTCACATTTAGGTCTTTAACCCATTTTGAGTTTATTTTTGTGTATGATGTAAGAAAATGGTCCAGTTTCATTCTTTTTTGCATGTATGTGTCCAGTTTTACCAGCACAATTTATTGGAGACTGTATTTTCCCCATTGTATATTTTCTTGTCTCCTTTGTCATAGATTAATTGACCATAGAAGCATAGGTTTATCTCTGGGCTCTTTATTCTGTTCCACTGATGCATTGCCTATTTTTCTGCCAGTACCATACTGTTTTGATTACTACACCTTTGCAGTATATCTTGAAATCTGGAATTGATAACCTCTACCTTTGTTGTTCTTTCACAAGATTGCTTTGGTTATTCAGGATCTCTTATGATTCCACACAAATTTTAGTATTATTTGTTATAGTTCCATGAAAACTGCTGTTGGTATTTTGACTGTTGGGACTGTACTGAATCTGTAGCTTGCCTTGGGTAGTATGAACATTTCAACAATATTAATTCTTCCAATCCATGAGCATGGAATATCTTTCCATTTGTCTTCTCTTCCAGTTCTTTTATCAGTGTTTTATAGTTTTCAGAATACAGGTCTTTCACCTTCTTGGTTAAATTTATTCCTGAGTGGGGTGCCTGGGTGGCTCAGTTGAATGTCCAACTCTCAGTTTTGGCTCTGGTCACAATCTCATGGTTCATACGTTTGAGCCCTGCTTCAAGCTATGCTCTGACAGTGTGGAGCCTGCTTGGGATTATCCCTCTCTCCATCTCTCCCTCTCTCTCTCTCTCAAAATAAATGAATTAACATTTTTTTAAGTTTATTCCTGAATATTTTATTCTTTTTCATACATTTGTAAATGAAATTGCTTCCTTAATTTCTCTTTCTGCCATTTCATTATTAGTATATTGAAACACAACAAATTTCTGCATATTAACTTTGTATCTAAAACTTTACTGAATTCATTACTTCTAATAATTTTTTGGTGAAATCTTTAGGGTTTTCTAAGTATAATACCATGTCATCTGCAAATAGTGACAGTTTAACTTCTTCCTTACCAATATGGATGCCTCATCAGGGAAATGCAAATCAAAACCACAATGAGGTTATCACCTTACACCTGTCAGAGTAGCTAAAATCAAAGAGACAAGAAATAGTAAGTGTTGGTAAGGATACGGAGAAAAAAGAATCCTTGTGCATGGTTGGTAGGAATGTAAATGGTACAGCCACTGTAGAAAACAGTATGGAAGTTCCTCAAAAAATTACGAATAGAAAGACTATATGATCTAATAATCCCACTACTGGGTATTTACCCCAAAGAAAATGAAAGCACTAATTCTAAGAGATATATGCAGCTCTACATTTACCACAGCATTATTTACAACAGCCAAGATATGGAAGCAACCCATCTATCTACTGATAGATGAATGGATAAAAATATGTATACGTGTGTACACACGTACACACACACACACACACACACACACACACACACACACACACACAGAGGAATATTATGCAGCCATAAAAAGGGATGGGATCCTGCCATTTGTAACTACATGGATGGACCTAGAGGGTATTATGCTAAGTGCAGTAAGTCAGACAGAGAAAAATACATATGATTTCATATATATGTAGAATCTAAAAAACAAGACAAATGGATAAACAAGTAAAGAAACAGACCTATAAATAGACAACAAACTGATGGTTGCCATAAGGATGGTGGGTGAGGAATGGGCAAAATAGTAAGGGGAGTGGGAGATAAAGGCTTCCAGTTATGGAAAGAGTAAGTCACAGGGACGCAGGGTACAACACAGGTAATACAGTCAATGGTGTGGGAATAACGCCGTACAGTGAAGATGGTTAATGGATAATGGATAGAGGTACCGATTACTGTGTTCTATACCTGAAGCTAATATAACATTGTGTGTCAACTATACCCAAATAACTTTCTAAAAAAAGAGTAATTACTGTAATTGGGACCTATTGTACCTACAAATTTCCATGAGTTTATGATACCCAAGAAATTAGTTATCTGTCCCCACCTAAGATAGCTAATAAACTAACCAAATGTGGTAATTAAAAGAAAAAAATCAAGCATTTTATTACAGTAACTAAATAACTCCAGCTGATAAATAAAAGCTGTATGTAACATAAGAATTCAAGTTAACCAATATAGATGGGATGACAGAATTAGAAAATTAGAATTTTGCAATTCCTAATGAAATCACAAATTCATCTGTAAAACCATTACATGAGTGGTTGATGGGGGACTAGATCTTATGAGGCCAACGTAACACAAAATAGATTTACTACACAAAGTAACAGACTAGGGAAAAGGGAATGTAACTTTACAGTGGAGGAGTCATATTGTCATCTCTCTAATCCAATGTGTCCACTTCATTTTCACACAGAAGACTGATCTTAGCATTAGTAATGGTTGAATAACCAAGTATTGTATCTTTCCTTTTACAACGTGAAGTATACACATCACCTATTATGTAACTGTATAGTGGGAATTCTATAGGAACTAACCTCCTTTCTTCAGCAAGTTACTGTCATGAAAAAAAAGGCCTTGTTCTAGACTGAAAGACTTTAGGGACATAACAACCAGATGCAATGCCCAGTCATAGATAAGATCATACTTTGTAAATAGGTTGCAAAAGGCATTTTTAGGACAACTGGGGACATCTGAATATAGACTGGGTAATAGAAGATATTAAGAAATTACTATTAGGTATGAAATGAAATAAGGACTGTAGTTTAGTTTAGAAAGCTATTGTGTTTTTAGTTAAAAAAAAAAAAAAAACGGGGGGGGGGCGGGGGAAAGACATTTGCCCACAAGAACAGGGAGAATAGAAAAGCAAATAATAGCAACAAAATTCTGAAAGCTGGAAGACAGTTGGATGAACAGTAACTGAGCAGACCAAGGCCAAATCTTACGATGGTTGTAAGAAAAATCTGAGTTCATCAATTTACATTACACGATACTCAAAGGGCTCAAGGATTTATACCAGTTAACCAGGCAAACGGGAATCAAAGAGGGAGAAATGACTGTTTAAGGAATAGTCAGATCCCAAGGTGTCTTCCCCAACTCTATGCCATTATGGGAAACAAATTTAGAGGTTTCTATTTAAATTACTTCAAGCTAACATAAACACAAATGACTAGGAGTTTATTTTATTCTCTGAGGAAGTAAAGCAAAGAGTCTCTAGATGGGATTTACCTGAAAGGTGAAAGGCAGAGGATTAAATGAACGTATACACACTGAATACTGAGATCCCTAGCAACTAGCTCCCAGGAACCCCTGACTCCTAGGAAGCAGACTGGTGAGTCTTTTGTGGGAAATCATACCAGCTGAAAAGATTCCAAAGATCCTAACGCTGGTTGTTCTTCAACAAATGGTCCAGACTTCAGAGAGGCTTATAGTCAACACACTCCTAACTACATACATTCTTAGAGCATCCAAAGGGGTTTTTAGTCCTTCACTTGTAACCAGAACAGATTACCAAATAGCCAAGAAAAACCTCTGACACAATGGTTCTCAACATTGCCTGTACATGGAAATCACTTAGGAAGCTTTTCAAAATATTGATGCCTGGATCCCAACTCCATTTAATTGTTCTGGGGTGGGACCTATGTATTGGGATTTTTTAAAAATCCGTGTGTTATCATCCTGTGCAGCCAAGTTTAAGAACCACAGCTCTAACCCTGCATCAATGAAGACAAGACAGCTTTACATGTATAAACATTTAGCAAACAAAAAGAAACTCCTGGAAAGTTAATATGTGCTGACTGAACTAAAATATTCAATAGAAGGTTTTGGAGATTAACTGAGAAAATCTCCCAGAATGTAGAGCAAAAACACACACAAAAATAAGAAAATCATAAGATCAGTCCAGAAATTCCAGACAAAGAAAACAGGAAAATTGGAGAGGTCAGTAATACGAAAGACTTCAACAGCAATGTTGGAAACTAGAAAAACAATGCTGTTAAAATTATTAAGAAAAAATTTAATTTCTTTTTTAAATGTTGATTTATTTTTTAGAGAGAGAAAGCCAGAGTGTGAGTGGGGGAGGGGCCCAGAGAGAGGGAGACACAGAATCTGAAGCAGGCTCCAGGCACCGAGCCATCAGCACAGAGCCTGATGCAGGGCTCGAACTCATGAACCATGAGATCATGACCTGAGCCAAAGTTGGATGCTTGACTGACTCAGCCACCCAGGCGCCCCTGAATTATTATTTTCAACCTAAAAATTTCACACTCAACGAAACTATCAAACAAATGTGAGGATAAAATAAAGACATTTTCAGACATGCATGGATTCACAAATGCCTCATTTTCAAGAAGTTACTAGAGGAATTGGTGAATTCCATTTCTCAAGACTTACTCGTGTTCTTGCTCATAAGAATCTGTAAAATCACTGGGAAGCTGAAACCAGACTATGTGGACCCAAGACTCTACATTCAGCTTATCTTCTCCAGGGAGACTTCAACCCAGAGACAGTCTGAGCTTTCCTTTTTTGACTTTTACTAATTACTATTCTTTTATTTTTTACTAATTTTTATTAATTAGAATAATAAAATATTTTGGGGAAAAATACTTATCTTAGAATACCTTATGTCAATCTAGAACACATATTCAAATATTGAATTAAACATATGTTGAAATAAACTGATAAAGTGAAGAGAAACAAAGAGAAACTGAAACTAGATTTTAATAGTAAAACCCCATTCACTTATAAAATTCAACCTCCATAAGAAAGAATGTTATAATCATATAATGTTGCAATGAAAATTAAAAGTTTATGGCAATGTATCATTTTGTATTGCAGTATTGTTTACTAACCTCTGATTCATCACCCTTCTCTCTATAAGCAGTAGCAATACTGGTCTGAACAGCCTTAATCCATGCCTGGCGCAGTTTTTCAGAATCTGCCTGAAGCATACAACTTCTAAAAGGAAATAACATTGTTTTCTCAGACACTAAATTAACCCCCCAAAATAATAAGATTTATTTCACTATTTAATAATCTTCTAACAAAAAGTAATTCCACTGAAATATTTTATTTCATTTATTTTTAGGACAGAGTATATTCATGAGGAAATCAAGGTACCAATAAAATAAACCGCCTATTAAAAAAAAATCACAAATTCCTGTACATTTAAAAAAAAAACTTTAAATTTACCAAATATAACACTAAGTTTTTCTATAAGCTAGAAATATGAAATAATTATCAAAGAAATTGATCTGACATATGACTTCAGTTCATCATCCTGACAGCTAACAAGTTTTCATATGGCTACATCAATAATCTTTATGGAGTTTAAAGAAAATGATACTGGGTAGAGGTTACATAAACATCTGACTGTAATACTTGTAATCACTAATTATGAAAATTTACCTTTAAAGCACTTTGTTCCTCTTTAGCACACATAACATCGCAAGTAAAACACAAATCTTTCTCTACTCAGTAAAGTTCTTTAAGACAAACTATACAAACACAAAAGGAACTCTCATTCTTTAGAACCACTTACTTTGTTGGAGAGACTACCTCAAAGCAGAAACGCCGTTCTATGTCTTCACAGTGTTTCACTGTGCACAGCCTTAGATCTTCCACTACCACGGTGGGGTTATCCTACAATAAGGAAATAAAACTCCCAGGTTTATCAACTTAGTTTTTAAACACAACTACCAATAATAACATACTTAAAAATATTACTTGGAATAAATGGGTCGTCGAATTTTAAAGATTTATATTTCATCTTATTTAAGATTAAAAATAGGAGTTATCAACAGAGATACAACTAATAAAGGTAACTCTGTCCTGTTCATAATTTTATGTGTTTCATAAAATGGCTGTACAAGGATTAAGTGAAAATATATATAAAGAGCTTAATCTAAAACTTGGTAATTAATTAATAGGTGCTCAATAAATGTTAGCATCCTATAAATTTTAATTTTCTTCCTTTTTCTTTCATATCCATTACTTTCCTGGTCCCCCCTCACATATAATAAAAGCTACTTTCCTCAAAAAAGAAGACTTTAATAGGCAAGTCTTAAGTAACTAAAAAAAAAAAAAAAAAAAAGCCTATATACATTCTTCTTTAAATACCTAAGAAAATGAGAGTCTATCATTTTTCTAGTACTTAACAAAAATATAAACTCAAAATCAAATTTATCAGACCAGAAGAAACCATGAACTAATGAGCTAGAACAAAGGGCTTATGTGGAATAAGCCTGCAAGCACAAAACCGAGCAAATAAAATGTCAGATTGTGTATCTCTAGAGTAAAGTGAGTATTTAAAATGTACAGTTGTATACTTCATTCACAAAGCCTCACAGGTAAAATTCAGGTCATCAATTAACTAATGGAGTTTTTTTTCCTAATTAGTTTTAACATTCTCAAGTCTCATGTAATCTTAGTATGTCTTTCTGATAAAACTAATTCAAAAATTCCTTATCCTTAAAGTAAGGTTCAAGAAAAGAAATGTATAAAAACAACATTAACACATTTAGAGGTTTCTATTTCAATTACTTCAAGCTAACATTTTAATGTCATTTTTTAACATTTCCATATTATCACCTTTGGCCCTAAGGTGATATTTATTAAAAGGCACCTTTTCCTTCGGCATCAAAATAGTACTATGGAATGGCAGTATTGCTCCTGTCATTCTGCTGGTCAAAGAAATGTGAAGAAACAAAAGTAATAATCCTGGGACACAGAAACACCCATCTCAAAACTGTAAGTTAAGAATTCAGCATTCAAAAACCACTCTGCTGTTAAGGAGATACCGATACTTTCCACTTTTGAGTCCTCTTACACACCCCTAAATATAAGACTAATGAACAATAATTTTGCATGCAGGAGTATTTACAAGATGAACAGACAGAGAACTAAAACTGAAGACTCACTGGGCTTTCACTTCATTAACAAAACACCTACCTTAAACTTTTTCTGATATACCAGCTGATTGTTCTGTATTGAAAACCAGCGTCTAAATAAATAAAAATAGATTAGGTTTTCATAAACATAATTTATGTCAGTTGTTAGAAATAAAATATTTGGGAAAGCACTAGAAAATCAGTTTATGTTAATTATGTTTTGAGAAGTACATTGTTTTGTTTTGTTTTGTTTTATATAGACTGATGTCAATGAGATAATTATGGAAAGTAAAGAACAATTTTAAATAATTTTAAAACCACAGATTAGGAAAATAAGATTACTGTACTTTGATTCATTTTATCTCAGAAATTTATATCCTAATAACAGCAGTTATCCTTTATGCTATCACGAAAAAATAATTGTTTTAAAGTAAAAATTTAGTTTGAGGTTACTCAAAAAGAACTAAAATCTTTCCCCCAAAAGAACTGCTTCTATTATAAAGTAGAAAGAAATTTATGTTGTAAATAAGACTATCCATTTGTACACAGTAAAACACTGAAATAAATGGTGCTTTGTTTTCAACCTTTCTGCAGCTAATTCAGCAAGCATTTGATTTGTTAACCAAAACAAGAAATTAAAGCAATTTAGAAGTGATATCCAACAAGAGATAATCGCCAATTCACTTGACCTCACTTTAATATAAAATATTTCTAAGCAGAATAATCACAGTTATTACTAAAAATGATTCACCTATTTATACTGTTCTGCTCATTCTTATAAATTATTACACAATTTACTTGCAATCTTCTTTAGAAGAAAAAGCTAAGCTATATATGGCATACTGACTAATTCTAATTTATTAAACCAGTAAAAGATCCTAAAGACTTACAAAAAAAAAAAAAAAAAATCACAGCCAAAGCCATTCATAAAAGGAAGCAAAAATTCTCATCAAGCATGAAAGGTAAAACTATTTGAGTCATTGTTTTAAAATTAGTTTCAATGTGAGATGATTTCTATTGTAAACATTAGTTATTAATCTATTAGCAGATAGAGATTCTACCTTTTCATTGATACTAATGCAAAGCACTGGAAATTGTATTTAGACACAATGAGAATTTCTATTTTAAAAAATTAAGTTAATTCTCCAAAGCTGAGAAAATGATTAGATGCTTTTCTATTTTTAAGCTAGACAGATAGTTAGGTTTTCTTTCTTGCTACTTAAAAAAGGTATCACCTTTACCATTAAAATAGAGATCTGTTAAATAAGCATCTAGTTAAAATCACGTGAGTTGCCTCTAAATGCAAATCATCAAGAGGCAGGCCAGAAAAGGAAGAACTTCCGGGTTTCTTTGCTTTGGGACACAAGGTTAGTTAGAAATGTTAAAAGGAAATACCTGTAAATAAACGACGTGGTGCAGCCCTGCCATGTGGGATGACATGCAATGGAAACAGTCTGTGACAGTGACTAAAGTGTTTTGTGAGAAATCATTCGAAGTAGGGTGACCTATACTAATAATTCTTACGGTTTATAGTATAGTGATCATATTATAGAATTTGATAAAAAACTAATTTTACTGCACAATGGAAAAACACCCATATAGCCACTGAAACTTTTCATGCTTCTGAGGTCTTTAAAAAAGGAATTTCTTTTCAACTGCTGTATCTTAGGATAATAACCTCTAAAAATAACAAAACAGCACATAAAAACTTTTTTGGTCAGAGACCACTTCCTCTGGTCATTAACTGTTCAGATCATGTGTATTACTGAAACTCAGTTCCCCTGCTATCTATCTTTTGCTGGGGGACTTGCTCACATAAGCATTTTTTTGTACACTCAGGGAAGACACTATAAATTCATCTTATATTTTGACATTTCCTAAGGAACAAAATCATAATGTACCTCACTAGAAAAAAAATTCAATTACTAAGATCTGTATGTCGTATGACACTGTCTCTCCTCCTCTGCCATTAAAAAAAAAAGACAAGGGGCGCCTGGGTGGCGCAGTCGGTTAAGCGTCCGACTTCAGCCAGGTCACGATCTCGCGGTCCGTGAGTTCGAGCCCCGCGTCAGGCTCTGGGCTGATGGCTCGGAGCCTGGAGCCTGTTTCTGATTCTGTGTCTCCCTCTCTCTCTGCCCCTCCCCCGTTCATGCTCTGTCTCTCTCTGTCCCAAAAAATAAATTAAAAAAAAAAAAAAAATGTTGAAAAAAAAAAAAAAAAAAAAAAAAAGACAAAAGAGCCAACTACACTAATTTACATTGATCAAAACTTTAATCAAGTAAGTAAAATGGAATATAATTCTTAATTGCTCCTATAGATTAATCCTAGTTATTATTAACATCTCTAATAAAAGGAAAAATGAGACAGTTCATAGCCAGTGAACAGAATAAAATACTTAATATTTCAAGCTCATACTATCTGTAATTTGGAGGCACCTCAAAAGACAAACTATAAAAAAGACAAACTTTAGAAAGCACTGTGCTGACACTTACACTATTTTCTACAAAATTCAAATGCAGACCACAAAGCCAAAAAACTATTTGTATACAGGAAATTTTCTTGGGGCACCTGAGTGGCTCAGTCAGTTAAGCATCTGACTCTTAATTTCAACTCAGGCTGTAATCTCACATTTTGTGGGATTGAGCCCCATGTCAGGCTCCGTGCTGACAGCATGGAGCCTGCTTGGGATAGTCACTCTCTCTCTCTCTCTCTCTCTCTCAATAAATAAATAAACAAACAAAAAAACAATGAAAAAGGAAAATTTACTTGGTTCATTAAGAAAAATAATACACCACTTTATATCCATTCCAAATTGAACTAACTCAATAAAGATCTTCGATCAAAGTACTAAATTCATGAACAATTTGATATTATTGATTTTCAAATATCTATGAGAGCTTCCAGATAACAAAACAGGGGGTAAAGGAAAAAATATATTAAAAAATAAATCAAGTGTCTTTTACCATGTTTGATCACTAGTCCTCGAACTGTATTTGAAACCAGGAATATAATGTAAAAGTCAAACTTCTAAATCTGTATAAGCTTTCTCACTAAAACTATAAAAATGAAAGATTTATGCACATATTCATATATGTGTCAAATAGGTGACTATTTAACAAAATTTAAAGCTTGAGCATGTAAGGTTACTGTCTTTCAAATGCAATCTAATTTTTCCCAAGGAAAAAGACCAAAATGTTAAATCTCTAAAAACTGACAATGGTTCCTTTCAATAAAACTAATATGAGGGGCACCTGGGTGGCTCAGTCAGTTAAGCATCTAACTTCAGCTCAGGTCATGATCTCATGGTTCATGGGTTCGAGGTCTGCATTGGGGTCTGTGCTGACAGCTCAGAGCCTAGAGTCTGCTTCAGATTGCGTCTCCTTCTCTCTCTGCCCTTCCCCACTTGTGTGTCTCTCTCTCAAAAATAAACATTAAAAAAATTTTTTCTAACTAATATGACTATTACCAAAAAGACTAATTCCTAGTTATTGTTTAAAAATTTGAAAAGTATTTACTAGCTTATTTCCCTTAAAAAAAAAAAAAAAAAGATATGAAGGCGTTCATATTACTAATCTATTATCTTCATTGGGTATCTATAAATATATCAAATGTTCTTTTCCAGATTAAAACAAATTGAGAAGATGGGCATTGAAAGGATAATTCCACTTCTCAAATATAATGTTTATGTTTCCTTCCCAATTTAAAACATGAGACATTATATCCATTGCAAGTAATCCAACGGAAATGCAGGTTAATTATGAGCTTTCTCGTGCCAAAGAGGAAATTGGAGTAAGGCAGGAATGAGGGGAAGGAAGCCATTTGGTACCTGATATGATCGGGCTTTTTCCTGTCATGTGAAAAAATGGGGTAGGATTAAAACATAAAGGAAAGGTGGTAAAAGAATGAAAACGCAAATGTGCAAAATAAGCAAAGGACTAGCATGATATGAAAATAAAGCAAGAATTAAAGAAACAAGCTTAAGCTCATAACCTAACAAAACAGTCAAAAATATCTGTTGCATTTTGTTCTCAATTCATACATGTATGCATTTACACAGGTAATTCCAACTCTTATGACTCTGAAATGCTAACATTTCTGAAATGCTAAATTTTCTTCAACTATTATGGTATAAATAGTTCTTGTAGGACTTAGTACACTTGGGCATGTCTACTATTATTTTTATGCCTCTATGGTGATAGCTATAAAATATAAACAGTACTTTTCCTCATCTTAATAAGTTGCTCCTAAAAAATTAAGGAAAATTATATATATATATATATATATATATATATATATATATATATATATATATATCTTCATAAACCTGAAACAAATGAAAACTTTTCATAAGGAAAATTGGATCACTAATTAAGAATTTCAAAGATTATAAAATATTATTAGCCAACTAAACCTACCTTCCACCTGTTCTCCCGCTTTTCATCAATGATAGCAGAGACTCAAAGGCCACACATATGAGTATCTTTATTTTTTGAAGAGTATCTTTAATACACACATACACTTCTTATTTTGTAACAAAAAGCCAATAAAAATAAAACATGTATCTGTGCCTGCAGTATCTAGAGTACTTTAAGACACTGCATAATACATCTTATACTTTTAGTTATATTTTCTATCTCATTCAACAAAGACTGAGCATAGTTTGTAATTATTCAGCTTCTTTATTCATTTTACTAGCTTACTACTAAATAATCTTAGTATTTAATTATTTTCCTACTTCATTCATCTTTTCAGAATTTATCATAAAAAGCAACATATAGATACGAGTAATCCATCTGGCACTGATTTGAGCCTAAGGTGAAGCTGCCACATTGAGAAGATGGCCTGATATAGAAAGATAATTTTGGTACGTCTTACATGTCTTCAGAAAAATATATATTATAGACATATAAAACTCTTAGGAGACACTACAAACTAGAAACCTGAAACCAACCAGAAACAAACACAACAATTCACATAAGACATAAAACCCCTCACTGCTTACACTCTTTCACATCACACAAAATATGATTTCTTCAGTTAAATTTCAAATTATAGAATGATGTTTAGATTTTATGAAGCACAAGGACAGGTTTTAAAACTACCTGGGAATTCCTAATCAAATGTATTTACCTCAGGAAGGAAGTCTTTTTTAAAAGTTGGCTTAAAGAAAAAAAAATAATAAATAAATAAATAAATAAATAAATAAAAGTTGGCTTAAAGAAAAAAAAAAAGTTAGCTTAAACAGATGATGGGGATTATTAAGGAGGGCACTTGTGATGAGCACTGGGTGTTGTATGAGCGTGGAATCACTAAATTGTACATCTGAAATTAATACTACACCGTATGTTAACTAACTGGAATTTAAACAAAAACTAACCTATTAAGTAACTAAATAAATAAATGTTGGCTCTAAAAATATTACATGCCTCTATTCCATGAACAATAGATGATGGCAAATCTGTCATCATATAATTAGTACCCTACAGTGACTACAAAGAAAATGTTCCCTTAAAACTAATCCAGAGGCAATGTAAAGAAGATACTTAAACAGTAGGTAGAAAAATCTTTATGCTTGAATAGCTGGAATCCTAGATTTTTAAAGTTAAGGCACAAATATCACAAATGCAGTCTTTTATTCCAAGTCTAATAGAATATATTAACAAGCTAGATCGAGCACTAATTAGAGAAGTAGGGCAGACTCCAAAGTCATATATAAGTAAAGAGAAAGTATTTGCAAATATTTTCTGAAATTAGATTTTTTGTAAATTTCATGTAAGAAATTTAAGATATATTCCAAGCTTTTTAAATGAAAAGCATTAGAATATTCTAAATAACATTTAATAGAGTTCTTTCTTCTGTCTTTCACAGTTACTGAACTATAACCTAGAAAATATCTAAAACTTGTTACAAGATTTAGATTCTTGTTTTTGTGAAGACTTTTATATAACGTTTATATGCTATATTCCTTAGAAGACTGCTTTTTACTAGTATTTTCATGAAAATGATCTTTTAAAAGGCATATGAAAATGAAATAATTTGCTATCCATAATTTTTCCTAATAATGTAAATAAATAGACTAGGAAGTTTTTAAAAAGTTTTTAAGCTATTTTTAAAATATTTGACATATTGTTTCATCAAAACACAAATTTATATGGAATTTCCATAGCAAATTTTTTTTTTTTAATGCCAGGTTTCAGGCCTCGGTCTTGTCTCAAACCAGCTGCGTGATCAATGAGCAACCATCTCTCTGCACCTTCATTTCTTTACTAAAACTTAGGGTGTTGAAATACGATCCATGATTCTCATCAGTAATGTCATCCCACTACAATTAGATGGTAGCTCCTTTAAAAAGCAGCTTCATTTCCAAAGGCATGGTCTCTTTCACTTTACACGTGGAAGATAACAGGCCTACAATTCAGAATTTAATAGTTATTCCCTACTTGATTTTAGTTAGTTACATTTTATTATCTATGCCAATTAATAGAATTCATGAAACAAAAAATTAAAAACGAAAAGTCCATGCTTATGGGATGCCTGGGTGGCTCAGTCAGTTAAGCATCCAACTTGGGCTCAGGTCATGATCTCAATGGTTTGTGAGTTTGAGCCCACGTCGGGCTCTGTGCTGACAGCTCAGAGCCTGGAGCCTGCTTCAGATTCTGTGTCTCCCTCTCTCTCTGCCCCTCCGCTGCTTGCTCTCTGTCTCTGTCTTTGTCTCTCTCTCTCTCAAAAATAAATAAATATTAAGATTTAAAAAAAAAAAATGAAAGGTCCATGCTTAAATCAGTATTAATTTTCTCCTATTGCCCTAAATGGCAATACAATTTTCCACTAACACTTACTGTGCTTCATTTTGAAGTCTGAGATCATTTCTCATTGGAGTAGTCCATGGAACATCATTTCATTTCTTCTTAACATAATGGTATAGGTTCTATGGATTTATTGTATTTTCACTGTGTTAAACTTTAAGTAGGTTGTTTTGAAATCTGAAGGTTAAAATTCAATTCTAACATTACCTCATGAAACCGTACTGGTTGAGAAATCTCTCTTTATTACAAAAATTTGACACACTATTTTTTACTTTAATTTCCTATTCTAGCTATGGAAATTTGTCAGGAAAAACTTAAAAGATTATTGTCTTAATTTTTACACCTTAGAAAACAGAATTTTAATTTCTTATTTTCACTTTATAATAGTTAAAAATATTATTTCTAACCAAACCACTTAGTTGGTCCTTCTGGTTCAGACATTATTTTAGAAGTTCTACATAATTCAAAATGGCTTAATATCAAATATAATTACTTTCCAGTTTATATTCATTCTCAGATAAAGAAAAATTATTTCAAATAAAACACACCCCATTCATTTAAATATCTGGCAATATCAAATGCTAGGGAAAGGCTCAACAAATCACTGACATTTGAAAATACCAGTGAATGTTTTTCCACATAACCTCATCACCAAGAAATCAAAATAAGTGGGAGCCCATTTTAATATTTTAAATATCCAAGAATAATAGTTTTCCATTTAAATTAGCAAAAATGTATACTACATTAAACTTACCGAGAAAATTCTATTGTTTTGCTAATGTCCATTTTTTTTAAGAAAAGAAAATAATATTCCCTATCATCAAGTGAATTTACATCTTGTTCCAGTAGCAAATAAAATAAACACATTCAGCCAATAATATAATAGTAAATCAATTCACCAGAGCCTAATGTTACTCTCAATTATTACAAAATAGTTCTATTTTGGGGGAGTTTTTTGCAAAAAAAAAAAAACAACAAAAAACAAAAAGGAGACATCCTTGAATAAAAGACTAATCACTACTATTTGGAAGTATAATCCTGAGTCAACACAATCTTCTTTTATTCTTTAATGTCTGAAATTATTTTACTTTATTAGATTAATACACAGAAAAATATAATTAAATATTTAATATATATATATTTAACAGATATTTGCTGGATTAATATCTTTTAAAAATCAGTTTAGCAGAAAAAGAAAAAGAAAGCCAAGTTTTTGGTCATTGTCAAGTTTAGAATACAGGAGCCCTGACTGCCACACACACCATACCAAGTATATGTGCTGCCAAAGCGAGCACCACACTTCACATTTAAAAACAAGCCCATTTCTTAAAAGTCCTGGTTAAAGTTATTGCAAAGATCAAAAACTCAGGATCATCTGGGTTAAAAATTCATAAGCAAACACTAAATTAAAATGTATATAAACATCTTACAGAGAGGAACCCAAAGGAGAAAACAATTCGTGCTTCCCGGTTTAAACTTTGCTTAAATTTTAGATTTTAGAATTAGTGCTATCATTTTTCACTTGCTTCTTAGGGTCCCCTTTCTTAGAAGGGGGACTTATCTTCAATGGACTGGGTTCAAGAATGCTATTGTAGACTGTGAATTTAAAGAATTAGGAAAGAAAGAGTTGGCCAAATCACAGGGAAGGTCAGAAAACTGAGACTATGGAAATCAAGACTAGTTTTTGAAATATATTACCTGTTCCAAGTTTTGAAGGCATTGCTGGCTCGTTTGAACAGATATCCTTCCATAACAATGCCATTTGCAGCATCTACATTATATTCTAACTTAGAATCATCACTGGAGAAATCCTAAACAAAATAAAAAAGTTCATACGATTACCAAATTTATCATAGAGAAACAGCACAAATCATAGAAAAGTTTTGTATTAAGATAGTATATTAACAGTATTCATAACAAAAGAGGAGACTTAATTATTATAATGACAATGTAAAAACACAGATGATTATATAAAATACACTCTGAAAGAGAAAACAATAGAACTTGATTTATACACTGATTAAAGGCACAAAATAATATGCATACAAATAGACAAAAGGGACAACTAAATACTATATGTGATGTCTTGTTTAAAATGTTTTCATTTTAGAGGTGCATGGGTGGCTCAGTCAGTTGAGCATCCAACTTTGGCTCAGGTCACAATCTCATATTTCATGGGTTCAAGCCCCGCGTTGAGCTCTGTGCTGATAGCTCGGAGCCTGGAGCTTACTTCAGATTCCTGTCTCCCTCTCCCTGTGCCTGTCCCCTGTTTGTGCTCTCTCTCTCTCAAAAATAAAAAAAAATAAGAAACAATAAAATGGTTTCATTTTATCCTAACATTGTATTGTGATGTGTGTAACAATTTTTTTTTTTTTAATTAATATAAGGGCTCCTGGGTGGCTCAGTCAGATGGGCATCCAACTTCTGCTTAGGTCATGATCTCACACTTTGTGAGTTTGAGCCCCACATTAGGCTCTGTGCTGACAGCCTGGAGCCTGCTTCAGATTCTGTGTCTCCCTCTCTCTCTCTGTCCCTTCCCCACTCATGCGCTCTCCCTCTCTCAGAAACAAATAAATAGAATGAATGAATAAATAAATAAATAAATGATAAAAATTAAAAAGTAATATAGATATATTTAAATTGGGACACTCAGGGGCGCCCGGGTGGCTTGCTCGGTTAAGCGTCCGACTTCGGCTCAGGTCATGATCTCACGGTCCGTGAGTTCGAGCCCCACGTCGGGCTCTGTGCTGACAGCTCAGAGCCTGGAGCCCATTTCAGATTCTGTGTCTCCCTCTCTCTCTGCCCCTCCCCTGTTCATACTCTGTCTCTCTCTGTCTCAAAAATAAATAAACGTTAAAAAAAAAAATTTTTTTAATTGGGACACTCAAATCTCTCTCTATTCTCTAAGTATATTACTATTACGGTATTTTTTAATCTGATAGTAGTAATAACTCCACTATTAGGGAGTTCAGAAGTAGAATAAAGGCTTTTTTCCCTAAAATAAAATTTTGTTTTGTAAAGAAGACCTACAGTTTGAAGTACTGTACAGTACAGTTTAAGTTTGAAGTGCTGAGCTCACTTTTTCATGAGGATTATGGAATCCCTCATAATCTTCTGTCATTCTTCTCTTCACTTGAATGCAATTCAAACTTACAATTTTCCTCTAAGGATTCATGAAGTTTTGAAATCAGAAGCGTTATATTTAAAATATTTCCTGATGAACTTACAAAGTCATTTGTATAAAACTGCAAGACTGCTGTTATCCCGTTTTAAAACTTTAAAAAATCAGTCTCAGAACTTTCAAAATTACAGCTGGACCAATAATCAAAGTTAGAGTGCTATCCTTTTAGGGAATAGTAAACTTTCTGTCTTGAAAAAGATTCTGGCAGAAGCTAGATGACCACCTGCCAAAAATGCTGGGATGTGAGGGTCCTCCACTGGAGGGGAGGCAGAGGGAGAATTACCCAGGGGCCTTCCAAATTTAAGAGTCTCCAAAGATGCAAAATGGAAATAGACTAAATTCAGGAAAACAAAATTCATTAAAAACAAAAACTATGCTGACATCTTTCAAAATTTAACCATCAAAAGACATGATAATCTCAGGTGCCTGGCTGGCTCAGTTGGTAGAGCAAGCAGCTCTTCATCTCAAGGTTGTGAGTTCAAGCCCCACAGTGGGCATGGAAGGAAGGAAGGAGGGGAAGAAGGAAGGAAGGAAAGAAAGAGGGAGGGAAGGAAGGAAGGAGGGAAGGAGGAAAGGAAGGAAAGAGGGAAAGAGGGAAGGAAGGAAGAAAGAAATTAAAAAGACATGATAATCCAAAATAATCAAATGAAACAGAATCTGGGAGCACCTGGGTGGCTCAGTAGGTTAAGTGTCCAACTCTGGATTTCAGCTCAGGTCATGATCTCATGGTTTGTGGGACTGAGCTCTGTGTTGGGCTCTGGGCTAACAGAGCTGAGCCCGCTTGGGATTCTCTCTCTCTCTCTCTCTCTCTCTCTGCCCTCCCCTCCCACATGCAATCTTTGTCTCTAAAATAAATAAACTTTAAAAAATTGAAACAGAATCTGTAAGTGAATTGCTACACTTTCTCCTACATTGTCTCTGAAAAAAAAATTAGGAAAACTTTAATGCCCTCATTTAAAATTTATTTGAGGTGGGAGTGCCTGGGTAGCTCAGTCAGTTAAGCATCCAACTCGGTTTCGGCTCAGGTCACGATCTCACAGTTAATGGGTTAAGCCACACATGGGGCTCTGCGCTGTCGGTGCAGAGCCTGCTTAGGATTCTCTTTCTCCTTCTCTCTGCACAACCCTTGCTCACTCACTCACTCTCTCTCAAAGTAAATAAACATTTTTAAAAATTATAAATAAATAATATTTGAGGCTATAATTTAATTAGACAAGCATGATGTCAGCAATAGATACAACTGAGTTTGGCAACATTCTAAAGGTTTCATTTGTAATGCTGGCAGTTTTTTAATAACCTCGATGCTACTTAAAACATTAAAATATGACCTCCTTGATATATAGAGCATTATAAGTATTTTCCTAATTTTCAACTATATTTCTTGAGGTAAGTCTTCAATTTAATTACTATTAAATCAATTAATATTGTATAGTGTTAAAATGTGACAGATCATAATTTTATAATGAAGCAACTAAAACACTGTATAAATTATATACTATAATTTAAATATATTGATGAACTGTCGAAATAGAAAGGAATACTCAAAAGCAAAAGATTAAGTGAAAATTGGAAGCCGAAGAGGTAAGCAGATCAAAGAAGCCAGATTTCACCTTAAGGGCATTTGCTTCATCAAAACTTGAAGCTTTGGTGTGGGGAAGAGAAGGCAACACCAAGATTGGCCATAAAGGGAATCTACCTGAAGCTTTTGCTTTTGAAATTGCAAGCAAGAAAGACCATTATCACTTCAATTTAAGATTATGTTAGAAGTCCTAGGGGCGCCTGGGTGGCTCGGTCGGTTAAGCGTCCGACTTCGGCTCAGGTCATGATCTCACGGTCCGTCAGTTCGAGCCCCGCGTCGGGCTCTGGGCTGACCGCTCAGAGCCTGGAGCCTGTTTCCGATTCTGTGTCTCCTTCTCTCTCTCTGCCCCTCCCCTGTTCATGCTCTGTCTCTCTCTGTCTCAAAAATAAATAAACGTTAAAAAAAATTTTTTTAAGAAGTCCTAGCCACAAGGTAATAAAAAGAATCGGAAAGGAAGAAACTACCATTATTTGCAGATGACTCTGTACACAGAACATCAAACAGAATCCAGAGATAAATTAGCATTTAAAGAGAGCTTAACAAGATAACTGGTTTCAAAATCAATACAGAAAAGTCAACTTTATTCTAGTATGTAACAAAAGTAAACAGTGAGAAAAGAAATTTTTAAAAGATAGCATTTACAATAACATATGCCATATAAGTATCTAGGAATAAATTTGACAAAAGATGTACAAGAAAATATCAAACTTTATGAAGGACATTAAAGAAAACTTCACTTTTAATATTTCAAGCTCAGAGATTAGAAGACACTGTAAAATAAAGATAGCAATTCTCCCCCATATTGATTCATAGACCCAATGCAATCGATCAAAATCTCCAAAGCTACTGTTAAGCAAACTGAAAGTCTGCTCTTGAAATTTGTGAAAGAATGCAAAATTTAGGCAATTCACTTTTGAAACAGAGAAGATAGGAGGTTTGCTTTGTCAGATATGAAGATATACCATTAAGCTACAATATTTAAAGGCAGCATAGTATTGCCACAATTAAGACAAAAAGGCCAATGAAAAGAATTAAGAGCTCAAAATAGAACTCACATGTATGCAAACATAATGTAAAACAGAGGATATAACAGAGTAATAGGAAAAGAACAAAATTTTTAATAACTGATTCTCGATTATCTAGCTATCAGATTGTGAATACAAGGAAACTGGATCTCTACTCACACCACACGTAAACAGCCAATTACAGATGGATTTAAGGTCTAAACATAAAAGGCAAATCTATAAACACTTAGGTTATACAGGAGATATACACCAACAGACACAGGGGAAGGTGCCTGAGTTCATTAATGACTAAAGCATAAATTAAAACCACAATGAGATGTCAGTATCTACCCACCAAAATTAGCAAAAATTAACTCTCACAATACCATGGGGTGGCAAGGAGCCCTGAGAACTCTCCCACAGTGCTGCCTGCATTTAGCATTATCTACCAATGCTGAACATATATATACACTCTGAACCAGCAGTTCTACTCCTAGGTATAAATCCATCAGGAATATGTACAGATAACCAAAAGGCATGTACATGAATGTGCATAGAATCATTGTTTCTTTAATTGATCAATTTCAATTCTTGAAAAATCTAAATAGCTACATTAGATACACTTTTCCCTTAATTTTTAGGTGACTGAATCTTTTTCCCTTTTTTTTCTTTTTTTACCTGTAATGCAGCCTTGTGTCAGCATTTAAGGGCAGAAAAAAGCAAAAATAGCATTACTTTCTTCAAAGTAAAGCAGCAATTGACTATTATTTGAAATCAAGCAAATTAATCTTAGATTAAATAATCTATTGCTTTTGTACATCACTGAGCTATGTGCACAGGGAGAGATATTAAAAGATATGTAATATTCATTAAATAATTCAGTTTAACCAAATAGTCACAAGTTTCTACAAGTATCATGACCTCTCATTTTAATTAGACACAACTGGTTCCAATTTTTAATAATCTTTCCATGGTAATACCATTAAAACAAGTTACCCAACCCAAAGTGAGTCTAACTTTAAACAAAACACAGAGTTAGCCTTACCTGAGTATAACTGGAAGGAACTAAGTTAAACATGGTTTGGTAGAAAATCTTTCCCTTAATAAATAATGTTTCTCTTTGAATGAATATTAATAACCCATCACCAAAATATGTTCCTTACTTGTATTACTGACATCACTTTAATTTTTTTCCACTGACATCTTTTATGTCAAATCTAGTTCACTGGTATTTTAAATTTTAAAGAAACCATAACAAAAGTTGATTTGACTCAATATCATGGGAACAGATTTCTTAAAGCAATGCTAGAAGGCATATTTTTTTAGGGGAACGTACAAACACAGTGCCCCTCACCACAAATTATACAGTAGAGTTTCCCACATTAGGGGAAATAGCAAGGGTCAGCACATCTGGAGTAAATGGAAAAGCCTTGCCCTAGAAAAACCACCTTTGTGATCATGATATCGCCCCTGCCAGGTAAGTACAGAAGGCATCTTGTCATATACTTGTATTATTAGATTCAACCTCCAATTCTCTCCTTTTATTTTCAGATTACCACACAAAAATATCGCTGACTATATAAGATAAAATTATTGAATTCCAAGTTAGTTGTATCCAAAGTTCTCCACACACAAAAATAAAAATGTGTCATATTTAAATTTTCATTTTTAAAAACATGTTTTTCAAGTATTAATTTAGCTAAGCTTAGGCATATTAACAAGAAATGCATGTGAAATTCCAATATCACCTGAGGGAGGGCAAGTGCTGCCTTAGATTAACTACAGCTGTAAAGTCTACAATACCAAACATACATGTTGATAAAAGATGTTCTCCATCCCCACCCCACCCCCAACTCCCCCCATCCCCCACCCCACTCATTCTCACTCACAGGCTTTACAGGGAATGGTGATATCCTAACTGAAATTGTAAATATCAGTTTAAATTCTAAGGGCCATTTTTTAGTTAAGGTCCTAAGAGATTGATGTTTTTGCAAACTGGTTCAAGAGCACAGCTTCCAAATATTTTAAAAGAATAATAAAATACATGCCTGACCATCTAAAAACTTTTTACTTTTCACCAAAAAATGAGGAATTTACCCAATTTAATTACTACAGCAACTCATAAGATTTGTTGCAACATGACAGTATCTTGCTGAAACCAATAACTGAACAGTTGTACAAAATGGGAATTCCTCTCCTTGAACTTTTCTCTTCAAGTACCTTTTGTTGAATGGTGGAATGTTTTTGCTCCATCTCTCTTTTCTCCTTTGCTGCATCTACAACCAGTCGATCCAACTATAAAGAGGGAAAGAGAGAAAATTATAGAGACTTAAAAATTAAAAAAAAAAAAAAAGGTATGATCATTTTTCAAAAACGTACTCTAAGTCAGTCCATTTAAATTTCTTTAAAAAAGCATTTTGGCTGCAACTTTAAAATGGAACTTCTTTCTTTTCTGGTATCAAATCCTTTTTGAGAAGGTCTATAACTCCTCCAGGAAAAATATTTCTAAGAACAGTTGTGGTGCTAAGCAAACGTGACAGGCGGCCTTGTCGAGGGCACAACAGGGATAACATGAACTCCCAGAATAAGGAAGAGTACTCTAGCTGAAGTTGCCTGCAGACCCACTCAGCAATTCCAGTAGTCAGAATCAAAGAAAGAAAGAAGACGCAGTGGTGATTTGTTTTCCCCAAACAGCAAAGAGTAGCAGCTAAGCTAGGGTGGGCCAACTCTCACAAGTTCAGCAGAACACATACTTCCAATCACTCAAAACGCTTCATGTTTTCAAGTTGGCTTCTTAATGTTATGATCAAATCTAAAAGGCTTAAAAAACAAACACACAAAAATCTCACCAGATAAAAGAGAAAGCTAAATAATAATTTTTTAAAATAGTAATAATAATAAAATAGTAATCACTCATATGGTCAGGGCATAAAATCACCACTGTTTAACATTCTTTTTTAAAAGCCCAAAAAACTTATGAAATCATAAAATCTCATTTCCTTCTTGTTCCTCTCCAGCAGAAAAGATGATTTTCCAGTATCATGACAAATGCCCTGGCTTCTTGAACTACTCTGCTGGAATAACAAACAACTGGGTCATAAAATATTATGTGAGTTTACTCTCCTAGACTGTGATGTATGTCATTTCATCTTCGAACCCCCATACCTCTAACTGATTCATGTGGGGTAAATGAAAAAATAAAAATGTAAATATCAACAGGAATAAGGAGAAAGATAAAGTATTAAATGTCCAAATGTTTTCATTGATATCCTTTAGAAACAAAATTGAAAAAAGCCTTTGTAAAAAAAAAAAAAAACTACTTGATTCTTTATTCACTCTCTATTACACATGATTTTTATTTTCCTGCCAGAGAATGATTCTGACCACACAATTTTTTTAATTAAAAAAAAAATACTTTTTTAAAGTTTTTCTTTAAATCCCAGTTAACATATAGTGGAATACTAGTTTCAGGTGTACAACTGGCCATAGAATCTTTTTTTTTTTTTAATTTGAGAAAGGGAGAGCACACACAAGCAGGGGAGAGAGGCGGAGGGAGAGAGAGAGAATCTTTTTTAAAAAAAATTTTTTTTAACGTTTTATTTATTTTTGAGACAGAGAGAGAGCATGAATGGGGGAGGGGCAGAGAGAGAGGGAGACACGGAATCGGAAGCAGGCTCCGGGCTCTGAGCCATCAGCCCAGAGCCCGAAGCGGGGCTCGAACTCACGGACCGTGAGATCGTGACCTGAGCCGAAGTCGGACACTTAACCGACTGAGCCACCCAGGCGCCCAGAGAAAGAGCGGGTCTTAAACAGGCTCCATGCTCTGCACAAAGCCCAATGTGGGCCTCAATCCCACAACCGTGGGGTCATGACTTGAGCCGAAATCAAGAGTTGGACACTCGACTGACTGAGCCACTCAGACGCCCCCATACAATCTTAATTATCACTGAATATTAATCAAAACCAAAAGAAAACACACTGAAACAGAACTATCACTACTATACATATTTGATTTAGATGGCAACTATACTACTGCACTTGAGGATCTAATGCATACATGCCTTGGTGACATGTAACATTGATTCAACGCGTAAGGCTTGTACATGTTGCACTAGTCAAATGCCCTCAACATTTTCTTATACTGAATGAATAAAATAACCATTATACCAGGTTTTATAGACTTTAATTGATGGCATATAATATTATTCATTCACTCAGACTGAAGTGAGGTACAAAGTAGACCCTAAGATTCAACTAATACTTGTAAACTTGTGTGAGTGTAACTTCCACAATAGTACTACAATGCAAGTGATGGTTTTCTGCCTGTCGGACTGGCAGTAAACGCCTCTGCTACAACCCACCCCACTGCTATTACAGCAGAAAGGGGAAAAATTCACCTCTCTCTGTTGGAGGAGAAATATAAAGGAAAAAAAATCTTTTCACATGGTGGAGGGTTGGAGGAAGTACGAGCTGAGGAGATGTGAAGACTGACAGTCCTGTCTCCTACGTGCTCAGACTGTATCAGGAAGAGAGAGTTTGGAGCACAGCAGGGTGTGCCCCATGCTTCTATTAGTGATGGGCATTAGAAGTTTCACAGGTGCCTATTACTAGCCAGGTGCCCCCAATCCTGTGTCTGGAATCCCTTCTACTCCTACCACATCAGATATCATCACTTCTCTTTCTACTTTTCAACTTCTTCCATTTCCATCTGCTTGTATATAGGTGGAAATCCTACTACCTTAAAATAAAACCTTCCTCCAACTTACAGTCCCCTCTAGCTACTACCTTCTCCCTCCTTTTCCTTCACAACACAACTTCTGGAAAAATATTCCCTGTTCTTCACTTGTCCATTTCATATTCATAACTACTACCCACTGTAGTTTAGCTCTGCCACTCAGACCCTCTACTCTCACAGAGGTAACAAATAACCTTCTTGCTGCTAGACGCAATAGCCCTAGGTTTACTGGACCTTTTTTCCCATATTTGTACCTACAACCACCCCCTCCTTTCAGAGATGTTCTTTACTTGGCCTGTGCTACCACCGTCTCCTGGGTTCCCACCTCCTCTCTCATCTATGTTCTCATGGAGCTCTCATACTTAACTATCCCTTAAAAATATGCCATTCTTGGGGCACCTGGGTGGCTCAGTCAATTAGGCATCCAACTTTGGCTCAGGTCATGATCTCATGGTTCGTGGGTTCGAGCCTCATGTCGGGCTCTGTGCTGACAGCTCGGAGCCTGGAGCCTACTTCAGATTCTATATCTCCCTCTCTCTCTGCCCCTGCCCAGCTTGCACTCTGTCTCTTTATCTCTCTCAAAAATAAATTAAGACATAAAAAATAAAATAAAATAAATATGTCATTCTTAGGGCCCTGTTTGAAGCCAGATTCTCTTTTCACTCTATACTAGCAGCCCTTGACCATAACATCTTTAAGCATTCTGTTCTAGCACTTACATTTTTCAAAACTATCTTTTGAAATACAAAAAGGATTTTGAGATACTTATTAACTCTCCTTGGGTCAATTCACCCACTATTGTGGTTACAATTAGCAATTATATGCTACTGACTCCTTTAATCTAGGTTTTGGTGTTTTGTTTTGTTTTGTTTTGTTTTTTTTATGAGCTCCAGATATATTCACTTAGATGTCCTATCCTCAAAATTCAACACATTTAAACCTCAACTCATCATGTCCCTCTACCTTCAAATTGGCTACATCTTAAATATCCCTCAAGTCTATTTATTTCTATTACTACATGTTCCTAGTTCCAGATGCAGTCATCTCATAACTGAATTATAAAAAGAAAATCCTAACTGGCCACCTCCAACCAGGCTATATTTTCCACTAGAGTCCATATAGACAACAAAGCTACATGAAAAGTCATGTGAGGGGCGCCTGGGTGGCGCAGTCGGTTAAGCGTCCGACTTCAGCCAGGTCACGATCTCGCGGTCCGTGAGTTCGAGCCCCGCGTCAGGCTCTGTGCTGACAGCTCGGAGCCTGGAGCCTGTTTCCGATTCTGTGTCTCCCTCTCTCTCTGCCCCTCCCCCGTTCATGCTCTGTCTCTCTCTGTCCCAAAAATAAATAAAAAAACGTTGAAAAAAAAAATTTAAAAAAAAAAAAAAAAAAAAAAAAAAAGAAAAGTCATGTGAGAACTGAGAGGGGGAAACAGCAAAACTGAAATTAATAAATGTCTAAAATATATAATTATTTAAACTATTCAACTGCAATCCAACTTAATTTTTTTATAAATTATATTTCATGTAGGATGAGGGTGCAACATAAAATTTGACAGAATGTGGCAAGTACCTAGCCTAGGAAACTCTTGCCTTTCTCCCAAGTCTGGGTTACATGTTCCATCTGTATGTTCCTATAACTCTTTCATCCTCTGCTATGTATAGAGACAGCTAGCTGTTTCCCAATAACCATTCTCTCTTTCTTTCTTAATACAACCCCCAAATTCTAGTAGGTCACATGATTATCTGGCATTAAATCTGTATCCCCCATCTTTCCTTGCAGCTAGTGTGACATTAGGATGTACACAGAAGTGACCTCTACAATTTCCAGGAGATATTCAGAAAAAGAGAGAATGCATCTTTCTTTCTCCTCTCCTCTTTCCCGTTAGCTAGAATGTAGGTATGGTGACTAAAGCTTGATCAGCCACTTTGAACCATGAGATAGGATTAAAAAATATAATAAGCCTGCATCCCTGCAAATCAAGCGACCACCATACCAGGACTCTGACTTGACATAGGAGAAATAATACTCCATGCTATTGAAGCTACCATTATTTTCAGGCTTCTAACACATGCAAACAAGCCTAGTCTCAATGTATATTCCCAGACAGGGCACTTAGTACAAAAAGTAATAATAGTCTGGTGACATGTTGGTTTCCTCCAATAGATTAAGTTCTACTTAAGTCTACGTAAGTCTACTTAGAGTTAGGGAACAGTATGGCAACTCATGGCATATGCTCTGCATACCATCCCAACACACATACACACACACACACACACGCACACACACACACACACACACACACACACACACAGAGTATTTACTTTTGGTCCATGAATGCAATTCTCGTTATGCTCTTACCTTTTCCTCATTTCCCTAAATTCTATTTTTCATCCTTAACCCCCTGTCCTCAAAAGGTAATACGAACCTATGGGGGGGGGGGGGGGTGGGAATCACCCAAAAATTGGTACTAATGAATCCAGAAAGCTCACCAATCAGCAAAAAAGAATGTCCCAGAACAAATTAATATAAAGTTCTGCTAAGTTATCAAAAATAATTTGAATACAATGAAATTTCTCTATAATACTGTTATACATATATACAATTCACACGTGTGTATGTATAAAATGAAAAAGTTCCCAAGAGTTCCTTAATCTTAAGATTCTAAAAATTGTATTATTCAAAATAGCAAAATATACATTTTTTGCAAAATAAAAAAGGAGCCCTAACTTCAAATGAAAAATCAGTAGGATTTTTTAATTATCCAAATGTAAGATATGAAAAATAAACTGAGCCACATATACTATGAAACACTTTGTTTTTATTTTTTTTTTATTTTTTTTTTTATTTTTTTATTTTTTAATATATGAAATTTACTGTCAAATTGGTTTCCATACAACACCCAGTGCTCATCCCAAAAGGTGCCCTCCTCAATACCCATCACCCACCCTGCCCTCCCTCCCACCCTGCCCTCCCTCCCACCCCCCATCAACCCTCAGTTTGTTCTCAGTTTTTAACAGTCTCTAATGCTTTGGCTCTCTCCCACTCTAACCTCTTTTTTTTTTTTTTTTTTCCTTCCCCTCCCCCATGGGTTTCTGTTATGTTTCTCAGGATCCACGAAACACTTTGTTTTTAAATTTTCTTTTCAACACCCTCATATACTATCTGTAACACTTTTTAAAAAATTTTTTATGTTTCTTTTTTTTTGAGAGAAAGAGAGAGAGAGAGCAAGGGAGGGACAGAGGGAGAGAGAGGGAGAGAAAAATCCCAAGCAGGTTCCACATTATCAGTGCAGAGCCAAATGTGGGGTTCGAACCCACGAACCATGAGATGACCTGAGACGAAATCAAGAGTCAGATGCTTAACCACCTGAGCCACCCAGGTGCCCCAATAGCATAGTTTTAACTTTAATCTTATTTTTGGTTATACACATTTAACCCACACATAAATCATCTGTAGCATCAAACTTCTTTATTAAATAAATGTCATATTTCCCAAAATGCTAAATTTCTTTAAAAGTACAGATCTCAGAGCAAAGGCATCAAAAGAAAAGAAAAAAGAAAAACAAAAGTGGGACTTTATCAAACCAAAAAACTTCTGCAAAGGAAACTATCAACAAAATGAAAAGACAACCTACTGAATGGCAAAATATATTTGCAAATCATATATCTGATATAAATGCCCAAGATATATAAAGAATCCATACAACGCAGTAGCAAAAAGACAAACACTCTGATTTAAAAATGGGCAGAGGATCTGAGGGGACATTTCTCCAAAGGAGCATACAGATGGCCAAAAGGTATATGAAAGGGTGCTCAACATCACTAACCATCACGAAAATGCCAATCAAAACCACAATAAGATAGTACCTCATGCCTGTCAAAATGGCTGTCATCAAAAAGACAAGAAATAAAAAGTGTCGATAAGGATGAAGAGAAAAGTGCACTGCTGGTGGGAATATAAACTGGTGTCGTCACTATGGAAAACAGTATGGAGGTTCCTCAAAAAATTAAAAGCAGAACTACCATATGCAGAAGAAGCAATGTCTCTTCTGGATATGTACCCAAAGTAAACAAAGACACTAATTTGAAAAAATATCTGCATCACTACGTTCGCCACAGCATTATTTACAATAGCCAAGACATGGAAACCCCCTAAGTGTCCATCAATAGAAGAATAAGGGAAATGTGGTGTATATATATACACAAGGGAATACTATTCAGCCATTTTTTAAAAAAAAGGAAATTTTGCCATTTGCAACAACACAGATGGACCTTGAGGGCATTATGCTAAGTGAAGTAAGTCAACAGAAAAAGATAAATACCATATGATCCTACTTATATATGAATCTTAAAAAAAAAAAAAAAAAAAACCTCACAAGATACAACAGACTGGCAGAGGTTGGGGAGGGGGCCGAGTAGACAAAATGGGTGAATGGGGTCAAAAGGTACTCCTGGAAATGTAATGTACAGCATGGTGACTATAGTTAACACTACTGTATTGTATGTTGAAAGTTGCTTAAGAGTAATCTAAAAGTTCTGATCAAAAAAAAATTGTAACTAACTGGAGTTATTTGACTTTTGAGATGGTCATTTGACCTATATTTATATGTATATGTATACATACACACACACACACACACACACACACACACACCTCAAATTATTTTATATAGCTGAAACTAATGCAATATTGTATGTCAATTATATCTCAATTAAAAAAAAAATACACAGATATCAGGGGTGCCTGGGTGGCTCAGTCAGTTGAGCGTCCAACTTCGGCACAGATCATGATCTTATTCTTCCTGAGCTTGAGACCCAGGTCAGGTTTGCTGCCGTCAGTGCAGAGCCTGCTTTGGATCCTCTGTCTTCCTCTCTCTGCCCCTCCCCAACTCTCGTGTACACACGCGCTGTCTCTCTCTCTCTCAAAAATAATAAACATTTTTTAAAAATACAAGTATCAATGTATAATACAGAATCAAGCAATACAGTACAATATTACCTGTGCACCAAGATCCTTCATGTAGGGCCCAAGTTCACTGAATAGATCATATCCTTGATGGAAGAAGGCCAAATGGGCATACATAAAAGATAACATCTAATAAAAGAAAAAAAAGATTAGCATCTTAAAATCAATTCTTAGATAAATACTCTGAATTTTTTTAAAAATCTTGATCTTATCTAATGTTTAAAAATTATTCCTTTAGAGCCCAAAATATCAAACCTATTTAAAATTGAAATTGGGTCATTTTTCTTAAGAGTATTTCAGAAATATATGTGAAGTGAGAATAAATTTTATTTAAAAGAAATCTCCAAGTGGTTTAAAAATTTAACAATGCCCCAAATTTTAGTTGTTTAGATTATATCCAGACGATCAAGATTCATATAGTAATAATTTAAAGAATCAAGTATTCAATACTTTCACCATCTTCCCAGGTGCATTATAAACTATCTATGTGCCTTTCAACCAAATTCACTGGAAAACTTTAAATTGCAAATAAAACATTAAAAGATTAGAATGGGAAATATGAAGCTCTCAAAATAAAACAATCACACTTTATAACCTGCTAGGATCACTAAGCACAACCCAAAGCAGGGAATGCTAATTTTTTTCTCAAGATACTTAAAGGAGTCAACAGACTTTGCCAATATGGAGGTTTCTGAATATTCATTCCCAATATACAAATATGATGCTAATGGGTTAAGATTTTTTCCAGGTTTTCCTATATTTTACCTATTTGTGAAAGAAAAATCGGCTTTATTTTTATTTATTGTTTTTATATGGGAAGAAATTTAATTCAATCACAATACTGAAAGAATCCTTCAAGCATCCCTCTATGTTAGCAAGATGAGGCATCTATTTAATTTTCTGAAACCTAAAATAGGTCATAAGGTCTTTAACATTCAAGAATGCTTCAAAAGAATTTTTTTTAAGAGAAAAGTCAATTAAATAAAACAAACACAAAAGGACAAAGCTCAATAAAAGATTATTCTGGAATTAGGTAACAGTAGTTGTGCAACTTTATGAATATAATAAAAAACAATTATATAAAAAAGAGGGTGAAAGATTAATAGCTACAACTACATAAAACATGCCTACACAGCAAAACACATAAGCCTATTGAAAGGTTAGTGATAAGACTAGAAAAATACAATGGCAAAGGGTAAATAGTCTTAAAATATAAGACATGTTACAAATCAGTATGAAAAAGATGAACACTCCAACAACCACAACAACAACAACAAAAGAGAAAACATAAGAGGCCAAAAAATATGCAGAAAAAAATTCAAACTCATACACATTTAATACAAACTCATTTGTAGTAAAGAAATGCAAAACTGAACAATGACATGACATTTTCTATCTACCAAATTATAGGTAGAGTGGAAGAAACTAATACCCAGTGTTAGTAATATAGTTCACTTTCACACACTACTAGTGGAAATGTTGTGTAAGTCTTAAAATTTAACATTATTTTTTAAAAGTTTTAATAAATGCTTAAACCCTTTAACTCTTAGCCAAATCTCTTGTCATAATATATCCTAAGGAAATTATGATAATAAGTCATATTGTTTATCAGAATGACCACTAGAATATTTTTAAAGTCAAAAACACGGAAATTACTTTAAAATCCATTAATGGATAAAATTAATTTATGGCATATTCAAGATCAGCAAACTATGACCTGCAAACTATATCCAGCCCCATCATATGTTCTTGGATGGCCTATGAGCTAATGTGGTATTTACATTTATCAATGGTTGAAAGAAAATGAAAAGATGGTATGAAATTCACTACAGGCGAAAATTGTATGAAATTCAAATTTCCATGTCTATAAGAAAAATGTTTTATTAAAACACAGCCATTCTATTCATTTACATATTATCTATGGCTGCTTTGTCTCTCTCTCTCTCTCTCTCTCTCTCTCTCTATTTCAGAGAGCACACCGCAGGGGAGAGGGTTGGGGGGGGTGGGGAGAGGGTTTGGGGGGGGGGGAGAGAGAGAGAGAGAGAGAGAGAGAGAGAGAGAGAATCTTAAGCAGACTCCACACTCAGCATGGAGGGCTCGATCCCAAGACCCTGGGATCATGACCTGAGCCAAAACCAAGAGTCAAACACTCAACTGACTGAGCCACCCTGGCGCCCTTATGGTTACTTTCTCATTACAGCATACAGTTAAGTAATTACAACACAGACCACATGGCCCACAAGACCTAACATAGTCACTACCTGGCCCTTCACAAAAAAAGGTTGCCTACCCCTAATATATCCACATGGTAGAATTCTATTTCGCCACAAAAGTCATCGTTAAATAAAAAATATTTAATGACACCTGATGACTTTAGTGTTACTATTGAGAAAAGAAAGTTACAAAACATATGTAGCAATGATTCTTATTTTGTTTAAAAAAAATTAAAAGCCATTTTGGGGGCGCCTAGGTGGCTCAGCCAGTTGAGCATCCGACTTCAGCTCAGGTCATGGTCTCACAGTTCGTGAGTTCAAGCCCCGCATCAGGTTCTGTGTTAACAGCTCAGAGCCTGGAATCTGCTTCAGATTCTGTATATCTCTCTCTCTCCCACTCCCCTGCTCATGCTCTGCCTCTCTCTGTCTCTCAAAAATAAGTAAATGTTGGGGTGCCTGGGTGGCTCAGTCGGTTAAGCGGCCAACTTCAGCTCAGGTCATGATCTCACGGTCCGTGAGTTTGAGCCCTGCGTCAGGCTCTGTGCTGACAGCTCAGAGCCTGGAGCCTGTTTTGGATTCTGTGTCTCCCTCTCTCTGCCCCTCCCCCGTTCATGCTCTGTCTCTCTCTGTCTCAAAAATAAATAAACATTAAAAAAAAAATTTTTAAAAATAAGTAAATGTTTAAAAAAAATTTTTTTTAATTAAAAGCCATTTTAGAATACACATATACACATTCACATACATACATGCACACAGAAAGAGAGGAAAAAAGATACAGAGATATGCCAAGATAATAACAGTGGTTCTCCCTTGGTAGTAAGATTTATAAGGATTTTAATTCTTTTCTTCATACATTTCAGTTTTCAATTTTCTACAATTAACATACATTACTCTCAGTCTGGGAAAGGAAGTGGAAGTAAAGAGCAAGTACAATGTACTTACCTGTAAGCACTATCATAAATATAGAATTTAGGAAAAAGCTTGGTGGGGACAAGGATCAAAGCAATTTAAGTATACCCTTTCAGGGGAAAAGAAAAATAAAACACTTCAGTGAACAAAGAGAGGAAAAATTATTTCTAAGATTCTCGAAATATGAAAAAGTTCAATGCCATACCACTACCACCCCCTGCCCACTTCCTTGATAACTTTAAGACCAAAAATGGTCACATAAAAAAAAAAAAAAATCACTTTCTCTATGGGTATAGTGGCTCAGGGAAAAAAAATTATTCTCAAATTTCATCCCATTTATTTTCCAACTGCACTCCAAAGAACAAACCAAAAGGCTGATACATCATCAATAATCCTAAGGAAAAATTCTCTAAATGATACTATTTATGCATGCCCTGAATCTGAAATATTTAAACATCTACACTAAGGAGCTCGCAGTGTGTTAATAGAGGAGATACACATAAATAACTATAACGTGAAGGAGACAAAAAAGTGGTTAAGTGGCACATGAGAAATACAAAAAGATCTGTAAAGATTAATTATGAACCTGGAATAAATACATTTACATATATATACACACAAACATATGATGCTGCTTAAATGCTTACATATGTGCATTCAGATCATACCAAAATATTTAAAATGTCATTTCAATAAATATCTTACTGATTTTAGGATTTCTGATCTTCGTTTTGATTGAAGGACATTAATCTGAGGGAAAATACAGTTGGTTAATCACCCAGTTTTTACTTTAAAAACTAATCTACAGTGCAATATTGTAAAATTTGCTTATTCTGAAGTTTAATACTTTTCCAGAAAAGTAAATAAAAACAAAGTTCAAGGTTTTTACCCTTTGACCTGCGTTTTGCAAAAACAGTTAAGACAAACATACCAATGAAACTGTCATCCATTGCAGTTCAAAGAAAAACTGGTCATGCTTAAGTCATAAATACTGTAATGATAAAACTGTCACTTTGATAGACCTTTGAATTGCTCAGAATTCCATCTTTTCCCCGTCCTCCTCATCTAACTGTCCATCCCGACCCTTCAACGTGTATCTGTAATACAAATCCTCACTACTTTTACCACCACTACCAACATCATCCTATCTTTTCTAGACTGTTGCAATGGCCTATGAACTAGTCTCTCTATACTTGACTCTTTACAATCCATTCTCCACACAGCAAGCAGAGTGATCTTTTCAAAATATAAATAAGATTATGCTATGTCCAACTTAAAACCTTCCAACTTCCTTCTATCACCTAAGTGGCCCTTTGTGATGACTGCCTCTCTAACCTAGCTTTCTACTACTTTCCCCTTTCTGTGCTCCAACTACAATCCAAAACTACTTCCATCTCAACACCTTCAAACTAGCTGTTCTGTCTTCATGTCATGATCTTCTGCCCAGACACAAGGATACCTCTTACTAATCAGGCCCCAGCTTAAATACTATCTCCTCAAAAACGTCCAAGGTAGGCCCTATATACTAGAGTTGGTATACTCTCTAGTATATCAACCTATTTATTTTCTTCACAGCATTCGTAACTACCTTATATTTTCTTATTTACCTATGTCTTACTCCCAGCTGCATTCCCCAAGTAGTACGTAGTGAGGACTCAATAAATATTTGTTAAATAAATTAATGGACCTTAAATATTTTAAGTAGACTAAACTTACTAAAAGACCAGTAAATTATGAAAGTTACCTTTGTAGTATCTCTCCCAACTCTAGAAAATTCTTAACAAGTATTTTATTTTTATCTGTTACATATCAGCTTAATGAAATTAAATGTTTATACAAAAAAAGAATCATTCATTTTTTGCTATTATTGTCAAAAGATTTACAGAATATCTTCCTTTTTAATATGTTCTTCTGCCTGTTGTCTTACAAGATAATTTTAAAGCACTGATCGCAAAACAAAACCACACCAAGAAAAATCCAAATAACTACACTTAACTAACCACTAATTTCCTTTGTATGTGTTTCAAGGCCCATTCAGTTTTGAGAACTAAAATATTAACTTTCAAATGCTCTAAATAAAAGCAGGGGCTGCAGATAACCTATTATTCAAACTTTGAAAAATACCAAACAAAAGTGCCTCTCTTCTATGTATTTTTTTCTGTTTGGCAACAAAAAACAGCATTTACTTGAAAAAAAAGTAAAATCATGTATTTAAGGAAGCTAAAGCATGACAAACTTTATAAATTTGGATATTTATTACTTACTATGCCCTAAAATCGCCACTTAGGCCATATAATGAAATGACACAACAGTTCTCATAAGAAAAATCAAATAATGCAATAGCTATAGAGGAAGCAGGGGTCCTAATGTCAAACTATTTGGATGAACACCACAGAAAATGGAAAATTTATTTTCCAACCACTGGACTAGAGGGAAGGAACACAACCTAGGAATAAAAGACACAGAAATAAATAATTACAATAAATGCAAGTAAGTGCTCTAACAGCAATGTGCATGACAATATTATGGCAGCACAGTGGAAGCAGAGGCAAGAATGATTCATTTTGCCTGGAGAGGTTTGAGTAACTGACCACAGAACAGAGAATAAACTAGTAATGGAGCAGGTAAAAGCAATGCAAGCAAGACCAGTTTTATGAGAACATCTTAATAGTCTAGATAAGAAATAATAAAGTGCTACAGCAAGGGTCAGAAAGAACAGACTTAAGAGATTCACAGAACTTTATAAGGCAGTTTTGGCTGTTAGGTATAGCAGCTGAGAATGAGAATATCTGGTGTAACAACTCTCCACAGGAACTTCTAGGATTGAGCAAAAGGGTGTCGCCATTCAAGTTAAGTAAGGGCAAAAAGACGCCATCTGGAAGAAGACAGTTTTCAGTTGTGAATACAAAAAGAAAGAGGGGCGTCGGAGAAAAATAAATTTTGTCATCTGTACTTAGTGGTAATTCAAGCAAAGAGCATGAGATTATCAGGAAAATCAAAAGGTCAGAAAAGAACAGAACCAAAGATGTAAACCTGAAAAAGAGGTTGAAAAGGTAGGCAAAGGAGAGAAGCTCAACACGGAAACTGAAAAGCAACAGAAGCTGGGAAGATGACCTAAAGTTATTTGAAATAAATTAAGACAAAAGTGTATTTCAAGAAAGAGTGTGGTCTACCATTTCAGTGAAACGCGAGAGGCAAGTTGGTTAAAAATTAAATTCTATCTAATGAGTAAGACCTTAGCGTAAGCCATTTCAGTGGAATCGGATAGGAAGACAGTATTCGTATTACTGCAGAAGTGGGGTGAATGTGAGGTAGGTAATGGGAAATAGGAAATTACAGACCATGCCATTCTAGAGACTTTCATTAATAAACGAATTCACTTCATTTTTTAAAATGTAACTTCCCACTTACTGAATAGAAAATTTTTAAAAATCTTAGTCTTTTTCTACTGTTTTGCAAAGTTATCTAAGGAGGGTTTTTTTAATGTTTTATTTTTGAAAGAGTGTAAGTGCAAGGGGGGGAAGAGGAGGGGTAGAGAGAAAGAGGGACAGATGATCTAAAGCGGGCTCCGTGCTGACATCAGAAAGCTGAATGTAAGGCTTGAAACCACGAATGGAGACATCATGACCTGAGCTGAAGTCGGACACTCAACTGACCGGGCCACCTAGGCACCCCATCTAAGTAGTTTTTAAGCACTAATTTGTATATGGTTACTTATGTATTTTTTTTAAAGAAATGCCCTGTGATCACTATTAAGTCAACAATCTCTGAGGACTCTATTGCTGTTTTGTAAAAGGAGATTTAGAAAAACTAATCCCCTAAGCTTTAGAGCTTTCAACTCATGATACATAGGAAAATATCAAGTACATGTGAAACAATGTATGTGTGCCTTCACTTTTCACATCTCTTGAATCCCTTTGGAGACCTATCAAATCCAAATAGATTTCAATTATACATAGGACCAGAAGATCACCAGGCAACTTACCAAACACTGATCTCTAGTTTTAAAAAACACCACATTTTTGGGGCGCCTGGGTGGCTCAGTCGGTTGAGCATCTGACTTCGGCTCGGGTCATGATCTCACAGCTCGTGAGTCCGAGCCCCGCATAGGGCTTTGTGCTGACAGCTCGGAGCCTGGAACCTGTTTCAGATTCTGTCTCCCTCTCTCTCTGCCCCTAACCCACTCACATTCTGTCTCTGTCTCTCTCAAAAATAAATAACCATTAAAAAAAAATTTTAAACACCATATTTTTTCTCATATTTACATTATGGTAAATATGAGAACAGTGTTTCTAGAAATATTTTTCATTTGGCAACATAGTAAGCCTTAGTACTTCTAGGAATCTACTCTAAAGAAACAATCAGAAATGTGGCAAAAGATTTATATACAAAGATGTTATTATTATTTATAATTATTGAAAGCTACATTTTCACTATTTCCAGTAAAAACTGGCAACACTATATCTGATAATCAGATACTAACTAAATTGACACAGTAATTCCACAGAATAAAACATAGCAATTAAAAATGCTTTTTAGAACATTTAAAAATGAGAGAAGTATCATGTTAAGTGAAAAGGTGAAGAAATCCAAACCAAAGGTGTACACATGTACACACATAAATATATGCACAGAGATATACAGACAAGTGAAAAGTTTTCACAAAAGATCATGGTTTGATTTTAAACTCAAAGAAACATTATTAATTGTCCTTTCAATGCCATCATTCAAAAGTAAGGACGTGTTTAGTAAGCATTTTTTGAAAACACATAATAAATATACCTGAAGTACATAGTCGAGGGCTATATGTCGAAAACATTTTCTTGTTGCTGTCAAAATGTTTGTGGCTTCCTCAACTTCGTGCTGTTTGTTTCTTTGTACTTGAGCATTTTTTACTAATGCATTTTCTTTTTCTTCACTGACTTTTTCAAATTGCTTCTTGGCATCTTTGAATTTTCTAAGGTCTCTAAAAAATAAAAATAGTGAAATTTTCATAAATCCAATTATGGGTGGTCTACAAACCACACTTTAAGAAATATCATTCATTTCTTGTTGAGGGAAATTACTGGATCAAGGGCATGAATATATTCTTAAAACACACACTGATACAATCCTTTGTAAAACAACTGTGTACCCGTAAAGAGTAACAGTTTCCATTCAGTATTCCAAAAATCCAAAACCCTTGATTAATGATCTTAGATAAATACATGATATCCCTTCATTTTTTTCTACCAGAGAACTAGGCAAAATGACTTGAAGACAAACAATTTAAAAATGATAATAAAGTGTATGTGAAAAAGGCTTTAAACTCTTTGTTAAGAAGCCATAAATTTTCATGTATACATTCTATAAGGACATTCTGAACATTAGTCTATTATTTGCAAAGAATCTGCAAGACGTCACTAACAAAACAATAAATTCCAACCTACTAAATGGCAGTGCACTATGTTCATGAGATCTGCCACTATCTACAGCTTATAACATCTGCCATTTATCCTGAATACTATATCGTAACCAATGTTATCTGTAATTTTATATATTCTTGGTCAGGAATTAAAAGAGAAAAACTGATTAATGTGGGAAAGGAAAATGTTCCTATCTAGAAAATTTGGATGTCTTTTATTTCTAGTTTCATTTTATTTCACATATAGAATGGGATGAATGTGACATAAAAGGCTCACATGTGGCAAAACAACATGCACTTTCCTGACTCATTTTCATATATTCCATTATCTTCTCTCCAAAGAAAATACCATATTGAGACAAAGGAAAACTTAGTCTTAACTATAATAACTAATAGCATTTCAATCACTTTTGGGGTCTGCTTTGATTTTGAAAGGCCATTAAATTATTTCTTTTATTTTTTAATCTATAACAATCCTAGTTATGTATCCTGAATATAAATTTCATAATATAAATGATTCACTGAAAGGCATAAAGTCTGATTCCTTTACAGAGTAGCTCAGGAAAAAAATGCAATATATATTTCACAAAGCAAAAAAGCAAACAAAAACTCCAAAATTTTCAATAAATCATGGTCCATAAAATTCCTCTCAAAAGATACCAACTCCCAGATGTGATCATTCACTGGTTACTTTTCTTTTCACTGTAATTGACTTACTCTTTAACAAAGTTCTGAAGCTGTGCTTTAATTGATCTCTGAGTTTGGTCAAATAGGATCTAAAAGATAAAATGTAACATTAAACAATTAGAAAAGTAAACAAAAAAATAATTTTCACGTAGATTGGTAAGTAATACATCTTTCCACTATTACTCCAATTCTAATAACACCTATATTTCTTATTGAAGACCAACTAAAAAAGTAAGGATTTAAAAAAGAAACTGAAACCGATTTTTAAGCCAGTTTCATCTAAAAAATAAAATTATTTTTATTTACAGAGAAAATCACATCTGCATTAACATTTAAATACAATGTTCAAATAATAGAGTGATTTATTTCCTTGATTTTAATTCAAGCTTTGACAAATAACCTAAAAAGTAATATGAAGTCTACTTCATTTACTACAGGAATTTCTTACTTTAACATATCAAAACATACTAAGTAAAAACAACTCCAGAACTGCTTCATATCATCTTAGTTAGAGGTTATTCAACAGGGAAAATGTAGGGATTTCAATGTTTTACATTCTTTTTTTTTTTTTTTTTTTTTTAATTTTTTTTTTTCAACTTTTTTATTTATTTTTGGGACAGAGAGAGACAGAGCATGAACGGGGGAGGGGCAGAGAGAGAGGGAGACACAGAATCGGAAACAGGCTCCAGGCTCCGAGCCATCAGCCCAGAGCCTGACGCGGGGCTCGAACTCACGGACCGCGAGATCGTGACCTGGCTGAAGTCGGACGCTTAACCGACTGCGCCACCCAGGCGCCCCACAATGTTTTACATTCTTAATTCAAGTAAACATTATATGGCCCTTTGGGTTCAATGATTGCTAAGATTAGAGACAAGAATAAAATTTTACTCCTCGTGACAATATTTTGCCCCATTTAAATGATACCACATATTAAACTCTAGTAGCTCCATGTGTGGGCAATTTCACTGGGCTTGTCATGGAAACTCCAAATACTTCTATAATTAACAGATACATTTCATTCAATAATTAACAGATACACTTCATTCAGAGTTGGAAACAGATGTCAGATGAACAGACACAAAAATCAATATTCAAAACAAAAAGAAAATCCTGTGTTCTCCTACTTATTAAAAACAATACCAATTTCACTCTCTCTGAAATCTTGCTACTAGCAAAGTCTCATGTTCTTGCCTAAATACCAAACACACCACACACACACACACACACACACACACACACACACACACACACCTGGATTGAGTACTAAAGGTTTAAAAATCTGACAATTTACTTCCAGAGAGAAAAAATTATTTTCTGTACTATGTTAAACTATTAAACCCAAATTAAGCAGAAGAAAGGAAATAATAAAGGTAAGACTGGAAGTCAGCTACATAGAAAACAGAAACTCAACAGCCAAAACTCAATGAAACCAAAAGCTAGTTCTTTCAGAAGATCTATAAAGTTGATAAATCTCCCATCAAAGTGATCAAGAAAAATTTTTAAAACACAAATTTCCAATGTCAAGAAGGACAAAGATGACATTACCACAGATTCTACAGCTATTAAAAAAGGATAATCAGGAGAATTGGGGAACAATTTTAGGCCTATAAATTCAATAGAGATGGGCTAATTCTTTGAAAAACAAAACTACCAAAGTTCACTCAATAAGAAATCAATAACCTAAACAGAAACAAAGAAATAGAATCTATAGTTAAAAGCCTCCCATAGCCTATAAAGTTAAAGCTATATTTACATAAAACCTAGCAATCCCATTCCTAGGTATTTGCCCAAGAAAAAAGAAAACTTAGAGTTACACCAAAACCTGTATGCAAATGTTTATAGCAGTGCAATTCCTAAGTGCCTCAAACTAGAAGCAATCTAAATGTCCTTGAAGAAGTAAGCTATGGTACATCACACAATAGAATACTACTCAGCAATAAAAAAGAGCAACTATTAATACATACAACAACATAGATGAATTTCAATAGATTTTGCTAAGTAAAATAAGTCATATTCAAAAGGCTACAAGCTATATGATTTGATTTACAGGACACCCAGGAAAAGATATGACTATAGGGATGGAGAACAAATCAGTAATTACTAGTGGTAAGGGGTAGGAGGAAGGGTACTACAAAGGCATAACATAAGGCTATTTTTAGGGTTACTGGAACAGTCATGCATATAGATTGTGGTATGGAGATCCAACTGTATGCATGTGTCAAAATTCATAAAGCTAACTATATTAGTTAGTATCCTTCCAGAACTAGAACAAATGATCCTATTGTATGGAACCACAAAAGACCCCAAAGAGCCAAAGTAATCTTGCAAAACAAAAACAAAAACAAAAACAAACAAAAAACAGAACAAAATTGGAGGCATCATACTATACTACAAAGCTATAGTACTCAAAACAGTATGGTACTAGCATGGAAACAGACACCTAGATCATGGAACAGAATAAAGAGCCCAGAAATAACTTCACACTTATATAGTCAATTAATCTACGACAAAGGAGGCAAGAACATACAATGGGGAAAATACAGTCTCTTTAATACATGATTGGGAAAACTGGACAGCTACATGCAAAAGAATGAAACTGGACCACTTTCTTGCACCATACACAAAAATAAACTCAAAACAGATTAAAGACCTAAATGTGAGACCTGAAACCTTATGCATCCTAAAAGAATACATAGGCAGTAAATTCTTGGACATTGGCCTTAGTATTTTTCCTAATCTATCTCCCCAGGCAAAGGAAACAAAAGAAAAATAAACAATTGGGACTACATCAAACTAAAAAGGTTTTGCACGGTGAAAGAAACCATCAATAAAATAAAAAGGCAATATACTGAATGGGAGAAGATACTTGCAAATGATATAGTTGATAAAGGGTTAATACCCCAAATATATAAAGAACTCATACACCAAACAATCTGATTTAAAAATTGGCAGAGGACTTGGGTAGACTTTTTTCCAAAGAAAACATACAAATGGCCAAGAGACACATGAAAAGATGCTCAACATCATTTATCATCAGGGAAATGCAAATCAAAACTACAATGAGATATCACCTCACACAACTCAGAATGGCTAGTATCAAAAAGACAAAAAAGAGTAAGTGTTAGTGAGGATGTGGAGACAAGAGAATCCTCAATATCCCTCATGACCACATATGTAAAAATTCTTAATATGTAATAATGATATACAATAACAACACATAAAAAGAACAATATACCATGACAATTGGGATTTATTCTGGGAATGCAAGATGGATTTAACATTAAAAAGTCAATGAATATAATTTACCATGATAACAAACTAAAACAGAAAAACTGTATGAGCATCTCAATAGAGACCAAAAAGCATTTGACAAAATTCAACACCCATTCCTGATAAAAACTCTCAGGAATCCAGGAATAAAAGGGAACTTCCTCAAACTAATAAAGAGCACATACAAAAAATGTACAGCTAACATATTCAGTGGTGAAAGGCTTCTTAATGGCAACACTCAAGAACAAGGCAAGAATATCTGCTCTCATCACTTCTATTCAACATTCTACTAGAGACCCTAGCAAGGCAATCAAGCAAGAAAAATGAAAAAAGGGGGACATATTAGAACGGAAGAATACAAAGCTATCTTTATCTACAGATGATATGATTGAGATAATACTATGGAATTTACATAAAAGTCTACCAGAACTAACAAGCATATTTAGCAAGGCCACAGGAACAAAGTCAAAATACAAAAATCAGTGATATTTCTATATACCAGCAACAACTTAGAAAGTGAACTTTTAAAAAGCCTGGGTGGGTGGCTCAGTCGGTTAAGTGTCCAACTTTGGCTCAGGTCATGATCTTGCGGTTTGAGCTGAGCCCCACGCTGGGCAGCACAGAGCCCGCTTCAGATCCTCTGTCCCCCTCTCTCTGCCTCTCCCCTGCGTACACTCTGTCTTTCAAAAATAAACACTGGAAAAAAATATATCATTTACAGTAGCATCAAAAAATAGGAAATGCTGGGGTACCCAGGTGGCCCAGTCAGTTAAAAATCGGACTCTTGATCTCAGCTCAGGTCATGATCTCATGGTTTGTGGGTTCAAGCCCCACATCAGGCTCTGCACTCTCCCTCTCTCTCTGCCTCTACCCCACTCGTGCTCACTCTCTCTCTCTCTCAAAATAAACAAATTAAAAAAAAATTTAATAGGAAATGCTTAGGGATACATACGTAAGACTTGTACAGTGAAAACTACAAAACATTACCAAGAGAAATTAAGGAAAACTTAAGTAAATAGAGAGATATACTGTGTTCTTGGATTCAAAGACTGATTATTAGTAAGATGTCCATTCTCACCAAATGGATCCATACATTCAATACAATCCCACTCCAAATCCCAGTAAGGCTTTCTGTAGAAGCTAAAAATTTGATTCTAAAACTTATATGAAAATGTAAAAGACCTAGAATAGCCAATTTTGAAAAAAAGGAATAAAGCTGGAATACCTATACTACCTGATTTCAAGACTTACTATGAAAGCTACAGTAATTAAGGCTATTGTGGTATTAGAATAAAGACAGGCAAAAAGATCAATGAAATAAGACAGAGCCCAAAACTGACCCACACATTTTTTTAGACAAAAAGTACCAACGGTGCAGTACCAAGTGGTGGTATAGTGGTGAACACAGCTGCCTTCAAAAAGGTGCCAATAGGGAAAAACCATTTTGAGCAAATGGTGTTACAACAAACAACTGAAGAGCCATAGCCTGGAAAAAAAAAAAAAGGAACTTTGACCCTTACCATGCAAACATATAGAAAAAGTAACTCAGAGTGGATCACAAATCTAAACATAAACTAGGCAAACATTTCTTGGTAGAATACAAAAAGAAAACATAAAATAAAAAAGTCAATAAACTGATTTAATCAAAATTAAAAGCTATAGCTTTTCAGAAGATACTGTCATAAAAATGGAAAAGACAAGCCAAGGCCTCAGAGAAAGTATCTGCAAAACATTTATCTGGCAAAAGACATTTCTGCAATACAGAAAGAACTCTTATAACTAAGTAATAATAAGATAAGCAATCCAAAAAAGTTTAATGGGCAAAAGAGCTGACATTTCACCAAAGAAGATACATTGACAGAAAAACACACAAAAACACACTGAGCATCATTAACTATTAAGAAAATGCAAATTAGGGGCACCTGGGTGGATCAGTCAGTTGGGCCTCCAACTCTTGATTCTGGCTCAAGTCATGATCTCACAGTTTGTTAGATCAAGCCCCACATTGTGCTCTGTGCTAAGAGCACAGAGCCTGCTTGGGATTCTCTTTCTGCCCTTCCCTTGCTCACACGCACTCTCTCAAAATAAGTAAACTAAAAAAAAAAAACTCCCTATCTTGGAATTGGATCTCTCTCAAAATAAATAAACTTAAAAAAAAAAAAAAAAACAGAAAATGCAAATTAAAACCATGATGAATTTAAAAAGAGTGGCCATACCAAGTGTTGTTGATCATGTGAAGCATCTAGAACTCTTGTACATGGCTGCTGTAAAGTGATACAGTCAACTTTGGAAAATAATTTCTAAATTTTGGGAGGTTTTCTTTAATTTCTTTGAAGTTAAATATTTTTAGAAATTTAAAGGTTATGGGTACTCTGTACTGTAACTATTCTGTAAGTCTAAGAGTATCTGAAAATAAAGATTTTTAAAAATTTTTAGAAATTTAATATATGAATATTAACATTATTATTATTATAAACAGTAAGTTCTTTTTTCTTTCCTTTATTTTCTTTGCAATATTTTATAGTCTTCACTATACACACAGTTTTGTAAAAAGTTAAATATAATCCTACCTTATGTATGAACTAGCCACTCCTGGCTATTCACACAAGAGAAATAAATGCATATATGTATACAAACTTTTACATATATTTTTGTAAGCAACTTTATTTGTAATAGCCAAAGCCCAGAAACAACTCAAATGTTCATTGTGGTGGCTTTAAAATATGTCCACAAATTCTTTGACACTCCTCCCTTCAAAAATGGAGCCTGATCACCTTGAGAGCAGGCTGGTCATAGCGACTTACTTCTAACAAATGGTAATATGGAGGACGTGGCAATGTATGCCTTCTAAGACTAAGTCATGAAAAGCAATGTAGCTTTTTCTTTGTCCTTGCTCTTGTGCTCTTGGATCCCCTGTTTGGGGAGTAACCAGATTCCATGTACTAAGGACACTCAAGCAGCCGAGGGACAAGGCTCCCTGGCGAGGAACTGAGGCCTGGATCCAACAGCCACACACACTTCCTATCTCGGAATTGGATCCTCCAGCCCCAGTAAAGCTTTCAACCAACTGTGCCCAGCCAATATCTTAATAGCAATCTCATACAAGACTCTGAGCCAGAGCCACTCAGCTAAGTCTAAAGTCTAAAAACTCCTGGCCCAGAAACCAGACAATGTTTATTGTTTTAAGCCACTATATTTTGGGGTAATCCACTCTATGGTAATAGATAACTAATACATCCATCAACAGGTGAATGGATAAACAAATTATGATATATCCATACAATGCAATACTATTAAGCAATAAAAAAGGAATGAATTATTGTTTTTCTTTTTTTAATATTTATTTTTTTGGGGGAGAGCATAAGTAGGGGAGGGGCAGAGAGAGGGACAGAGGATTCAAAGTGGACTCCACGCTGACAGGCTGACAGCAGAGTGCCAAAGTGGGGCTCAAACTCACAAACTGCGAGATCATGACCTGAGCCGAAGTCAGATGCTCAACTGACTGAGCCACCCAGATGCCCCTGGAAAGAATTATTGTTAAACACAACACAATTGAGTCTCAAAATAATTACACTGATTCAATTTACATGTAAGTATAGAAAATTGAAACTAACCAATAATGACAGAAAGCAGATCTGTGAATGTCTAGAAATAAGAAGGCAGCAAATAGAATTACAAAGTAGCAAAGGAAAACTTTTGGGGTGTAACTGTTATGTTCATTAAATTAATTAAGGTGACAGTTTTATTCAGGTTTACATACGTCAACGCTCACCAAATTGTATGCTTTGATATGCTGTTTATACCAATTATCCCTCAGTAACGTTTAAAAATAAGTATATTCCAGAGAGAAGAACACAATGTTTTCCTGTGTAGTGTTTCATTGTTTTAAAACTATACAAACATTACGTAGTATCTACATCCTCCAAGATAAAACATTACCTAAACTAAATTTTATATACGTTTGACTAGAATAGGAAGCACTTTAGGAAATTGCCAATAATCGAGGCTACCCATTTTCAACACTTCGATTACAGTGAAAATTATATTGTTAATGCAAAAGCAACTGAGTAAAAAGCTGTCTCCTACTTGCCAATCTCAAGCCATCCAGCCACAGAACAGCTCGCTAACACTTTTCTGTGGTGAACTGCTGCACAGAACTGCCTCATTTAGTCTCATTTCCTAAGTCACTAATCTATACTCTGCTTGAGAGAGAATTCACACCATTTCTTTTCATATGCTGCAAGTAAAAAGCTATAGAAGACTTGAAAGAAACAGGGACTAAAGTAAAAGTAGCCTTGTCAGGACCAATCTCAAGTAGCATTGGTACCTAGAAGCCAGGTACCAAATGAAGTCTGCAAGACTCTTTCCTTAAGTTTGATTTGATTTCCCCATTTTCCTTGTGTTGCGTTCTACTATCTTCACTAGTTGAGGATTCTGATCCAGATCTTATCCAAAGTGTCCAGTGACCACCCAAAAACTTTACCTAGGTTTTAGACGAAAAAAAATTGTTTTACCCTTGGAATTAAGTATAGCTCAGGTCTTCTGTTTCTACACCAGAAAACGTGAAATGGTATAATAAAACCACAATGACAGACTCGGGGGTGGGGGTGGGGGGGGGAGGTACCAACACAAAAGCTAAGATTCAGTTCCATTTCTAAAATTAGCAGTATTATTCCTACCAACATATACATAACAAATAATCAACAATATGTCATGTGACCTATGCGTGTCCTAATTACAAAAGGATCTGGGGCGCCTGGGTGGCGCAGTCGGTTGAGCGTCCAACTTCAGCCAGGTCAGGATCTCGCGGTCCGTGAGTTCGAGCCCCGCATCGGGCTCTGGGCTGATGGCTCGGAGCCTGGAGCCTGTCTCCGATTCTGTGTCTCCCTCTCTCTCTGCCCCTCCCCCGTTCATGCTCTGTCTCTCTCTGTCCCAAAAATAAATAAAAAACGTTGAAAAAAAAAATTAAAAAAAAAAAAAGGATCTGACTTAAGTGCACAGATAATGGTTGTTTTAAACCAATGGCTTACACTCAGGTTATCCCCCATTCATGTCTGGACACAGTTAAAGCAACACTATCTCAGCTGTTTTCAGAAAACGATGAAAACTGAGATGCAGTTTACGTATGGCAAACAGTACTCTACAAAGTTTAGTACAAGATAGGCTACACATCCACAGTTGGCACTGAAGATTTTCCAGTTCTTACCATTTAGGCCCCATTGGCTCAAAGCATAAATTTCGTAGTTTAAAGTCTTTGTCGCCCATTTAAATATTATTCAGCTACCACAGCATTCTCTTCTATGATTCCTTCCATAGGACATAATCATCCCTCTCCTTTCCAAAATCTATAGAAGAGTACAGGGCTATGGCTGTGAACTACCTGAATCTTTTATTTAGTTAAGCTCATTAGGCCTGTAATAAATAGGTCAATAACAAATCAAGAGGACTCTTCTCTGCTATCATCAGGAACAGAGCCCAATATGCAAATTATTGTTCATTACGTGTTCCTCTTTTTCTATATTCTTTGCCTGTCCTAGCCTATCCATTTCTCTAAATTCTTCTTTCTCCCTTTCTTGAGTCCTCTATAGCAGTGGTTCTTCACTAGCTTTAGTGTGAAAATCACCTGCAAAGCTAACAGAAAATACCAAGGTCCAAGCTTGTTAAAGAAAGATAAAATCCTTCTGTATTTTTATTACATTTGCTAGGTGATTCCATTACTTAGAGATTGAGACAGGCTGCTCTAACCTAGGGATTCTTACATTGGTTGCACATTAGAATAACCTGGGGAACTTTTAAATACCCTGACGCTGAGATAATTAGAAACACTGGTGAGACTCAGGAATCAGCACATTTTAAGCTCCCCAGGTGTGAACCAAAATTATTCGTATCACCTGGGTGCTTGTTAGAAAAGAATTTCCAAAACCAGGCCAGACTTACAGAATCAGAGTCTGTGTTTACTAAGAATTCCAAGTAGCTTATTTGGAAGAAGCAAAACACTGCTTCTCAAACTGGGCTGAACTCTGGAATGACCTGGGGACCTTTGAAAATTACTGATGCCTACTCCCAGAGACTCTGATTTTAACTAGTCTGGGTTACAGCCTTGGTTCATCCACTACCACTCCACTGATAAGAATTCAAGGTAGCTAAAATCACTAAATCACTTTCACTAAAGCAGAAAGAGGCCTCTCTTCAGTGGGTGTCACGACACATACAGTCCTGGGAACTGGGCAAAAACAAAGTAGTCCTTTAGTGCACAGGTCAGCACATTTTTCTGTAAAGGACTAGACAGTATTTTAGGTTTGTGGGCCATGTGGTCCCTGTCACAACCACTCTGTTGTTGTAGTGCAACAGCAGCCATAGACAATACAGAAACAAATGAATATGTGTTCCAATGAAACTTTATATGCAAAGCAGGGGAGGGATGGGTTAGATTTGGCCTTCAAGTCAAAGTCTGCCAACCCCTGCTCTAGAACAGTGGTTCTCAAACTTTAGAGTACCTTAGAACTGCCTAGAAGGCTTTGTTCAAACACAGATTGCTGGCTCCTGGCCTCAGAGTTGCTGATTCAGTAGATCTGGGTAAACTCTGAGAAGCTGAAGTTCAAACAAGTCCCAGGGTGATGCTGATACTATTGGTCCATGGGCCACAATTTGAGAACCGCTGGGTTATTTTTTTTTTAATGTTTATTTTTGAGAGAAAAAGAAAGAGAGCGAGTGCGGGCTCACGTGCACATGAGTGGGGAGGGACAGAGAGAGGGAGACAGAGAATCCCAAGCAGGCTCCCTGCTATCAACGCAGAGCCCAATGCAGGGTTCAATATCACAAACCACGAGATCATGAGCTGAGCTGAAATCAAGAGTCAGATGCTTGACCAACTGAGTCACCCAGGAGCCCCGAGAATCACTGATTTAAAGTAGTGGTTCTCAAACTTCACTACATGTCAGAATCACCTAGAGAAATTTTTTAAATTCTGAAGCTATACTCCAGATGACATAAATCAAAATCTCTTTCTACTGTAAAGGCTCCTAACACTTATGGCACACATTATTGGTGTGTTGAAAGATACAGTAGACTGTTTATATAGAGGGCCACCAATAATTCCTCTCATCACTCCATGTGCATGGTACTCTCCCACCAAGAGGTAGAGTTTATTACCCTTTACCTTAAATCTGGCATAGCCTTGTATCTTGCTTTGATCAAAAGAATGTAGCAAAAGTGATCCTATGTGACTTCCAGACCAAGCCCATAAGAAGTCTTACACCTACTGATTTCACTCACTTGAAAACCAGCTATCACATTAAGAAAACTGACTACCTGGGGCACCTGTGTGGCTCAGTCAGTTGAGCGACAGACTCTTGATTTCAGCTCAGGTCATGATCCCAGGGTTGTGGCATTGATTGAGGCCCACATCAGGGTAAATGTGAGGCCGAGTGAGGAGCCTTGGGGTTCTCTCTCTCTCTCTCTCTCTCTCTCTCTCTCTCTCTCTCTCTCCCTCCCTCCCTCCCTCTCTCTCTCCCTCCCTCCCTCCCCTCCACCCCCATCTGCCCATCTCTCCTAGTCATGCTCTCTCTTATAAAATAAAAAAAAAATTTAAGTCTGACTACCCTCCTGTAGAGAGACCACATTATAAAAGTGAAGTCCTAGAGAATGACAGACTCCAAAGGGCAGGAGAAACCTGGCCAACCTCACCCATTCTAGCCACCCCAGCTGAGGCACCAGACAAATTGGATCCTCCAGCCATATACGAGCCACTCAGCCAACACCAACTGGAGTAGAGACTAGCTGGCCTCCCCAAACCCTGCCCAAACACATGATAGTTGTTGTTTTAAGTCACTAAATTTTGGGGTGGTTGTTAAACAGAGATAAATAAGATGTCAACAGTCATACAGAAGATATTAGTGTCGTGTTTATATAAGCTTTTATAGTGATTTAAGAAGTTGTAAACTATTTGGTACAACCATTCAGAAATTAACAACTGCTGGGGTGCCTGTGTGGCTCAGTAGGTTAAGCATCCAAATCTTCTGACTCTTGATTTCGGCCCAGGTCATAATCTTGTGGTTTGTGGGTTCAAACCCCAAGTCCGGCTCCAAGCTGACAGTGCAGAGCTTGCTTGGGATTCTCTCTCTCTATGCCCTGCTCACTCTCTCTCTTTCTCTCTCTCTCAAAATAAATAAATAAACTTAAAACATTTTAATTAAAAAAGAAATGAACTGCTAAAAATGAATCTTTTTTGCTAAAATTATATTTTAATACTATTTGTCTGACTTGCTCTATAAAGTATTTAAATGCAGTAATTATTGCTTTGACAAAACTATATAATGTTCCCCCTGGCATTACCATTTGAATCACCCAAAACTACTGCAGTCACAATTTGTTTGTCATCACTTCTTCACTTAGTACCCGTTGTCAAATATTTCATCTTTCTTTGGCTCTTTCACAAATTTTTGCTATTAATTTGTTCTTACTTTTCACATTTCTTCTACTAATAAGATACATATGGTTGCTTTGTTAGCATCATCATTTCTTAAGAGGTGTTCCTACTAGAATGCAATTGGAGGCACCTGGATGGCTCAGTCAGTTAAGCGTCCAACTTCAGCTCAGGTCATGATCTCACGGTTCATGAGTTCAAGACCTGCGTCGGGCTCTATGCTGACAGCTCAGAGCCTGGAGCCTGCTTCGAATTCTGTGTCTCCCTCTCTCACTGCCCCTCCCCGTTCACACTCTGTCCTCTCTCTCTCTCTCTCAAAAATAAACATAAAAAAAAAAAAAGAACGCAATTCTTTTTTGACTCTTACACTTTTCAGTAGTTATTTATTATTGGCTTTTGATGTTAATTAGCCAAATTCTGATTCTTGATGAAATTTTGCTGTTTTATCTTTAATTATTAAAAAATTTATTTCTGGGAATGCAAGCTGGTGCAGCCACTCTGGAAAACAGTATGGAGGTTCCTCAAAAAACTAAAAATAGAACTACCCTACAACCCAGCAATTGCACTACTAGGCATTTATCCACAGGATACAGGTGTGCTGTTTCAAAGGGACACATGCACCTCAGTGTTTATAGCAGCACTATCAACAATAGCCAAAGAATGGAAAGAGCCCAAAAATGTCCATCAATGGATGAATGGATAAAGAAGATGTGGTATATATATACAATGGAGTATTACTCAGCAATCATAAAGAATGAAATCTTGCCAGTTCCAACTATGTAGATGGAACTGGAGGCTATTATGCTAAGTGAAATTAGTCACAGAAAGACAAATATCATATGACTTCACTCATATGAGGACTTTAAGAGAAAAAACAGATGAACATAAGGGAAGGGAAACAATAATAATATAAAAACAGGGAGGGGGACAAAACATAAGAGACTCATAAATATGGAGAACAAACAGAGGGTTACTGAAAGGGGGGTGGGCTAAATGGGTAAGGGGCACTAAGGAATCTACTCCTGAAATCATTGTTGCACTATATGCTAACTAATTTGGATGTAAATTTAAAAAAATAATAAAATTAAAAAATATTTTGGTGTATCTTCCGTAAAATAAATGTATTTGACTCAAAGGACTATCCTTAAAAAAATAAAATAAAAAAAAAACATTTATTTCTGAAGATGAAATTAAATGTACATAATCTATTGTGATAAGCACTGGGTGTTCCATGTAAGTGATGAACCACTAAATTTTACTCCTGAAACTAATATTATATTATATGTTAACTAACTGGAATTTAAATAAAAACTCGAGGGCACCTGGGTGGCTCAGCTGTAAAGCATCTGACTTCAGCTCAGGTCATGATCTCATGATTCATGAGTTAGAGTCCCACATCAGGTGAGCCCAAGCCCCACTTTGGGTGAGCCCATCTCTCTCTCTCTCTCTCCCTCTCTCGCTCTCTCGCTCTCTCGCTCTCTCGCTCTCTCACTCACTTTCATCCTCTTTCTCTCTCTCTCTCAAAAACAAATAAAAACTTGAAACCAATATAAATAAATAAATGCACATAATCATTTAAATGGGACTGTAGGCATTTGCTGATTTCAAAAAACATTTTGAAAATTTTATTTTGTGATCATACATAAGAGTAACATTTATTGAATTAACTACAACGAATTAGTATTTCCTATTTATGAAATGTTTCATTTTATTATCTTTCAATATTTATTTTAAAACATTTTAAGTATGCAGAAAATTATACACACATCAATTTCTGAACCTTAAGACATATGTTTCATTTTCGTACTTAAATACATTTGCTTTCTACTGATTGTTGTTTCCCCACCATAATGGACAAATTTTTCATTAAATACTGCCGGAAAGTCATTACATTCAGAATACAATCACAGCGGTCCAAATTCTCTTCTTTGACCTATCTTTTTGTATCAAAGTTATTAAATGAAGCTATAAATAACTATGAAGTTATTAAATGAAGCAAATCATACAGGACTTCAACATGAAATGTCAATTTCATACAGAAAAAGATCTGTACTCTAAACTTCTGCAAACACAAAATAAGAAAAAAAGTTCTTGGGGCTCCTGGGTGGCTCAGTCAGTTAAGCGTCCAACTTTGGCTCAGGTCATGATCTCACAGTTTGTGGGTTTGGGCTCTGCATCAGGCTCTCTGATGACAGCTTGGAGCCTGAAGCCTGCTTTGGATTCTGTGTCTCCCTCTCTGCCCCTCATCTACTAGTGCTCTCTCTCTCAAAAATGAAAAACATTAAAAAAAATTTTTTTTAAGTAAAATTCAGGAAGTTTAGGAGGAATAAATCTCAACTTATTGATTTAATACTAGTTATTGACTTCAAGATATGGCTAAAGTAACATTCTGCTATCTGGTTAATTTATTTCAAGCAATGCTTAATATTTCTGACCATTCACATGCACTGACAAACTGTGTAGATTGGCTGTATTGGAATGGAGAGGCTGAGAATGAGTCACTAGGGAGTCAGTGCTATAATCTAGATCCACAAAGACAATTATTAGAAGTGAATTAAAGGAAGAAAAAAGTAGGAAGACCAACTTCTATGTATACCTGCAGAAAAGGTTTATCATTATTTTATTCAAAATCTATTCAGTTTATCTCAGAAAATTTAAGCATTACTTTTGTCAATGAAAGAAAAAAAGGATAAAAAATGAATGACTGCTCCTTTAAAGTACAACTTAAAGAGACAGAATTATCTGAATTCTAATTACACGGGATAAAGAAGCTCCTGCCAATCAGGAGGAAAGAGCAATAACCAAGCTCCTGTCAATCAGGAGGAAAGGGCAATAAATACTCACCTGCTTTTCACTAATATGACTACTTATGCAGACAACGTTCTTATCAATGACAATGACCAAGAATTTGAAAAGATCAACAATTTTAAAATCTTGACCAGGAATTGCTTGAAATCATTTCATGATAAGACCTATTTTGAGAAAAAGTTATGTTCATGGAAACTAGCTCAAGTTTCTCATTAAAATACTTTTTAAATATTTAGAAGTATTGTACTCATTCAATATGTAATATCTCCCCCAATAGTATGTTTTATTTTATAATTCTATTAAAAAGAAATGATTTATTTATTAAATACTTATTATTTTAACATAATTCCATTTAAAAATTTTAAAAATTTTCCACCAACACCCAGATAGTCCATGACATTTTCATGAAACCATCCACTGAGTGAATGAGTGGACAGCTGTAATATGGAAAATCAAACTCAGAAAAAAATAAAACAAAAAGGGTTACACATTTTATAGAATTTATGCAGCAATTCAACCTTAAAGCTTCATTCAGCAAAAATAATAATCAAATAAAAATTCCAACTTCCTTACACCAACAGCAAATGAGAATCCAAAAGAGTCATCAGTGAAGTTACAGAAATCTCTATGTTCCAGAAAAGTCAGTGTTCAAGCCAACTGCAGTATGTAATAGAACGCAGCACGCCTGACCATTCCATTTAAAAATTTTAAAAATCAGCACGCCTGACCTGCTCTGAAACAGCCATGAGTTGGTGCCTTATAAAGACATATGAGTTAGAGAACAACCCTAGGAAATTCTCATTCTATAAGGAATAAGGAACAATAATATCCATTCTTACAGAAGAAATAAATCACAAAAGAATCCAAATAATTTTTAAATGACCAGATAAACTAATCCCAATCTATGTTTAATCTTGGCTAAAAACCCAAATGGCTCTATTATTTTAAACATTTATTTAAACCCATTTATTAAGTTATTCATAAATGACATTTGCAGAATATCCAGCTTTTTACTGTGACACAAACAGATACACCAAAATCTAAGTATTACAAAATCTGCTACAGAATTTAAGCAGATTGCCACGTTTATTACATTTTAGAAAGCAGTTTGTCTTGTCCTATAAAGCCTCCTTTGCCCTGTAATGCTATGTAATTAAAATTTCATTGTAGAGAATGCTACTAAAATAAAGCATTTTATGTAACTAGGCTTTTCCCACATTTTAACAAATGGCTCTGAGATCATATTTAAATCTTATAATAAATAATGCTGTGTAATCATAGAATGTTTATAACTAAAAGTCATTTAGTAAAACCCATTCATTTTCCAAAGGAGGAGCACAAAGCTTAGTAAAATTAAATGACCTCCCCAGGAAAAGAATTATGCAAGTACTAGGGATGTAACAGTAAACAAGAGATCTGTCATCCCTGGTCATATTTTAGCTAAAGCAAAGTATGCAGTATTATGATGAAGGAAGAATCTTTGCCTCAAATATAAGAATTCTGATTCAAGTACACACGAGTCACTCCTACTGGGAAAATTTTAAAGTATTTGTTAACAAGAAACAAAAAGGCCAGGTAAAGCAGACAACATAGCAACTATAAAAGGAAAGGAAATTAAAAGGTAGTAAAGCAAGGTCTTACAATTCCATACTTCTATCTATTAGGAAAATTTCTGAGATGCTAAAAAAAATATGGGATAAAATTAGAAAGGCACTGGACATCTGGATATAGTATAAAACAAAGAGTTCTCTATAGATACATGTATAGTATATATATCAACACACACAAGCTCACCAACCTACAGCCTTAAGTCCTCTATGCAGACAGGCAGGCAAAGAGTAATCTCCTATCGGTTTGCAAATCATCTTTTTAAAGCAACATAAATTTTAGTGAAAATAGAGATCCTGAAGTTTTCAAGTGCCAGAAACAATAAAAGAAAAATGTTTAAAACGTTAAATACTTTTAATTATCTATTTGGTATGTGCTGTCACTGATTTAACAAATTTTTTTCATTTAATGACTATAAAAAAAACACAAGAATTTTCTTAAGTTCATAACCTTGGTCTCCTTAACTCTGCAAAAGTACTTTCTACCAGGAATCTTCTAGGTGGTAGTAGCAGAAATGAATATAACACAGTGCCTGCAGTCATGGAACTTAGACAATAAATTAAGTACATACACTCATTTAAGAATCAGATGATATATGTGTATATTGTGTGTGTGTGTGTGCCTGTGTGTGTGTAAAAGGCAGAGTAAGGTAACCTAAGTGATGACAGGGTGGTCAAGGAAGGCTTATCTGAGAGGTAGTGACCTAAATAAAGTGAGGGAGACGTGTAGAAAGAGAAAGAATACTTTAAGGAAAATAGCCACACATGGATATGAACAAAGAACATTCTGCACAGAATAGATAGCAAGTGCAAAGGCCCTAAGATGAGAATTACTTTGATATGTTAAAGAACAACAAAGACTCCATGTGGCTATAGCCAGGCAGAAAACAGAGATGAGATCAGGGAGTTATCAGCAGAAGTCTGGTCATAAGGCTGGGGTATGCCATGTTTGGGTTTTATTCTGAGTGTGACGGGAAGCTACAATAGTGGAATGCTATAAATTAATTTATATTTTTAAGTTCTTTCTGGCTCCTGTATACAGAACTCATTGTAGAAGGGCAAGAAGAGAAGCAGAAACACAAGTTGGAAGGCTATGATATAATCCTAAACAAGAGGTGGTAGTATTGTAGACTTGGAGGTGGCAGAGGAAACTACTGTTAGTTGGATTTGGGGTGTAATTTTGCTAATATGTTGGATATGGAGAATATGGAAAAAAGAAAAGTCATATAAAAAGCTTTAAGGATAGGGGCGCCTGGGTGGCTTGGTCGGTTAAGCATCCGACTTCGGCTCAGGTCATGATCTCACGGTCCGTGAGTTCGAGCCCCGCGTCGGGCTCTGTGCTGACAGCTCAGAGCCTGGAGCCTGTTTCAGATTCTGTGTCTCCCTCTCTCTCTGCTCCTCCCCTGTTCATGCTCTGTCTCTCTGTGTCTCAAAAATAAATAAACGTTAAAAAAATAAAAAAATAAAAAAGTTTTAAGGATAAAACTCATTAAGCTGCACAATAATTTGCCTGCCAAAAATATTTTGAAATTATAAGCTTTATGGCTGATGCGTTGGTTAATTGTTGGCTTTCACCACCACATCACCCTTTCATGGGCTCCTCCTCTGTATTGCCAGATGCTAGAAATCTGCAAAGTATATTTCCTAGGCCTCCTTGCAAACAGAGAGGTTAGGTTCTGCCAATGTAAGCCAATGACAGCAGGACATAGAGGAAGCCACGGTTTTTTCTGCTTCTGTTCTGACATAGCCATCAGTGAGCATCTGTGAGCCACACCAACTTTGAGCAGCCATTTATGACCAATCTGGGCAGTTTCAGTGGGACTACAGGCTCCTTGGCTCTGCAGCAACCACAAGAAGGCAAGCTCCTGGCTTCCTGGCCAAGTTACATTGGCTGTATTCTCAACAGTGCAATACTTAGGAGCTCTGGGGGACAGTTTCCCATGTCCTCCAGCCCCAGGGGCAATAGCTACTTCCCATATTTACTAATCTCTAGATGGCACCACCTTAACTCTTTTTATTCCTCCAACCCTTCCAACACTTTTGTAACCAATTCACTGTATTAAAATCTTTCTGTCAGAAATATCCTAAGTGGCTTGTTTTCCTGAACGTATGCCAACTGATATAGTAAAGAAAGAAGCGTCACTCTCCAGAGTCTACTTTCACATATTGTTGTTCCTCGCAACACTCTTACATATAGGCATAGCAAATTCTATTATTCCCTTCATATAAAGCAACAAACTGAAAACTGAAAGTGATTATTAAAATACTTTGAAGATTTGTTGACAAGAAATCTACCAATACACATTTAAACAATTTATTTGCCAAGTGTTTATCTTAAGCATAAATTTTCACATTTAAAGTTATAACAAAGAGCCAAGGTATTCTTATGTAAAGTAATAATGCAAGACTTACTGATTTAAAGAAAATATCAGAAATAAGACTATTACAAAAGATAATATATTATGGAGAAAACATTTAACTTTTTATGTTAATTTCAATCAATAGCTTTTATCCCCCCCAAAATTAGTTCTTACTATATTACATTTTTTAAGAAGTTTAAATCCAAATGATCACTTGATTTAAAAACAAATCAAACATACTATATACTGGCATCTAAATCCTCTAGAAGGTAGAAAGAGAATAAGACGACATTAAGAAAACAAATTGGTGCAAAATATTAGAGATACAACCATAAAATGCTAAGAAGAGGGGTGCCAGGCTGGCTCAGTCAATTGAGCATGCAACTCTTCGACTTGGGGTTATAAGTTTGAGCCCCATGATGTGTGTAGAGATTACTTTTTAAAAAACTAAAAAAACCTCTTAGAAGAAAACAAAGGGATAAATCTTCATGATCTGGGATTTGGCGATGGATTTTTGGATATGACCCCAAAAGCAGGAGCAACAAAAAAAATAAACTGAATTTCATCAAAATTAACTTTTGTGCATCAGAGGATATTATCAAGAAACTGAAAAGACAACCTATACAGAATGGGAGAAAATATTTACATATTTATCTGATAAGAATTAATATCCAAAATATACAAAGAATTCAGTTTTTAAAATTCCAATTTAAAAACAGGCAAAGGACTCAAATGGCCACGATGGTAACAATGGCAGAAAATACACAATGGCCAATAAACACATGAAAACATGCTCAACTGTATTAAGCATCGGAGAAGTACAGATCAAAACCACAGTGAGACACTACTTCACACCTACTAGGACAGCTGTGATCAAAAAAATGGAAAATAATAAACGTTGACAAGATGTGAAAAACCAGAACACTCACACATTGCTGCTGGAAGTGTAAAATGGTGCAGGCTCTGTGAAAAACAGTTCAGTGTTTCCTTAAGAAGGAAGTAGTATAGAAGTATCATATGCACCAGTAATTCCACACCTGGATCTATACTCAAAAGAACTGAAACCCGGAAATGAAGCAATACTTGTACATGCTAACTTCAGAACAGCTAAAATTTGAAGTACAATTAAAATAAATATCACCAGATAACTTTACCCTTAATTTGACCAAAAAAACCCAAAAAAGTAAGAAAATCAAATAAACTAAGAACCAAAAACTGGCAGATTTTTATAAAGAGTATGTGTTGATAATTTTGAAGCACCAAATAATTATATGACAGTCATATATGTTAAGCTTTTTAAAATTTTTTAAGAAGCACATAACACAAAAATTAACTCAAAATAGATTAAAGACTTGAAAATAAGACCAGAACCCTCTGTATTGCCAGGTGCTAGAATAAAACTCCTAGAAGAAAACACAGGCAGTAACCTCCTTGACATCAGTCCTGGCAATGATTTTTTCGATTTGATACCAAAACAAAGGCAACAAAAGGAAAAATAAACAAGTGGGACTACATCAAACTAAAAAGTCTCTGCACTGCAAAGGAAACCAACAACAAAGTGAAAAAGCAACTACTGAATGGCAGAAAATATCTGCAAATCATATATCTGATAAGTGGTTAATATCAGGAAGGAAGGAAGGAAGGAAGGAAGGAAGGAAGGAAGGAGGGAAGGACCTCATACAGCTCAATAGGAAAAAAAAAATCCGATTAAAAAATGGGCATATGGTCTGAATACACGTTTCCAAAGAAAACATACAACTGGCTAACATATACATGAAAAGATGTTCTACACCACTAATCGTCAGGGAAATGTAAATCAAAATGCAATGAGACATCACCTCATACCTGTTAGAATGGCTACTATCAAACAGACAAGAAAAAAAAAAACCCAAAAGGACAAGAAATAACAAATGTTGGCAAGGACACAGAGAAAAGGAAACACTTACACACTGTTGGTGCCAATGCAAATTGGTGCAGCCACCAATGGTGGAAAACAGTATGGAAATTCCTCAAAAAATTAAAATTAGAACTACCATATGATCCAGCAATTCCACTTCTAGGTATGATCAGAAAAAATTGAAAACACTAATTTGAAAAGATATATGCACCTCCATGTTCACTGCAGCATTATTTACAATAGTCAAGATATGGAAACACCCTAAATATCCATCAATGGATGAGTGGATAAAGATGTAATACACATACACACGCATGCGCGCGCACACATACACACACTGAAATACTACTCATCTATAAAAAATAATGAACTCCTGACATTTGCAACAACACAGATGGATCTTGCAGGTATTATGCTAAGCAAAATAAGTCAGAAAAAGAAAAATAGTGTCTGCACTCAGATATAAAATTTTAAAAATAAGGGTGTCTGGGTGACTCAGTCATTTAAGCATCCGACTCTTGATTTCAGCTCAGGTCATGATCAAGTAGTGAGATCAAGCCCCACGTCAGGCTCCACACTGAGCGCAGAGCCTGCTAAGGTTTTCTCTCTCTCCCTCTGCCCCTGTCCTGCTCCCACTCTCTAAAAAAAAAGAAAAAAACAAGAAAAAAATCTTTGAAAAATAACAACAACAACAAAAAATGAGCTCAAGCATATAGAGAACAGACTGGTGGCTGCCTGAGGCAGGGGTAGCGGGTGAAAGGGTTCAAAGGGTGTAAATTTCTATAAAATATTCAATGAATATGTTGTAGGGAGGTAACAAACAGCATGATGACTACAGTTAATAATACTGTACTGCATATTTGAAAGTAGGTAGGAGAGTGAGTCTTAAAAATTCTCATCACAAGAAAAATAAATTATAACTACGTACAGGTACACGTGTTAACCGAACTTACTGCAGTAATCATTTTATAGTATATACAAATACAGAATCGTTACTTGGAATCGCTGTATACATAAAACTAACATAATGTCAATTATATCTCAATAAAAATTTTAAAAAAAGAATGTATAACTCATAGCTACCATGTTTTCAGTAAAGTTTTACAAAATTTATAAAGGAATTTCTTGACATTCTAAAAGTATCCCTCATTCTTGAAGGCTAAATGCCCTCAAATCTTAAAGACACATATAAATAGCCCAAAGAATACAGCAGTCTTTAATACTGGCAACTGATAAGACAAAGAGGATATATTTGTAAGTATTTAAAAGAAATAGCTAAATTTAGAATGATGACTTTTACTTCGTCATTCTTAAAATAATTCCTTAAGAACTCCCAAAGGCACAACTTAAACAAAAAAATAGCTCTTATGGGTATATATTTCAGTGATATTAAGTTCACCTTACTAGAACGAGAAATAAAATCTCTCTCTGTCTCACACACACACACACGTTAGATCCACCCAACTAAAAAGCTGACAATTTAAAGTTACTGAATTACAACTTAAGTACTTTTGTAAAATACTGCCACTCAAGGAATATACTAAATATTAACATGGTCATAGTAACACCTACTTGCTGACACTTACTGTGTGAAAATTTATCATTTCTTGAAGACTGTCAGAAAACTTGGTTAAACTTGTCTATGAAAGAAACCAAAAGAAAACCAAGTCATTTAAAAGCCACCAAAATAGGTCACAAAAATGTTACTTCAGCATTTCTGACAGAAAGATCAAGTTACATTGTAAACAATGACATTTACTTGCAAGGGCAATTTCATGGCATTGCCTCATGGGCATACTCTGCAAAGAGGACAAGTCTACATGTGGTGAGTGACATAAAACCCCAGAACAGTCAAAGAATTAATATTGTCATATCAGTAGGAGTATGCTAACAAATAGTAATGGCACATATAAACCTAAAGGTAAAATTGAGTGTATCAAGACTGCACATTTAGACATCCCGGAGTCAAATAATCATGAAGGCACATCCATTACCTAACCAGGTATTATTCCTCCTGGAAGAAATAACATAATACCACAGAGTACAGCAAGGGGTCTAAGTTAACCAAGCATAGTGAGCTGACAAGAACTTTCCTATACAGCCCCATACATACAGCTAAATACTATTCGTAAGGTTTAATGCTCTCTGCTTGCCCCTATAAGCTCCTACTAGGGAGCATAATCCTCCTCTGCCTGCTCAGGCCCTCTTGTAGAGGATTCAGCTCACTACCAGAAGTAAGCTTACATTCACAATGCAAATCATCCATCAACTTCTAACTATGCTAGAAAACAGAATTATACAAAATAAGACCAATAGGTGATAGCTTTTCTATTCCTATTTTTACCACTATAGCCACTAATACGTTTAATAAATGAATGCATAATTCTTTAATATCCTGTTGCATTTAACATATTAACTAATTTTAACAATACTAACCTCAACTACAGCATCATTACTAGAATATTGTGCCAGGTCTCGAATCCCATTCATGAATTGTTTATTTGCAACACAAAAGGCCTTTCCGGTATCAATCATTGCGATACAAAGTTTCACAAGCTGAAAAAGAAAAACATTACATCAGGTTGAAAATAATTATACAAATTACTTAGTTGAACAAGTGTTAGTAGTAGCTTCATGAGTTAGCCTAGTTTAGATAAATTATGGTTCATCAATAAATCCAAAATAGACCAATTGAAAATTGCTCTTTTCCCCTCTGACTTATAAAGTAAATTCATAGGAGGGTTGTACCAAAACAGTTGACCTTTTAGGACCCAGAAGGTGTGTTATAACAACAACAAATCATTTTATCAAGTCAAATTCAAGCCCATAAATTAATTCTATAAAAATTTGTCTAGGAAGAACAGGGAACTTGAGGCAGAACAACCAGTATGTTAAAAAATATTTTAAATTAAAAAAAAAAAAAAAACTCAAAACCTGTGGTATGTTGGAGAAAAGGGGAATAAGCTGACATGTTGAGTTAGTCATGCTGGGCATTTCAGTGTCAATCTATCAAAGAAGATGTCAGAATTGATTAATCAACCATATTTATCCAATGCCTACTGTCCTAGGCACTGTGCTAGCGTTAAAATTGAGACTTTCTTTCATCTTTCTTTCTCTTTAATTCCTTTCCTCCCTCCCTTTCTTTTTTCCATTCCTTATTTTTCTCCTTTCATTCAAACATAGAACATTTTCTTTAATCAAGCAGTATCTTGGGTGAATACATATATATACATATATTTTTTTTTTCTTCTTTTTAAAGTGGAGAAGGAAAGGATACTGAGGGGGTAATGCAGGGGTGGGAGGGCACCACGAAGAGCACCCCCCCCCCCAAAAAAAACCTTTAAAAAACATCTAAAGGATCTCAGAAGTATGTTTTAAAACTATTATACCCTAGGGCCTAGAAGAACAGAAGTTAAAGATATAATCTCTCACAAAACAGATGAACATAAGGGAAGGGAAACATAAATAATATAAAAACAGGGAGAAGGACAAAACATAAGAGACTCTTAAAAATGGAGAACAGGGGCGCCTGGGTGGCACAGTCGGTTGAGCATCCGACTTCAGCTCAGGTCAGGATCTCGCGGTCCGTGAGTTCGAGCCCCGCGTCGGGCTCAGGGCTGATGGCTCAGGGCCTGGAGCCTGCTTCCGATTCTGTGTCTCCCTCTCTCTCTGCCCCTCCCCCGTTCATGCTCTGTCTCTCTCTGTCTCAAAAATAAATAAACATTAAAAAAAAATTTTTTTTTAAAAAATGGAGAACAAACAGAGGGTTAGTGGAGGGGTTGTGGGAGGGCGGATGGGCTAAATGGGTAAGGGGCATTAAGGAATCTACTCCTGAAATCCCTGTTGCACTATATGCTAACTAACTTGCATGTAAATTTAAAAAATAAATTAAGTTAAAAAATTTTTTAAAAAACATAATATCTCTCTCAGAAGCTCTAATTCTAACCAACAGACAAGCAGATACATTCCCTACAGCAAAAACACGACTGCTATGCATGACAAAACCAAGCATGATGGAACAAAGGAAGAACATCTAACCAGGACTATGGGCTTAAATAAGGGAAGGATTCCTGGAAAAGGTAACACTTGAGAAAAGCCCTGAAGACCAACAGGAATTAGCCAATCAGACAAAAGTAATGGGAAGACACTACTCTAGGAAGAACATGTGCTAAGGCCCAGAAGCTCAGTGGGCAGGACAGAGGCAGTGTGCAGTGTGAAAATGTGTGGCATTAAAAGTATGATGTTAGAAATATATACAAGGACCAGATCAGGACAAGCCTTGTGTACAATGCTAAGATGTTCACAGTTTGTATGAAAGGAAAAGTGAAGACAATGATTGGTGAGTTCACCTGAGTTCCATCTTAGAATGATGATCTAAAAGGAGAAAAAATAAAAACATGGAAAGAAAGAATAAAGATAAGGAGATTGGACCAAAAACCATGAGAGTCTAAATTAAGGCAGTAAGCAGGGAGAGAAAAGGGAGACAAATTCAAGAACTACAATCAAGTACTCTGGTACACTTATGCAGACGACTGTGTCCCACCAAGGGGAAAGTTGGAGCTGAAATTCAGCCTGAGCTTGGCCTGCCATGGACTACTAATTCACACATTAAACTGGCCAGCAAAAAACTTGTTTTCACTGTGTTGAGCCTGTGAGATAAGCCAAGTGGAAAGCTGATCAAACACAAATGAACACAGATGTTTGCAACTCAAAAAAGACTGTAGATACAGATACAGAAGGCATCAAAAAATATACAGTATCAGTGCTACAGTGTTATGTCCTAGACAGAGAGCAGAGGACAGATGCAGAGTGAAAATTACACAAAGGAGACTAAAGAGGAAGAGGGAAAGTAGGAGAAAAAGCAAGAGAATAATTTCACCAAAGTAGAAAAAGGAACATTGTATCAAAAGATGGATGATGGGGGCGCCTGGGTGGCGCAGTCGGTTAAGCGTCCGACTTCAGCCAGGTCACGATCTCGCGGTCCGTGAGTTCGAGCCCCGCGTCAGGCTCTGGGCTGATGGCTCGGAGCCTGGAGCCTGTTTCCGATTCTGTGTCTCCCTCTCTCTCTGCCCCTCCCCCGTTCATGCTCTGTCTCTCTCTGTCCCAAAAATAATAAATAAAAAATGTTGAAAAAAAAAAATTAAAAAAAAAAAAAAAAAAAAAGATGGATGATGAATGGTTCGAAAACTCATAAAAGTCAAGTTTTAAAAAGACTTAAAAAACATCTATTGAGTTTGGTGGCAAAGTCACCAGCATCCCCGGCAAGAATATTTTAAGAGAAACTGACTGGGGGCTGTTAGGTTACAGTAAATTATGAACTATAGATGAAGACGACAAAATGATAGCTCAATATATGCATATAAATTCTACAGAATACCCTACAAGAACATCCTATACTAAAATAAGGATTCTGTGATAAAACAAATCTAGCAAACTCTAGGGTTTTTTTTAAATTTTTTTTTTAACGTTTATTTATTTTTGAGAGACAGATCATGAGCAGGAGAAGGACAGAGAGAGGGGGGACACAGAATCCGAGGCAGTCTCCAGGCCTGAGCTGTCAGCACAGAGCCTGAAGCGGGGCTCGAACCCACAAACTGCAAGATCATGACCTGAGCTGAAGTCGGATGCTCAACCGACTAAGCCACCCAGGCACCCCTGGCAAACTCTAGGTTTAAAAAGCTAAACAGATTTCTTTATTGCTGAACTTTAAAGAGCTTCTGATATATATTCATGTGTACTGTGAATCCTAGAAGAGTATAATATGTAACATTTCTCAAAAATATTTGATGTGGAATTCTCTTCACAGGAAGCATTCTCATAGAAACAACATCTCATAAAACTCACTATGAGAAATGCTGGCAGAAATCAGTCTTCTAAACAGTTTGAAAATTACAAACAAACAAGTAGAAAATTACAAAAAAATAGAGGTGCCTGGCTGGCTCAGTCAGTTAAGTGTCCAACTCTTGATTTGGGCTCAGATCATGATCTCACAGTTTGTGAGATTAAGCACCGCATCAGATTCCACACTGACAGTTTGGGATTCTCTCTATCCTCTCTTTCTGCTCCTCCCTCTGCTCATGCAAATGTGCGCATAGTCTCTCTCTCAAACACACACAAAAAAGAAAATTACAAAAAATAATGTCTTAAAAATCAGAAAAACTAATTCTAAAATTCATATGGAGTAAACATTAACATGCAAGAAGACGGAAAAAAATCAAAAAGAATAATGAGATGGGGACATAAGCCTTATATTTTTTTAAATTTTTTTAACGTTATTCATTTTTTGAGAGACAAAGAGAACACGAGAGGGGCAGAGAGAGAGGGAGACACAGAATCTGAAGCAGGCTCCAGGCTCTGAGCTGTCATCATAGAGCCTAATGTGGGGCTTGAACTCACAAACTGGGAGATCATGACCTGAGCCCGTGAGACACTTAATCAACTGAGCCACCCAGGCACCCCAGCCTTATATATTATTAAAATGTATTATACAAGTGCAGTAGTTAAAAGTCTGGTAATGGAGGTGAATAGACAAACTGTTCAATGGAATAGAACAGAGTCAAGAAACAGATACAAATATGCAGTACTTCCAGCCGGGGGGGGGGGGGGGGGGGGGGGGGGGGATATCCAATAAATGACATACGGATCCTAGATAGCCATCTAATGGGGAACAAAGAAAACATAAAACCAAGTTGAATTCCAAATGCTCAAATTAATTTCAGATGGAATAAAGATTTAAGCATGAAACATTAAATGAGAAAACTAAGAGAAAACAGGAGGTAATATTTTTTATAATCTCAAAGTAACAGAAGTCTTTTTGAGAAAGATGCAAACCTCAAAAATCATAGCAGAAACATCAATTCAACTACAAAAACATAAAACATTTCTATAAGAAAAAAACAGTAAACTTAGTCAAAAGAAAAACAATAAAATGGGAAAACAATATTAGTAACAATCACAAGGGACTAATTTCCCTGCTATAAGAAAGGGTATACAGCCATCTTTGAAAAGCAAACCAGCCACTAGAAAAAAAGAAAAAAGAAAAAAGGTCGACAGATATGTACAGATAATTCCCAGAAAATTCAAATACATCCTATACCCATAAAAAAAAATCAATCTCACTCATAATTTTTTTAAAAATTGCAAAATACTGTTTTTTACAGAACAGCAAAGATCAAAAGTTTGGTAATTTGCTATTGTAGAGTGGGTAGGTATGGGGAAACAGGCACTCTCACACATTTTGGGGGGAGGGGATGTAAATTGGTACAATTTCCATGTAAGGCAGTTTAGCAAGAGCTATCAAAATTTTAAACAATTACCCTCTAACCTAGCAATTTCACTTTTAGAAAAGTATTATACACATACATTTTCACATAAGCTACATGACACACATGTGAAGTCATTCACTGCAGCCACAGTAAAATACAGGCAACAATCTAAGTATCCATCAGTAGACAACTGGATAAATTATGATATATCCATTAATGAAATACAATTCACCCTTTAAAAAGAATGAGGCAGCTCTATAATTAATAACAAAAACCAAAATCCAAGATATATGTTTTCCAAAAGTAAAATGTAGAACAGTGTTAATATTTTTGTTGGAGTGGGGAGAGGAGAAACACAAATACTTAAAATCTTTTATATGGTCAGAAAACTTCTGGAAGGACACACAAGTGTTCTCTAGGAAAGAGATTAGAGGAGGACTAATTTCTCACTGATTTCTCTACCTTTGAGTTTTGTGTCACACAGGTGGTATTCAACAAATTAAATACTTATTTAACAAATTAAGTAGTTAAAAAAAATTAAATTGAAATGTTCTATAAAAACTGAAAGAGAGGTTGGTAGTATAACAATATGGATAAAAACACAAGGGTTCTGGGTTCAGTCAGCTTAGGTTCAAATTCTACTGCTGTCATTAACCATCTAAATAATCCTGAATGACCTTAACCTCTGCAAACTTGTTTCTTCTGTCTGATATGATCACAATGGTACCAAACCATATCAGGTTACTATAAAAGAGTTAAGATGATGTGAGAAGTAACTGAAATGATTCTTTTTCAGAATTACCAAATAGGTACGCCTGGGTGGCTCAGCCAGTTAAGCATCTGACTTCGGCTCAGGTCATGATCTCAAAGGTTTGTGAGTTCGAGCCCCATGTCAAGCTCTGTGGTGACAGGTCAGAGCCTGGAGTCTGCTTTGGATTCTGTGTCTCCCTCTCTCTCTGCCCCTCCCCTGCTCATGCTCTGTCTCTCTCTCTCAAAAATAAACATTAAAAAAATTTTTTTAAAGAAATACCAAATAAAAACTATGCTTCTAGTTAACAATAGGTTTACAACCTATTGGAAACATGTACCAACTCCACACACAATGGAGTCCCAAACCCTGAGACACTTCACTTCCTGGTTCTTCCAGGCTTTGCAATGAGCATGCACCAAAGAACTGAAGTCTCTGAGTCACCTCAAGGAATGTGCATTTGTTCCAATCAGACAACTTTTTGCCTTACATGGGCATAGGTGTAAGGCTTCCGGGTAAGGCTGTAACCTCTGTAGTACTCAGCCAAAGAGCAATCAGGGGAGGGACTTGTACCCTAGGAGATAAATTGCCTGCTGCAACTGCCCCAAGTGTGCCTATCTATCAGACACACTTGCAAGAACATCGATTACAGCCTCTCTTCACTTGCTCCGAGTCTCTGCATCCTCCTTTGATTGGGTCAGTGGGCTTGTTTCTCACAATAGTGCACATAAAGCTCTTAGAACATTACTGGCACATGGTAATTACTAAACATTTATGTTTCCTTGTCAGAGTTTTCTTGTTTGCTTTTGGTTTGTGTGTCTTGTTTTGTTTTGTTTTTGTTCAAGGGAAACTTGAACACTTTCTACTTAAAATAAAGAGGTGATAGAGGGAAAAAAAAAGAGAAAAGTGGCTAAAGCAAAGTCCTAAGAAATTAAGAGTTTGGAATTACATAGGAAAAGGAATACTTTTATCATTCAAATGGGAGGCAAAGTGGGAAAAGAGAAGAACAGATTCTAAATTTCTAGATTAGGGGCATCTGGGTGACTCAGTCAGTTAAGTGTCCAACTTTGGCTCAGATCATGATCTCACGGTTCATGGGTTTGAGCCCCGCTGGGGCTCTGTGCTGACAGCTCAGGGCCTAGAGCCTGCTTCAGATCCTGTGATTCCCCTCCCTCTGCCCCTCCCCCACTCACACTGTGTCTCTGTCTCCCAAAAATGAATGAAGACTTTAAAAAATTTTTTAAATAAATAAATTTCTAGATTAGGAGCAAGAAATAAATGTGTTCCCACCAAAAAGAAGACAGAGTCAAAGTCATCTACTAAGAAAGAAGAACACAGTCATAAATGTTGAGAAAACAGGGAAGTAAAATAGCTGTTAAAGATAATAAGATAACCTGAATGAGTCTTGGAAAATTTGCTTTGCATCAAGAATTCCAAGAATGTGTAGCTCCACCAGTTGGTTTCACGAATTAGTTGTGTAACTTCTCCTGTAGGGCTTTATAGCCCAGATATGACACAGAGAATATAAATTGTTAGGCTAATATAGTAAGAATTCTGTAGAGTAGATGTTATGGAAGGATAATGAACACCTCCAGAAGAAAAATAACGACAGAATAAAATTAAGAACAGACTGAAAGTGTTCATAGCAGTATTATTCATATTAGCTAAAAAATGGAAACAACCCAAATGTCCATCAAATAATGAATGAATAAACAAAATGTGGTATACCCATACAAAGGCATAGTATTCAGTCATAAAAAGGAAATATCGGAGGGGCGCCTGGGTGGCTCAGTCGGTTGAGTGTCCAACTTTGGCTCAGGTCAGGATCTCGCAGTTTGTGAGTTCAAGCCCCGCGTTGGGCTCTGTGCTGACAGCTCAGAGCCTGGAGCCTGTTTCAGATTCTGTGTCTCCCTCTCTCTGCCCCTTCCCCGCTCATGTTCTGTCCCTCAAAAATGAATAAACGTTAAAAAAAAAATTAAAAAAAAAAAAAAAAAGAAATACTGGAACAGGTTACAACCTGGGCAGATGAACCTTAAAAACACATGGTAAGTGAAAAGATGCCAGTCACAAAAGGCCAAGTTATGATTCCACTTATATGAAATGTTCAAAATACGCAAATCCATAGTGACAGAATATAGATTAGTGGCTGCCAGAGGATGTACGGAGAGGAAAATTGGGAGTGACTGCTAACAGGCACAGGATTTCTCTCTAGGGTAATGGAAATTCTCCGGAGTTAGACACTGGTGAGGGTAGCACAATACTGTGAATACACTGAAAACACTGAATCGTACACTTTAAAAGATGAATTTTATGTTAAGTGAATTTTATCTCCAAAAACTACCCCCCCCCCCCAAATGCACTGAAAGGGCAGTAAGTTTAAAAGGGGTCTAAAATATCAGAAGTTTATAACCTGAAAGACGAGAGGGCTGGCTAAGCTTGAAGAACAGAAGCAGGAGTGAAATGAGAACTGGAAGGACTGGAGACTCCAGTAAGAAAGTAAGAGATCAGCATTCCAGATTTCCGAGATGAGAACTCTGAAAGGTAAGGCATAGCTATGGCCATGAGAACAGGTATCAGAATTAGAATAGAGGTCACTATCACAGGAGCTGGAGAGACTATGGAATTGTCATACTGCTGAACCATACTTACACTGCAGCCACTGAGGAAGAAGGATTGACTTGATACTTTGCCTTAGTAGAGGACACTGATGACAGGTATAAATGAATAATCTAAGTCTACAAAGAGGGAAGATTTTACTAAGTGATAAGTATGTCATAGGTACTTTTCCAAATGATGAGAATATAAACAACTTATTTGCCGACTGCCCTGGAGTAAGTAACAGCCTAAGTCTCATTTTTTTTCATGTGCAAATTGGGTATAATGCTAACTGTGCAACATTGTTGTGACAGTTGGAGATACAAGTAAAATTTAGCACTTGACACATAGTAAATGCACATCAAATGAGGGGGTTTTTTTATCCTTCAAAGACAATCTGTCTTCAAGAAGCTAATAATTTGTTGAAGAGATACCATCATTAACATTTATTTAGAATTTACCATGTGCTAAGAACCATACTAAGCATTTAACATATATTAAAACATTTTATCTATATAACCTTACTAATAACTCTATGAGACAGATACTCCAATTTTATCCACTTTGGAGGTGAAGAAACTGAGGCCTAGTAAGGTTGAGGAACTTGCCCAAGGTCATACAGCTTAGTAAGTGGTAGAGCCAGATTCAAACGCAGGCAGCCTTACTCCAGGCTTTGTGTTCTTAACTATTAAACCATGCTACAATCCAAAGACAATGATAATATTGTAATAATTTCAATGGAAATGTGTGAAAGAAAGAATGCAATACAAGAAAAAGAAACTAAGTTTGGTAGTACTTAAGCTGTGATTTAAAAAGTATCTGCTTGGGGTTCCTGGGTGGCTCAGTCGGTTAAGCATCCGACTTTGGCTCAGGTCATGATCTCGTGGTCTGTGGGTTTGAGCCCTGCGTCAGGTTCTGTTGACAACTCAGAGCCTGGAGCTGCTTCAGATTCTGTTTCTCCCTCTCTCTCTGCCCCTCCCCTGCTCATTCATATTCTCTCTCTCTCTCTCTCGCTCTCTCTCTCTCCCCCTTTCTCTCAAAAACAAATAGACATCAACAAATTTTTAAATAAAATAAAAAATAAAAAGTATCTGCTTAACAAAAAGGGAGCAAGCATTCCAGTGAAAAGATGCAACAGATACAGAGATTACATCTAGATGGCCACTGTGATACTCCACAGTTCTGTCAATGCCAGAATACCTGGCAAAATGGATAAATAATTGGACCCAGCAGAACAATGCCACTCGTGAAGCATTATTTTCCACAAGGAGTATTAACTATTGGCAGCATATATTACAAACAAAATAAATATAAGCTAAGTCATCAAGCTAGTTTAACCTGTTGATGGCATGATTTACAATGATATTACAGGTGGAACTTGCCCTGCACAAAGTTATGAAATCACTGAACCAATCTTGGGCAACCCCTCCCCTCCACAAGTCGTTCAATGCCACCACCTTCAATAACACCATTTCTTGCTCCTCTCAGGTTCTCTTCTCTATGCTAACGCCCCAAAATTCTAAAGTAAAATGATAGATAATAGCTTAAGAATTTGGGAGAAGTACGTTTTACAAGAAATCAAGATCTTAAGCTAGAGAAATATAAAAGTAACTATAGAACGTCTATTCAGGTGAAAAATAATAGTTTTTAGAATGTCAAAATTTCTATGATGCTCTTATTAGCCCTTTGGGTAATGAATACTCTAGAAAGGGCTTAGAGACCTTAGTACTAATTGCCAATACTTTGATAACTTGTTTTAAATTTGAATCTTTTTGTTTTAAGGTTCTACCAGTCTCTCAACCCCAACCAAATTTGATATAAAGGCAGGAAAGAGCTGCTCATAAAAGCAAAATCAGTAACAAAAATGCTGTTAGTGGATTCTGTTTAGATGCTTTAAATTTTGAGGATACCCCCAAACATACAAATGTTTCATATGATTTACATGTAGTTCTACCCAAAAAGAATAGATACCCATAATAATCTACTCTGGGATTCTTTACAAAGCCTCGCCTTTCTACATACTCTTTCATAAATCTACCAGAAAATCAAGACTACATCTTTTGTTGCCTACCCGAAAGGTGTGAAAACTTTGTTTCAGAGAGTGCTTAAAATACATGTAATACCTCTGGGTAAAATAATAATAACAATAATAATCCCATACATATAATTTTAAAGAGAAAATAAAATTTTTGAAAATATCCTCACCAAGAATTGTAACAGTAAGTTTTTAAAAAAACACTTGCCTAGACACTTGTGTTCCTTAAAATAAATATCCAAGTGGCATGTGCTATCCCAACACAGACCCAGAAGTACAGTGGTGCACAAAAAGAGCACTGAACAAAAAGAGCACTAAACATGTGGGTGCATGTGTCCCTTCGAAACAGCACACCTGTAGCCCGTGGATAAATGCTTAGTAGTGCAAATGCTGGCCTTTAAGAGACAAAAGAGATGAACATAAGGGAAGGGAAACAAAAATGATATAAAAACAGGGAGGGGGACAAAACAGAAGAGACTCATAAATATAGAGAACAAACTGAGGGTTACTGGAAGGGTTGCGGGAGGGGGCATGAGCTAAATGGGTATGGGGCACTGAGGAATCTAGTCCTGAAATCATTGTTGCACTGTATGCTAACTAATTTGGATGTAAATTTTAAAAAGTATAAAAATTTAAAAGAAAAAAAAAAAAAAGCAGTGAACTAAGAATAAAAACATATGAATCCTAACCCTGGTTCTGCCTCTTCTAACTCTGATTTGAAGCAAGTCCCCTTCACTTTCTGGGCTTTGGTATCCTCATCTATAAAATAAGAATAGTAGCACTTGTCTTACCTAACTCACAGAATTATTGTAAAAATCAAAAAACATATTGGGGCACCTGGGTGGCTCTGGTTAAGCATCAGACTCGGGCTCACAGTTCATGAGTTCAAGCCCTACGTCAGGCTCTACTGACAGCTCAGAGCCTGGAGCCTGCTTGGGATTCTGTGTCTCCCTCTCTCTCTCTCTGCCCCTCTCCCACTCATGCTCTCTCTCTCAAAAATAAATAAATAAACCTTAAAAAAAATAAATATACTGCATATCAAAGTGTTTTGAAAACTATAGAGTAGTACAGAAAAATAAGCTATTAGTAAACATTTTCTAAACTTTTGGTTTTAAATTCATAACTAATACTATTACTTTACATGGTTTCTATACTGTTTACATTATATACATACATTTCATGATTTCAAAACACTGGAAAACCTTTAGTTTAACTAGTATGTGTTTTATATCCTTGCTATAAAAGTGCAGTCCATGGGACAACAACAGCATTGGCATCACCTGGAATCTCATTAGAAACACAGAATCTCAGATACCCCAGACTTACTGAATCAGGATCTGTATTTTTACAAGATCCCCAGGTAATCCCTATGCACAGCGAAGTTTGAGAAGCACTGCTTTATGTAGTAATACAATTTACAATAACAAATAAGTAGGAAGTTATTTTCAGAAAAAGTATTTCGAGTATGTGCATCTGATTTAACTCCATAAATTTTAAGAGATTATTTCACTAAACAATGGTTACTTGAAATCAGATGCCATGTCTTACTCATTCTCATATTGCTGCCTGCTATATAGCAATGTTGCTTGGGTAGAGACAAAAAAGATTATCAATAATTAATACAGAAGATAGAAATCAATATACATTTTACCCTTACATAGAATATAACCATTTAATATCAATTATTAAGTATACACTAAATATTTATGGCATTAGCTTTAAAAATCGAATCAATATTTTAAATTTTATTTATGTTTAATGTATCCAAACCCACATTTATAAACAAGAATGGTCAGGTTATGTATGAAAACCATTAAGCATCAAAAAGATACATGCAATCTTTTTGATGGAAAAGAAGAAAACAAAGTTCCAACAATATAAAGGATATCTAGTTAGCTTTGCAGTCAGCTACTGGTCAAAGTCTTGCTCTGGCACTCAGATTTTCAGCAAGCTATTTTATGTCTATAGCCTCAATTTCCTCATGTGTAAAATTGGAATAATGACATTTACCATCAAAGAGATAAAAGAAGTAACATGAACCACCTAGTATTAAAGGCACAAATCATTATTTACAGAAAACGAGATTAATGCTTTAAAAAAAATTTTTACGTAAAATTCACCTTATCAAGTTTTAGTTCCAATTCTGCCACATCTCCTTCTACTTCTTCCAAAGCAGCCCTAGAAAAAGTAAATATGAAGTAAGTTATCATGTGTTCATTATTTTTTAAGTGCCCCGCACCTCCCACCAGTCCTTCCCCACAACCACCTTCCAGGTTTCCCCTCCCCACTAAGTTATCATTTGTTTAAATATATACTTTATTGCTGAAAAATAACTCTAAATGACAAAAGATATGAATGCTTAAAAATTACACTTCACATTGATAATAATTACCTTAGGATGAAGTATAAACATTTCATAAACATAGAATAGATAATATAATTATTGTTTAAGGTAATGAGAGAAAACATTAGGCTGACTGACTCAAAGCATTCATATTATTCATATTAATAACACTAATTAGAAGTATTTAGCATGTGTTTTGATTTCTTTTTAATGAGGAAGAAATTCTAAAAGTTGAGCTTTAACAAAGACTCAGACTTCTTTTTTTTTATTTAATTTTTAATTTTTTTAAATTTACATCCAAATTAGTTACCATATAGTGCAATAATGATTTCAGGACTAGATTCCTTAGTGCCCCTTACCCATTTAGCTCACCCCCCCCCACAACCCCTCCAGTAACCCTCAGTTTGTTCTCCATATTTATGAGTCTCTTCTGTTTTGTCCCCTTCCCTGTTTTTATATTATTTTTATTTTTGTTTCCCTTCCCTTATGGTCATTTGTTTTGTCTCTTAAAGTCCTCATATGAGTGAAGTCATAGGATTTTGGTCTTTCTCTGACTGACTAATTTCACTTAGCACAATAGCCTCCAGTTCCATCCACGTAGTTGCAAATGGCAAGATTTCATTCTTTTTGATTGCCGAGTAATACTCCATTGTATATATACACCACATCTTCTTTATCCATTCATCCACTGATGGACATTTGGGCTCTTTCCATACTTTGGCTATTGTTGATAGTGCTGCTATAAACATGGGGTACATGTGTCCCTTCGAAACAGCACACCTGTATCCCTCGGATAATGCCTAGTGGTGCAATTGCTGGGTCGTAAGGTAGTTCTATTTTTAGTGTTTTGAAGACTCAGATTTCTATTTAACAAAACACATCTAACCACAACAGAGCATCCCTGAGAACCAGAAAAGAAAAATTTTTACTTTTATAAATAGTTCAGAAAGACGTCAGCCTTGTTTAATGAACAATTTTGTTTCCAATGTATTTTTAAGAAATCTACTGATTTCTATAAAACTTAGTTAGTACTTGATACCACACACTATAAGCAACTTCCAAAAATGGAAATTTGGAACAAAACGACAGCAACTAAAACTTTTTAAGGGTAATAAGAATTTACACTTAAGAGTTAAGATATAACAAAACACAAGTCATCTACTTTAAGCCATCTATCACATTGTCAGATACCTACTTGAAAAACTAGCAACTTCCCAGCAGTTATTTTATGGATTAACCTAAATGTATTTCAAATGGACAGCGGTGGGGGACTAACCACCCAGAAAGTTATTTCGAACTCTGCGTAAGAAATTCTCAATTAGACACCAGGACTAAGAAAAAGATAGCTAAGATAAAAGTTCTATTTCCAGAACTACTCACTTAAACTCTGTGTAACATCCAAATAATCATTTTTTTTTTTAGTGTTTATTTTTGAGAGAGAGAGACAGAGACAGAGCACAAGTGGAGAAGGGGTAGGGAGGAAGACACAGAATCCGAAGCAGGCTCCAGGCTCTGAGCTGTCAGCACAGAGCCCGAAGCAGGGCTCAAACTCATGAATTGTGAGATCATGACCTGAGCTGAATAATTCGGACACTTAACCGACTAAGCTACCCAGATGCCCCCCGCCCCCGAAATAACCATTTTTATCAGTTTGTGATTCTACTTCTCCATCTGGTAAGATTTACTGGAAAATAGTTTTTAATCTCCAAAATAAGAAAATTGTATACAACTATAAATTATTCAGTAAAGAGATGCCTATTCCACAAAATAAAATACTCTAGCATAACAGTTTAAAGTTCAAGAAAACAAGAGGTACTGTACTTCCATAGCAGAGAAACAGAAATGCTTCTCCCCTAACTAAAAGTGTCATTTTCTTCAGCAGTGTTTTCACATTATATATTGTTCCCTTCTCCTAGAAAACATTTTCTCCTCACATTAACCTTAACTCCCTTCACCTGCCTATATATGCTACTTACCATGTAAAACTTAATGCATAAAAGAAAACAAACATATCTGCACAAAGATATTCATTGTTTGTAACAAGTTGAAAACCTACATGTCCAACAATAGGAAATAATGTAAACAAATGATGGTACATCCATCCCATTGTGTGAGGCAGCAAGTTTTTAAATGAGATTGATCTCTATCTACTGAGATAGAAACATATACATGCTAGACTATTACATATGGGAAAAAGCAACTTCCAAAATTATATATAGTGTGAACCCAATTTTGTGGAGGAAAAAAACCTCTTGGTTTACGCATAGGCAAAAATCTGGAAGCATATTTACCAATCTCTTAACTATAACTTTGAAAAATAAGGATTGGAAAGCAGAAAGCGTAAATAGGATTTACTCTTTTTACCACTTATACTTCTGGATTGTTTAGAATTTGCAATAACTATGCACATTTCAATTATTTTAAAGCCAATAAAGGGAGAAAAGGAAAAATTCAGACATCATCTTCTCAGGAGGTGGGCCTCTTGGAATCTCTTCCTCCATCCACTCCAGCTTGATTACACATCCCTCCTATGCTCTCACAACACCTCATGCATGTCTCTATCACTGTCCATTTCTCTTACTCATCTGAGCTCCCCACAGCAGTATAGACACTCAAAATGCTTGTTGAGTCAAGAAAGAAACCCCACAATTGTTTACTCTATCAAAAATGTTCTTCATTTACTTTTTTACCTTTATTTAACCTACCTTTACTCAATCTCCAATTTCTGGGTTTTTCAATTTCTTAAAATATTTATTTATTTTTGAGAGAGAGAGCGCAAGGGGGAGAGGGATAGAGAGAGAGGGAGACACAGATCTGAAGCAGGCTCCAGGCTCTGAGCTGTCAGTACACAGCCCAACGCAGGGCTCAACCTACGAACCGCAAGATCATGACCTGAGCCCAAGCCAGATGCTTGACCCACTGAGCCACCCTAGAGCCCCCATCTTCAATTTCTTTCAAGCAAATTAGTTGAAATGACCAGGTCAAGATTTGATTTAATCACTGATTTCTGCTAAACATACAGTTTGACAGAAACTTTATGTATATTCCTCAATCGTATTTCATTGTACAATTCTAAATTGCTTTTGTAAAACAACATTTTTAAAGAGAAGTACAAACACAAAAGAGAAAATGTCATTTAAAAGCAAAGCCCTGGGGCGCCTGGGTGGCTCAGTCACTTGAGTGTGTGACTTCGGTTCAGGTCATGATCTCGTGGTTTGTGGGTTCAAACCCCATGTCGGGCTCTGTGCTGACAGCTCAGAGCCTAGAGCCTACTTTGGATTCTGTGTCTCCCTCTCTCTTTGCTCCTCTTTATCGCATGTGTGCAAGCAATCTATCTCTCTCTCTCTCTCTCAAAAATAAATGAACATTAAAAAAAATTTTTTAATAAATAAAGTAAAGCCCTTTGTAATCATATAGTCAAAGAATCTGAAACTTTAGCTTAGAGTTCTTCAACATTTCACCATTTCTTTAAAAAAAAAAGTCTTTGTTCTTGGTCATCTAAGATATGTGTGAAAAGTTGTAGTCATAGCAAAAAAAAAAAAAAAAAAAAAAAAAAAAAAAACTTGTTGTAACATCTAAGAAGCTAATGTGTAAGGCAGACTAGTTAATTGAATATTCCTTAGTATAAAAAGTATACAGAAATATCATCATCTCAGTTCAAATCCTACTCCATCATTCACTTCTCTAAGCTGAAGATATTTTGTCTAAGTTTCTTCATCTACAAAATGAGTAAAGAAATACATACCTAAATGATTTGTAAAGGTTAAATGAGGGACTGTCTATACCACTGACCACAGTATATACCATGACACAAAGAACATGATAAGAGCTTCTATGTCTCCTTTCTCTTATCCCCACATTCTGAGGTGAGTTTTTCCTCCCTATTACTTCTACTCTGTAATGAAAGAGAACCATCCTGGAATGTATGTTTAATAAATGAATGAATGAGTGAAATGAAACAATCTATACAACATTCCTTCAAATATTGGACAACAGATATTATTCCTTTTCATCTCTCCCAAATACCTATTGAACCTATATAACTTTTATAAATGTGCAAGGTGTTAAAAAGGCCAATATTATAGACCATACCCTCCATAGCTTAAAACTTAATAAAAATCATTAAAAAATTCTTAACTGTTAAAACTTAAATGTTACTTACATATTAACAACAAAAGCATGATTAAGTACCAAATTAAGCAAAACATAAAATAATGTTAAAAGAAAGGGGAAAAAACAGAAGGCCATCAGCAAAGTTTCACAGGATTATTATGAACAAAGTTCAGCAAACCACAGCCTTTCAGGCAAGTCTAGACCATAGCCTGTTTTTGTTTTGTTTTGTTTCTTTAAACTTCTAAAGTTTATTTATTTTAGAGAGAGAGAGAGGGAGAGGGAGAGGGAGAGAAAGAGCAAGAGGGAGAGGGAGGGAGGCGGAGAGAGAGAGAAAAAATGAATCCCAGGTAGGCTCCACACTGTCAGCACAGAGCCTGATGTGGGGCTTGAACTCATGAGCTGAAATCATGACCTGACCCAAAATCCAGAGTTTAACTGATTGAGCTACCTAGGCACCCCCATAACCTGTTTTTATGCCCATGAGCTAAAAATGGTTTTTATATTATTTAGTGATTGGAAAAAACAAAAGAATAATATTTAATGACACAAGAAAATTATATTAAATTAAAATTCAGCGCCTACAAATAAAGTGTTTTGGAAACACAGCCAAGCTCATGCCATATTGTCTATGGCAGCTTCCATGCTATAATGGAATGGAAGAGTTGAGTAGTTTAGGAAGAGAGACCATATGGCCCACAAAGCCTTGAAATATTTACTATTATCTGGCATTTTAGAGGAAAAGTTTACTGACTCCTTATTATGAATATTAAATACAAAAACAAGAATGAAAATCCTTTCTCATATACAAAATACATATAAGAAAATAATTTTTAGGACTTAGTTCTGGTTGACTCTACCCTAACAAGCTGAATAAGCCCATAATTTAGAAAAAAAAAGTCACTTTACTTTTAATAACACCTTCATTATTTTATCTATTCCTGCATCACAGTGTTTTATGATCAACTTAGAAAACAGTTAACTAAAAACATAAAATTAGAATAGGAAAAAAATCTAGCAGCAAGTATTAACACTGAGACATTTCTAATCACATGGTGATCACTTTCAGCTGTGAATTAAATGAAGCTCTATGAGAAGCACAAAAATAGAACTCTCCCTACCCAGATAATTGCACACCCCTGATGTAGCAATAACCTTTATAAACCACTATTTTTATAAAATGATCCATAAAAATAACTAAATAGTATGACTAATATGAGCACTATATTTTCTTTATAAAAGAAAATTATTTGAGAGAAACAAGTGTGATGAAGAATTGTAGCCATCCATTTGAAATCCTAAACACATACACACACAGACACGGAAAAAAAAACAACCCTAACTTCCACTTGAACCGTGGCAATATCCTCAAAATGGAATTAATAATCTAAGACTGGGTCACATGATGACACAATCTAAAATGTAACAACAGGATATTCAAGATCACTAATAGGCACATAAATATTAAAGATTAAATATTTAAACAAAGATGGATTTGCGACTCTAAGTAATAACTACCTTCTAAAGAATTAACAAAGATAAAATAAACTATAATGTACAGACTTTGAAACTAACATCTATATTCCTTGTTTTATATAATAGATACATTCTTAAAGGTTGCATATACATTAAATAACCATTTAGATACTGAGAGGAGTTGCCTATATACCCATCATGGCACCTACCATCCCCAACCAACTTCCTCTTTCAGCTCAAGAGCTTTATCTACTGCAGGCAATGCTTCACTGTTTATTCTTTGCAAAGAAAGGACAATGGCTGGATCAGGGATAGTCCACTGACCCAAGGGCAGCCCTGTCTCAATAAGTGGCAAAGCTAGATGACCAAAACTAGAGATGGCTGTAGGATGAGACGGCTCCCTCTACATTTTTGACCAGAGAACACAGAGAGTACACACCCTGGAAATCTGCTTTTTAAAATAAATCTCTCACTAAATCATTTTGTAATGTGAATAGCCACCCCTTTGTTCAGTAAATTCTGGGTCCTTTAGAATTGGGTCTCTTTAACACCTTCATGTTGAGAGGCAATGGGATGGATTTTTTTTTTTTTTAAAGAGCCAGTGTTTGAATACAATATTTTACTTACTGCCTATGTAACATCAAACAAGTTCTTTGTGCTTCAAATTCATCTGCAAAATACAGATAATGACATTCTCTTCCATAGAGCTATATGATAAATTTTAAAATACATATAAAAATTTCAGCACAGTGCAGGACACTCATTGGGTATTGAATAAATACCAGCTATAATTATGTATGTTAAAGAAAATACACGATCTCTTTTAATTTTCATTTTATGGGCCCAAAAGGGAAGGAAGCAGTAATTAGATTAATCACGTACTTCCCACATGAATTTGAAGTGGTTTGAAAAAGAAGCAAAAAAGTTAAAACAGCAAATAAAATAGCAAGTCCAAATTGCAAACACTTCAATACTCTTGCCATTTTCCAAAAATTGTATGTCAAACACACTTTTCCTAACTTCATTACTTCAGTCTAGGCCACAGTGCTATACTACATGGTAAGATATTATTTGAAAATCCACTTGGTTTTCCAAGGTTGTCAAGGTCAGTTCTGTGTGATTCTTCTAAGAACAAACAGAGCCAACTCTGCAATCAGTACAAAGAAGTATTAAGGCTCTGAATGCATGTTTATTGCATATCAATATTGAGTCACCTTTTAAAAATGACTAAGTCTTTATTTTTGAGAAGTCTCAATGAAATTAAAAGGTCTTTATTGCCCAATATTAGGTTAGAAACGTTATAACTGCTCCTATTTGCTCAGATTGGTCTACTGAGCAAACCTGGCAAAACCCATGAGAAATTCAGTCCTGTAATGGGTAAGAGTATTGTAAAAAACACAGACTAGAAATGGAAATCAAGAGTTTAGTCTAACTCTCTACCAACTAATATGAGTCCCTGAGAACATAATTTAATCTCTCCAAACCACAGTTATCTCATCCATCCAAAGAGAGGAATAGACTGGATCATCTTTATTATTACCTCCGGATCTTAACAATCAATTATCCCAGAATAAGCATTCAAAGGAAAATTAGAACCTAGATTTGATTATCTTCTCCCAAGCAAGATTTCCCCCAGGTCCTCATTCATGCTTTCAACACAGAGAAAAAAAGAAAAACCTATAAGCGATGAAAACCCTCACCAAAATTTATATTGTTAAGTCATTCATCTTTTTCAAACGTCTCCTCTACGTACTTTCTAAAAGATCATAAGTATCGGGGAAGATAGTGGTGGTTTTTTGTAAAATTTTTGTTCAGCTTAACATTTTAGGGAAAAAAATTTTTTTAATTTGTTTTTTAAGTAGCCTTCATACCTAACGCAAATGCTAACACATGGCTTTAACTCATGACCCTGATATCAAGACCTGAGCTAAGATCAAGAGTCAGAGGTCTGGGGTGCCTGAGTGGCTCAGTGGGTTGGGTGTCCGACTTTGGCTCAGGGGATGATCTCACGGTTCGTGAGTTCGAGCCCAGCATTGGGCTCTGTGGTGACAGCTCAGAGCCTGGAGCCTGCTTCGGATTCTGTGTCTCCCTTTCTCTGCTCCTCCCCCACTCATGCGCACGCGCTGTCTCTCTCTCTCTCAAAAATAAATAAAGCTTAAAAATTTTTTTTTTTAAAAGTCAGATGTCTTATTGACTGGGCCACCCAGGAACCCCAGGAAAAAAATGATTTTATCTTTTGTCCACACACATATCTTTCTGAGTGAACTCCATTATATTTATTTTTTTAAAGATTGTAAACATTATTCTACCATTTCCTCATGAAAAAAAGTAAATCTAAAAAAAAGTAGTTGTGGCATCTGGGTGGCTCAGTCGGCTAAGCATCCGACTTTGGTTCAGGTCATGATCTCGTGGTTCGTGAGTTTGAGTCCCACATAGGGCTCAGGATCGCTGCTGTCAGCACTGAGCTTACTTCGGATCCTCTGTCCCCTTCTCTGCCCCTCCCCCCCAAAAAAATAAACATACAAACAAAAAACAAAAGTAGTTAAAGGAACACGTACCCTTCTCCCCTCATGTCCTCTCCTGCCGATAACACAATATCCAAAATAAAACCATTCAGGCCAGAAAGGAGCATAATTAAAGAAGCAACCAAACCATAGCCCATGGTGGAGATGCAAACAGTATGGTTCAGGCGAATGAACAGCATACACTCAAGTTATTACTCAAGTGTCAATAACCCTATGAGTCCAAGTCTATCACTAAAAAAAAAGGGTAGCACTCTTAAAATAGTATCCAAATCACCATTCTGCATAGAGAAGTGTAGATGGGAGAAGGGAGTAAGTACAGAAGCATCTGTTCCTAGGGCTCCAGGTTCTCTCCTTAACAGGGGTATCATGGATCTCTATAGAAATAACTCTAAATAAAGTTATTTTTTTATCACAGCCCATAGCAAACATTCAAAGGAAATACTGATAATGTTTTATTTTTACCAGATAGGAAATCCTTTTTTTTTTTCCTCATAAAAAATCAGTACTATGTTAGAAAGCTGTTTCCATTTCATCCTCCTGCAACAGCCTGAATTTCTTGTCCAGGCAGTTAGTATATGCAAGCAGCTGAAATGCCACTATAATTACAGTGGGAGTTAATATCATTCTACTGTGCCATAAAAGAAGGTGGTGGAACAAGACATGGTCCTTCTATTGTGCTGGGATCCATACGTCAACAGTGACAGATGACCGGTTAATAGTCCCTTCCAGTTTTCACAGTCAAGGGTGTAAAGCTAGAATGAAGGTATAGTCATCTAAAGAGGGTAAGGTCACTTTAATCCGAAAAAACAGAGGGTTAAGGGAAAAAACTACAAACTTAAAGACTACTACATAATGTTGCTTTCAACTGAGCCCAGAGAAATAAAAGCTGAAGAAAAATGTATTTGTCTTGAAATCACAATAAACTTAGGAAGGTATACCTCAAAAAAATTTTTTTAATTGACTTTCTACAATTCGGTCCATTCCCAAGAATCTTATCACTACGTAGTAGGTTTTGACATGATAGGAAAATAAAGTAGTTACCATCACTGTTTAAAGAATTAAAATCAAATGTTCAACAAGAGCAGTTAAACTGCAATGCTTATCATATCAGTGGCATGTCAGGGTCAATACCTTTAGGGAGAAGAGAGCACTGTAAACTTCATGGTACATAACAGGGGGAGAGTAGATCTCTATGAGGAAAGAACATTGTAACTGATAATACTGTCAGGATGACCAAGTATTTCAGATAAGATGGGCCTATCTGCAGACTCACAGTGAGAGAAAGGAGCAAGATTGTAGGGACACTTAGGGCCAAGCCCAGACAAAAATGTCAAAAAGTATAATCAGAGACCATATTCCCCCTTTCATGGCTGTTCTTTTCAGGAACTGGAAATGGTACTTAAGCCACAGGATATCCTGTAAATCAGAGCAGGTAAATAACTACATAAAGGGTCTTTCAGGGTTCTATCGGGGACATGTCTTAGGCTGCTAACCAAATCACACCTATAACTTTTCCAGGCTTCTCCATTAACAACAACAACAACAAAAAATCTGCTTTAGTCCATAATGAAAATAATTTCACCAGATATTTTCACTGTGTTTTATAATTTGCATGGCGCCTGCATGTATGATATAGCAATTGTTATATTAAGAGAAGAATACAGAATAGTAATATGAACTAAAAAAGAGAAAAAAACATTAACAGGAAATGAGCTACAATCCCAGAGTCACAGAATCCTGAACTGGAAGAAACCTTAGCAAACTGCTGAATGTCAGAACTGTTAAATGAAAGTTAATGAATGAAATGAAAGTAGAGTGGCTGTGTTTAGAGTGGTATTTCATCTCCATTAAAACCCTGCAATTTTACAAGATCTGTAAACAGGATCCAGAAGACTACAAATTTAGGAGCCTAATAAACAGGCTCAGGGTTTTAAAGACACTGGTCATACCATGAACTTCAGGCTAGTAAACTTGTGACACTGAAGTACCTTCTCCTCAGTGGAAGGAGCACCTCAAAACCACCACCTCCACAAAGCACCCCATACTCACATCAAATAGAGCACCTGGCACTCAATATGATAAATCCAACTATTGGTCTTGTTGCCCAAACTAAGAGACCTTGAGCAGAAACTATGGTCCATTTAGTTTATTTAGTTACCAAGTAAACATTTGTTTATTGGATGCATAGATGCAGTATTAAAACAATCAAAACATTAAGAACAATTACATAATCTGAAGCCCAAGGCCACTCATGACGGTTATGCCTGCATCTCGGTGTACATGTATTTATGTGTAATTCTCCAGTTCCCTCTTGCTCCAGTTTTTAGTTATTCCAATCTGCCTCTACAGCCTCACATAGATGTTACTATAAAAGTCTTTAGAGAAAATAAAAAAGAATACACAAATAATTGCTTAAACATCAAAACTGGACTTACAATGAAAGAAATTTTGAAAAAGTCAGTTCTTTCCACATACAAGAATGACCCTATACACCTTACCTAACCATTTGTAGACCTATGACTTTTTTTAAAGTTGAGAGAAATGGGAAATTCTTGTAATATAACACTAGAATATACACTAATATAGGATTTCTAAAACAAGCCTTGAAAGAAACCTCAAAGGAGCTAAGGAGGAATTCACTGTAACACCACCACAAAATTATACTACCATGCATAATCAAATAGAATCCTTAAACATCCAAAGAGAAGAACCAAAATAGTTATACTAAAGTTGGGGGGAATTTTTTGAACAACTTTTTAAAAACCACTACTAGAAAAATTCAGACAAATGAAGAAACTTGAGATTTCCCTTCCTTTTCTCTAACAACAAACAAGACCAAGTATCAATTGCTTGAGATATGCAGATGAAATAAACAAAGATTCCCTGCTCTCCTAGCTCTTACATTGGAAGAGGAAGACAGTCAATAAACAATAAACATAATAAATAAGTCATTTAAATAGTATTCTGTAAAGTGCTAAGTGCTATTAAAAAAACAAAAGGTTGGGGCGCCTGGGTGGCTCAGTCGGTTAAGCGTCCGACTTCAGCTCAGGTCACGATCTCGCAGTCTGTGAGTTCGAGCCCCGCGTCGGGCTCTGGGCTGATGGCTCAGAGCCTGGAGCCTGTTTCGGATTCTGTGTCTCCCTCTCTCTCTGCCCCTCCCCTGTTCATGCTCTGTCTCTCTCTGTCCCAAAAATAAATAAACGTTAAAAAAAAAAAAAAAAAAAAAAAGGTAAAACAGACGTGGGGGGGCAGAGCAGGGGACAGGGACAACTACAATTTTAAATAAGGTGGTCAAGATAGTCCTCACTGAGAAAGTGACATTTGAGCAAAGCCTGAAAAAGTGAACCACACAGACAAGGATGTTATGGACATAATATCACACCAATGCAACAGCCCTGGTGTGTTAAGGGAATACCAAGGAGGCCAGTATGGCTGAAACAGAACAAGCAAAAGAGGGGCCCCTGGGTAGGTCAGTCAGTTAAGTGTCCGACTTTGGCTCAGGTCATGATCTCATAGTTCATGAGTTCCAGCCCCACTCAGGTCATGATCTCATAGCTCATGAGTTCCAGCCTCATGTTGGGCTCTGTGCCAACAGCTCACAGCCTGGAACCTGCTTCAGATTCAGTGTCTCCCTCTCTTTCTGCCCTCCCACCACTTGTGTACCATTTCTCCCTCTCTTTCTGAAATACAAATAAACATCTTTTTAAAATTAAAAAAAAAAAAAAAAAAAAGAACATGCAAAGGGAAGAGATGCAGGAGAGGAAATGAGACAATTAAGGGAGAGCCCCATCACCATTAACAGCCTATGGCCTAGTAGGCGAATGACAAAAATTCTACCTTTACTCTAAGTGAAATGGGGAACCACTGAAGCAGGGAAGAGACACAATATGACTTCGTTTTTCAGGAATCACTCTGGCTGCTGTATGGAGAAGATTGGAGGGAAACAAAAAAGGAAGCAAAGAGACCAGTCAGGAAACTAGAGATCATCCAGGTAAGCGATGAAGCTGGTTTAAACTAAATCCTGTCAGTGGTAAGAAATGTTAATCTGGATATATTTGCAAGGTAGAGCTAAGAGGATTTCCTCATGAATTGGATGTGATGTGTGAGCACATGCACAGGTATACCACTGAGCAGGTAAATATGAAAATAAGGATGGATTCAAAGTTTTTAGCTGGAATAGCAAGAAAGGACAGAGTTGTAACCAACTGAGATGGAGAAGGCTATGGGCAGAACAGGTCTGGGGAGAAAAGAACGAGAGCTCAGGTTTGGACTTGATCTGAAATATTTATCATATATACAAGTGGTAACATCAAGGTGGATAAAAATGAGTCTAGAGTTTAGGAGTCTGCAATGAGGATATACGTTTAGGAATCATGAACATACAGATAGTATTTACAGCCACAAGACTGGGTATTTTTGGAAAAAGTGAAGATAGGAAAAATGATTAAGGACTGAGGTCTGGGGCACTCAGTATTAAAGGTCAGGAAGAACAAGAAGAAATAGCAAAAGAAACAGAAGGAGCAACTAAGGAGATAAGAGGAGAACCAAGAGAATGTGATGTAGAAGGGAAGTGGAAAAAATGTAACAAGAACGAAGTGATTAACTATGTTTAAAGCTACTAACAGATCAAAGACAAGTCAAAATGGGTGGGAAACAATTATTAAATATTGTAAAACACTTCTGGCCTGATACTTTGATAAACCATGAGTCTGCTCCTATAGAAAAGATTAATTTAATATTTTAAAGTAGAAGTATAGAAAATTTTCTAGGAATATAAGGCACATGAAACTAAAACGAGACAAAAAATTCCCAAGTAGAAACTGAAAACGCATTTTAACAATCACCAAGGAAGACAAGTAGGTAGGTTCCCCCTTTCCCTCTCCATTCTCAATCTCTCTTCCTGGAAGATAAAGGTTATTAATTAGACAAAAAAGAAATCTTCACATTCTTTCTCAGGAAGTCTGGGGCAAAAGTTCTACTGCCATTCATAATATTAAACACAATCTAACTCCTATAAATTCAAGAACCGCTAATATAGCTCTAACTCCTCATGAGACAACACACAGATCAAAATCTGTATTTGTCTTTCTATAAAATGAGGATTGATTTCATTCCAACTCTATGATTCATTTATATAGCCACAGCTATGTTATCCTTTGCTGATAAGTTCTCAAAATTAAAAACAACACATATACACAAAACTTTAACCATTTCAAATTAATTTTATTCACTCTTTAGGGATGGGTTATAATTCTGTCCCACAAATTCACCAATCCTGTTTTTCAGCAGTAAACCAAAGTGGAAGTCTGGGTTATCTTCATGTGAATAATCTAGCTATGGTAACCTTAATGCAATCCTATTAACTATACTGCTGGGAAGCCAAGAATCTTTATACTTCAAATTTTATTGTCCATCAGCAAGTCACCATTCCTGCATGTAACCGTCCTTACACTCTGAAAAAGACTGCGACTTAAGTGAGAGACTGGACAACTTCAGGAATACGTACATTTAAGCTGAGCATTTATTCCTACTCCTTGGTTCATCAAGAGATCTAATCCACTGATTTACAAGGGATGAGAAAGGACTACAGAAATAGTGGATGCTCATTAAACACCTGTGGACTTAGAACATCTTAGTTGCACATTCTTGGTAATACCTAATGTTCCCAACTAAATAACGGGAAAATATTCAAAGACAATAGGCGACTTAACTGAGAGAATTAAATAAACCAAGATGTATAATGAGGATGAATTTACCTTCAGAGAACTGCAAATGTGACACTTACAAGTATAAACTCAAACACCTGTGCAAGTTCAAAATATTTTGTGTTTAACACAATTCAAGGGGAAAGAAACACAAGCTACTACTTAAACTTTTACAGACTTAAGAACTGGCTTAAATCTTATTTGTCCCATGTGAGGCCATGTACCATATCTAAATCTGTGTCTAACAACCTGTCTTATGAAAGGATCCTACTGGGGCCTCAAAATAACTGCTGACAAGTCTTTTTTGAGCTTAATGCCATAGGAATGGAAATATATGTGGATATGATATACACTAAAGTCCAGAATATATAAAGATGCCAGTAAAAAAGTCTCCTGGGATAATGGTACCCACACCTATACCTGACCAAATAATGAGCATGTCGAAATACAGACTCCTAGATCCCAGCCCCGCTCACTCTGACATAATTTCAATCTTCACAGTTGAGAAATGTGTAATTTTAATAAGCTCCTGGGTGACACTAGGATGCAATCAGCCACAGGGAAGGTCACTACCCTCAAAGTCAAAATAAAAATACACTGTAACACACAAACGTGAACTTTTTCTTATATAAAACACACAACATTTTAAAATAAGAAATCATATGTATGTCGGTGAGTTGGAAACAGAAATCACCTAGTTTTAAAATTCTAGTGACTACTTTAAACTATTATTACTGTGCCCAACATTGCTGAAGAAAAAAGGCATGTTTCTTAAGGAAACAGCCTAACATTAAATAGATGTATTTACTGTATGAATATGGAGTTGTGTCATATTCTGATAGGCTATATTATTTAAAGCTGCAGGAATAAAACCACATTCCTGAAGGGTAAAGTCATTCCCAGTGGCAAGTGTTAAAGTAGCACGTACATCTTGTCCATCATATGGACAAGACTAGGAACAAAAACCACAGTGTCCAATGAAAAACAAAGGCATACGGTAGGAATGCAAGTTATTGTTTGACGGGTACTGAGTTTTGCTTTTGCAAGATGAAAAGAGTTCTGGAGATGGACAGTGATAATAGGTGTCCAATATACATGCACTTTAATACCACTGACCTGTGCACTTAAAAATAGTACATTTTATGTTATATATACTTTACCACCATAAAAAATGGAAAATAAAAGTAAGGATTTCTTCACATCAAAAGACATCATACACACTTTATTTAGCTATTTCCTTCGTAATCTCTAATCTTTAGTTTTTTGCCTATGACTGGTATATTCCTAATACTGAGCAATTTCAGAGAAATTTCTGAGTCAAACCATTGAGAGATTTAGAGATGCTTAACATAATAATTATGTTGCATTAAAATTCATAGTGGAGGTCAAAATGTTTTAAAGCTGGGTCTTGATGGTAAAGGATTATATCATATACTATATAAACCTGCTGGTTAACTACTTAAGAATCTATGCGTAACTTAAAAATGAAAATCAGCATACTCTACTAAGTAAAGTAGCATAACTTTTGCTCAGAATATAAAATTTGAAATTCTGAATAGCAGTTAGTAATGAGCAGAGATTTGAGCCCTTTTCAGCATATGAAGTCTTTGTAAAATTAATCTTGAGAACAACAAATTAAGACCATAACAACTGTCTGAAATCAGCAGTAATTATAAAATCAATCTTGGAAATAATAACAAAAGTAAGACTGTAACAACTCTTGAAATCGGCAGTAATTTTTTTTTATGTTCCAATATAACTTTATGGAAACAAGTTTGAATTTTATATAATTTTCACATCACATAATATTATTTAATGCCAGTACACTTAACATACAGTGTTAGTGTCTGATGTACAACATAGAGATTCAGCAATTTTATACATTACTCAGTGCTCACCAAGATAAGTGTACTCTTAATCCCCTCCACCTATTTCACCCATACGCCCCACCACCAACTCCCTCTGGTAACCACCAGCTTCTTCTCTAGTTAAGACTCTGTTTTTTGGTTTGTCTCTTTTTTTCTTTGTTTTGATTCTTAAATTCCACACACGAGTGAAATCGTATGGTACCTGTCTTTCTCTGATTTATTTTGCTTAGCATTATACCCTCTAGATCCCTCCATGTAGTTGTAAATCACAAGATTTCATTCTTTTTATGGTTGAATAATATTCCATTGTGTGTGTGTGTATATATATACACAGATATATACATATATATATGCGTATATATACATGTACATATATGTGTGTGTATATAAATATATATATACACCATATCTTTATCCATTCATCTTCCAGCAAACACTTGGGCTGCTTGCATAATTTGGCTGTTGTAAATAATACTCCAGTAAAGACAAGAGTGCATATATCTTTTTGAATTTATATTATTCAGGTAAATACCCAGTAGAATTAATGGATCATATGGTAGATCTATTTTTTAATTTTTAAAACTTTTAAGTTTATTTATTTTGAGAGAGAGAGACGAGAGGCAGAGAGAGGGAGAGAGGAAGAGAGAGATCCCAAGCAGGCTCTGCACTGTCACCATGAAGACTGATGTGGGGCTTGAATTCATGAACTGTGAGATCATGACCTGAGCTGAAATCAAGAGTTGGATGCTTACTTAACCAACTGAGCCACCCAGGCACCCCAGGTAGATTTATTTTCAATTTTTGAGGAACCTCCATACTATTCTCTCCAGAGTGGCTGCACTAGTTCATATTCCCGCCGACAGTGCACAAAGGTTCCTTTTTCTCCACATCCTCTCCAACACTTGTTTTTTCTTGTGTTTTTGATTTTAGTCCTTCTCACAGGTATGAGGTGATATATCTCATTGTGGTTTTGATTTGCATTTCCCTGATGATAAGTGATGTTGGACTCCTTTTCATGTGTCTGTTGGCCATATGTATGTCTTCTTTGGAGAAATGTCTGCTCATGTCTTCTATCCATTTTTAATTGGATTATTTGGGTTCTTTGATGTTGACTTGTAGAAGTTCCTTATATATTTTGGATACTAACCCTTTATCAGATATGTTAATTGCAGATATCTTCTCCCATTCAGTAAGTTGTCCTTTAGTTTTATTGGCTGTTTCCTTTGCTGTGCAGAAGCTTTTGATGTTGACATAACCCCAATAGTTTATTTTCGGTTGTGTTTCCCTTGCTTCAGGACACATGTCTAGAAAAATGTTGCTATGGTCGATGTCAAAGAAATTACTACCTGTGCTCTCTTCTAGGATTTTTATGGTTTCAGTTCTCACATTTAGGTCCTTGATCCACTCTGTGTTTATTTTTGTGTATGGTGTAAGAAAGTGGTCCAAGTTTCATTCTTTTGCACGTAATTGCCTAGTTTTCTCAGCAGTCTCCCCAGTTGAGGAGACTTTTTTCCCATTGTACATTCTCCCCTTCTTTGTTGAAGCTTAATTGACCATATAATCGTGGGTTTATCTCTGGGCTCTCTATTCTGCTCCACTGAAATCAGCAATAGCTTTTTTAAAATAGCTTGTAGGGGTGTCTGGGTGGCTCAGTTGGTTGAGCATCTGACTTCATCTCGTGTCATGATCTCACAGACCCTGAGTTGGAGCCCCAGTGTTGGGCTCTGTGCTGACAGCTCAGAGCCTGGAACCTGCTTCAGATTCTGTGTCTCCCTCTCTCTCTGCCTCTCCCCAGCTCACACTCTGCTCTCTCTCTCCCCCCCCCCTCTCTCTCAAAAATAAACATCAAGAAAAAATTTTATAAATAGTTTGTATAAATAAGTAATGTTTCTTATTCGTTCAACAAATATTTAACATTTATGCCAGACATTGTATAAGAGACTTAGAATATAATAGTAAACAAAATGAACAAGTCTCTGCTTTCATGGAACTAAATGGGGTTAAGAAAATAAAGATATAAAATATGTATACAGATTGTATTAGATGGTGTAAAGCACTTTTTTTCAATGTTTATTTTTGAGAGAGAGAGAAAGAATTGTGTGTGTGTGTGTGTGTGTGTGTGTGCGTGTGTGCACGTGCAGGACAGGGACAGAGAGAGGGGGACAGAGAATCCAAAGCAGGCTCTGTGCTGACAGCAATGACCCCGATGTGGGGCTCAAACTCACAAACCCCGAGATCATGACCCAAGCCAAAGTCAGATGCTCAACTGACTGAGCCACCCAGGCGCCCCTAAAGCACTTTTTTAAAGTGGAATATGGGGATACAAAGTGATGAAAGGGGTTCAAATATTAATATTTAACAAAAAAATATGTTTGAAATATACTGAGGAATGGAAAGAAATTGCCTGAACAATATAAAGTGAAGAAAATAATAAATGTGATTTGTTATATTCCATAGAAGAAAGTTTTATACATAAGTTTTAATATAATATATATTAAATTGCTTTATATATAATATATAAATTGCTTTTAGTATATATTAAATACATATTTAAATTTAGACATTAAAGCACAGAAGATTTGTTCTTTTTATAATTTTTTGGTTGGGAGTGTTTTTTTCGGTTCAAAATTTTATTGATTCTGGCTTATCTTATTTGGTGGGACATACCACAATCTTGATTTCTTAGGTTAGAACACTAATCAATTAATTAGAAAATTATAGTACACAAACAAAAATGCCTGATATTTATGTAAAAGTAAATGCTGCTTAAGAGATTGAAAAGCCACAGACTGGGAGGAAATATTTGCAAAGCACATATCTAATAAAGGATTGTTATTCAAAATATACAAAGAATTCTTAAAACTCAACAATGAAAAAGCAAACAATTTGATTTGAAAAATGGACCTAAGATCTGAATATCTCACTACAGAAGATATACAGACAGCAAACAAGCATATAAAAAGATGCTCCATATCACATCGTTAAGGAATATCATCAAATCATTAGGGAAATGCAAATCAAAACAATGTGATATCACTATATACCTATTAAAATGGCCAAAATCTAGGGGCACCTGGGTGGCGCAGTCGGTTAAGCGTCCGACTTCAGCCAGGTCACGATCTCGCGGTCTGTGAGTTCGAGCCCCGCGTCGGGCTCTGGGCTGATGGCTCGGAGCCTGGAGCCTGTTTCCGATTCTGTGTCTCCCTCTCTCTCTGCCCCTCCCCTGTTCATGCTCTGTCTCTCTCTGTCCCAAAAATAAATAAAAAACGTTGAAAAAAAAAAATTTTTAATGGCCAAAATCTAAAATACCAACAAGTGCTGGTAAGAATGTGGAGCAACAGGAACTCTCATTCATTGCTAGTAGGAATGCAAAGTGGCCACTCTGGAAGACATTTTGGGGCTTTCTTATATAACTAAACATACTCTTTTCTTTCCTTTTTCTTTTTGTTTCTTTTTTTTTTTCCTTTGAGAGAGAAAGCGTGAGCAGGGAGGGGGCAGAGTGGGGGGTGGGAAGCAAAGGAGGGAGAGAGAGAGGGAGAGAGGGAGGGAGGGAATCTTAAGCAGGCTCCATGCTCAGCACAGAGCCTGACACGGGGCTGGATCCCACAACCCTGGGATCACAATATGAGCCAAAATCGGGGCGCCTGGGTGGCTCAGTCGGTTAAGCATCCGACTTCAGCTCAGGTCACGATCTCACGGTCCGTGAGTTCTAGCCCCGCGTCGGGCTCTGGGCTGATGGCTCAGAGCCTAGAGCCTGCTTCAGATTCTGTGTCTCCCTCTCTCTCTGCCCCTCCCCTGTTCATGCTCTGTCTCTCTCTGTCTCAAAAATAAAATAAACGTTAAAAAAAAAATTTAAAAAAAAAAAACAATATGAGCCAAAATCAAGAGTCAGATGCTCAAATGACTAAGCCACCCAGGTGCCCTGAAAAACTAAAAATACTCTTCACATACAATCCAGCAATTGTGCTCATTGACATTTACCCAAATGAGTTGAAAGCTTAGGTCTACACAAAAATGTACACAGGGATATTTACAGCAGCTTTATTCTTAACTGACAAAACATCCAAGCATCCAAGATGTCCTTCAGTAGGTGAATGGATAAACTGTGGTATATCTAGAAAGTGGGATATTATTCAAAAGAGCTAAAAAGGAATGAGCTATGAAGCCATGAAAAGATGTAGAAGAAACTTAAGTATATACTAAGTGAAAGAAGCCAATATGAAAATGTTATATGTTGTATGATTTCAACTATATGACATTCTGGCAAAACTATGCAGACATTAAGAACATCAGGGGCTAAGAAGGGAGGGATGAATTGGCAGAGCCCAGAGGATTCTGAGGGCAGTGAAACTATTCTGCATGTTAGTATGACGGTGGGTGGCTGTCATTACACATTTGTCCAAACCCACAGAATGAACAACACCAACAGTGAACCCTAATGTAACCCATGGACTTTGAGTGATAATGATGTATCAATTCAGGTTCCTCAATTGCAACAAATGTGCCATACTGTGATGTCTGATGTCGATAAGTGAGGAGATTGTAAGCATGTGGGACAGAGATAACATGGGAATTCTCTACTTTCTGCTCAAGTTTGCTGTGAACCCAAAACTACTCTGAAAAATAAAGTCTATTAAAAAGAATACATACAGGGGTGCCTGGGTGGCTCAGCCAGTTAAGCATCAGACTCTTGATTTCGGCTCAGGTCATGATTTCGCGGTTCGTGAGCTCAAACCCAGAGTCAGGCTCTACACTACCAGCACAGAGCCTGCTTGGGATCCTCTTTCTCCCTCTCTCTTCCTCTCTCTCTCTGCCCCTTCCCCACTTGCATGTGTTCATGCTCTCTCAAAACAGAAAAAAAAAATACACATTTGCTGATGTGTATCATCATTTATGTCTATAAAATATTTTCAAATGTATGATCATTCAGTACCATTGATTGATTAAATTTTTCTATGTATGAAAGATAAAAATAACTTATAAAAATTTTTATATATATGGCTGGCTCAGTCAGTAGAGCATTAGTCTCTTGATCTTGGGGTTGTGAGTTCAAGCCCCAAACCAGGTGGAAAGGTTGCTTAAAAATAAAAAACCTTTAAAGAAAAAGATATTTGTGCAAAATAAGTGTAAAAGATATACGTGTAAAATAAGGTGAAATTTTAAGATGAAAAAAAATAAAGTGAAGACAAACTACATATTGGGCAGAGAGATTTTCACTGACAAAGGATTATTTCATTTATACAAAAATTCTACAACAACAACAACAACAACCGCAAAAAGACAAGTGAGCCAATAGAAAATAAGGGGGGAAAATATGAATAGGTAACTTATAGAAGAAACATCAATGAACAATCAACGTGAAAAGATGCCCAACTTCATTAGCAATTAATTAAACAAATTTAAAATCACAAGATACCATTTCACATCCATCAGACCGGGAAAGTATTACAGTCTGACAATACCAAACATAGGAGAGGATATAACACATACAGTCCCCATACATAGCTGGTGAGAGTATACATCAATATAACCCCTTTATAGAAAGCAATTTGACAATATCTGATAAAATTGAAGATACATATCCCCTTCCACCTGGTAGTTCTATTCCCTAGCTCTCACACTTGTGCAGAGACATGCACAGGAAATTTCACAGTGACAATATCAACACAGTAGCACTGAGGGGAAAAAAAAAAGGAAACAATTTAAATGTCTATCCACAGAAGGGATAAATACAATAAAGAATTTTCTTACAATGGATTTCCAAATGCCATGAAAACTGTGAAAAGAAACTAAAAAAACAAGTATCGATTAGGTTGAATCTCACAATTTCACAATTATAATGCAGAACATAAAAACATATTCAACAAAAACACTTTGAGAAAGCCTGTTATTTGGCAAGCAGCTCTCTCAGCATAAGCTTAACATATATGTCATAAAATGCAAAAGGAAATTATCCCAAACTACAAAACCAATTTTCCCTCAAGGAAATAAATATCAAGATCTCACACCTCTATCTCCAGCTCATATCTGTCAGAGCTTCAGACTGCCTATTGAACATCTCTGTCTGAATGGACCATGACTAAATAAAAAATGGGCATTATCTTCTCCACCAAATCTGCTCTATTTCAGTGAGTAGCAACAATATTCCCACAGTTGATCAAGACATAAATCTAGACATCATCCTGGACTCTATCTTCCTCATCCGTCATATCCAAGCAAACACAATGTCCTAGTATTCTACCTCCTAGATACCTTGATGCTATCCCACTTCTATCTCCACTAATTACCCTAGAAGAGACCATCATTTCCTCTCACCTGAATTGCAAAAACCACCTTCTAAAGGACCATCTTGTTCCAATAAAGTTAATTGCATCAACACACTGCAATCAACATGTTCTTTAACAAGCAAAAGTATGACCAAGATACACTAACCTCCTACTTAACATTTTTCAATGGCTCTTTACTATCCTCAGGATAAAATCCTTAATGTGACTCAAAAGGCCCAGGATCTGGCCCTAACTTATGCCCCCATTTTCAACATTCTACATTTTCACCTACATTTGGGCCTTTGCACATGCAGTTCTGTGCCAGAAGACCTTCTTTTAAACTCCTCTTCACCTTGGTAATTCCCAAGTTTTCCTTCACCTGTCAGCATAAACATTCCACACCTTGGGAAGCTTTACTTGCCCATGCAAGACGGAGAACTTTTTTACATGTTCCTAAGATTAATTTTAATTGTATCACTTAGCACACTGTAATTTAAGTGTCCATTTACTCCACCAAACAGAGATTGAGTCTTCTTCACCATCAAAACTCCACAACTCCATAGAGGTGCGCAGGATGGCTCAGTTGGGTTAAGCAGCCGACTTTGGCTCAGGTCATGATCTTGCCGCTTGTGAGTCCAAGTCCTGTGGAGCCTGCTTCAGATTCTGTGTCTCCCTCTCTCTCTGTCCCTCCCCTGCTTGCACTCTGTCTCTCTGTCCCTCTCTCTCTCTCTCTTTCAAAAATAAATAAATTTAAAAAAAATTTTTTTATTAAACTCCAAAACATAGCTTAAAGGATTAAGAGGTTGAACTTTCTTCCAAAAGCAAGAAATTACAATATCTTGCAATTTGCAATTAACTTGTTCTTCAATGGTGTTTCTCAGTCTGCCTGAAACCCACCCTAAAAATTGTTGTTTTTAATAATTTCTGAGCAATCAAGGGATAAACAAAAATCCATATAAAAACATTAATTCTTATATAAGTGTTTTGTAGGGAATATTACCCCTTCATCATGTATATGTATGGAACTATTCAAATTATTGAAACATTATATAAGATAGAGATACTTGCAATAGATTTTTTTTTAAGTTTTATTTAAGCAATTTCTACACCCCACATGGGGCTCAAACTTACGACCCCAAGATCAAAAGCCACACATTCTTCTGACTGAGCCAGTGAGATGCCCCCCTTGCAGTAGACTATTAATTGGGAAAAAAAACTTTCGGTAAATTTCTAAAAATGGAATTGTTGAAACAAATGTTTTATGACTATAAATGTTTTAAGGGATTTTTTTTGTTTTATATATATAACATTGTATTATATATATAACAAAATATATATATATATATATGTATATATATTATATGTGTTATCTATCCTCCTAGCCCCCTCCCACAAAGGCTGAATCAATTTATACTCGCACCAGCTACATAGGAGTATATCTCTTTATATTCTGTGTATTAAGCACTTTTGTCTTTGTCAACTGGAAGATTTAAAATAATGGCATCTCAATGTTGATTTAAATTCCCATTTAATTAATACAAAATGGGAAAAAATTAGATTTGCCATCCACATTTCTCTTTTTTTCACATGCCTATTTATGATATTAGCCTATTTTCTATTGAGGTAAGTTTGCAATAAAAAATTTACCAGTTTTATTGAGATATAATTCAAATACCATACTCATTTAAGGTGCAGAATTTGAGGGGCACCCAGGTGGCTCAGTGGGTTAAACATCTGACTTGAGCTCAGGTCATGATCTCACAGTTCAGGGGTTGGAGCCCCCTGTGGGGCTCTGTGCTGACAGCTCGGAGCTAGGAGCCTGGAGCCTGCTTCAGATTGTGATTCCCTCTCTCTCTACCCCTCCCCCACTTGCACTCTGACTCTGTCTCTCTCTCTCTCTCTCAAGAATAAACATTTAGGGGCGCCTGGGTGGCTCAGTCGGTTGAGCTGCCGACTTCGGCTCAGGTCATGATCTCGCGGTCCGTGAGTTCGAGCCCCGCGTCGGGCTCTGTGCTGACAGCTCGGAGCCTGGAGCCTGTTTCAGATTCTGTGTCTCCTTCTCTCTCTGACCCTCCCCCATTCATGCTCTGTCTCTCTCTGTCCCAAAAATAAATAAAAAAAAAAAAAAACTTAAAAAAAAATTAAAAAAAAAAAAAAGAATAAACATTTAAAAAACTTTTTTTGAAAAAAAAAGTACAAAATTTGATAATTTTTAGTATATTCAGAGTTATGTACCCATCATCACAATCTAATTTTAGAACATTTACATCACCCCCAAAAAAACACTCATACCCATGAGCAGTCACTTCCCATTCCCCCTCCCCCTGTTCCCAGGTCTAGGCAACCACTAATCTACTTTCAGTCTCAGTAGATTGATCTATTCTGGACATTTCATAATAGAACTGCAAGACTTTTTTTTTTTTTCTAGTACATTTATTTTGGATTTATTTAAATAGCCAAAGAGTACCCTCTTTTGATGACAGGATGGGGAAGAATTTTTATATTAGAGTGTATTTTTAGAGCTCAGAGGTTGATAATGGACATTTTCAGATATTGGAGCTAAGTGTTAAGATTCTGACTTTTAGAAGGGGACTTTTTACGCAAACACATTCTTGAATCTAGTTATACACAATTGTTTCAGGTCTTATCTAAAAAGAATACATACTAGCAGGGGCATACCCACTACCCACTATCTAGGGGACATGTATTTAACTCACAACAGCCAGGGAGAAGAGATGTATAGGGCAAGTAAGTGGGAAAGGGCACAGAGCTTCCACGTTCTGAGCATGCCACTCTCCCCAAATCTCCACACGTTTACCAACCCAGGAGTTCCTGGCAAGACATTTTTAAGAGTTCTCTAAATACATAGAATTTGAAATTTCCTTTACATATTCCAAATATTTTCCCATCTTTCTTTATTGGTTGGGGGAGGGGGAGTAATCTTTTTATACAGTCAAACCTGTTTTAAGGTTTTGTCTTTGTTGTCATGCTCAGAAAGATTGTCCTGATCCCAAAGTTTATATATATCTCATAAATGTTTTCCATTAGTACATTCATAGCTTCAATTTTAACATCCAAATCATTACTCCACCTAAAAATCTACTCTGGAGAAGTATATGGCATCCTACCTACCTTGTTTTTTGCCAAATAGTAAGCCAGCTAGCTGTCCCTCGTTATTTCGCAGGGAACCATCCGTTTCCCATGGATTTGAAAGATCACTTTTGTCATACTCTAAACTCTTACATATATCTGAGTCTCTCTCTTTGGATTTTTAAAAAATTCTGTTCCCTTCATCAGTCAGTTCTGGGCTCAATACCACATTCTTTTGATCTCAGTACTCCATAATACATTTTAAAATCTGATAGGGGACACTACTCAATGCTGTTATTTTTCAAAGTTTTGTTGGCTACTCTCACACATTTGTTCTTAGGTTTCCTGGACTTTAGGACAATGATATTACATTTAAATTTATAAATTAATTTAAGAAGAATTTATACTTTCACAATGTTGAGTCTTCAATCAACAGGTATGATTCCTTAGTTATATCTTCCTTTTTGCTCAAGTTTTATAAAGCCCCATATATTTTGTTAACTTCATTTCTATTATTTTATATATGTTACTAATTTAAATGGGATTTTCCACCCCTTAATGTAATTTTTAAAGTTTATTTATTTTGAGAGAGAGAGAGAGAGAGAGAGAGAGAATGAGCAGGGGAGGGGCAGAGAGAGAGGGGGACAGAGGATCCGAAGTGGGTTTTGTGCTGACAGCCTGACAGCAGGGCTTGAACTCATGAACCTTGAAATCATGACCTGAGCCTAAGTCGGATGCTTAACAGACTGAGCACCCAAAAACCTAATGTTTTTATTTCTGTCTACTTACTGGCATACAGGAAAGTTACTAGCTTTATTTGATGTATAAACATGTTCAAAGCCCTTTTTTTATTATTTTTCATTATATCTGCCTTACATGTAACCAGACCTTAATATTATAAGCTGAAAATGGCATATAGGAATACAATTTAAAAATGTATTTACCTGTGACCATATTCAACAAGCTAAACTTCTCAAGGAAGACCAGAGACATTGCCAAATAAACAGCCGAAAGAATTACACAGGCATAAAATCAAGAGTTGAGGACTGTGGATAGAAATATTAAAAAAAAAAAAAAAAAAAAAAAATGCTGTTCCACTCAGTACCCAAAAATGTGACTTACTACTTAACTTTGAAATACTAAATTTGCCTCACAAATTAACATGTTTGTTTGACCAGAAAAACAAAGAAAAAATGTAGTCATGCCACAAAAATATATCCGAGAGGAATCTCACTAAGTCTAAAATGAATTATGATAGAAAAATCATGAAAATCTTCTCAGTCGTGAACCATCTGGAATGATTTTTGTGTTACACATTGTTAATTGGGGGCAAAGAGGGTCACGATTATTTATTGCTTTTCCTTCTTTTAGGCATTTGGTTACTCTTTTAGAGTAACTCTTTTAGAGTCTTTGAGAGACTCATGATCAAAATCAATGACTTCTTAATTATGTTTGCCATACTAAATCTTATCACGCTGGTGGTTTCCCTGTGATTCAGAGTGTTATCGGCCGACTAGCACTAGCGCAGGCAGAGCGAACGACATTCCTTCCCTTTGCTTTCCTTCCTGTTTTAACAACATTTTTATATGCCTTAAATGTTTCACTTAGTTTCCAGTCATATCTTTGTCATAGGAACTTTTGTGGAGACAGATAATGCTCCTTAACACAGGCAGCTTACCCCAAAACTCCTTTTTCCATTATTCAAATTACATTTTTGCAGCCTATGCAGTTAAAACCAAAGAGCAGAAAGAAACATACAAAATTAGGCAATTAGCTTGGGGCTCAAGTAAATTTACTGGTATTGTGCTCATTTCTGATCAATTTATTACTTTGATAACTCACCCACTGCATGATATAGAGAATATAAAACAATAAAAGCAATATAAAAAGAATATAAAACAAAAAAAAAACTTTAATAAATATGACTTTAAACAAATATAACCCTATTCCTGAATTGCCTACTACTCCGATTAGTAATAATAAACCAACTATGGGAAAGAAAGGGAGGCTGACATGTCTTGGTGGAAAGCAAACTAAGAAGTCAGACAAAGAATGGAGTTGATATATCCTGTGTTCTAATCCTTTACCATCATTACTTTGCCATCATGACATTGCCATGTCATACTGGCCAACCACTTGAAATCTGACTTATTCATTACTTATGAAATTCCAAATAATATCACTTACCCTACTTCTCCCAAAAGAGTTTTGAGATTCCTAAAATATCTGAGCTCCAGATATCAAAGGTAATCCATTTTAATTCTTCCATTTTAAAAGCAGAGAAAACAGGGGTGCCTGGGTGGCTCAGTCAGTTAAGCATCTGACTCTTGATTTCAGCTCAGGCTGTGATCTCATAGGTTCATGGGATTGAGCCCGACACTGGGTTCAGTGCTGACAGCATGAAGCCTGTTTGGGATTCTCTCTCTCTCTCTCTCTCTCTCTCTCTCTCTGTGCCTTCCCTGCTCACACATGCATGCTCGCTCGCTCTCTCTCTCTCTCTCGCTCTCTCTCTCAAAAGTAATCATTGTTTACATAACAAATTAAAAATAAAAAATAGAGAAAACAAATTCCACTGAAGTATTTGAAACAAATTAAATACAAAAGAATAAAACAATAAATATAAACACCAGTTATTACTAAGAAATAAATTCTACAGAAGTTTAGGAAAGACTAAAGTCTGTGAGGACTGGAATAATCAGATGACTATTTTAACAAGGAGACTTCAGTATTTAATAGGAAGGCAGGGAAAGGAGAAGCAGTAAAGGCATGTTTACTTACTTCCCTGAAGTTTACAAACATGAATAAAAAAAAAGAAACAATTATTATAGGAAATTCCACCAATAATAAAACTAGGGAACAGCTACAATCCCATACCATAGATAAGAATGTATGTCCAGTACCATGAAATAAGGACAAAATGAAAAGTGAAGCTCCCACAATTTTACTAATCTCAAGCAAAGTGCATGTTTTTAAATTAAATCAGACTTCCAGAAAGTCCTACTAACAGCATATAACACGATACCCACATAAACTCTGTCTCAATCTCAACTGAGGGCTCAAAGGCACTATTGTTAATACTCCCACTACCCAAAATGAAGTGTTAGACCACATGGACAAGATCTGCAACAGAGAGAGAAGCGGGGGGGGGGGGGGGGGGGGGGGGGGGGAGGAGCAATTTTACAATACTTAGCTCATCACCCACCTCCAATTATTTTTAAAAAGAGTGGAGGTGGAGAGCATTTGGAGAGATGTAATGAGGAGATGGAAATTGGGAAGAAGGGATTTCTTTAGAGAGAGTTGTCAATACCATTCTCAAATCAGAGGGATGGATTGGTGCTTTACCCCTTTACCCTTACCTATAGCCTAGTAAGGGTGGACTTCAAGGACACCACTCTGAAAGCTCAATATCTGTCTCTTGGAGATTAGGGACTCTGTGGACCGGTTATCTGACCTCTACCTGAGGAACCTGAAGACTAGCATTTGAAGTGATCCATGACAGCAGAGTAGAAGACTATGATTACAAAGTAGCTGCACTCACTGATAGCTGGCCAGGTGAGTGTTTCCCATGTAAAAAATGTGAGCCACTTGAGAGCTGTCTTGAGCTTGTTTTATAACCTAGAATGAGGAAACTTCTAAAGGAAGAGGCTGCAAGTACCATTGGATGCCAAGGGACTGACAAATATTGTAAACAACCAGAACAACAAGAATCACTTGCCTATGACAAGAGAAAAGCAGTCAGAGATCCTCACTGATGGAGATTAGGGAATAATAGTAGTGAGAGCCTCACACAGTAAGTTGTGTGGGGTTTTTTTTTATAGCTTTATTGAGGTATAACTGACATACAATAAACTGCACATATTTAAGCTGTACAATTTGATCACTTTTGACATATGCATACACACATGAAGCCATCATCACAGTCAATAAACACATCACTACTAAAACTTCCTCCTGCCCCTTTATAATCTCTGCCTCCTGCCCCTCCCTTCCCAAAGCTGTTCCTGTCACTATACAATAATTTAAATTTCCAATAATTTTATATAAGTGGATTAATATAATATATACTCTTTTTGATTTAGGCTCTTCTACTTAGCATACTTGATTCATCCATGTAGTAGTATGTATGAATAGTTCATTCCTTTTCATTACTGAATAGTATTTTTTTAATGTTTATTTATTTTGAGAAAGAGTGCAAGCAAGGGAGGGGCAGAGAGAGAGAGGGAGAGAGAAAATCCAAAGCAGGATCCATGCTCAGTGCAGAGCCCAACGTGGGGCTCAGTCTCACAACTGTGAGATCATGACCATGAGATCATGACTTGAGCCAAAATCAAGAGCTGGATGCTTAACACAGAGCCACCCAGGCACCCGTTTTAAGGATATACCAATTTATTTATCTACTTACTTAGTGATGGACATTTAGACTGTTTCTAGTTTTCAGCTATTACAAATAAAGCTGCTATAAATATTCATGTACAAGTATTTTTGTGGACATATGCTTTCTTTTTTTTTAAGTTTATTTATTTTAAGAGAGAGAGAGAGAGAGAGAGAGAGCACATGGATGCTCACGTGAGGGGGAGGGACAGAGAGAGAGGGAGAGAAAGAATCCCAAGCAGGCTCTGTGCTGTCAGCACAGAGCCTGATGTCAGGCTCAAACTCAAGAATGATGAGATCATAACCTAAGCAGAAATCAAGAGTCAGATGCTTAATTGATTGAGCCACCCAGCATTCCTGAACATATGCTTTCTTTTCTTACTGGTAAACACTATCTCTCTTAAAAATAAATAAATATTAAAAATTTAAAAAAAAAAAACAGAATTGAACAACTCAAGAACTAATTTGGGGAGGTAGGTAAAAAATAAATATTATGGGATACCACATTAACAAGGTGAAAAAAAGAAGGCATCAATTACAAAATAAAAAATGAAAAAGACAAAAATAAATTTGAAAGCACAAATGAAATACATAATATATTAGTTTCCTAGGGTTTCTGTAATAAATTACCACAAACTAGATGGCTTAAAACAACAAATTTATTCTCTCACAGTTCTAGAGTCGGAAAACAAGGTGTTGGTAGGGCCATGCTCCCTCTGAAACCTATAAGGGAGGATCCTTCCTTGCCTCTTTCTGGCTTCTGGTGGTGGCCATCAACTCTTGGCTTGCAGCTACATCACCCTAATCTCTGCCTCTGTCACTACATGGCTGTCTTCTCCCTGTGTGTCTATCCTCACATTGTCTTCTGTCTTCTTATAAGGACACTAGTTATAATGGATTAATGGCTCAACCTACTCCAGTATGACCTCATCTTAACTTAATTACATCTATTATGACCTTATTTGGAAATATGTACCTTATTTGGAAGTAAGTATCTGCCTATAGTACCTGCTACCAAAGAGTGGCAAGTTAGAAAGGTACTATGTAGGTGAATTACATAACATTTCAAGAGCAAAGAATTTCAAAATCAAATTACACCGGAGCATGAAAAAGTGGGCATTTGGTTTTTCAGATTTGTTTCTTCATTTTAAAAAGTCAATATAGGGGCACCTGAGTGGCTTAGTCAATGAAGCATCCAACTCCTGGTTTTGGCTCAGGTCATGATCTTGTGGTTCAAGAGATCAAGCCCAACATCAGATTCTGCGCTGACGGCAAGGAGCCTGCTTAAAATTCCCTCTCTCCCTCTCTCTCTGCTCCTCCCCCATGCTCTCTCTCTCAAAATAAGTAAACATTTTTTTAAAAAGGTCTATATAACAGGAGCACCTGGGTGACTCAGTCAGTTAAGCGTCCGACTTCGGCTCAGGTAATGATTTCACAGCTCATGAGTTTGAGCCCTGTGTCAGGCTCTGTGCTGACAGCTCAGAGCCTGGAGCCTGCTTCAGATTCTGTGTTTCCCTGTTTCTCTGCCCCTCCCCCACTCACATTCTGTCTCTTTCTCTCTCAAAAATGAATAAACTTAAAAACATAGTCAATATAACACTATTACCAAAACCTAAGACAGAACAACTGCTCATTATAACTTATGAATATCAATGTAAAATTATAAATAAAATATTAACAAGTAAGATCCAGCTTTTAAAAAATAATAACCAAGTGAAGATTACTTATAGGACTATAATAATATTTAAATATTTAAAAATCCATTAATTTAATTTACTATAATAAGCCAAAGAAAAGTAACATGATAATCTCTGCTATAAACTGAATGTTGTATTTGCCCAAAATTTTATATGTTGAAACTCTCATCTCCAAAGTCATCATATTTGGAGGTGGGGCCGTTGGGAGGTATTTAGGGTTAGATTAGGTATTTAGGGTTAGATTAGGTTAGATTAGGGTGGCCTCCCATGACAGGATTAGTTCCCTTATAAGGAGATGAAGGGACCAGAGCTCTCTCTCTCTCTCTCTCTGTACACCAGGAAGAAAGCTTTCATCAAGAACCCAACACTGACACTCTGATCTTGAACTTCCAGCCTCCAGAACTGTGAGAAATAAATATTTGTTGTTTAAGCCACTCAGTCTATAGTATTCTGATAAGGCAGCCCAAACTGACTAAGCCAGTCTCAAATGATAAAGAGGCATTAAACAAAATTAAACACCCATTTCCTATCTAAAATTATTTACTTAAGAATAAAAAGTTACTTAACATTTAAAAAAAAATTTAATAAAAAAATTGTTCTTGGGGCAGCTGGGTGGCTCAGTCGGTTAAGCAGCCGACTTTGACTCAGGTCATGATCTCGTGGTCTGTGAGTTCGAGCCCCGCGTCGGGCTCTGTGCTGACAGCTCAGAGCCTGGAGCCTGTTTCAGATTCTGTGTCTCCCTCTCTCTGACCCTCCCCTGTTCATGCTCTGTCTCTCCCTGTCTCAAAAATAAATAAAACGTTAAAAAAAATTTTTTTAAAAATTGTTCTTGAAGTTGTTGAATTTGTTCTTGAAGTTGTTCTACATAGTACCTTTCTAACTTGCCACTCTTTGGTAGCAGGTACGATAGGCAAATCTTTAAGATGATATACATACACACAGACAGGAAAAGAAAAGAAAAGAAAAGAAAAGAAAAGAAAAGAAAAGAAAAGAAAAGAAGAAAAGGAAAGAAAAGGAAAGAAAAGAGAAAACAAAAGAAGAGAAAACAAAAGAAGAGAAAAAAGAAAAGAAAGCACTAATGTTTGGTTGGACTAGTCCTCCCTCATTTTTCTCTTATTGAACCAAATATTTTCTAAAATTTTAGGTGTATATTTTTTGACCCAATTATAATCCTTTTTAATTATTTATGCTACAGATGCAACAAAGCAAATATACCAGAAGTACAAAGGGAAGCTCTTTGGAGCACCTGGGTTGCTCAGTCGGTTAAGCATCCGACTTCAGCTCAGGTCATGATCTTGCAGTTCTTGGGGGTGGATCCCTACATTGGGCTCTGTGTTAACAGCTAAGAGCCTGGAGCCTGCTTTGGATTCTGGGTCTCCCTCTCTCTCTCTCTGCCTCTCCCCTGCTTGTGCTCTTTCTCTTTCAAAAATAAATAAACATCAAAAATTTTTTTTAAAAGAGGGAAGCTCTTTAAAAAAAAAACTAAGGGGTGCCTGGGTGGCTCAGTCGGTTAAGCGGCCAACTTCGGCTCAGGTCATGATCTTGTAGTCCGTGAGTTCTAGCCCCGCGTCGGGCTCTGTGCTGACAGCTCGGAGCCTGGAGCCTGCTTCAGATTCTGTGTCTCCCTCTCTCTGACCCTCCCCTGTTCATGCTCTGTCTCCCCCTGTCTCAAAAATAAATGAACATTAAAAAAAAAAAAAAACTAAAAAAATTAAAAAATTAAAAAAATAAAAAAAAACCTAACAGTGAAAAAACCATCAAGCAACTGGTTATTCAGAGTATTATTCAATAATTAATACACTGCCATTTAAAGAGTATGCAGCCATTTAAAGAGTAAGGCAGATCTCTGTGTACTGAAAAAGAAGTATGAATATCATTGTTAAGTGACAAAAGGCAAGGTGTAGCAGACTTAGTATAATCTGATCTCATTCATGCAAGAAAAACATATATGTTAGCATAAACAAAACAAAATGTCTGAAAGCATAAACACTAAGTTGTTAGCAGTGTGAATTTATTTTAAATGTTTGTATTGTATTATTTTTCCAATTAATATAAACTGTACAAAAAATCAAAACTCGTACAAAAAAAATAAAGCTTCCTAACTTTAAGACAGAAGAAAGAAAAGAGCATCGCATGTAAAAGGTTCAAGTGGTAACTATGGCATTGTTTAGGCGACACAAAAAATATTAGAAGACACAAGAGGAAGTAAATCAGAAGACCGTAGCAAAGCGTACCTCAAAGGCAATGTAAAGACAGAGAATTTTTGTGTATAAAAGTAAAAGTAATGAAATAAGTATCTTAGGAAGACTATTGTCAATACACTACAATAACAATAAAACGTAGCATTTGGTGGGGCAGGAACAGGTTATCTAGCAAAGTCCTATAATGACAATGGGGGTTACTGAGATGGATCTAAGGTATGACAATAATTTTGTTACTAATAAGTGAGATACAAAGGTTATCACATCACTTGCCTGGTAAAAACACCTTAATGGCTATGCACTACAAATGTAAATGATTTACTTGTTCTAGAGAGACAGAATAAGGAATGGAGTTATAGACAGCCAGTGGAAAACAGCCTTACCTAAAAGCATTAGGTTTAAAAAACCAAGGAGAGGGGCACCTGCCTGCCTAGCTTAGTCAATTGGACGTGCAACTCTTCATCTCAGAGTTGTAAGTTCAAGCCCCATGTTGGGTGTAGAGATTACTTAAAAAAAAAAATCTTAAAAAAATAAAACTAAAAATAAATTTTAAAACAAAGACTGAAAATCACTGTGCTTTATTACTATCTACTTATATATATTAAAAAAAGAATTCTGACACTGCTAGAGCAATAGTCCTTGAGTAAAGGTTCAGATCACAACCATCTAAAAAGGCTTTTAAAGTATCTCTGCCCCAAAAGTTATGATTCAGTAGGTCTGGATCAGAGTCCAAACAAAGGTATTATGGAAAAAGCTCCCCAGATCATTCTGATGTGCACCTCTGCTAAAAACTGCTTATTTGACCATATGGATGGCTTTTCAAATAATCAATGAAACATTTAAAAGAAAAAGAAAACATTCTTCATATAGAGGACAAAAGCCTTGACACTAAGTCATCTGTTAACTTCCTTTCTTAGAATCAAATGCTACCTTCTAACATTGTCATATTTTTACTTCAATGACCACTACCAGCACCTGTGGCCAGAATGCAGCTGCTGGATTCAAATCAAAAGAGATGCCATTGTTTATATTTCTTGGAATCATAGTAAAGCAGTACTAGTAATGCATTAATGCTGTATTCATAGGGAAGATTACACATAATTTACACAATAGCTGATTGATAAGCAAGAAATCTCCACAACAGCGTTCTACAACTCTGAGTGGTGGTTTGTTTGAATTAAAAGTTTTGTAATTTGTACAGAATTTTTCTATTGTCATAGCTAGCTTTCTTCCATAATTAAAAGATTGCAGTTTTTAAATAAATACTGTAAGAACAAGACCATTTCTTAATATTCTAAAATACTGGGTTCTTCTCAAGAGATTCAGAAACATATTCGCTAAGAATTTTTTTCTAATCAAATATTTAGAAATAAGTTTTTTTGATATATATCTTGACACTATATGTAAAGAATTCCTCTGGAAAGTAATAGAAGTTTTGAATACCAGGCAATTTTCATATGTAAATTAACCCTTCTAGTTCATTTTTCAAGTAAAAAGATGAGTGTCAATGGTTATGGCTTTTTAATCTCTTATGACACAAAACACACATAAAAATAGAGCAAAGTATATGATGCACTCCTACATACCCATGAACTATCTAGTTTCAACAACTGAAACATGGCCATTCTTATTTCATATAGTCCTAACTGTTTCCTGTTGATATACTTTAAAGCAAATCTCAGATGTTGTATTTTATTGATCTTCAATAAGTAAAGAATTTTTAATGGAATCTCTTTATCATTATCATATATAAGAATAATTCCATCAAATATGTCATACTTTTTTCATGTTTGATTTTCCCAGATTGTCTCAAAAATTTATTTTTTAGTTTTGTTCAAGGCTATCTCATTTTGTACCAAATTGTGATATACTAAAATATCTTGCCTCAAAAGTTAATGTTATATGAACTATCCAAATTTGAACACATCACATCTGTTTTAAGAGCTTCCCACTGTTTCAATGATGATTCACCAAAATCTTTAACATAACATTAAATCTTGCATAATTTGGCCCTTATCCAAATCAAGGCCTCTGACATGACTGAGACCTCTCCTAGCTCCATAATACTAGCTCCAGTGTTTTTTTAACAGCTAATGCATCAGTGAGAGATAATGGATTAAAAGAATCAAAAATGGGGCAGCCTTGGTGGCTCGGTCAGTCAAGTGTCCGACTCTTGATTTTGGCCCAAGTCACAATCTTACAGTTTGTAATATCAAGCCCCGAGTCGGGCTCTGAGCTGATGACACGGAGCCTGCTTCAGATTCTCTCTCCCCCTTTCTCTCTCTCTGGCCCCTCTCTGCTCACGCTCTTTCTCTCTCTCTAAATAAATAAACAAACTTAAAAAAAAAAAAAAAGAATCAAAAATGTACATTCAGCTTCAGGTAATAAAAAAGCAACCCACTGCATAAACCTTGATTAGATGCTGTGGGAAAAACTTACTTATACAAGGCATTATTTGCACAGTTGGGAATATCTGAAGATATAATTACTATTATTAGTGTTATAAATGTATTATGAGGGAGAATGTCCTTATTTTTAGGAGATGCATACTGAGCTTTCAAATGATTTTTTTTTATGTATGTGCTATGTGTATATACATGTATGTGTGTGTGTAAGACAGAGCAAGCAAAGGTGCCTAAATATTAACAAGAAATATTGTTACACTATCCATACTACCCAAATCAATACAGATTTCATGTAATTTCTATCAAGACACAACAGCGTTTTTCACATAACTAGAACAATCCTAAAATTCGTTGGAACCACGAAAGATCTCAAATAGCCAAAGCAATCTTGAAAAAGAAAAACAAAACTGGAGGTTTCACAGTCCCAAATTTCAAGTTATACTACAAAGCTGTAGTAATGAAAACAGTATGGTACTGGCACAAAAACAGACATATAGATCAATGGAACACAACAGAAAGTCCAGAAGTAACCCACAATCATATGGTCAATTAATCTTTGACAAACAAGCCAAGAATATACAATGGGAAAAAAGTCTCCTCAACAAATGATGTTGGGAAAACTGGACAACTACACGCAAAAGAATGAAATTAGACCACTTCCTTACACCATACACAAAAACAAACTCAAAATGGATTAAGGACCTAAATGTGAGACCTGAAACCATAAAAATCCTAGAGGAGAGCAGCAAGAGCAGTGGCAGTAATTTCTTTGACATCAGCCATAGCAATATTTTTCTAGACATGTGTCCTGAAGCAAGGGAAACACAACCAAAAATAAACTATTGGGATTATATCAACATCAAAAGCTTGTGTAGCAAAGGAAAACAGCCAACAAAACTAAAACAACCTACGGAATGGGCGAAGATACCTGCAATTGATAAAGCTGATAAAGGGTTAGTATCCAAAATATATAAAGAACTTCTACAACTCAACATCAAAGAACCAAAATAACCCAATTAAAAATGGACAGAAGACATGAGCAGACATTTCTCCAAAGAAGACATAGAGATAGCCAACAAACATATGAAAAGACGTTCATCACTTATCATCAGAGAAATGCAAATCAAAGCCACAATGAGATATCACCTCACACCTGTCAGAAGGGCTAAAATCAAAAACACAAGAAAAAACAAGTGTTGGCGAGGATGTAGAGAATAAGGAACCTTTATGCACTGTTGGTGGGAATGCGAACTGGTACAACCATTCTGGAAAATAACATGGAGATTCTACAAAAAATTAAAAATGTGGCGCCTGGGTAGGCTCAGTCAGTTAAGTGTCCAACTTTAGCTCAGGTCACGATCTCATACTTTGTGAGTTCAAGTCCCACATCAGGCTCTGTGCTTTCAGTGCAGAGCTTGCTTGGAATTCTCTCTTTCTGCCCCTCCCCGGCTTGCATGCCCTCACTGTCTGAGAATAAATAAAGTTTTAAAAAATTAAAAATAGAACTACCATATGACCCAGTAATTCCACTACCCAAAGAATATAAAAACACTAATTCGAAAAGATACATACACCCCTATGTTTATTGCAGCATTATTTACAATAGCCAAATTATGAAAGCAGCCCAAGTGTCTACTGAAGAAGATGTGGTGCATATATACAATGGAATATCATTCAGCCATAAAAAAGAGTGAAATCTTGCCATTTGCAACAACATGGATGGATCTAGAGGGTATACTGCTAAATGTAGTAAGTTAGCCAAACGAAGACAAATAACATATTATTTCACTCATATTTGGAATTTAAGAAACAAAACAAATGAAAAAAGGGGGAAAAAAACAAACCAAAAAACAGTCTCTTAACTACACAGACAACAAACTGATGGTGACTAGAGGGGAAGTATGGGGTGGGAGGGGGGGGAATGGATGAAATAGGTGATGGGGATTAAAGAGAACACTTAATGAGTACTGAGTAATGTATAGAATCGCTGAATCACTACATTGTATACCTAAAACTAATATGTATGTTAACTATACTGGAATTAAAACTTAACAAAAATAATATTTGCTAAAAACAAACAAAGAAAGGAAATTAAAAAGAAAGCTGTGGGGGCACAGGGGAAGAATATAATGCCTCAATTTTTCACTAATATGTTTGGGGTTTTTTTCTTTACCAATAGCACTGATCATTATAAATAAAACTTAAAAAAAAAAAAAAAAAGCCAAGGGGCACCTGGGTAGCTCAGGTGGTTAGGTGTCTCACTTTGGCTCAGTCATGATCTCATGGTCTGTGGGTTCGAGCCCCACATCGGATTCAGTGCTGACAGCTCAGAGCCTGGAGCCTGCTTCAATCTGTGTCTCCCTCCCTCCCTGCCCCTCCCCTGCTCACTCGCTCGCGCACGTGCTCTCACTCTCTCCCTCTCTCTCAAAAATAAACATTAAAAAATATACATGTAAAGAAATAAGCATGGCTGTGTTCCAATAAAACATTAATTATAGACACTGAAATTTCTGTCTAATTTTCTGTGTCATGAAATTATCTTTTGTTATTTTTCAACTTTAAAAATGCAAAAACTAGGGCACCTGGATGGTTCAGTCAATTAAGCATCTGACTTGGGCTCAGGTCATGATCTCACAGTTTGTGGGTTCAAGTCCCACATGGGGCACTATGCTAACAGCAAAGGGACTGCTTGGGATTCTCTCCTTCTCTCTCTGCCCCTCCCTCCGTCCCTCCCTCCCTCCCTCACTCACTCTCTCTCAAAATAAATAAATAAACTTTTAAAAAAAAGTTTCTCTCTCTAAAAAATATATATAGAGAGAGAGAGAAATTAAAAAAATAAAAAATAAGAATTTCAAAATAGTAACAGTAGAGTATTAAACCACAGGGCCCTTCTAAGAGTGGGATCCTCCATCACTGCACAGATGAGGGGTGCCTGGGTGGCTCAGCCAGTTAAGTGTCCGACTTCAGCTCAGGTCATGATTTCATGGTTTGTGAGTTCCAGCCCCACACTGGGCTCTGTGCTGTCAGCTCAGAGCCTGAAGCCTGCTTCAGATTCTATGTCTCCCTCTCTCTCTGCCCCTCCCTCCCCTGCTCGCGCTGTCTCTCTCTCTCTCAAAATAAATAAACATTAGGGGCACCTGGGTGGCTCAGTCGGTTGAGCATCCGACTTCAGGTCATGATCTCACAGTTTGTGAGTTCAAGCCCCGCGTCGGGCTCTGTGCTGACCGCTCAGAGCCTAGAGCCCGCTTCAGATTCTGTGTCTCCCTCTCTCTCTGCCCCTCCCCCCCCCTCAAAAATAAACATTTCAAAAAACTTTAAAAAAAATTAAGAAAAATAAACATTAAAGTACTTCAGATGGCCCTAGTACATATAAGAGTACTTTGTTAGCTATCATTACATTTAAACAGTGCTCTTAGTGAACTTCTACTTGCACAATTTTTTCTATATATAATCAAATAAATATCCTTGTTCATATAACTTTGACATTTTTCTTATCATTCCTTAGAAGAATTTCCTTGATATAAAAACGTTGAAGCAAAGTATGTATTTTTAAGTTCTGAGATATTTTACTAGTTTGTCCTTTGAAAAAGCTCCACCTGGGGATACCTAGCTGGCTCAGTCAGAAAAGCGTGTGACCCTTGATCTCGGGGTCGTTAGTTTAAGCCTCATGTTGGGTATAGAGATTATTTAAATAAATAAAACTTTAAAAAATCAAAAAGAAAAAGCTCTACCAAACTACACGCTTTCCAACAGTATGAAGACTATTTCCCTAAACTTTCCCCAGCAATGGGAACTCTTTAAATTGTCAGTGTGACAGATAAAGCCTGCTTGCTGTAGCTTTAAATATGCAATCTTATTGCATCTTAATGATTTCTTAGACATTTCTGGACACAATGTTCAGCAGACGGTATTTTCCAAAGATGGCGACACATGGGCATCTACAACATGATCTTGTCATTCCTCCAGCAAGATATGGAGTCTATTTCCCTACTCCCTTAAATCTGGGTGGCCCCTGTGACTGCTCTAAAAGAATATAGTAGAAAGTGTGTTTTCCAAACTTAGCCTTTAATTGGCCTGGTAGCTTCAACTTCCTGTCTCTTAAAAATGAGCTGCCAAAGGGTGCCTAGTTGGCTCAGTAGGAAGAGCATGCAACTCTTGATCTCAGGGCCATGAGTTGGAGCCCCACATTGGGTGCAGAAATTACTAAAAGAAATAAACAAACAAACAAACAAAAATGAGCTGCCATGTAAGTGCAATTACCCTAACACTAAACATGCTGTGAGAAGCCTGAGCACAAGGGAAAGCTCTGAAGGATGAAATGCCATGTGAAGAGAAAGCAGAAAGACCAAGAAGAACCAGGGCAGCAGATATGAAAGTGGATCTTACAGCCTCAGCCACCCAGCTATCAGAACATGGATCACAGATGAACCATACAGCCAAAACCATTCCAAACACCTGACCTATACACCATGAGCAAAATAAAATGGTTGTTTTTTTTCCTAAATGGTTGGTTTAAGTAACTAAATTTTAGGTTGGTTTATTACATAGCAATAGATAAACTAGAACACGATTTAAAGTAACCACTGACAAAAATTTTTAAATTTTTAAAATTTAAACCACCTGGGTGGTTCTGTTGGTTAAGCGTCAGACTCTTGATTTCCGCTCAGGTCATGATCTCATGGTTCATGAGATCAAGCCCCATTTCGGGTTCTGCACTGACAACAAGGAATCTGCTTGGGATTCTCTCTCTCTGTCCCTCCCCCCACTAAACAAACTTTAAGAAAAAAAAGGCTCATATATCTCCAAATAAGTATGCACTTTAAAAGTTACATTAGAAAAACACACTTAGGGGCGCCTGGGTGGCGCAGTCGGTTAAGCATCCGACTTCAGCCAGGTCACGATCTCGCGGTCCGTGAGTTCGAGCCCCGCGTCAGGCTCTGGGCTGATGGCTCAGAGCCTGGAGCCTGTTTCTGATTCTGTGTCTCCCTCTCTCTGACCCTCCCCCGTTCATGCTCTGTCTCTCTCTGTCCCAAAAATAAATAAAAAAAAAAAAAAAAAAAAAAAAAAATAGAAAAACACACTTATTCCAGTGATTTCTCAACTGTTATAACATCTTAACAATTATAGTTACTAAGGAGCTTTAGTTACATTTTTTTTTTTTCAAATATCTCATTCTGATTCATGTGATCCAGGGACAACAGTTTCAAAAAGACTTGGATTTTATAAGTAGACATTCAACTGAAAAATTAAGAGTTTATCAAGGTGACAGGATATGACACATTTATTAAATTTTCTATACATGTGCAACAAGACTTAATTCTCTAAATAGCTCAGTTTGTTAAATTATAGTATCTCCTTAGAAACCCCCACATATAAATATGTTGGTAACCTAGAAAGAGACTAGTCAGAGTCCCTTAAAAACTATGACAACCTGACAATCTTTAGGTCCTTTAGAGGACCTAAAGATTTTGGTTTGACTTAATTACTACATTGGAAAAGAAAATTTAAACAATTCATATATTACTTACAGTTTTGCAATTCATCAATAGTACAGTAACAAAAAAGTTCTAAAATAAAAATTAGAGTATGTTATGTGAAAATGAAGAATATAAGACTATTTTACGAAAGTAATTTTGGCAATAAATGTCTGTAGCCTAGGGGCTCCTTGGTGGCTCAGTTGGTTAAGCACTGGACTCTTGATTTCGGCTCAGGTCATGATCTCATGGTTCATGGGATCGGGTCCCCCAGTGGGCTCTGTGCTGACTGTGGAGCCTAGTGGGGATTCTCTCTCTCCTTCTCTCTCTGCCCCTTCCCTGTTCGTGTGCACACACTCTCTCACTCTCTCAAAATAAATAAATTTAAACAAAAAGTCTGTAGCCTAACACTTGTGTTCAAGGAAGTGTGCTGAGACACCAGAAGCCTCTATTACCAGAGAGTTTATGTATAATCTAAAAAGGAGTGTGAGATGTGACCATATCAAGTTTGCAAAGTAAAATTACAAAAGGCTGCACAGAAGTGCCAATTCTGCTTACTAGCTCCAGCTGGGTGTTTATCTCAAACTCAACAAGTACAAAAATTAAATTCTTGATTTTTTACCCAAAACCTGTTCTTCCCTTGCCTTCCCCTTATCAGTAAGCAATACCCCTACACACACAGTTGCTAAAGCCAAAAACGTCACGTTTATTCTTCTAATTTCCTACAAAAAATTCAACAGCAATTCTTATTGATTCTACCACAAAAATTATCTCCACTCTCTACCAAATTATCTCTTGCCTGGCCTAGCCTAATAACTAGTTTCCTGCAATGACTTCCCTAACTGGTCTCTCTATAGTCACTTCTGCCTCTTTACAACTCACTTCCCAAACAGTAGTCAAAATATTTTTATAATATTTTATAATATATATAAAATAATTATATAAATATTATATATATAATATATAATATAATATATTTATAATATAATAAGCCTTATAATTGCTCACCACTGCTAAGAGATTTCTAATGGCTTCCTATCCCACTATTCATAAAATCCAAACTTCTTTCTATGGATGAATTATAAGGCCTAACATGATCTGATCCCTGCTATCTCTCTGAACTTATCTCCTACCACTCTTCCCCTTGCTCACTCTGCTCCAACCCACACTGGCCTTCTTTTTGCTCCTTGAAAATCAAGTTCCTTCCCACCTCAAGGCGTCTGATCTACAATCCTCTCCCGCCCTCTGGCCCCCACCCTAGCACCAGTGACCCAAATTAGTGACCCATATGTCTTCTTATTGTAGAAAACAACCAAACTTCATTGGCTTCCTGATGAAAACACTACATCACCACCTATGAATATTCTTGTCAAAAATGTTCAAACTGAATCTATCCAGAGTAAACAATCAGAAAATTCAGAATGTGGGATATTCTACAAGATGATTTGCCTACACTCTTCAAAAAAGTAAGTAACATGAGATTATTAGCTACCATATTATCTATACTCCAGAAAAGTGGGGGACCAACATATCCAAAACAGATATAAGCAATAAGTGTTACGCTATAACATCTTGATAAAACATATGATAAACCATATTTTAATCATAAAATCTTTCTAGCAATATTGAAAATTTACAACATAGCACTAAATAAAAAAAAAAAAATACCAAAACTGCCAAAAATTTGCAATATGATTATAAGGTAATACAAACTACAAGAGTTGAGACTTGGGGATGTTAGGATGGGGTGAATATATTTTGCATGTAGGGGTGCCTGGGTGGCTCAGTCGGTTGAGCATCCGACTTCGGCTCAGGTCATGATCTCACGGTCTGTGGGTTCGAGCCCCACATCGGGCTCTGTGCTGACAGCTCAGAGCCTGGAGCCTGCTTCCAGTCCTGTGTCTCCCTCTCTCTCTGCCCCTCCCCCGCTCTCACTTTGTCTCAGTCTGTCTCTCAAAAATAAATAAATGTAGGGGCGCCTGGGTGGCTCAGTTGGTTAAGCATCTGACTTCGGCTCAGGTCATGATCTCGTGGTTTGTGAGTTCAAGCCCCGCATCAGGCTCTGTGCTGACAGCTCAGAGCCTGGAGCCTGTTTCAGATTCTGTGTCTCCCTCTCTCTCTCTGACCCTCCCCCGTTCATGCTCTGTCTCTCTCTGTCTCAAAAATAAATAAACGTTTAAAAAATAAATAAATAAATAAATAAATGTAAAAAAAAAAAAAAAACTTTAAAATATATATATATTTTGCATGTAGGTGAGAGGTGAATCTTTGAGAGCCAGAGGGAGGAATTATGGTAGATGGAATAATGGTCCGCTAAGGATATCAACATCCTAATCCCCTAAACCTATAAATAAAGATGAAAATAAATAAAGCTGTAAAGATGAAGTAAAGTGGCACATAGAATTAACATTGATAATCACCTATGGATAAAGAAGATATGGTGTGTGTGTATAAACACACACACACACACACACACACACACACACACACGGAGTATTACTCGGCAATCAAAAAGAATGAAATCTTGCCATTCGCAACTACGCGGATGGAACTGGGAGGGTATTATGCTAGGTGAAAATTAGTCAAAGAAAGACAAATATCACATGACTTCATTCATATGAGGACTTTAAGACACAAAACAGATGAACATAAGGGAAGGGAAGCAAAAATAATAAAAAAAAAAAAAAACAGGGAGGGGGACAAAACATAAGAGACTCTTAAATATGGAGAACAAAGGGTTACTGGAGGGATTATGGGACAAGGATGGGCCAAATCGGTAAGGAGCATTAAGGAATCTACTCCTGAAATCATTGTTGCACTATATGCTAACTACCTTGGATACAAATCTAAAAAATAAATAAAAAAAAATTTTTTTAAAAAGCATTCACAATCATGTAATTTGGGATGGAGAGATTATCCTGGAATTATCAAAGCAGGCCCAACATTATTACCACAAGGGTCTTTATAAAGTGAAAGAGGGAGGCAGAACAGAGAGTGCCCCAGTTATTGCTGGCTCTCAAAATAGAAGGGTGTCATGAGCCAAGCAATGTGGACAGCCTCTTGATACTAGGAAAGGTAAAAAAAAAAAAAAAAAAAAAAAAAAAAAAAAAAAAAATTTCTCTTCTAGACCTTCTAGAAAGGAATGCAATCCTGCCAACACCTTGATTTTTGCCAAGTGAGACCTGTATTGAAAGGAACGTAAGATAATGAATTTCTGTTGTTTTAGGCCACTACATTTAGGATAATTTGTTAGAGCAGCGATAGGAAACTAATAACGCTTATTCCATCATTGAACTAAGATGATCATCTGCTACTCTATCTACCTACAAAGGAAAGAGTGAATGCTCTATAGAGAATGGTAACTTCACCCAGAGCATTTACAATTTTTTATATAGAATGTACAGCATTAAATCAAATTGCTGGCCCACTAAAAAAAAAGTAAAGAAGAAGAAAGAAAGAATAAAAAACAAATAGAAATAGACACACAGATGAACTAAATATTGGTTTCATAAGATACTAAAAGTAGCAATAATATATTCATGAAGCCTGAGAAAAATATTCAAGAAACAGATGAAAAGGTGGCAATTTTCACCAAAGAAGAATCTATAAAAAACAAAACCAAATGAAATTTCTACGGGTGAAAAACACAATTGAAGAACTATACAAATAGGTTTAACAGCAGATTATACACAGTAGAAGATGAGCTTAAAAAACAGGAATATAGATCAATAGACAATACTCTACTTTTCTGTGAAGTGTATCCTTTCAGAAAATAATATGAGAGACATGAAGGACACAACAAAAGACTCTAACACATATGTAACTGAGTGTCAGAAGGAGAGAAAAAAGTAAAGCAGAAGCAGGAAATATTTAAAGAGGTAATAGCCAGGAATTTTACAAACTGATGAAAGATATACCCTGCAAACCCCACCGTCTACTGAATGAAGAAACTACAAGCCTCAAACAGGATGAATAAAACAGAAACTACACCTACATACATGATAGTAAAATTGCTGAAACCAGTCAAAGAAAAAGAATCTTAAAAACAGCAGAGGAAAAAAAGATACATTATCCTCAAAAGAGCAACAAAAAGACTAATAAAACTTGTAACATAAATAATAAAGGCAGAAAAAGCAAACAAAAGACAATGAAATGACATTGTTCAAAAAAAAAAAAAAAAAGCCAACTTACTATTCCATGCTTTGGGAAATAGCCTTCCAACATCAAAGAAAAACAAAGTCACTTTCAGACAAAAACTGAGATAACTCTTAGTCAGCAGATAAACCCTAAAAGAAATACCAAAGGATGCCTTCAAATTAAATGATATATGTGCTAGGAAGTATGTTGTTTTATCCGTACAAAACTATTACCTGAAAATAACCAATAAAACCTAGTCTCTTTATTATTATTAGTGTAATACATTGACTCAAAAATCCAAAGAGGTGGATTCCCAACAAGCAGAAAACTGGGAATCAAAGTAAAACCATAAAGCAACAAGTTAACCATTAAAAAAAAAAAAAAAAAAAAATCAACAGGAAAAGTTTTGTTTATTTAAAAATGAACACAATTCTGGCTAGAACTACGAAAATTAAAATGGTTAGCTCCATCGATTTTAATTTTGCATTAGTATACACACTTTGCACACATCTTGTCTAAAAGGGACTCTAAAATACATAAAGTTAAATCCTGTATACTAATTGTCTGAGTACCCTCTCTACTTACCGCCTTTCAATTGAACTGTTTTACTGTGTACTGCACTGTATTTTTTTATCAGTGAAAATTTTTATATTTAAATTTGAGTATGTCTGGGGCATCACAGAAAATATAAAAAATGTAAAGGGAAAACTAACTATATTTCATTAAAGAATCCTGACTTTTTTTTTTTTTTTAAGTAATCTCTCTACCCAATGTGGGATTTGAACTTACAACCCTGAGATCAGAGTCGCATGCTCCACTGACTGAGCCAGTCAGGCACCCCTTATTCAAAATACAAATTACTACAGGATTATAATCTAGTCAACTCTTTCTGTGAGAATTCTTCATCTCTGGAATAGGAATAGCGATATAGTCATTTAACTCACATTTTTTCTCATCTAACTTCCAGATCCTTCCAGAGATATAATTCAAAGGAAATAGACTTCTGGTAATCTCAAATAAACATATATTTCCTCACAGTAGTTTTCTTCCATGACTTCTCAGTTTACTTATCCTTTGCTCTGACAGCATTTCAGTTGTAAATCTTTAAGGCATTGTGTCTTCCATTTTGTTTTTTTTTCCTCCTCTTCTTTTGCTCACTCTACCTTCTTAAATACTACAAACATAAAATCTATAAATGGCTCTTTTTTAAGACCTTTACTGGTCTCCTTTTACAAAGTTAAGTGAAGTTTGCCCATCTATTTATAGTCTTTCATTATCCACAACACAGATGATTTTCATACATACAAGTAACATGTCCAATTCTTCATGCATTCTAGACACTCCCAACTGGTAGTTTATTTCCACATAGGAAAGCAGCATCTTTAACTAAATCATCAAACTTCCTTTCAAGGATACAAAAGAGGAAAGGGAATTACCATTATTAAGTGGGTTCCTCCCTATCTACTTCTATGAAATACAGTATTATTCTTATTCACGGAGGCTGAGAAAAATTAAGAAACCTGCCCAAAGGTCTCTCACTACCAATAAGTGAAAAAGACAGAAGTCAAACAGATCATCTGCTTTTAGAGTTTATATACTTGATCCATATTCACTACCCTAAATAAGTGTTCTCAGTACAAATTATGCTTTGCCCTATCAACGGCACAGAAACTTCCAGTTAAACACTGCAGGTTAGATACACCCATTTACCTCCATTTTCTCCAAAGTCCAATTAAAATGACAGGAAAAAAAATTTTTTTAAGTGCTAAGCCACAAAGACAAAAAAGAGAAGCAATAACAACAGTAGCAACACAATTCTGGCAACTGAAAGGCAGATAAAAAGAACAGTAACTCACTTAGACCAGAGTCTAAGTCTTCAAAGTGCACTGGTAAAGCCAATTTGAAGCCAGAAGATTCGCAATACAGAATCCCAAAATAGTTACTGAATATATGCTGAACAATGATCATGAGCAGCTTTCATGTGCTTACCGACCATATGTATATCTTATGTTTATCCAAATCTTTTGCCCATTTTTAATTAGGTTATTTGCTCTTATTGTTGAGCTGTAGAGTTCTTTATATTCTTTGGATACAAATCCCTTACATGATTTGCAAATATTTCCTACCACTCTAAAGGTCGAAGGTTGTCTTTTCACATTCTTGATGTGTCCTTTGAAGCACGAAAGTTTTAAATGTTGATGAAATCCAATTTGTCAATTTTTTCTTTAGTTGCTTGTACTTTAGGCATCATATCTAAAAAACCATTGCCTAATTCAAGACCACAAACATTTACTTCCATGTTTTCTAAGAATTTTATAGTTTTAGCTCTTATATTTAGGTCTGTGATCCATTTTGACCTAATTTTGCATATGATCCAATACAGGGGTCTAAATTCATTCTTTTATATGTAGATATCCAGTTGTTCCAGCACCATTTGTTTAAAAAGTTATTCTTTCTTCACTGATTATACTGGAGCCCTTGTCAAAACCTGGTTTACCATAAATGTAAGGGTCTCTGGACTCTCAATTCTATTCCACTGATCTATATATATCTTGCTTTGATGCTAATACCACACTGTCTTGATTACAATAGCTTTGTAGTGTTTCTTTTTTCATTTATTTATTTATTTATTTATTTATTTATTTATTTATTTATTTATGAGAGACAGACAGAGTATGAGCGGGGGAGGGACAGAGAGAGAGGGAGATGCAGAATCTGAAGCAGGCTCCAGCTCCGAGCTGTTAGCACAGAGCCCGACACGGGGCTCATGACCTGAGCCAAAGTCAGACACATAACTGACTGAGCCACCCAGGTGCCCTAGTTTTGTAATGTTTTTAAACTGGGAAGTGAACCCTCCAATTTTGTTCTTCTTTTTCAAGATTGTTTTGTCTATTCTGGGTCACTTTCATTTCCATATGAATTTTAGGATCAGCTTACCAATCTTCACAGAAATTAGCTAAAACTTTGATAGAGATTGTGTTTAGTCTGTAGATCAATTTGGGATATTGTAATCTTAATAATATTAAGCCTTCTGATCCATGAACATGGAATATCTTTCCATTTATTTAGGTCTTTAAGTTCTTTCAGTGATATTATATGGTTTTCAGTGTTTAGTCTTATACTTCATTGGTTAAATTTATGTTCATGTATTTTATCCTTTTTTGATGCCACTGTCAAATGGAATGATTTTCTTTGCTAGTACACAGAAATACAAATGACTTCTGTACACTGACCTTACATCCTGCAGCCTTGATGAACTTACTAGTTTCAACTGATTTTGGTAGATTCCTTAAGATTTTCTATATACAAGATATATAATCTAAGAGTAAAGACAATTTTACTACCTTTTTTTTTTAAGAGAGAGCATGTGTGAGCGGGGTAGGGGCAGCAGGAGAGGGAAAGAGAATTTTAAACAGGCTCCATGCCCAGCACAGGGCCCAAGACAGGGCTCGATCTCCAAGATTGTGAGATCATGACCTGAGCTGAATCAAGAGTTGGATGCTTAACTGACTGAGCCACCCAGGTGTCCCACTATTTCTTTATTTATACAGATGCCTTTTATTTTTCTTTCCCACCAAATACTCTGGTTATAACCCCCACTACATTGTGGAACAGAAGTGGACAGACTTTTGTTCATGGCTGTAAGGGAAAACTTTTAGTCTTTCACCCTTAAGTATGATGTTAGCCCGGAATGTTTCATAGATATCCTTTACCAAGTTGAGGAAGTACTCTATTCATGCTTTATTATTTTCACCATGAAAGTATTTTCACTAGGAAAGTGTGTGGGATTGCCAAATGCTTTTTCTGTACCCATTAAAATGATTACAGAGGTGCCTGGGTGGCTCAGTTGAGTGAGCAGTTGACTCCATTTCGGCTCATGCCAAGATCCCAGGTTCATGGGTTCAAGCCCCGTATCAGGCTCCATGGTGAACGTGGAACCTGCTTGAGATTCTCTCTCCCTCTCCCCCTCTGCCTCTCTCCCTCACTCACACTCTCACTCTCTCTCTCTCTCAAATAAAAAAAAAAAAAATTACATAGTTTTTGCTCTTTATTCTACTAATGTGGTATATTACATTCATTGATTTTTGCATTCCTGGATAAATCTTATTTGGTCATGATATACAATCCTTTTTATATATTGCTATATTGGGTTTGCCAATATTTTATTAAGGACTTTTATAACTATTTATAAGGGATATCAGTCTGTTGTTTTCTTGTGGTATCTTTGGCTTTTGTAGCAGGGTAATACTAGCCTCACAGAATTACTTGGTCTGAGTGACACCTCCTCTTCTATTTCATTTAAAAAGTTTGTAAGAGTATTGTTAGTCACTTGTAAACACTTGGAAGAATTCTTTGGTAAGGCCATCTTGGCCTGGGCTTTTCCTTTGGGGAAGCTTTTTGATTACTAATTCAATCTCTCTCTCTCTCTCTCTCTCTCTCTCTCTCTCTAACTCTATTTAGATTTTCTATTTCTTCTTGAGTTGGTTTCAGTAGATTGCATCTTTCTAGGAATATATGCATTTCATCTAGCTTAACTTGTTAACTTGTTAGAATTATTTACAGTGTTCTCTTATAACCCTTTCTGTTTCTGTAGGACAAAGCAATAGCCTCCCTTTCGTTCCTGAATCTAGCAGTTTGAGTCTTCTTTTTTCTTGGTCAGTCAGTCTAACTAAAGACTTGTCAATTTTACTGATCTTTTTGAAAAACTAACTTTTGGTTTCATGACTTTTTCTATTGTTCTTTGAGTCTCAACTTTCATTTATTTCTGCTCTAGTCTTCTTTAGTTCCTCCATCTGCTTTGAAATCAGTTTGCTCGAGATGGATGGTTTGATCACAGGTATTTACAGGTGTTTACAGGTGTAAATGTCCCTCTAGGCACTGCTTTAGCTGCATCCCATAAGCTTTGGTATGTGGTTTTATTTTCATTTGTCTAAAGTATTTCCTAATTTCCTTTATGATCTCTTCTCAAATCCATTGGTTACTTTGGAGTATGTTACTTAATTTCCACATATTTGTGAATTTTTCAGATTTTCTTCTGTTACTGATTTCTAATTTCATTTCATTGTGGTCAAAGAACATATTTTGTATGGTTTCAAAACTTTCAAATTTACTGAAGCTTGTTTAATAGCCTAACATATAGACTATGCTGGAAAATGTTTCACGTGTACTTGAGAAGAACGGGAATTCTGCTTTTGTTGCGTGACATGTTCTATAAATATCTATTAATTACATCTATTATAATTATACCTATTATATAGCCATTTATTATATATCTATTATTATCTTGTTTGTTTATACTGTTGTTCACATCTTCTACTTCCTTGTTGATCTTCTGCTTAGTTGTTCTACCCATTATTGAAAGTATTCAGAGGTGCCTGGGTGGCTCAGTCCATTAAGTGTCCAACCTTGATCTTGGCTCAGGTCATAATTTCACAATTCGTGCATTCAAGCCCCACATCGGGCTCTGCACTGGCAGCATAGAGCCTGCTTGCGATTCTGTCTCCCTCTCTCTCTCTCTCTCAAAAATAAAATAAACATTAAAAAAAGAAATATTTATGTCTCCAACTCTCTATTTGTTCCTTCAATTCTGTCAATTTTTGCTTTATGTATTTTGGTGCTCTGCTAAATGCATGTTTGTAGGTGTTATGTCTTCCTGATGGATTGACTATTTCATTATTATAAAATGTCCTTTATCTTTAGTAATTTTTGTCTTAAGATATATTTTAGCTGACATTAGTATAGTCATTCCAGCTGTCTTTTGAGTATTGTTTGAATGATTTATCTTTTTTGTCCCTTTACTTCCAATCTTTTTGCACCTTTGAATCTAAAGTATGCTTTTAACTTTTTTAAACATACATTTATTTTTGAGAGACAGAGAGAGACAGAACCACAGAATCCAAAGCAGGCTGCAGGCTCTGAGCTGTCAGCACAGAGCCCAAGGCAGGGCTCAAACCATCGAACAATGAGATCATCGAATCATGAGTTGGGGGCTTAACTGACTGAGCCACCCAGGCACCTCTAAAGTATGCTTCTTATGAGTTTGAGCCCCACATTGGGTGTGATTACTTAAAAATAAATAAATAAAAATAAACGGTTGTTAAAGAAAAAACTAAAGTATGTTTCTTGTAAACAGATATAGTTGGATCATCACTGAAATTTTACATAAGAAAAAGTTTTAAAGAAATTAGGTCAAAATGCATTAAAAAGGCATACCCTCTTCTGAAATTGAAGAAACTACTGCAAAGACAAAATATTCAAGGTCAGTAAATTTCTGAAAAAAAAAATTATGGTAAACTTGTCCCACCAGGTATCATAACAGACTATAAAGTATTGTAAATATTGACATTTGAAGAATAAATACATTAGTGAAAAGGAGTAGAATACAGAAAAATACATATGTATGTATGTATGTAATATTAAATCAAGAGGGAGAAAATTATTCAATAAAAGGTGTTAGGACAAGTGGCTTCCATTAGGAAGGAAAGAAAAGTAGATGATCTCTCAAAACTAAAATCCAGTTGCATTACATAAAACTAAAAATTACTATGAAATGATAGAAAAATATCCTATAAATAATAATGGGATAGGGGAGACTTTTCTAGGCAATACACAAAAGTCAGTTTTTAAATTTCTGTATGATAACAAACATCATAAACATACTTAATGCAAATTTAATTAATGCAGCTAATTAATGCCTGTGGCTGGAGAGAGAGCACAAGAGTGAATTCACTTCCAGGTCCACCATTTAAAAATCTACTTTTAAGAAAGTGAATTTACAGGCACCTGGGTGGCTCAGGAGTTTAGGTGTCCAACTCTCGATCTCAGCTCAGGTCATGAGAGTGTGGAGCCTGCTTGCAAGTCTCTCTCCCTCTCTTCAGACCCCTCCCCCACTTGCACCTTCATGCATGAGCTTTCTCTCTTTCAAAATAAATAAACATTTTTTTTTAAAAATGAATTTAACTTCTCAAAAGATTGAGTTTGGGATTTTTTTATTTTAAAAATGAGAATAATTGCTACCTCACAATATATTTTAACATTCAGTGAGAGAATAGCTATAAAAGCATCTAGTATGAAATCTGGCACATTATAGAAGCTTGTTCTTCCTTAGTTCAACTTAAGTTGGTATTACATCAAATGAAGAATTACAAGCTGCAATGGGGAACAGCAGGATTCCTGTATTTTGGTTCATGATAAAACTACTTTATAATTAATTCCATTCTATTGTGTCTGAAAGAAAATACAATTCCCCTCATCCCTCGCCCACTATATTTGCCATGTGTAAAGTGTCAGTTGTTAAGAGTGTATCTGTTTCAAAGATGGAAGGTAAAGTGGCAATGCAGCCAGGATTGGCACTAGTTTAAGAGCAAAACATAACTAATACATATATAATTACATCTTATGTCAATGTCTTTCACCCATTAAAACCTTTCTCCACAAAACATCTTTTTTAAGATGGTTTTCCTAAGTTCTTCCAACAAGGACCATATCTGAAATAGAAACTACAAATGGAAAACCTTCAGAATGGTGCACAATAAACACCGGCTAGGATAAAACATAAATGTATCAGGTAAAGACAAAAGTTTTGAAGACTTGCTAATGCCAATATTTTTACATTTGAACACTGGTTAGAACAAAAATGCTTCAGAATTCAGAAAGCGCAAATTCAATTTTTTGTTTCAAACAAAATATTCACTTCCTGCATGAACCATAATATGTTTAAGTAGAGGAAAAGCACAATTTTTATTAAAATTTTATAAAATTTTAAAGAGCAACTACCCAAAAATTTAGAGTCCAAACAAATTCAAACTTCTTCAAGATATGTTGGTCAAAATGGAAAATTCCCACTTAAAAAAAAAAGTACACTTAAACGTGTACTTTCTTGTAGAGTTTTAGATGAACAAGATTTTGACCTTTAGACTGGTTTTTAAAAAACTAAAAAGGGAATTTTTTATTTACACAAAATTACACAATGCAATGTGCCCTCCAATCTAAAAACAAAACCAAAAAAATGCGCTTTGGAATGTAAAAGTAACCATTGGCTTTGGCTCTATTCAAATTACTAAAGACAACGTTGCAATAGTAACATCCTCTCCCTACTTCAACCAATCCCCCCACTATTTTCCTTATCAACTTAGCAAGAAAATTAATGTTTACACTTGAACACTGATGAAATTTTTCTTCAGCAAGATCTGCCTTCTGCATCAATTCTATAGTATCCAAGGTAGTTATGTCTCCACGCCAGACTTAAATGCCATAAGATTCGTTTGTGAAGGCGCGCCTGGATGGCTCAGTCAGTTAAGAATCCGACTTCGAGGGGCGCCTGGGTGGCTCAGTCGGTTGAGCCTCCGACTTCAGCTCAGGTCACGATCTCACGGTTCGTGAGTTGGAGCCCCGAATCAGGCTCTGGGCTGATGGCTCAGAGCCTGGAGCCTGCTTCCGATTCTGTGTCTCCCTCTCTCTCTGCCCCCCCCCCCCCCATTCATGCTCTGTCTCTCTCTGTCTCAAAAATAAACATTAAAAAAAATTTAAAAAAAAAAAAAAAGAATCCGACTTCGATTCAGTTGTGATCTCCCAGTTCATGGGTTCAAGCTCCACATCAGGCTCTCTGCTGTCAGGGCGGAGCCTGCTTCAGATCCTCTGCCCCCCACCGGAGCTCATGCTCTTGTTCTCTCTCTCAAAAATAAACTTTAAAAAAAATATGTATACTTTTTTAAGATTCACTTGTGAAGGAAAATAAAAGTAAGAATCAGTTTAAAAAAAAAACAACACAACAGATCAGGACACTACAAGGAATAAACAGTGTAGCTGCCTTACTATGAGAAAACAAAAATGAAAGAAAAGAAGCCCAGCCCTCACAAACCTAATATGAAAGATTCAATATATCACCCACAACATGCACAATACTCTTAAAAGTCAAGTTTCTCTTATACATAAAGCATATGAGTAAAAGACTCTAAAATATTCTTTTCAAATGCTATACAAACTTCATACTAATGGGGTTATAGAAAGACTGGAAAAATTAGGAATGTGAATGATGAGACTTATACTTCTCAGCGTACTTCCCTCTTTTGCAAATCTAATCTAGTTCCAAAAATGTATACCAGATATTGGAGTTCTTTGGATCTTGATTTCTCTTCCCAATTTGCAGCCAACGATAACTGGAATACTGGAAGCAACTCTTGAAAAATCTCTACTATTTAATTAAAATTGAACAGACATTATATTCAAGTTTAACAAAATTCACTATAATATTCCATACAACTTAATCAGTATCTTTCCCTCTTATTTTATATTCTTTGATTTCAAAAACAGAGACATCACATGGTCTATGAACAAAACCAGTGGCTACAAGTATTTCCATATCACTTCTCTCACCTTTTTTTTTAAAACATCGAACTTAAAATGTGAAATAAATTGAGCACACAGCCACACTCTCCAGAGGGAAAACGCTGTTACTTCATTTAAAAAAAAAAAAAAAAAGTTGGGGCACCTGGGTGTCTCAGTCTGCTAAGCTTCCAATTGTTGATTTCTGCTCAGCTCATGATCTTGTGGTTGGAGGGATCCAGCCACACTTGGAGGCCTGCACTGACAGCAAAGAGCCTGCTTGGGATTCTCTCTCCCACCCCCCCTTCCCCTTCCCCGCTGGTGTGCTCATGCTCTCTCTCTCTCTCTCAAAATAAATAAACTTAAAAAAAAAAAAAAAAAAGGCTGAGTCATATAAATAAAATTCACAAAAAGCAGAGTATTCTGAGGTACACTTCAAAAATTACTTCATTCGCCACAGTCTGGACTGTAACCTACAGAGTTGTCCTAAGCAACCCATGTGTGTCTCCTCCAGGACCTTTATTCACACGGAGCATAAAACTTTTAAAAACTAATACCTACAATAGCAATCAAACCAGATGCAGCTTTTTACAAGCAACAGCCCTAGCCCTAAGCTCCAAATAAAATTAACACTCCTCCCCCGCCAAAAAAAAAGCAAAAGTCAAAACAAAAACACGTTCTTAAATTTTCTCTTAGACGTAGGAGTTCCTTAGTTTTACAATTCTTTTTCTTTGCTTTTCACTGAAAAGAGAATGGGAAATCAGTGATAAGAACGAACAGTGAGTTCCCAGGAGAAGGATACAAGAATTTACAATGAGGCTTGGCCTAGAGATCATCGGGCACACACACACCAATGCTCAGGGAGCGCTTTCAAGAAATGTCAGTGTCTAAATCAAGTCTATGGCCGCATTTTTTTTTTTTTTTTTAAGGCCTAAGGACAGCCTTATAAATGGCCATAAAATACAATCTATCAAAACTATTCTCCAGAAACAATTAAGAGTGTCCTAGGATGCCCGGAACGTCAAGAACAAGTACTCTGGACGCCCTCGGGACTGCCGCCTCTCACATGGGAAGCAGGCCAGCCCATGTGAATCGGAGTGCCACCACGTCGGTTTACGTGACAGATCCACTGGGAGCATCCGAGTGTGATCCGGGGCCCACCCGGACGGACGCTGCTGGAAGAGGAACACACATGCAATCTTCAGGGCCCTCCTACTTCCGTTCTCAAAACAGAAATGCACTGTTTCTCTTAGTCCTCAGCCCTCAGCCCAGTACCTCTCGACAGCGGGGAGAGCTCAAGTGGAAAGAAAAGCAGACCGTCTCGCGTCAGGGTGCATAGAATGCGGGTTGGTCAAAGCCCTCCCGCCCCCAGCTCCGGTGCAAATCCACCGCCAGCGCCTCCCGGAGCGCCCCCCTGGCAGGGGACACGCAAGCAGCAGCAGTCCCAGTTCGCCCCACTCCTTCCTCCCCGGGGTAAGGGGGAGCGGAAAAGCGCAAAGAGGAACTAAGTGAACTGCAAGAGGGTGCACTGCAAGCTCCTCAAAGAGGGGGTTGGGTGGGAGTGGAAACGAAGAAGGAGCGGAAGGAAGGGGAAAAGAGCAGCAAGAGGAAGGGGACGAGAGCGCGCGCCCGCAAAGGGCACGAGTCTCCGGGGACGCGGCTGCACCCTGGTTCCTCGAAGCGGACGGTGCTCCCGGCGTCTGGGCGCTCCTCCCCGGGGCAGAGGGTGAGGAAGCGGGACGAGGGGGCGACGTCCCCCTCCCGGCCCAGCCTCAGCCCTCAGCAAGGGTCAGTTGGGGCTGCAGTGCCCTCGCCGGGTCCGAGCTGCGACAACGGCCGCTGGCCTCGTCGGAAGGCGCGGACTGCAGGGCCCTCGGCGCGCTCAGCGGGCCTGCTTTCACGCCCCCACCCCCGGGGGAGGCAGCTCCGGGGTGACGGCCGCTGGGCGGCCTCGCCGGTTACCTGAAGCGGGGCGAGTCCTTCAGACACTCTTCGAAATCCACCGTCATCTTCATCCTGCCTCCGCCTCGCCTCGCAGGCGGCGCGAGAAGAGCCGAGGGAGCCGCGGGAGCGGCTGCGCTGGGGACAGACAGCTACGGCGGGCGCACGGCCGCGACTAGCGCTGCGCGGAGCTGCGGAGGGCGCCTCGTCCGCTGGTCATAGCAGCCGCGAAGACGGTGGCGGCAGCGGCGGCTCGTCAGGCCCCAGTCCGGCCCCTCTTCCTCCCGCCCCCAGCTGAGCGGCGGCCACAGGGAAACCGCCCGGGAGTGACAGCCTCCGCCAGCCAGCCACGAAGCCGGCGGCCAATGGGAGGGGCTTCCGGAAGCACCGCCTGCGGGCGCTCCGGCAACACACCTGAGCGACGGCAGCTCGAGCCAATGAACAGCGCGACCGTGGGTGCCTCCTTGCCACAAGCGTCCCCGAGGGCCAACCGGGAGGCGCAGGAGTCGTTAGGCGGGACGCACCGGTTGCTGGGAGGCCAGCGGCTGAGGCTCCTTGGGAAGGAAGTCACGTGGCTGCGCTCCGCGCTTCCCTCGAAGCCTCCGCCTCTTCTCCGGCTTCTCAGCCCCGCCCTGCTGAGCTGCCAACGCGGAGGAGCCGCCGCCTGCAGGTCTGAGGAAGGAGAGTTGCTTTTCAAGGCAGCTTAGGCAGAAATCTGTAGAGGCTGGGAGTAGAATTACCGAAGGAAGAGATAGGCTAAGCCACCACTTTCTTTAAGTTTAGGGAAACTGAGGTCAGGAGAGGAGCGAGGGTAGCTTTAATGATAAAATCCGTCTTTCACTAACTAACTTCACCTTGTAATAACTTGGAAATATCTCCCACGTATATCTTCTCATATAACTAAGAGACTACTTCCTGAAGGAGCTGGCATTTGGGGTGAGCATCGAAAGGTTCAGAAGGATTCCGACAGGTAGAAGTAGGTCGTTTCGTATGGAGGAAAGCTTTCAAAACCGCTGAACACATTTCTCCTTACTGACACTTTTCTCTCAGTAGCTTTCACCAGTTCAAAGATGATAGGGTTCTGAAAATCAGGCTCACTTCCTCCAACTTGCAACACCTGCCCACCGATCCACGATTGATTTGGAGCCGTGCAAGATATGCATCGCCTGATCCAACCAGGCAGGTATTTCTGATTTTAAAATGCCATTGACTGGGGAAAAAAAGGATACATTATATTTAAATGTAACCCAACCTAAAAAGTATAAGTGTATCCATGAAAATGCAACAAAAAGAGACACCTGGGTGGTTCAGTGGGTTGAGTGTCCAACTTCGGCTCAGGTCGTGATTTCAGGGTTCCTGGGTTCCAGCTCCACCTTGTGCTCTGTGCTGACAGCGCAGAGCCTGCTTGGGATTCTGTCCCCTTATCTCTCTGCCCCCCCCTCAAAAAAAATGAATAAACATTTAAAAAAAAATTTTTTAATGCAACATAAATGTTGTAACAGCATAGTGGCTGTGAGTGAGAGTCTGGAGGCAAACTTCCTGGATTTATCTCCTGTCCTTCTTATACTGCCAAATGAAGGTAACACCACTGATCTGATAGAGTTGCCCTGAAGCTGAAATAAGAACTCTAAAGACAAAATACAGTGCCACGTAGTAACCATTCAGTAAATGTTGGCTATTATAATAATTGTACCACTTTCTTCTTCGGTGCCTTAATCAAAGTTTAAATGTAAGCCTTCTCACTTCCACTGCCTGAAGCCTTATATAACCATTTTGACCATCTGGCTAAGTGCAGCGTGATGGCATGATGTTTTACGTAACCCATGGTTGTATCTTGATCTCCTTAGCACCTTTAGAAATAATATACAAGCACTGTGTATGTTTCTTCTTTGGTTATAAACGTGGTTTCTTTTTTACTTTATTTTTTTATGTTAATTCTAGTTAGTTAACATACAGTGTTATATTAGTTTCAGGTATTCAATACAGTAATTCAAAACTTCTATACATCACCCTGTGGTCATCAGGACAAGTGCATTCCTTAATCCCATCTATTTCACCCATCCCCCCCCCCCCCCCCACCATGATCAGTTCTGTATAATTAAGAATCTGTTTCTTAATTTGTCTCTCTTATTTTTTTCCCTTTGCTTGTTTGTTTTGTTTCTTAAATTCCACATGAGTGAAATCATATGGTAACTTGGTCTCTTTTTTAAATTGAATTGCAAATCCCTGGAATCTACACAGCTTCTTTTGATAACTGGAAACTAATGACAGTTAAATGTTCAGTGTCCTCAGACACTTCAGTTGGTCAAACCAACCTCTTCTAGATTTGTAACTTCTGTGTCAAATTTAGAAAGAGAGGTGGCCATTTCTACATTTAACTGTATTCCTGATGCATGGCAACTAATCTGTATATATAATAACTTACTGTTTCAATGCTTCAATGCAATGTAACCTTTTGGAAGAGGCCTAAGTGACACTTTGGGATTCAAATTAAAAAGCTGCATGGCACCATCAATGAAAATTACTAAGCTAATTATCAAAAATTAACATTTCCCTTCTGTAGACAGCTAAATCTATGTACACCCAGTTAGTGATAACACTGTCAAAAATTTTTTTCTGCCCTGTGGCAAAGCGAGCATTTGGGGTTGTCAGTTGTAGAATATATCCTAAATTAAGAAATATTAAAAGTGGGTTAGGGTGGGAAGTAAGTCTTAGAAGTAACATAATACTATGATTCTTAACTTAAAATAATGAAAACCAAGGCCCCAAGGTATAGAAATAACTTGCTGGGTGACTCAAGCTAAACACAGGCCCCCTGTCACCAGACTAACTACGAACTGCCCGCTCTCCCCTTTAGAATTTGACCTTTACAGGTGCAGCTCTGTGAAACATTTCCTTTTCATCCATTTCATGTTACAGATGCAGGGGCGCCTGGGTAGCACAGTTGGTTAGGCGTCCAACTCTTGACCTCATTTCAGGTCTTGATCTGAGTCATGACTTCAAGCCCCAAGTCAGGCTCCACACTGGGCATGAAGCCTACTTAAATTTTAAAAAAGGGGGAAGGGAAGGGAGGGGACGCCTGGGTGGCCTAGTGGGTCCCGTGCCAGGATTCCTGGGTTGGATCCTCCACCCTCAAATAGGGCTCTGTGCTGGCAGCTGGGAACCTGGAACCTGCTTCAGTTTCTGTAGGTCTCTGTCTGTCTCTCTCTCAAAAATAAATAAATAAACATTAATAATAATAAAATTTGCAGCTCTAATGCCACTTCTTTCAGGAAGTTTTCTCAGTTTGCTGAATACAGTCCTCTCTTGTCAGCACGCAGTGAAAATTAGTAATGAATATTAATGATCGAGCCTTAAATCTCTCAGAAATTTCTTCTCCCCAGACTTCCTAATTCCTTCTTCCAAAGTCTCTGGAACCCTCTATCCCCATAGCCCTTCCCAGGATGCTTTTGATTTCCTCTGAGGATAATTTTAACTATAACGTCCTCTTGAGCAGAAGTTGTTCACTACACCTTCCCCAATCCTCCCAGGCCAGGATACACAGTCAACAAGGATCTAACTCTTGACAACTTAGAATTTACATTCCACGTTCATACCAGAATTTCTTGTTTGGGGCTAATGTCATCTAGGTACACCACTATCTTACTGTCCTCATTGCTGTTCTCTACCAATTTCCCACTAACTTCCTGCCTTCTCCTGGCTAATTGCATTGCAGATTATCTTAAGAACAGGGAGTTATGATGAGGGTAACTATGGGCAGGTACTGAAACTGGGAAGCCCATGAACCCAGACATCTCTGGAAACTGGTTTCCCTCTCTTGGTGGCTATATCCTCTCTCTCTTCTCACCTGCTGCCCAACTCCTACCAAGTAGTTCTCTCTTCGTGGGTTCTGTTCCCTATGGGCCTGGCTTGCATATAATCCCTCATTGCTACAGTTTCCTTCAACAAGTTGGTTGTCAGATAGTTACAGGGGTCGAGCACGTGATATAAGTGAATGAAATTTGCCGGTGTAAGCAGTATAGGGGGATGGCACCCATGGTGAAGAGGGAAGATAGTGCGTTGTGTACTGCTCAGCTCCAGTCTGTTTTTGCCATATCAGGCCTTCAGATTTTGTAAGAGAAGCCAAATAGCCAGATTTTAATGTGAAACTTCCCCAATTTTCAAATGTTGGCAACACTTTCAAAATATTAGAAAACATTGCACAGGTCACAGAAATAAGTTTCAGGGCCACTCTGCAACTCCTACATATTTTTTGACAATTCTTGATGTATCCTTTCAACCTATGCTCCTGGAGCTTATCACTTTATCTGTTTCCTAATGCCCACATCCCAGGAGAAAATCAGATCAACCCAGCTCATCTTTTCATCACAAGTCACACAGGTCCCCAGCTGGCAGATAGGAGGGTAGGATTACCCAATTTAATCATTTGTACAGGAATGGGGGTCAGGATGGTAGCTGCAGGACAGCTGCCCAGTAGACAAGGCAATCTCCCTAAGCGAAGGTATTAGTGATTTGGTCCCATATAACACAGCTAGTAAGCTCTCATGCTTGGCCTCTGACTCAGTCTGCCACCCCAACTCCTGCCACCAGCTAAGGTGATTTCAACATTCATTCTTTCTTTCTTCATTTAATAACATCCATAGGGGCGCCTGAGTGGTTCAGTTGGTTAAGTGTCTGACTTTGGCTCAGGTCATGACCTCACAGTTCATCAGTTTAAGCCCCGTGTTGGCTCTCTGCTGTCAACACAGAACTAGCTTTAGATCTTCTGTCCCTTTCTCCCTCTGCCCCTCCCCCACTGGTTCGTGTTCTCTCTCTCATCTCCCTCCCCCCCCTCCTTTCTCTCTCAATAAATAAATAAACTTTAAAAATAATATCCATTAAGCACGTATGCTGGCCAGACACCCTGGCAGGCTCTGAAGTTTACTGGTGAAATAAACAGTGTTTCCCCTCTAGAGCTCAGAAAGCTACTCCTACTCTGACAGTCATTTCTTCCAGAAAAGGAAATAAGGGTTCTCCTATCTTGCGGACATAAGAAATCTTAAAAAAGTGAGATCCAAGAGAAAGTAAGGTTTTCCAAGGACCTTTAAGTCACAGGAAACTGCATGAGGAAAGCAGAGGTAAACAGTGACCAGGTAAACAGTGACCGATACAAAGGATTTTGTCTGCCACCCCAAGGAATTCTGATCTTAAGGCAATGGGAAACTTTGGAAGAATTTAAGCCTGGAGTGATGAGAATCAATTTGAATTGTAAAGGAGAGTGCGTCAAGGGGGCGGGGCTATCAGGACTGAGCCAAAACACTGTTAGCAGTTCAGAGATTTTCAACCAAGGTCTTTACAATCAAAAGATGTTTAGGAAACAAAATCAAAAGGATCTGATGCTAAACTAAATGTGAGGGAGGAAAAAAAAAATACTAAACTCTTAGGGTGATTCCAATTTCAAGTTAGAGTGACTGGTGGGAGGTGGTACTATTCACAGAAGAAAGTTTATCTTTTTGCCTCAAAATATGTGACTTAAGACAGTCCTTAAATGTTCCCACCTTAAACCTTGTCTCACCCAGAACATTCCTTACACAAGCTTGACCTCAAATGTCTCCTGCTGTCTCACTCCCATACATTCACTTCACACTCCCAACCCCACCCCAGGACGCTTCTTATCTCCTAGGCTGTTGGCATTCACCTGTATTGCCTTCCCACTACCACGTCAACAACTCCATTTACAGTGCCCCTGAACCTCTTCCCAGGTCCTCCCTGACACTGTCACACACCCAGCACTGGATCAATCCAAACATTTCCTTCATGTTTCCCCCTCCTAGTTGCTGAGCAATACTAGAGACCATTTATATCTTAAAGAAAAAAAAAGAAAGAAAGAAGGAGAAGGAGAAAGAAGAAGGAAAAGAAGGAGAAGGAGAAAGAAGAAGAAGAAGAAGAAGAAGAAGAAGAAGAAGAAGAAGAAGAAGAAGAAGAAGAGGAAGAAGAAGAAGAAAATTTTTAAAAGGGTGCCTGGGTGATTCAGTTGCTTAAGCGTCTGACTCTGGATTTCCGCTCAGGTTATGAAGAACTCACTATTCGTGGGATCAAGCCCTGCGCCATAGGGCTCTGTGCTGACAGCTAGAAGCCTGCTTGGGACTCTCTCTTTCTCTCTCTCTCTGCCCCTCCCTTGCTCTCACATCCACTCTCATGCACACGCTCTCTCAATCTCAAAATAAACAAACTAATAAACTTTATGTATACAGGGGCATCTAGGTGGCTTAGTCAGGTAAGCTACTGACTTTGGCTCGGGTCATGATCTCACATTCGTGAGTCTGAGCCCCTCATCAGGCTCTCTGCTGTCAGTGTGGAGCCTGCTTCAGATCTTCTCTCTCCCTCTCTCTGCCCTCCCCCACTTGTGCTCTCTCTCTCTCTCAAAAATAAATGAACATATATGCATATATACATTATATGTATATAGGAGCCATTGGAAAAATTGTAAGCCAGGGAGTGTGATGTGATCTGATTTGTGTTTTAAAGGAGGTTGGGCAGAATCGCTGGGTTCTACACATGAAACCAATACTACACTGTATTAACTAACTTGAATTTAAATAAATAAATTTAAAATTAAAAAAAATAATAAAGGGGGCTGGGCAGGCAAGAGGCGAAAGGCTTTTGGGGCTGAGACTACTTTACTGCATTCAGTGATGCAAGACCTGGACACTACCCACTTAGGCTTTCCGACCGTTTTTGTATTATTTACCTGTGGCCAGATCCCTGGCCCACTGGCACAATGACTACTCCTAACCTTGCCATCCAAGCTGTGGCCCACCCCCCTCATAAACTGTAGATAATTTTGACTCTTCCCACAGGAAGTAGGAATCATTCGGTGGGAACACTCTTCCTAGCCCTGACCCACGTACTCCCCCACATTCTCATCTTCTTTACTTCTTACCCACCTACCTCAAAGGAAAGCACACTTCTTCCTTGTGCTCCCAAACTTATCCCTTCCATTATTCTCTGAGAATGGCTCTATCAATTATCTTTTCTCTGCATCCTCAACCTCTCTCTCAAATGACCTTTCTTTTCTCTTTGAAGAAAAAAGCATACACCCTCTGTATCAGGAAGGGTGTGTATGTGTGTGTGTGAGAGAGAGACAGAGAGACAGAGAGACAGAGAGAGAGACAGATTATCTGAGTAGGGCAAAAATAAAGAGTTCATGATAAGATAGGATGGTTTTACCCCAAGCCCAGATGATAGGCTCTCCATGGACCTTGAGAGGGATTTGGAACCAGAACCTATAAAGTCTGGATGCTCTTTCTCTTCCATCCTTTCCACACATGGCTTGCTCTTCTGTACACCGATAGCTTATTTCATCTGATTGTCTGGGCCTAGATCTCAAGATCAACCAACTGAAGAGAAAGGGTTTTCTCTCATTACCCAAATTATAAATTTCTTTTTTTTATGTTTATATTTTAAGAGAGAGAGAGAGAGGCAGAGAGAGGGAGACAGAGGATCTGAAGCAAGTTCCACACTGACAGTAGAGAGCCCGATGCAGGGCTCGAGCTCACAAACTGCAAGATCACGACCTGAGCCAAAGTCGGAGGCCTAACCAACTGAGCCACCCAGGCACCCCCCAAATTATAAATTTCTTGGGGAAATATTGGCCTAGCTTGAATGATGCACTCCCATCAAGGGCGAATCAACTACAGCAAGAGGGCAGTATGTACAAACATGGCTTCCAGAAGCCCACTCCTATGACCATGTGTAGGGGATCAGTTAGCAAAAAAGGGAGACATGTGAACTGGACAAATTCCCCTTTAGCTATAGCCAAATCTCCCTCCATTGCTTTTTTTTTTTTTTTTTTTTTTAATGTTTATTTATTTTGAGAGAGAGAGAGAACAAGTATGGGGGAAAGGCAGAAAGAGAGGGAGAGAGAGAATCCCAAGCAGGTTCCACGCATCTCCCCGATGCGGGCTTCAAATCCACGAACTGTGAGATCGTGACCTGAGACAAAATCAACAGTTGGATACTTAACCAACTGAGCCACCCAGGCACCCCTCCGTTGCCTTCTATCTAATACTCTTAATACTCTTAAGTCTCCCCATTTTCTCCTCCTATCCATTCTGCTAGGCACTGCATTCTCTTTTCCACTCCCTGCCCACCCCCATCAACTGTTTTCAATGGGTCACTTTCCAACTGACAAAGCAAAGGACACTTTTCAGTACTTGTTTTTCCTGACATCACTTTAGCACTTGACAGTGTTCACAACTCTTTTCACCTTGGAAACACACAGCGCTCTTCTGCTTGTAATCCTTCACCAGTTTATCATTGCCTAAAGCTTTCGTCTGTAAAGTTTCCTTAATCATGGAAACTTTTGTTTAAAAGAAAAAGTCTTTCTAAATTAAAAAATAAAAATTAATTTAAAAAAAGAAAGAAAGAAAAAGTCTTTCACCCGTGCTCACCATTAATGGATAATAGTGGAGCTGGTGTGGTTGAAATGGATGGGAGACGCAGAGCCCTGCCCGCCTGACTTCACTCCCCACCCAGATGACTCACTGGGAGACTCCAAGGGGTGCTTATAGCTCTACTGAGAAATATATGATTTGAAAACCACAGATCTGTAGGATAAATTCCAGATTTCTTTATTTTATACATAAGTTTCCTTCAGTATCTAGCACCTACCAAACTTCCCTATTTTCTTTGCCGCCCGTCTGTCCACTCCAAATGGGTTCATCCATCCACAAAGGAATTCTCTCAGCCACTTCAATGTGCTGCTTTCTCAGCCCCACCTTGGTGCGTGCCTGGGGAGCTTCTATTATTTAAAACTTGGCTAACTGGAATCTCCTCAGGTACTCCCTCCTCACAGTGACAGGACTTCTCCTTTGTGCTCTGGCTATTCATCATCTGTTGTATGTAACTACTAGAATAGAGTTCAGTATTATAATTTGAGATTTTTATACCCATATTCTCTTCACACCTGGAGCTTCTGCATAGCGGCATTATCTTCATCTTTGTAGCTCTAGAACCCCCATGGCTGGCACTTAAGGATCTGATAAAGGTTGAAGAAATTGATGTATTTCTCTCCCAAAGTGGTCTTTTCCTTCTTCAAACCCCCGTGATTACTTGTGTACATGTATATCTCCAACAGATTATGAGCCCCAGAGAATGATCCTTGTTTGTTGGGGTGATTTAAGGATTCTGTAAGATCCACCTCACAGTGCCTAATGATGCCTGACGCAGCATTTTTCCTCCTGGCTGTATAACAGAATCCCCTGGAGAGCTTCTGTGTGTTTGTTTTAATATAGATCCGTGGGCCTTACTTACTAAATCATATTTTCCAGAGGGGGTGCTGGGCACACGTCCCACAGATGATTCTGATGCACAGCCTTCATAACTGAATCTCAATAAATGCTCGCTGCTGTTCATTTTGTAACTCCGGGATCTGGCACAGAGACTAGCAATGTAGTAGGGGCTCACTAAATATAGATTGAATTGAACTTGAAATATATAATGTTTTCAACATTTAAAACATAACATTTCTTACATCTAACAAGCCAAGGGTTTGAGGTGAAAAGGTGGATTTAGGCTAAAGGGGCCCAGACCACAACTTCTTGAATTTTGTACCTGTTACTCCCTTACTTTTTGTTCTGTTTTGATTTGTATCCCTAAATAACATATTTTTTTTACTTTTGTATAATTTTTAATTATACCTATATTCTCCTGTAACTTTTTTCTTTTTTTAGCTCAAAATCATGTTTATGAAATTTACCCATATTGATGTCTGTAGTTCTAGATCATTCTAGGTCACTCATTTTCACTGCTATATGAAAATACTGTTTATCCATTCTCCTGTGAACATTTAAGTTGTTTACAGTTGTCTTCAGAAACAATGCTGCTGTGAGCCTTCTTGTCCATAAGTTTGGGGCCCTAATCCAATATGACTGGTGTCCTTTTAACAAGAGGAAGGGATACGAGGAATACACACACAGATACGTACACACTCACAAGAGTATCTCTAGGGCATACACCTAGGAGTGGAATTGCTGAGCCATGGAGTATACATATCTTCAACTTTATAAGATGGAGGCAGCTTCCTTGCCAAGTGTGAAACCACCTTGTATTACCTCCACCCAGCACACGCTTCCATTACTCCTATCACTACTATTTGGTGCTGTCAAATGTTTTCATTCTTGCCCATCTGATGGTATAAAAATCATCGCATTGAATTTATAATTTACATATATATATATACATATATATATATATATATATATATATCCCTGATTATTAATGAGGTTGAACATCTTCTTACATGCTTGTTGGTCAGTCATGTTGCCACTTCTGTAAAATGTTTATTCATGTCTTTTGCCCAGTTCTTATTAGTTATTTTTTTCTCTACTTGCAGAACATCTTTGTATCAATCTTTTGTCAAGTATATGTGTTGCAACTATCTTCTCTCAGTTATGGGTGCTTTTCTTTTTCTATGGTGACTCTGAATAAATAGAAATTATTATTATTTTAAAAATTTTTCTTTTAATGTTTATTATTGAGAGACAGAGAGAGACAGAGCATGAGCAGGGGAGGGGCCGAGAGATGGGGAGACACAGAATCTGAAGCAGGCTCCAGGCTCTGAGCTGTCAGCACAGAGCCCGATGCGGGGCTCGAACTCACAAACCGAGAGATCGTGACCTCAGCTGAAGTCGGATGCTTACCCGACTGAGCCACCCAGGCGCCCCAAAGTTATTATTTTTAATGTAGCTAAATCTTTTTATGATTTGTGCTTCTTGTAGAAGACATTATTTTATATGATCTTCAAAAATTTTGTTCCTTTCATATAAATCTTTGATCCCATGTGGACTCAATATTTGTGAATGGTGCAAGATAGCTACCTTTATTTTATTAAATCTATTTTGAGAGAGCGAGCATGAGCAGGAGTGGGGCAGAGAGAAGGGGACAGAGGATCCGAAGCAGGCTCTGCACCAAGAGCAGTGAGCCCAATATGGGGCTTGAACTCTCAAACTGTGAGAGATCATGACCTGAGCCGAAGTCAGATGGTCAACCAACTGAGCCACTCAGGCATCCCAAGATAGCTACCTTTAAAAATATATATTGATAGCTCATTTTCCCAGTGCTATGCACTGAAAAGTCCATGCTAATAGATTATTTTTTGTTTGTTTGCACATCTACGTCCCTTACTAGCCCATGGATCCTTTATCTTATTCTATGTATATTCACTGTCTAGCATAGTTGATTGCATTAACATTTAATACATGTTGTTGGGTTTTCTTCCGTTCTCTTAAATCCATAACATCATAGACTGCATGACTTAGAAGGATTCTAAAAACTTTGTCTTGTCCAGCCCCTTTATTTTACAGGTGAGGAAACAGAGGCCCAGCGAGCGAGTAATCTGTGTACTTAAAAGATCACGTTGGGATTCAGTGCCCTAGCTGGAGCTCAGCATACTGTTTCCTGTGTCTCCTAAACACCCAGGCACCAGGTCCAGCTCCAATCAACCATGGTCATCCAGCACCTGAACTAAGTCAGGGCCCAATCAGCAAAGACAAAGAGGGGCACTGGTATCTGCCACAATGGCAGAGGATTAATGCAGTTAACCCTGACTAATCAGAAAGAAAAAGAAGAGACCAAGAATGGTCATATTAAAAAGTAGAAGAAATACAAATGGGCAAAAAAATATTGAATTCAGAAATCAAACACGTGAAAGTTTGAAAAATATACTTTTCCTCCCCTCAGATGGTAAAGATAGAAAAGAATGCCATAGGAGACAGTCCATTGGAACGTAAACTTCCTGAGAGCCAAGGCTGTTTTGCCCACCACTATATTCTATCATGTGGCACAGGGCCTGGCAGATAGTTGGAGCTCAATTAGTATTCAATATTAAAGAAGTGACTAACACCCACATGCGTTTATGAGATAGGCACTTTCCTTATTGCAGGAGGAGGCAGGCAGATTCTAGTCCCACAGCTCTCCCTCTGCCACAAACAACACAGAAGGAAATGCCTATTCTTCAAAAGAAGCATGGCCAGCGATGCTACAAGTTCTGAAAGCTCTGGCTCATGGGAAGATAAACTGCTTTCAAAAAGGAAACAGGAAACATGTGTAAGGAGGAAAAATTAAGTAAATATCAGGGAGACTGTGAAGTCAGAGGTTCTCATAAGCTGTTAGTAGGAGCACAGAACTTTTCTGGACAGTTCGGCAGGATGTATCAAAATGCTAAATAGGTGTACTTTTCAACTTATCTGAAAAGGACAGGACATACACACATATGCATCTTTGCTGCAGTGCAGTTTTTTTCCCTAGAGGGAAAAAAAGATATATCCTAAGTTTTTACTAATATATCGGTTAAATAAATCACAATATATCCATATAGTAGAATACCATGTAAGTTATTCTTAGAAAAATAAATAAATCCAGTGTTAGCAATGATTATTTGTTTTGCTTCATTACTTTATGTAGTCTCTCTTTTTGTTGTAGATATTTATATTAATTTAAAAAAAAAAAGATTTTAAGTAATCTCTACACTCAACGTGGGGCTCAAACTCACAACCCCAAGATCAAGAGTCACACACTCTACCAACTGAGCCAGCCAGGCAGGTACCCCTTATGTTACTTTTATAATCAGAAAAAAATTTTTTCAGACCCATTACTCCAAGAACGGTGGATCCTGAAGAATTTCAAATTTTATCTATTTACTTTTTAAAAATTATTTATTTCCTGCATGTTTCTTGAATTTAAAATATATTAAATAATAAGGCAGTTAAAATGAAAGTTTAGAAAAATGAACACGATACAGGGAAAGAGTAAAAAGTTATGCCAGAAAAACTAGGCTTTTTTTTGTTTTGTTTTGACAAGACTAAAAATGAAAGGCACCGTTATGTTGTTCTAGTTAGCTAAAGAAAGAATTCAAACCAGTATGTCAAGAAAGACACTTTCCTGAGTTCCAAGAGGAATTTATACATTAGACAATATTCCTATTACCTGTGAGCCAACTAATGTTCATTTCCACTGAAACCTCTCTCAGATGCTGAATCTACGGCTTTGAAAAGTGCTTACACACGAGGATGTGGTATTATCATGGGATATTTTGGTACTTCCTTTTGGTGGGCATCAAAACACATACCCTATTTGCTTTTATTATTTTTTAAGAAGACATGAAAAGGAAGGCTAAATCCACGTATTAGTGGACTTTAGTTTTGTTGCTATTGTTTATGATTTAAATACTTTTAAACACTTGCTCATGGTACAAACAGGTATGCAGTGAGGAGTAGGTCTCCCTCCTGCTGCCGCTAAAGCCAGGGACACTCAAGTCGTGGACTTCAATGCTTCTCTCCTTAATTGCCAAAGTCCACTCACAACCTTCAGCATGAACCCTTACCTGCTTTTCTTCTGAATATCTTTCTTTTCCCTTTAACTGCCTCTAGATTCTAGGTGGAGGTGCTAGGGGAAGTCTTAGACAATAGAAATAAATGTCTTCTTCCTTCGTGTGATAAAACTGGTACTGATAGATAAACCAAGCTCTTGACTTCCATGGCTGAAATTTAACACATTTCTTCAGGTTTTATCAGTAGTACAAATGGAGCTGAATAGGTCCCTTAATAGAGAAGCTAAGAGGCTACCTATACCAAACTATCTGCCAAACATGGTTTATAGATGCCTCATTCCTGAATCTCTTCTAAGGACAAAGTGGCTTCTTGTTAAAAAAAAAAAAAAAAAAAAAAAGGGGTTGGAAAGGGAGAGGACAAATTTTACATTTGTTAGTTCCTTTGAACATACTATCCTAAATCATGGTGCGAATCTACATTACAATTATGATTTCAAAAAGATTTGTTTGTTTTTTTAAATTTTTAAAGTGTTTTATTTATTTTGAGAGAGAGAGTGCAAGAGCTCACGAGCAGGGGAGGGGCAGAGAGAGGAAGGAGAGAGAGAAGCCCAAGCAGGATCTGCGCTTTTAGTAGAGAGCCCAACGTGGGGCTCAATCTCATGACCGCGAGATCACGACCTGAGCAGAAATCAAGAGTCAACGCTCAATCCACTGAGCCACCAAGCCGCCCCAAAAAAGTCTTTTTAAAAAGAGGTTTAGTTTCACCAGAGAGAAGTATTCATTTTTATATTTTTATTTGAATATAGTTGAAGTATTCATTTTTAAAATGTTGTAATGTTGGCATTACTAATAGCCTTTTGCACCAAAACAAATGCTTGCCAAAATGCTACAAATCCCAAACTACACATTCAAAACACCAGATTTGTGTGATCTGAGAATACAAGAGGAAAAATGATGTTTCAATTTAGTAAAAAATCGCCAGAACAAGGAATAAACTGTTAAAGAAGAGGCAGAGTCTAGGAGTACAAGAGATTAAACACTCCCCACCCCCAATCACGGGGACTCGGTGCCTCAAAGTGTAATGCTGTTCAATGTACTGTGATTTCTACATGATTGGCCACAACATAGCTACATTCAAAGAGAAGAAATTGTCCAGATCCTCTGATCCCAGCCACCACTACCCAACTCCTCACAGTTGCAATTCCCAGCTTTCTTACCTCTCAGACAATTAGCAGATTTGTTAGAGCTAAACTAATAGGTGGGTTAGTGCCAGTGCCATGCCGTCACTGACAAAACAGTGTGTAGCACCACTGGCGTTGGGTAAAGTGCTACATACCTATAATTAGCTAGGTCAACCCTCCCCTCCACCATGAAGCAGCTGACCCACCAGGTAACTTCTGGCAAAATTCCACAGAGGTGACCATCAGCATCCAGGGGCCACCAATCTCCTGATGGGCACACCAACCTTCACTGTTCCCCTCAGCTGATTCCATAATTGGCAGTGAAAGGGGCCAGGGGTGGGCAGGGGCACTGTCACTGAGCTGTCAGCAGCTTGTGGAAGTGACTCTGGAAGGCAGCAGAGGTGGGTGGCACTATGGAGATAGGCAATTCACACCTCCCCGTGCTTCCTCCCACTCCCTAACTTGGAAACACAAGGTACTTTGGGATCTGGAATCAGCCTCCCGCAGCTGTTCTGCTACGGCTTATGCTTTGCCAACTGCTTCCTTGAGACTGTCCTCAAGGAGTGGTTGGGTTTTGCCTTTTAACTCACTCTAGGTCACAGCATGATATTTGGCCACACACCCAAAAGAGAGGATTTCCTACATCTAGACTAATTTTACAAAGCCATAAGAACCACGAAGATCCTGGAAAGGACTCCCCCAGGATGTCATAGGTAGCTTATAGAACAAGATTAAAACAGGCCTCCAAAAGCAATGTGTCTCAAATTTCTGAAGCCAGGACCCATGGTCAGAAGTACATTACCTGGTAACCAGTGAGTGTAACATCTACATATAGAAGGTTAATATATGCACATATGTAATTAAAACAGGAATGTCATGATACAGTGGTACCCTTTCCAAATACTATGTTGTTTTGTTGAAGCTATTTTTGCCCCACTAAATTGGTCTGAGACCCACTAAAGAGTCACAACCTGTAATTTGAAAAGTACCACACATATAAGCAAAAACTCCTTGTGCTATCATACTGAACCACTTAACTCACTTTTAATTATATAGTAAAATTTTCTGAAAATTAATCACTACTCTCAATTCAAAAGGTCTCATAATTTTAAAATATATACTTTTTTAATTTTTTTTTTTAAGAGAGACAGCACATAAGTGGGGGAGAGGGGCAGAGGGAGAAAGAGAGAGAATCTCAAGCTGGCTCCATGCTTAGTGTGGAGCCTGACATGGTGCTTGATCCCACAACTCTGGGATCATGACGTGAGCTAAAATCAAGAGTCGGACGCTCAACACTGAGCCATCCAAGTGCCCCCAAAAGATCTTATATTTCATGTAAAGCTCTTTTCAGAAAGCAATTATTTTCCCTGCCCATCATTCTCCGTTTATACATACATCGCCACAGCAAAGCTTTTACAATGTTAAGTTCTACCGTGTTAATCCTTTGCATAAAACTTCTCAGTGGCCCCTGGTTGCCACTAATAATAAGAGCTGACACTCAAACCATGCTTACAACATCCCAGGTCCTCTTCTAAACATTTTACACGTTTCACTCATTTCTTCTTCACAATAGCTCTAGAAGGTCGGGTTATTCTCAGACTCGTCTTACAACAATGATGAGTAACCAGCACAAAGACCCACAGCTAATCAGAGGCAGGGTTAGGATTTGAACCTGCGCAGCAGTCCAGTTCCAGAGTCAGCACTCTTGGCCACTGGGCCTCTCTCCCCTTGGCAGATAACAGTGCATCCAACTGCTTAAAATGCTTTCCAAGCCTCATCATGCTACCCCTGTGTGTTCGGCCTCCTGACCAGTGATAGGACCTCTCACATGCTGTTCCCTATGCCTAAAATGAGTCACCTCCTGCATTTGAGCTTCCCTTTAGGCCTTCCTCATTCCTATGCACTACCTCAGATGTCCCGTCTGTATTCCCACAGTACTCGGTTTCCCTCCGTCCCTGCTCTCCCTCTTGTTCATCCATTCATTTGATAAGTACTCAGCACTTACTCCATGCAAGATGTAGTAGCAAAAGTGACCAAGTCCTTGCCCTCATAAGCTCATGTTTTCCAAAAGGGGGAGAGGGGAGGAGATAAGAGATGACTGCATAACATGTCAGGCGGTGATAGTGTTAATGGGAAAAATAAAGCAGAGTAGAGTGGCTAGGGAGTGCACAGGGCAAGGGGCATGTGCCTGTTTTATATTGGGAGAATAGGAAGGGCTCACTGAAGAGGTCACCTCTCAGCAGAGAGCAAAGTAAGACACAGCTGTGTGGCTTTCTGGGAGAGGAATAGTCCATAGAAAGAGAACAACCAGTGCAAGTGCTCTGAGTGTGTGGAGGGTTCAAGAAGAGTAAGGAGGTCAGTGTGGCTGAAACAGAGTGAGGTTAGAAGAAAGTGAGTCGGATGGGGCGCCTGGGTGGCTTGGTCGGTTAAGCGTCCGACTTCGGCTCAGGTCATGATCTCACGGTCCGTGAGTTCGAGCCCCGCGTCAGGCTCTGTGCTGACAGCTCAGAGCCTGGAGCCTGTTTCAGATTCTGTGTCTCCCTCTCTCTGACCCTCCCCTGTTCATGCTCTGTCTCTCTCTCTCAAAAATAAAATAAAAAAAAAAAAAAAAAAAAAAGAAGAAAGTGAGTCGGAGAGGTAGGGGGCCAGATGGGTTGGGGCCTTGCAGGTCACTGTCTGTTACCCAGTGTGAGTGAGCCACTGGAAGGTTCTGAGCAGAAGAGTAATATGTTTTCTATTCCTGCTGTAACAAACCATAAATTTAGTGGCTTAAAACAACACAAATGGATTGCCTCACAGTTCTTGAGGTCAGGAGTTAGACACAGGTCTCACTGGGATAAATTCGAGGTGCTGGCAGGGCTGTGTGTCTTCTGGAGGCTCCGGGGGAGAACGTTTCTTTGTGTTTTCAAGCTTCCAGAGACCCTCTCCGTCTTCAAAGCCAGCAGTGTACATTCCTGTGGCCATTTTTCTGTAGTCACATCTGCCTCTGACCACAGCCACTTTTAAGGCTTCGCGTGATTTCGGTTGGGCCCACCTGAATAATCCAGAATATTCTCTGCATCTCGAGGGCCTTAATCACATCTACGAAGTCCTTTGGTAGCATATTGATAGGTTCCAGGGATTAGGCCATGAACATCTTTTGGAGGGGGCGGCGTTATTCTGCCTACAAGTAACATGACCTAAGTTTTAACAGGATCACTCTGGGGTGGATGCAGGGAGACCAAGCAGGAAACTGTTAGAGTAATACAGGTGAGATTCATCAAGGCCTAGGCCAGACTGCCGGCAGCAAAGGTGGAGAGGTGGGGTCAAATTCTGGATGTTAAGGTAGAGCTGACATGTATTGCTGACGGACTGGATGTGGGATGTGAGAGAGGTGAAGGATATTTCCAAGGTTGATACGCTCTCCCTTGCTTACAGTAGTTGACAGAGGTTGTGTTCATTTAACTGTGTCCCTTTTAGACTGAGTTCTAAGGAAAATGGGTGCAAATCTGGCTTGCTCGTTATTGTATTCTCACATCAGTGAGTGTGCAGAACATAGCAATACAGTTCATAATTAATGTTTATTGGCTACTACCATGTGTCAGGAACTTTAATTTTTTTTTTTTAACGTTTTTATTTATTTTTGAGACAGGGAGAGACAGAGCATGAACAGGGGAGGGTCAGAGAGAGGGAGACACAGAATCCTAAGCAGGCTCCAGGCTCTGAGCTGTCAGCACAGAGCCCGACGCGGGGCTCGAACTCACGGACCGTGAGATCATGACCTGAGCCGAAGTCGGACACTTAACTGACTGAGCCACCCAGGCGCCCCTGTCAGGCACTTTAGATTATCTCATTTATTCACTGGAACAGCCTCATGAAGTAGATACTATTACTACCATTATTTACTAAATGAGGAAACTGAGGCCCAGATACTTTTTTTTGAGGCCCAGAAAGATTAAGTGACTTACATAAATAAACACAGGAGCTGGGATTTAAAACATTGAATTAATAAATGAATTCAAATTAATCAAAATTTGGGGTTTAGCTAAATATTTCTGACCACATGCAGAATGGGAGATGGAGGAAAAAAAACAAAACACAGGCTTATAAATATTTTGATTTTAGCCATAGACAAACCATGTCAAGAAAACAGCAAAAGTTAGCACAGCTTACAAATTCTCGAAGTATAGTCAATTTAGCTGTGGTTTGGTTACTGTGCTGAGTGAGGCAGACAATAATTTCAGAACTGTTTTGTAACTACTCTGAAGGCAAAGAGGAGAAAAACAGATGACGTCAGGCAGACCACGGTGCTACAGTGAAAAATGCTCCAGACCTAAGAGTAAGAAGGGAGAGAGAGATTTCAGTAAATCTCACTTCAGTCCCAACCACTTATTAGCCAATGTATTTCGCGGTGTTTATTTCATCTTTCTGAAAGATTTTGACTATAAAAAGGACATATTTTCTGCCTTATTTCACAGATTCTTGGGAGAAACGAAATGTATTCCTTTAATAAATACAGAGCACTGTGGGTGCCTGGCACTACACTAGATACCAGGGGGCCATCGTGAACAAAACAGACAAAATCCTCACCCTCGTGGGGTTTGCATTCTAGTGGAAAGGGAGACTGGTAAAAACTAGAACAAACAAGTAGATAATTCCAAGAGTGGTAAATGCTATCAAGAAAAATACAACAGAGGGTGCCTAGGGTGGCTCAGTTGGTTAAGCGTCCAACTTCAGCTCAGGTTCGTGGGTTCAAGCCCTGCATCGGACTCTGTGCCGACAGCTCAGAACCTGGAGCCTGCTTCGGAGTCTATGTCTCCCTCTCGCTCTCTGCCCCTCCCCCTCTCATGCTCTGTCTCTCAAAAATAAACATAACTAAATAAACATTTAAAAAAAAAAAGAAAAATGTAAGACAGGGCTTATAAAGTGATGCAGGGAGCAGGTAACACTGCACAGAGACTTGAATAAAAAGAGATCAAGCTAGACAATAATCTGAGGAAAGGGCAGCCCAGGCAGAGGGAACAGAATTTGTTAAGTTCCTGAGGTCCGAATGAATTTAGGGTTCACATCTGAGGAACAGCAAGGAATGAGTGAGCAGGAACAGTGGTGGATGATGCAGAAGAGGTAGGCAGAGGTTCAGTCTTGCAGCCTTGCAGACGATGGCAGCGTGGATTACATTATGCACGTAAGAAGAAAATGGAAGCAAAAATATGGGAAGAGCAATGCAAATGGTAGACAAAGACGCTGTAACATGGACTTAGGCAGCAATATGGCACATGTGTTAAGTGCATGAGCTCTGATACTGCCTAAGGTGGAATCTTGGATACACCCACTGTGTGTGGCGTTGGACAATTTCTCAGAGCCTCAATTTCCTTACTTGGAAAATAGGAGTAGTAATAATACCTATCATGTTAGAGTTGGGTTGAAGATTAAATATTACATATATAACCCTTACAATCTCTAGAACACAAGTGCTCAATAAATGTGAGCCATTATTACTATTAATTATCAAGCTGTGCAACAGATTGAATTCACTAATGCAGAGTTCTTTAATTCAGAATCTACAATTTTTTAATGTATTCTGGAAGAGAGAGAATGAACAGGGGAAGGCAGAGAATCCCAAGTAAGCTCTGCATGCACTGTCAACACAGAGCCCGATGTGGGGCTCGATCCCACAAACCGTGAGATCAGGACCTGAGCCAAAACCAAGAGTACAACACTTAACTAACGGAGCCACCCAGAGGCCCCTATAATTTGTTTTTTAAACAAAAAATTTACACGTAAAGAAAAAACATTTTTTAAAAATGTGGCTTTAAAAAAATTTTTTTTTTTTTTTTTTTTGAGAGACAGAGTGTGAGTAGAGGAGGGGCAGAGAGAGAGAGAAACACAGAATCTGAAGCAGGCTTCAGGCTCTGAGCTGTCAGCACAGAGCCCGACGCGGGGCTCAAACCCACAAAGCAGGAGATCATGACCTGAGCCAAAGTCGGACAGTTAACTCACTGAGCCACCCAGGGGCCCCAAAACTGTTTATTTTGAGAGAGTGTGTGTGTGTGCAAGCGGGGAAGGGACAGAGAGAAAGGGAGACAGACAGAGAACCTGAAGCAGGCTCCTGACAAACCATGAGATCATGACCTGAGCAGAAGTCAGAAGCTTAACCGACTGAGCCACTCCAGTGCCCCTAAAGAAAAAACATTTTAAACAGAAAAACTAAATACATATTATATATATATAAAGTCTTGTAGAATTCAGGCAATAAATGAAATTAGCCACCTCCAAAGTACTGAATAATATAAGGTGCTTAAATGTAAAGGGTGTAATAAGTACACTGAAGGGCTTTACTGCCCATTGTTCTTTCCTTTAGGGGACCAGCCCTCCCTCTTCCCATGATTTTTCTTGGCTCATGTAATCCTGGTGAGGAGGGAAGATCCAGGTCTGCTCAGAGTCCCCATCTGCCATCACTGTCCCCACCCACTCTTAGCGACTGTTCTAAGAATGAACAGCACAAGACCCAGACCAGGACAAATCAGAGTCCTCCTTGGGGTTTTTGCCAAACTGCAGGAGAAAGATGCTCTCTCTCTGGTATATCAGGTCTCTACAGATGATGTCGACAAGGTACCAGTAGCCAACTCTGTCTATCACCAGGTGGAGAGAAGGAAGCCAACACAGAGAGAAGCAGAGTCAAAAGGTAGAGTCAGAGCCCTGCTGAGAATTCACGCATATCTAAAGTCAGATCTACCTCTGAACTTAAGTTATGTGAGCCATAAATTTCTACTCTGCTTAAGAATATAGTTTCTGTCACTTGCACCAAAAACTCTCAATATACACATTTTCTATGAAAGACACTCTGATTTTCTAAAATCTGTAATAGCTTGCATCTATACAACATTCCTTATACAATGCTTCAAGAATTTAAAAATTCAATACAGATGTCACAGGATGGATAAGGATGAAAGTTAGAAATCAATTGTCAGCTTAGCTGATTAAACCAAGGCACAAACTTTGTCAGTATTGTTGGTAACCCATGTTTTCAGATCTACAGAGGACCTCATGTTAGTATTGGAGGCACCTTAAGAATGACCGGTGTCATATCAAGCTTTCATTGTACTTGTTACTTTTCAGATAAAGTGATTTCAACCTCAGTAAAAACTAATACATGTAGTACCATGGCGATGCTATTTTTGCATTTTTGTGTAGTAATACAAAGGCAACATCTGTTTTCAATAGTGTAATGTGATTCCATACCCACAAATTCATCCTATTTTATATTTTTATAATTTTCCCCTTACTCTCACAATATTTAGAAAAACCTTATTTTTGTGGTTTGACTGGAAGAAATCAGAGTAATGTGTAATTGAAGCAAACCAAATTAAGAACAAAGCTGTTCTAAAACCCAGCTGCCAACCAGCTACTCAGTCACCTACCTTAATTTTTGTTCCCTTGGAATTGGATAGCAGCCAAAAACAAATTCTCCTCAAAACTGGATTAAGATGCATAACAAAATGCTGTTAAACAAGTCTTCTCATATTAGTGAATTGCTTGAAAAGAAAGAGGCAGGTGAAAAATCAATAGGGGTTTATAAAAACTTGGCAGAGATGTTTATCATTTGGGTCATGCAGGAAATTATCCTGATAAATAAGCTCACTGAAAAAGTCCTGATTGTAAAGCATAGCATATTGTACCACCATTTAAAAGTAAACATGTTTTTGTTTTTATTTTTAACCTAAGTCCAGGCACCCAGTGCCTTCAAGAAGCTATTTTTGCCAATGGTACAGTGTTCTGACACATTTTCCATAAGTAAAATTGACACATTTGCTGAAATTAACATTTTTATCTCCAAGGACCCACACGTCACTGAAAAATATAAAATATCATTGTGTTTTTCTGCTAACCGGGATTTGGAAGCAGCTGTTCAAGCCAAACCTACTCTAGTCCTCTGAGAGAGGAACTATGTTATCACTAATTCCTATCTCCTTTGAATATTGTAAGGCCTTAGACAGGGTGGATAAACTCAGATCAAACTAAACTGAATGGATGTGTCTGTAGTAGCCTAAATCACATCTGTTGGAATCTGCATATAGATAATACCTTGGCATCCAGCAAGTTTGTTTGGTGCCCAGATCTAAAGAAGAAGAGCAACACAGCTGTGATGTTTCCTTATATCCAGTAAAGAAACAGGTCCAAGCCACTGGAATCTTTCTTCTTGGTCCCTTCACCCACATCCATCTATAAACTGACACTAGGGCTCTCTTTTAGGTTCCCGGACCCAACTGCCATCACGTGGAGATGGGAGGCTTCCCCACGTATCCAGTCAATGCACCTGACATCATCTCAGTGTCTTACAATTCAACTAAATTCTGACACTATCTACCCAGAGACAGTATCAGATACCATAGGTTAAGGGTTAGTCCTTCAAGACTGCTCCCTACCCCCCCACCCCACTTCAGACACCAGTCACAAGCCCCACACAGTTACCCATGCTTCTGACCAACAGCTACAGATTGTAGAAGTTCCAGCCTCCTCCTAGACCAGATTAATTTGCTACAGCAGTTCATAGAACTCAGGGAAACACTTACCTTTACCAGTTTGTAAAAGGATAGGATAAAGTATATGAATCAATAGCCAGATGAAAATGTACATGGGGCAAGGCATGGGGAAAAGGCATGGCACTTCCATGCCCTTTACAGGTGTACCATTCCCTCCACACCGCCACGTGTTCACCAACATGGATGCTCTCCAACCCCTGTCCTTTTGGGTTTTTATGGAGGCTTCTTTGAATAGGAATGACTGATGAGGTCATTAGCCATTGGCTGATTCAGCTTCCAGCTCTGCCTTCCCCTATTGCGGGGGGTGTCGGGGGGCATGGCTGAAAGCCCCAACCCTCTAATTATATGGTTGGTCCTCCTGGCAACTAGGCTCACACTCAGGTGTGGCCCAAAAGTCACCTTTATTAAGACACCCATTTCACCTTTATGTCTCGGAAGCATTTTCAGAACAGTGGATGAAGACCAAGTATGTCTGAGAAATATATTTTGGTCAAATGACCACATATATATTTATTATAAGTCATTACATCACAGGCTCTATCATTAGCGATTACAATCATATACTAATGCTTCACTAGTCAATACACGTCAAGACTCAAGAATAAAACATTTGTCATGCACCTTGCTATGTGTTAGGAGATATAAGACAGACATGATTAGTTCAAGAAAACAGAAGACAGGTACACAAATAATTGTAACACAGATAAGAACATCATGGGAGAAATAAGCATAATGTAATAGGAGTTCAAAGGGGGGGGTGGAATCACATGGTAAAAAGTTAATGAAAGAGGTGAAACGACCCAAAAGACAGAAAAGATCAGAATGATATAGGGTGGACAGAGAAAAGTAAAAGGAGGTAAGAAAGAAAGTTATGTTAGAGAAAAAAGAGCTGTCAGCCTCACCCAAATCCAGGAGATATACAGAGAGTAGAGGGAAACACACCTGGGAAGGTAGGCCAGGATCAGAGCATAAAGGACCTACGGACACTGAGTTTCAATTTTACCCTGCAGGCTGTAGGGAGCCCAGGGTCTCTAAACTGGGAATGTTTTAATGTATGATTACATCCGTTTTAAAAGCAAATTAACATCCAGGAATAGAATGTAGATTAGCAAGAGTGACAGAAGAGGACTGAAGGCAGGAGACCAGCTGGAAGGTGGGTAAGAAAGGATGAGAACAGTTACAGAAAAGTTACAGAGAAGCTAGTAAAGGAAAGATACTTCAATACTTTGAAGAGAATATTGACAGAATCTAGTAACTTAGAAGATGCAAGGATGAGGGCAACAAAGGGCATCAAAGATGACTTTGCATAGCATGAGTGACAGGAAGACACTGCTCCACAATTATGATGATGTTTAGTAGGGAAATTTTATGAACTGAGTTTAAATGAAAGAATGCAAACTTAATTTTTTTTTTCCAGACACCCCTTTTGAAAAATTTTGCATTAACTGCGGAGTTCCAAAATTAGCTCTGAGCTGTCTAGCTCTGTGCTCAAGTGCTTTGTTTTGGGGAGTCAGAATATCCCCTTTCTCTAAGACCTGCCACTTTTACTGTCCAAGTTCCATTAAAAAAAAATAGGTGGCAATTTTAAATGTTTTTCTCAATAACCTATTCCCCCCGCTGCCTTCAGTAGATATTTTAATTTTTTTATTATAACTAAATTCTGGCTGCAATACATTTTAATAAGATGGGTGTTAAAAAGTTTGGGGTTCTAACTTTATACTAAAGTCTCTGATTTTGAAAACATATTTTTTAGTTGTTGTGCCATCTGTTTAGAGACTAATTAATGGTCTAAAAATAGATGATCTTTTGAAGACAAATGATATGAAAATAATAGGAAATATTAATGTAACTTTCATAAGCCTACACTACAGAAAACAATGGTGTGCTTCAGGCATTGCTTTAAAAGAAAAGGCTGAGAAGATGCCACAATGAGATGTGTGCATTACAACATGCACAGATAAGAAGGTAGCTACTTCAAAGAACTGTAAGGCAGTTACTGATTAGGAATTTTCATAGGTCTCTGTTCAAACTGTTATTGCTGGTGATTAGTTTTTAAACTTTATCTAGTAACTTGTACATTTACACCTATATACCTTCTCTTCCCATCTTTTAAGTCTACATTAATTTCTAAGATGCAATTATAAACATACAAATCTCTATTCTACCTTGCCTACTGTTCTACCTCCAACTTCCCTTTCACAACTAAACTTCTTGGAACAAGCCACCCACACATGCAGTCTCTGCGTCCACACCTTCCACTCACTCCTCAGCCCCCTTCCACCTTCACAAGCCCAATAAGTCAATTCTTACCAAGATCACCAGGATCTAGGCGACTCTTAATCTAATGACGATTTTGTCATGTTAGCCCTCTTGCTCTGGGGACTGAATGAGTGAATTCTATACTCAGCAGAGTGTCTGAAATGTTCAAGACCTCTTCCAAATGTATCTTTTATTGCTGTAGCCACACCTTATATAGGTAAATAGGACAAATGGATCTTTTCATTATTTAAAATAATTGAAAAGCCATCACACTTTTACTCGTATTTAAAGAATGAAACCAGGAAAAGTAAAAGAATAAAGTAAAGTATGCTCTTCCACTTTAAGTCTTCAGAAGAATCTCATCAATATGTTTGGGCAGAAGAGAAGGTTAAGTGCTCAAAGTATTTAAAGTCTGGTTCTCAAAATTCATAGAACTTTTAAAACTCATGTTCTAGTTGGACCACAGAACTCAGCAACTGGTATTTTTTCAAAAGTGAAAAGACCTTCTGAAACAGGTAGGGCTGGGCACAGTTCAAGGAGTATCATATTACAGTAATAACCCATTTACCCTACTGTTTAATTTTTGGCAATTACAGCCAGAAACAAAGACAATAAGCTAGAAATGAAAAGCCTCTTGGCATCAGGGAGAACAGTCATAAAGCCCACACACCCAGAAGCTGGTAAATTCACATATTTTACTTTTGAAAAAGACCAGCATGTCAGTCTTGGGAAAATTCCCTTTAATGGGCCCTTGAGGGCAAGACTTTCAGACAATACAAATAGTCACTGCTTATAAAAACAAACTGGAGTCAATAAGTAAAGATTAATTCTGGGGTCCTTGGTTTGTGAACACTGTGCAGGAGACTGGCACAGGAAGATTCGAAGAGGTAAGTGGGGACCAGTATATGCAAAGAAAGTGGTAGAGAGCTCACTGAAGGGCTTTTTTAGGTAGGGCAGCAATGCTTGCTGTTATAGGAAATGGATTGGAAAGGGATAGAATGAAAGTGGGGAAAACAGGAAGTTGACACTGAGTATAGGCAAATGATGATGGAGCTTGACTAGGATACCACAGTAGGGATTGAAAAAGGAAAGAGATTTAAGATACATCATGGAGTCGTCAAAAATGTTTACTTAAGGGACTGGTTTTATATATTTAAGAGAATTAACAAAATCAACACTGAGAAATGACATAGTATAAGAATGCTTAGAGTGGGGAATAGTGTAATTAACAATAGTTGGAGGACACATAAAGAACTCAATTTTGGACATAATGTTTAATGTGGGAAACATCTTATGTAAACAATAGACATTCTGAACTCTGTTCTAGTTCTTGTATCTTATGTTTTGATTTTGGTCACAGCAATTGCATATATTTTTTCTAAGAATCATCTTTTATTTATTTTTATACACATTGTTCAGCAAATTCCTAGGCATATAATTAGTGCTTAATAAATGTTTAATAATGTTCTCAAAAATAAACATCTTTCTCCCTCAACTTTATATTCATCAGTGTGTTCTCATCCAAACCATAAAATTCTAGATAACTCTAGTCTAGGTCTACAGACAATGCTTGAAGCTTAGAATAACAGAGTATACTATTCTGGGCCCAATTCACTTTGCAATCTGGCCAATTTGGCCCCTAGGGCTATTTGTAAAATCCCTAGATTAGATTCTATACTTTGTGATTTACCATGAAAAATTCAAGACATTCCCAATAGGTTAGTGGAGAATAATCTGCTTCTCAAAGTTAGCACAGGATCAGAGCACACTTGTTGATAGTTTCAAGCTAGAGTAGGATTCTCATAACTGTGGTCTTGACCCAGACCTTCTCACCACATTCCCCTACCCCCAATAAACTGATTTAGGGATTACTAAAATGGCTTAATTACCAACAACCCATATCTGCTTCAAGTTCAAATTCTGAAATCCAACATTTTGGAACAGACTTTGTTAAAAAAAAAAAATCACTTGACATTTCTGATTTCTGTGGGATCTCTCTTGCTGAGTAACAATTTTGTGGTAGGTGACTAAAGAGACTGTACTTTGGTTTTCAGGAAAACTGAATAAAAAATCTGTTAAATAGCAAAGTCTTGCTAATTATAATCAGCCCAGCCTTCCCTACCAGAAAAGCCTCCTCAGTATGGCTAGAGAGGGTGAGTGCATTGCTTACTCCTTCCATCTCCCCACAAAGCAGTAGTTTCTGCTCTGCATGTACACATAAATTTAAAAAGCTTTAAAGACAGGGAAACTCTTATGGCCATAGCTCCCAATTAGCTTGGCATGGTGCCATACAATAAAGTGCTTGTTTACTTTTCAATTGGGTATCTCTTTTACATAGAAAGTAAAAAGAAAATACAGTTGGCCCTTAAACAACAGTTTGAACTGCATGGGTCCACTTACATGCAAATTTTTTTGGACAAATCCATTATAGTATTATAAATGTACTTTCTCTTTCTTAGGATTTTCTTAAAAACATTTTCTTTTCTCTGCTTTATTGTAAAAATACAGTATATTATGCACATAACATACAAAATATGTGCTAATCAATTGTTTATATTATTGGTAGGTTTCAGGTCAACAGTAGACTACCAGTAGTTAAGTTTGGGGGCAATCAGAAGTTATACATGAATTTTCAACTGTGTGGTGAGTCAATACCCCTAACCATTGCGTTATTCAAGGGTCAACTGTATACTGTCTTTTAAGTAATTGCTTATGTAAGAGATACTTTCAGATACTAGGGAGTATAACTAAACAAGAATATTTCTTCTTCCTATGTTTGTTAGTTCTATTACTGGTAAGACATTTTCTTAGAACAAGTCATACTGCAAAGCTGCTTATAATCCCTTTTTGCTTTTAAAAAGTGAACTCAAATGATATTAAAAAAGATCAGCCTGCAAAACCCTCTTCTATTTCTAGTCAAACACTCTATTAACAATCCAAAAAGAATGGAACAAAAATTTATAGAAGTTCTCTTCCATTCCAATAATCCTATTGGTAATAGAACTGAAATGCTGACCACTCACTTGGCATACTTACTGGAAAACACTTCAGGTTGGGCAGTTGAGATAAAATCATGACTAAACATTTGCCAAATCCACCCTCACTTACCTACTTTCAGCATTACCTCCCCCAAATAATTCCTCAAATAAAAAACTAGATGAGTCAACCCCCCCCCAACCAAAACCCCCAAAAACCCTCTGCTGGGGTAGCTAACCAAGGCTTGGGGGTGTGAGCCACAGACCAGAGACAATTGCTATCTGTTCTTTTATTTTCCTAATGTGTCGCAGATGTGTTCTTGTCAACCAGTTATACAAGAGCTGATGGGGAGAAATGGCATTTTAGAAAATTGCTTAGAGCAGCAAGTCTTTGAGCAATAGTCCCATCAATACTAAACCAGAGCACAAAACAGCTCCTGCCCTGTGGCCACATCTGGTAGGCAGCCTTGGTTGGGACCAGCATTGACCAACAGTGCACCCACAGTAGTCATGGCCCAGCCACAACGGGAGGGCACATGCAGCTCACAAAGGGAATATTCTAGGAGCTCTTGATTCTAGTTACCAGGTGATTGTGCTTCTGGGCCCCACAGGACTCCTTCTACATAAGGCCACTCCTTGAAAACCAGCATATATCACTGATTTACCTAATACATATAAACAAATGCAGAAAGGTGGGCAAAATAGGAACACAGAGGAGTATGTTCCTAAATAAAAGAATAAGACAAAACTTCAGAAAAAGAACTACAGTGGAGATAAGCAATCTATCTGATAAAGAGTTAAAAGTAAAGTTCACAAAGATGCTCACCGAACTGGGGAGAAGAATAGATGAGCACAGTGAGAACTTCAAAGAAGAGATAGAAAATTAAAAAAAGAACCAATCAGGTGCACCTGGGTGGTTCAGCTGGCTAAGCATCTGACTCTTCTGACTCTTGATTTTGGCTCAGGTCATGATCTCACAGTTCAGGAAATCGAGCCCCACTGTCAGCACAGAGCCTGCCTAGGATTCTCTCTCTGTCTCTCTCTCTCTCTGCCCCTCCTCCACTCACACTCTCTCTCAAAATAAATAAACTTAAAAAAAAAAAAAAAAAAAAAGGAACCAATCAGAGCTGAATAATATAAAAACTGAAATGAAAAATATATCAGAGGGAATCAACAGCAGCTTAGAGGTGCAGAAGAAAAGATCAGTGATCTGGAAGGCAGGATACTGGAAATCACCCAAACTGAACAATAAAAAAAAAAAATTTTTTTTCAACATGAGTATAGACCTCTGGGCTAACATCAATCATACTAACATTCCCATTATAGGAGTCCCAGAAGAAGAGAAAGGGGCAGAAAACTTATTTGAAGAATTAATAGCTAAAAACTCCCATAACCTGGGGGAAGGAAAGACATCCTGGTCCAGGATACACAGACAGCCCCAAACAAGATAAACCTAAAGAGGTCCACACAAAGACACAAACTCATTACAATGTCAAAAATTAAAGAAAGAATATTAAAAACAGCAAGAGAAAAGTGACTAGTTATGTATGAGGGAAACCTGTAAGACCATCATCTGATTTTTCATCAGGAACTTTGCAGGCCAGGAGGAGATGGCATGATATGCACTGCAACCAAGAATACGATACTTGGCAAGGTTATCATTGAGAATTGAAGAAAAGATGGAGTTGCCCCAACAAACAAAAGTTAAAGAAGTTCATCACCTCCAAATTGCTCTCACAAGAAATGTTGAAGGGACTTACTTAAACAGAAAAGGTCATAACTAGAAGGAAATTATGAAAGAAAGAAAAAATCTCACTGGTTAAAGCAAACAAAGGGTAGTGGAGCAACCACTTACAAAGCTAGTATAAATATTAAAAGACAAAAGTAGTTAAGATCGACTATATCCACAATAATTAGGTAAGGAACACACAAGATAAAGCGTATAAAATATGACATCAAATACATACGACCTGAGTGGGGAGGAGTAAAAATGTAGTGTTTTAGAATCTGTTCAAACTTGAGTGACCACCAACCTAAAATAGACTGCGACATGCACAGGGTGTTCTATATGAACCTCGTGGTAACCACAAACCAAAAACCTGTAATATATACCCACAAAATAAAGAGAAAGGAATCCAAAAATAATACTGAAAGTTATCAAGCCATAAGGGAAGAGAGCAAGAAGACGGGAAGAGGGAAGAACTACAAAAGCTACCAAAGCACAGTTTAAAAAACGGCAATAAAAGTATATACCTATCGATAATTACTTTAAATTTTTAATGTTTATTTATTTTTGAGAGAGACAGAGCACGAGTGGGGGAGGAGCAGACAGAGAGGGAGACACAGAATCCGAAACAGGCTCCAGGCTCTGAGCTGTCAGCACAGAGCCTGATGTGGGGCTTGAACTCACAAACCGCGAGATCATTACCTGAGCCGAAGCCAGACGCTCAACAGACTGAGCCACCCAGGTACCTCCGATAATTACTTTAAACATAAGTGGACATGAGATGCCAGCTCAAGTCTATTCTCCATTTCCTCCACTGGCAAAACACATCCCATCTCACGTATTTCTCTGGTGTATAACTTGATGTTCAACAACTCTGTGCAACATGTCAGCAACTTGGAACAAAATCAACAAGTGATTTTGTCAGTGATGTGGTGCACTATGCCTAGAAAATGGCCTCTCTACTCGCTGGCCCATTTCCCAACACTCAGTGGATGTTAGCATTTTTGGTAGAAAGTAAGAGACCCTAATTCCAGCCAGCTCATGAAAAATGGTAGCTATAAAATCAATTAAAAAAAATAAAAAACAGCTCTCTTTGAGGAAGACGCGGTCGCAGCCACAGCAGAGCTTTGGAGGCCCCGCTCCTGCCCGACTCACCGCTGTTTGCTCTTGCCAAGAACAAGTCGGTCAAGAAGCTGCGCCACAGCCATGGCTTTTAAAGACACCGGAAAGACACCCATGGAACCGGAGGTGGCGACTCACCAAATTAGAATTACTCTAACCAGCCACACAGTAAAATCTTTAGAGAAGGTATGTGCTGACTTGATCAGAGGCGCCAAGAAAAAGAATCTCAAAGTGAAAGGACCAGTTCAGATGCCCACCAAGACTCTGAGAATCACTACAAGAAAAATTCCTTGTGGTGAAGGTTCTAAGACTTGATCGTTGACTTCTAATATCGTTTTCAGACGAAGATCCACACACGACTCATTGATTTGCACAGTCCTTCTGAGATTATTAAACAGATTACTTCCATCAGTACTGAGCCAGGAGTTGAGGTGGAAGTCACCACTGCAGATGCTTAAATCAGCCTTTTAATAAATTATCAGTTAAATAAATAACCAAACATAAAAAATAAAAAAACATAGGGTGACTGAATGAATAAAAAAACCAGGGGCACCTGGGTGGCTTAGTGGGTTAAGCGCCAAACTTTGGCTCAGGTCATGATCTTACAGTTTGTGGGTTTGAGCCCTGCTCCAGGTTCAGAGCCTGGAGCCTGCTTCGGTTTCTGTGTCTCCCTCTCTCTCTGCCCCTCCCCATGCTCTGTCTCTCTCAAAAATAAATAAACATTAAAAAAAAAAGAAAAAAAAAAAACAGACCTATCTGTATGTTGTCTACAAGAGAGTCACTTCAGACCTAAAGAAACATATAGACTTAAAATGAAGGGACAGAAAAAGATGTACATTACATACAAATGGAAATAAAAATAAAGCTGGGATAGCAATATTCTTATCAGACAAAATAGACTTTAAAACAAAGACCATCACAAGAGACAAAGAAGGGCATTACATAATGATCAACCCAATGAGAGAATATAACAATTATAAGTATTGGTGCACCCAACACAGGAGCACCTAAATATATAAAGCAAATATTAACAGACATACAGGAAGAAACTGACAGTAAACAATAATGGGGGACTTTAACACCCCACCTACATTAGTGGATAGATTATGCAGACAGAAAATCAATAAAGAAACAGTAGTCTTGAATGACACATTAGACCAGATGAACTTAACAGATAATATACAGAACATTCCATCCCAGAATATACATTCACGTACAGATGGAACATTCTCCAGAATAGATCGCATGAGGCCACAAAACAAATATCAATAAATTTCAGAAGATGTAAATCATATCAAGCATCTCTTCTAACCACAACAGTATGAAACTAGAAATCAACTGCAGGAACAAAAAATGGAAAAAATAAAACTCATGGAGACTAAACTACATGTTATTTAAAAATATATATATATTTTAATGTTTATTTATTTTTGAGAGAGAGAGACAGAGTATGAGTGGGGGAGGGGCAGATAGAGAGGCAGACACCGAATCCGAAGCAGGCTCCAGGCTCAAAGCTGTCAGCGCAGAGCCTGATGCGGGGCTCAAACTCACAGACTGCAAGATCATGACCTGAGATGAAGATGGACGTTTAACTGACTGAGCCACACAGGCACCCCACAACATGCTATTAAACAACCAATGGGTCAATGAAGAAATCAAAGAGGAAATAAAAAAATAACTTGAGACAAATAAGAATAGAAACACAGCATTCCAAAATCTGTGGGATGTAGCAAAAGCAGTTCTAAGAGGGAAGTTCATAGCTATACAGACCTACCTCAGGAAATAAGAAAAATAAACAATGTAAGCTAATACCTAAAGGAATCAGAAAAAGAACAAAGCCCAAAGTTAGTAGAAGGAAGTAAATAATAAAGAACAGGGAAGAAATAAATGAAAGAGAGACTTAAAAGGCAATAGAAAAGATCAGTGAAAATAAAGAGCTGGTTCTCTGAAACAACAAATAAAATTGATAAACCTTTAGCCAGACTCATCAAGAAAAAGAGCTCAAAGTCAAAAATGAAAGTTACAATCAACACCACAGAAATACAAAAGATTATGAGAGACTTCTACAGGAGTGGCTGGGTGGCTTTTTGGTTAAGCATCTGACTTCGGCTCAGGTCACAATCTCATGGTTTGTGGGTTCAAGCCCTGCATCAGGCTCTGTGCTGACTGCTCAGAGCCTGGAGCCTGCTTCAGATTCTGTGTCTCCTTCTGTCTCTGCCCCTCCCCCTCTCATGCTGTCTCTCTCAAAAATAAACATAAAAAAATTTTTTTTGATACTACAATTACATTATCAATAAATTGAACAACCTAGAAGAAACAGATAAATTTCTAGAAACATACAATTTTCCAAGAATGAATCATGAAGGAATAGAAAATATGAACTGATTATTAGCAATGAAATTTAGTCAGTAATAAAAAAAAACTCCTAAGATGGCTTCACAGGTGATTTCTAACAAACATTTAAAGAAGAATTAATAATATCTATCCTTCTCCCACTATTCTAAAAAACTGAAGAGGAAGGAACACTTTCAAACTTGTTCTATGACATGAGCATTGCCCTGATACCAAAACTAGATAGATACTACTAAAAGGAAAAAGGCAACCCAATATCCCTGATGAATACTGATGCAAAAAAAAAAAAAAAAAAAAACTTCAACAAAATATCAGCAAACGAAATTCAACAATACATTAGAAGGTTCATACACCATGACCAAATGGGATTTATTTCAGGGATGCAAGGATGGTTTAATATCTGCAAATCAATGTGATACAACACATTAACAAAATGAAGAATGTATATATCATGTGATCATCTCAATAGATACAGAAAAAGCATTTGACAAAATTCAACATCCACTTATGATAAAAACTCAAAAAAATACATAGAGAAGGAACAAACCTCAATAAAGGCCATATATGACAAATCCACAGTTAACATCACACTCAACAGAAAAAGCTGAAAACCTTTCCTCTAAAATAAAGAGCAAGACAAGGATGCCTACTCCTACCACTTTTATTCAACACAGTACTAGCAGCCCTAGCCACAGCAATCAGACAAAAAAAAAAAAAAAAAAAAAAAAAAAAGATAAAAAGTATCCAAGTTGGTAAGGAAGAAGTAAAACTCACAACTGTAGAGGACATGACACTACATACAGAAAACCAGACTCCACACAACAAAAATATCAGAATAAATGAATTCAGTAGTTTCAAAATACAAAATATACACAGAAATGCTGTGTTTTAATACACTATTAACAAACCAACAGTAAGAGAAACTAAGAAAACAATTCCATTTACAGTTCCATCAAGAAGAATACATAGAAATAAATTTAACCAAGGAGGTGGAAGACCTGTACTCTGAAAACTGTAAGATGCTGATAAAAGAAACTGAAGGCTCTATTATTTGTAACAGAAGATATACCAATGAAGAGAAAGATATACCACGCTCATGGACGGGAATAATCAGTATCATTAAAATGTCCATATTACCCAAAGCAATCTACAAATTCAAAATGCAATCCCTATCAAAATATCAGTAGCAATTTTCACACAACTAGAACAAAGAATCCTAAAATTTGTATGAAACCACAAAAGACCCCAAATAGCCAAAATAATCTTGAGAAAGAAGACAAAGCTAGAGGCATCACACTTCCAGATTTCTAACTATACTACTATAGTAATCAAAGCTATAGTAATCAAAACAGTATGGAACTGGCACACACACAAAAATAGTGGCACATACACAAAAAAGAAAAATCCAAGACTAACAGAACAGAGAGCCCAGAAAGAAATCCACACTTACACAGTTAATTAATCTATGTCAAAGGAGGCAAAAACATACAATGGGGACTATACAATGAAACTGACCACGACTCACACCATGTAAAAAATAAACTCAAAATGGATGCAAGACCTAAATATTAAGACCTGAAACTATAAAACTCTTGAAAGAAAATATAGGCAGTAAACTGTTAGATACTGGTCTTAGCTGTATGTATGTGTATAGATATAGATACAAATACAGATACAGGCAAGGGCAACAAAAGCAAAGATAAACAACTGGGACTACATCAAACTAAAAGGCTTTTTACACAGTAAAGAAACCATCCACAAAATGAAAAGGTCATCTACTGAATAAAAGAAGTATTTGCAAACTGTGTATCTGATAAGGGGTTAATATCCAGAATATATAAAGAACTCTCACAAGAAAAGATTCTCAACATCACTAGTCATCAGAAAAATATAAATCAAAACCACAATGAGTGTTGGTGATGTGGACAAATGGAATACTCATGCACTGTTGGTGGGAATGTATACTGGTACAGTGACTAAAACACACAATGGAGATTCCTCAAAATTTTTAAAAATTTTAAACACCATATGATCCAGTAAATCCATTTCTGGGTACTTATCTGAAGAAAATGAAAACACTAATTCAAAAGTATATACGTATTCCTATGTTTACTGCAGCATTATTTACAATAGCCAACATATGGAAGCAACATGTGTGTCCATCAGTAGATGAATAAAGATGTGGTATATATACACAAGAGAGTAGTATTCAGCAATAAGAAGCAAATCTTGCCATTCGTGACAAGGATGGGCCTAGAGAGTATTATGCTAGTAAATGAAATAAGTCAGACAAAGACAAATATGGTATGATTTCACATGTAGAATCTAAAAATCAAAACAAATGAATAAACAAAACAGAAACTGACCCATAAATAAGGAGAACTAGTAGCTGCCAGCAAGAAGGGGAGCAAGGGGATGGGAAAAACAGATGAAGGGGATTAAGAGGTACAAACTTCCAGTTATAAATTACCAAATATTAAAGTCTTACGTTTAATAAATTACATACAACCTATAACTACTGTGCAGTTAGTTATTGCTACCTTGCCTTCCCTCTTTCAATGGTGAACCATTCTCTGCCTCTTTTAGGAGGAAGTTCAACCATCATGTTCCCCTACTTCTATTTGGTATGTTACTTGAGGGAAAGGAAGTTATAGTGAAATATATTTGAAAATGGTAAACTGTTTTAAACAGATTGTTTATGAAGGATGTCTCCGACTCTTTAATATGATGATCAACATTATTTTAAATCTCCAGGAGAGTAGGGGAATAAAGTACATACTATGTGCAAAGCTTATTTGCTCACGGAATGCTTTCCATATCTCACATATTGTAAGATGTGGGTTTCACGGAACACACTGGAAAATACTGGTTTAGGTACATGTTATGTTTTTATAGTCTAGTTTAGTTCTTACTTCATAATATTGGTTCTATGAAAAAATTATGTTCTGAGTTTTGAAACAACCTGCTTAGGAATAAACTTGCCAAACACAACCAAATCACATGTATTTAGATACCTACAGCCACTGATTATTTGTGCTTGAGATTTTTTTCTAAGTGGCATATTAACCTCAAACAAAATAAAATTATTCCAAGTTTTAAGATTAAAACAAGAAATAAAATCTCAAACTAAACACTCTAGAAAAATATTACTTCTATAGCACACAATGTGTATCAGTAATCCAAATGAAGTTTATTTGTAAGATGCAATTTCTCAGATAATTTTCTACATCTGAAAAAGCATGGATAAAGAGGATAATATTTAGTTGGTCTGGATTTGATCCTGTCATTAGCATTTATGAGAAACTGAGATTGAATAACTTGGCCAACAGCTTTTTCCTCACTACAAAGTATTAATAAGAACACTTGCTTTGTATGGTTGTTTTTAAGGATTAGACATTGAAGACCTAGCACAATGCTGGGCAAGAACAAACAATATGTTCTCAAGAAATGGTAGCTCTTGTTACCATTTCCATTACAAAACAACTGATTTGCTACAATATAGTCCAAGATCCCCTCCTGGTATCCAGAATACTTGACCAACAGAATAGTCCTAAAATAGCCGGGTAGCAAGAAAATAAAATCCACAGGCAGAAAATGGTCACACTACTATAGTTTATTACGATGTTTACTATACTAACTTAAAAGAGGAAAAATGTAAATGAAATGAATGTCTAAGGGAAAATCGCACTTTCCTTCCATATTCAATTTATTCTTATTTTAACAATCTTTCATACCATTATATGTCTCAGATTTTAAAGAGCATCACTGCTGAATGTCAGACTGAAAACTGAATAAAAAAGATGATACCCAAAGAGTTAAGCAGAAATGATACGGACTACAAAGTTGAAAATAAAATCTACCTTGGCTAGAACTAAATACTGACAGATAACTTTCTCCATGGAAAATCTAACTTGAACTTATATATTCATTTTTTACATAGTCCAATATCCAGTCAATGAGGAACTCATAACATGATGAAAACAGTTTTACTCAGTTACATTCAACTACCTAAAATCCTAATGAGCATGCCAATTTCCATGTCTTACTCCTCTGAGATAATTAGCTACTTCCTGAAAACAGAAATGAGAGTTTGCCTGTGATTTACATTTTGAGACAGTCTGCAGAAAAGAGTAAGGCAAATCAGTCGTTAAAAGTCTTACCTTTTCCTCACCATATAACAGTTATTTCCATAAATAAAGAGCATGTGGATACTTTCTAAGAACTCAAAATGAGAAAACCAAGAAGTCTTTGTACATGAACATATGTACACACATATGTATATAAGCTTAAATCCCCCAAAGCGGATATAAACTGGTAAGAATACCTCAACTTTCTAAATTCAGAAAGCAAAGATAAAAACTATCTTGTTTATAAATCAGTGGTATTATGAGCTAATAAGTTTGTTAGAATACTACACAGCTTAGAGGCACTCTGATTGGGGGTGCCTGGGTGGCTTAGTCAGTTAAGGATCCAAGTCTTAACTTTGGCTCAGGTCACGATCTCGCAGCCATGAGATCGAGCCTCACGTTGGGCTCCACGCTGAGCATGGAGCCTGCTTAAGATTCTCTCTTTCTCTGTCTCTATCCCTCTGCCCCTTTCCCCTGCTTATGCTCTCTCTCTCTCTAAAATTAAAAAAAAAACAAAAGCCTCTGATTGGATCCCATTTAAAAAAAACAAAATAATAAGCACATTCTTCTAACAGCAAAGAATTCTCCCACTTTTTATTTATTCTGGCATATTGGTATTTCCATAAACTTGCAAGTGGAAGATAAGCTGTTCAATAAAAGCCATTTCATATATACAATATACAGAAACTATTTTAAAAGTCTGTTCATATAATGAATTCTTTTGGTACTGACAAAAAATTAAGATACAAATAATTGACTAGAAATGAAACTACCACTAAACTAAGATACACAGGAACTGCACTTCAGCTCAGGAAAAAAATCCAGATCTTACTGTGTTAGAAGAATAAAGTACATTTGTCATAGTATACATTATCATACTCCCTTTAAAGCAGGGACTATTTAAAAATTTTAAATTAAAAACTGTTCAGGATTACTTCTGTCTGTACATTCAGCAATTATCATCATATCACTGGTTACACACAATTCTCTCATCATGCAAAAAACCTGTTAGTCGTTTTCTAAGGTCTAATCAAGTCAAACAATAAACTAATTATAGCAATTTAATTAGCAAGCTGTAAATCATAGAGGTGTAGAAATTCCGCAGTTCAACTGTATTTCCTGTCTATAGTACAGTGCTATTCAATTTTCTCCATGTATTAGAGCTAATAGGCATTGATACTCAAAATAAAAATTTCATTGTAGCAGCAAATGATAGAATATGTGAGAGAAGGAGGAGTTCCTAATTTCATGCCAGTCTTTATGACCTTTTATTAAGGTAAAGGACTGTGTATGTATATGTGGAAAGGAGTAAGAAACAAAAGCAGGAGGTCAAAATAGGCATATAAAGGGAATGTTGAGACCATATTAGAATTACATTTATTTAAAAAACTGATCTGAAAGTCTGCCCATCAAGTGTACAAAAAACAGAGCAGATGTTAGTGCAAGTTTAACCTGATAATTTATTTGTGAAAAAAGCTAGTTTTGATGAGAAAAAATTCAATCCTGTCCTTGTAAACATAAAGAAACTCAAGGGTAATTTTAAAGATAGTAGGCCAGAAAATGCAACAATTACTCTTATAATCCTTTTCAATTAAACAGACAAATCAAGTTGAAGATACATGTTAAAATACTTCTTAGACTCAGTATTTTACCAGCCTATATAATTGGTTGCTCCAACTGGATTTGAGTTAAAAAAAAAAACTTTTTATAAGAGCTATCACATCTAGAAGTGAATAAATTAGAACCCCCCCAAGAGATATTATTTAACCTCTAAAGCATAAAAAGCTATATAATATCTTATACAAATTAACCAGTGTTCTTATAAAACCTCAGTTTTGGACTGATGACATTATGCTGTATTTGTGGTGAAGTACTAGGCACAAGAATATATGTATCAAGTAGGCATTTCATTCTAATTAGTCTCTATTTAATTCTTGGCAATATATAATAATTGGTATGCATTTTGGTACTTAAGTCATGAATTGTTGAGAACAAGAAGCAGTGTATTATAGTAACAAGGTTTATATCTGACAATTACAGTGTTGAACAAGTCTTTTCTATGAACTCTGTGATTTGTTTTGCAGTTGGTCACTTGCAGTAGATCCTGCAAAGAAAAAAGAAAAAAAGTCAATATAATTTGTTGTGTACTGCCAACCTTAACTACCTGAGCTAAAGTTCCCTTCCACTGTCATGGATGATAAACAAATATAAAAACCTAAAAAACAAGTTATATTTGATGTAGCCTAATCAGTCTGACATAAAATCATGTGTGTATTTCCTAAATATTCTAAAAAAAATTTTTAATGTTCATTTATTTTTGACAGAGAAAGAGACAGAGCATGAGTGGGGGAGGGGCAGAGAGAAAGGGAGACACAGAATCTGAAGCAGGCTCCAAGCTCTGAGCTGTCAGCACAGAGCCTGATGCAGGGCTCAAACTCACAGACTAAGAGATCACGACCTAAGCCGAAGTCAGACGCTCAACCGACTGAACCACCCAGACTCCCCAGGACCTGGAGATTTTAAAAGCCAATTAAGATTTTTTTTTTTTAAAGTCTCAAAAAGAGTAGAGGACAAATAAGGAATTTACTTCCCTATGCCTTATTACAGTCTTTTCTATCCTTGTGGACTTTATAATGCTAAGTAAGATAAATTCCTGTGTAAGGAGTACTTCATCCCTACTGAAGAAAAATCAGGCACTGAGCTAACACAAATTTTAATCATCTATTGTATTTAAATGAAAAAAATGTGTTTACATTACTAAAGGTGTGAAATCTAAGTCTTAAAAGCAATGACAGACAAAAGGCCAGAGTTATTTGTCAAAAGCCATGACTTAAAAAAAAAATCCTGTTAATATTTGTTTGCACAGTGGTACTGGTGCAAATTTCCAGCAAATGAGGGGTATTCCTAGTGCTTTGCCATTGTCACTAAGAATTGATATTGAAAGTCTGAGCAGAAATTGATGAAAAGTTACAACCAAAAAAATGTTCACTTTGAATACATAAAAATACATCACTGAGATATATAGGTAAGTGGGAAAGACTGATTAGGGTATGTCCCTACTAAAAATGGATAATAGGGGTGCCTGGGTGGCTCAGTCGGTTAAGCATCCGACTTCAGCTCAGGTCACGATCTCACGGTCCGTGAGTTTGAGCCCCGCATCAGGCTCTGGGCTGACGGCTCAGAGCCTGGAGCCTGCTTCCGATTCTGTGTCCTCCCTCTCTCTCTGCCCCTCCCCCGTTCATGCTGTCTCTCTCTGTCTCAAAAATAAATAAACGTTAAAAAAAAAAAAATTAAAAAAAAAATGGACAATAAATTTTAAGAGGAAGAGAGAGACATGTAACAGTAATTACTTAAAATGTAGTTTGTTCAGTTACATATAAACTAAAAAAAAAAAAAATATGGTGAATAAAATGGAAATGAAATGCTATATGAAACAAAATGAAAGGCTAAAGCATAATATAGAATAAACAAAAATATTACAATTAGGACATGAAATGAGACACAATCATCAGGTCCTACACCACAGATTCATATTTCATATATGCTCACCAAAACACTAATAATTATTTACTTTCCAGAGATTTAACTATGAGGCACAACAAATAAAGTAAATCTCCCGTTTTCAAGTACAAAGAGAAGGTAAATGGGCACAAAATCTGTATTAGCGGTATAGAAGATTCACCTACATTAAATACCAGAATAACAGCTTATTAAAAATAAATAAAATCTATTCACTATGATGGATCAAGAGCTGGTAGGTTGCAAGGGCTAACTGTCTGAGACTTAAAAACAAATAGAAAAATCAGCCAGATATTTTATCAATCCAACAGTCAAAAGAATCAACACTGGAAAGATGTGACATACTTTGTACTTGAAAGGATGTTAAATAAGTCTTCCATATTAAAAACAGGTTTCTTTTAAAAAGTTTAAACCTTAGATTGGTATGGCAGATAAAATACAATCTGAAACATCAAAAAGAAAACACAGCTTAATGTAAAGATAAACATCACTGCTTAAACCAAGTAAACAAACAAAAAACCCCAGCCATATACTTAATGCGTGGTCTTAAATCAACTCTGGGCACAAAAACTTTATTTTGAAATTAGCCATAGGGCTTGAAATTTTAGGAAGTTTGGCATAAGTGAATTTCAAAAAATTTTTCCGAGGCTCTTCAAACTTATGTGTAAAGCAAAACAAAGTATATTATTTAGGCACAAAGAATCATGAGAGTATCAGTGATGATTTCAGAAACATCTAACCTTGATTTGATTGTTCCACGTTCATGCATTCTTCAGCTGCTGTCTCTGACATTTCTTCATCTTCTTCATCATCATGCAGGTCTTTTGAAATTAATTGTCTAGCTAATTTAATATTCAGTCCTTCATTGTAGTGAAGCTTTCTTTTCATTTCAAATTGTCGCTTTTTTTCTACAAGATACAAAAAGTAGGCTTAGAAAGTCTTTAGCTCAAGGACTGGGAAACTACAGCCTGCATCTGTCTGGTCAATAAACTATTCTTGGAACACAATCATGCTAATTTGTCTTTGTAATGCTTAAGACTGCTTTTGAACTCAATGGCAGAATGGCAGGGTTGAGTAGGTACAATAGCAACTATATAGCCCACAAAACTATTAAACTATTTACTACCTGGCCCTATCTCTTTTAGATGGTTCAAGTATATCTTAAAGGTAGAATAGGAATAAAAGCCCTTAATAGTTACATTTGTGAAGAAAACTTAAAGATGCAAGAAAAATCTCAAGAGTAGAATGAGAAAAAGAGCAAGGTATATAATACCATACATATGTCAGGTACAAAGCCTGCACGCATGTGTATGCACACGCACAGAAAATATAACTCAACAAGTAACAGTGGTTACAATTCTGGGTCAAAGAACTATGGGGTAATTTTAGTCTTCCATTTTTATAATTACAAATTCCTTTTATCCACTAAGAAACTGCCGTGACTTAAAACACTGCTAGCTAAACACATAACCTCATTCCCAGAGTAATTTTAAGAAAAGGCTATTATAAGGCACAGTGAAGTGACCCTAGACTATTCTTTCATTTATGGTCTTCAGCATAGATATACAAAGTTAGTGGCAAATAAATATAACTGGTATTTTGTAAATAGCATTTAAACATTAACTGTTTACGAAGAAATAGTTCTGAGATTTTAAAACTTCTTAGACCAGTGAATAAAAAAGGGGGGGGGGGGTGACATAAAATTGCCAACTGTTTATTCTGTCAAACAAGAGCATTAAAATTCATTTGCAATAGTTTTATTACAGTATTCACTAAACCATTTCAATGCCAAAAAAGCGTAGAGAAAGCTCAGAATAAGACTACTCAAAGTACTTTCTCAATCTCCTCTAATTCCCTCTAAGTTTTCACCATCATCTGCACTTACAGATGCCTTACACTTATTTATGTTTCAAAAGTAGGCATTTATAGTTCTTGTTAGTATTGATTTGGGTTGGAAGAAGGCAAGTTCTGAGACTAACAGCCATCTCAGTATTCCATAAACATTTGTTTCAAACTACCAAGATCTTGCCAGGCATCTTTCTTCTTCTCTATTTAAAAATTACTTTTGTGATTTGATTTATTGTTTGAGAATATGATATGGTAGAAGGAAGTAAAATTTAAAAAAGAGGCCAATAAAAAGACCAAATCCTCATGACTAAATTTTTAGTGACGCCTTTCAAGTATTCAGATGATGTAAAAACCAATGATAAAAAAGCACACACAAAAATGGTTTTACAAACTTACAGTGACAAAGTAAGTCATGGAGATGTAAAATACAGCATAAGGAATACAGTCAGTAATACCATAATAACATTGTATACAGTGACAGATTGTGACTATATTTATCATGATGAGCACTGAGTAGTGTACAGAGTTGTTGAATCAGTATGCTGTGTGTCTGAAGCTAATTTAACATCAATTATACCTCAATAACAAATTCTTAAAAATGGTTCTGATTGCCTCCAATACCAGATATATTTACTAAAAAGGTAATATTTATCATTACAAAGCAACATACGTTTATGGCAGAAACTTAAAAAAAAAAAAAAACAATTTCCTCACTCAAATTACCATTAACTTTAGAGCATTTTCTAAAAATATGTTTTTTCTAAAAATAACTCATATATTTTTATATATGCTGTTTTTTCACTTACTCTATAGTTAGGATTACCATATGTCCCTGTTTGCCCAAGCAAGTTTAGTTTATGTGCACCATCTGATGAAATATAGTATGACCCTTTCTTTCATTCTAAAATGATCCCGAGTTTAGACAATAAGGTATATGAAGATATAGTAAAATTCTGCCACATACATAGCAGATTTATATAAGTTTTAAATGGTTGTAAAGTACTGAGTTACCATTTCATCTTCTATTCTTGGGTGAAAGACTTCTGATTCCCCTCCTTTGTATTTTCAGTGTTTTTATAGTGTAATACACATACATTTTTGTGTTTTGGTTCTATGATTTTCTCAATATGAACCAGTGTTTTTTGCAAATCATGCATCAGGACTCTTTAGTGAGTCACAACCAGCATTTTTTAGAAAATGAAAACAGAATAAACTGGATTGCACTACATATACTAAAGGTGAGTACTGTTTCTTTTTGTAATTTATGCATACATGTATACTGAGTATGACTTTGTAAAAAATGTTTACAAAACATTGGAACAGACTCTGGAAAACTGAATTGCTAGATCAAAGGGTGTCATTTTCTTTTAAAGCTTGGGGCTCATATATTGCTATACTGCCCTCCAGAAAAGCCAAACCATTTTTCATGCCCACCAACAGTGTATCAGTAACTTATTTCTCCACATTCACAGCCAAAGAAAAATTGTCATTCATTCTAATCTTCGTTGATCTGAAAGGAAAGAAAGGTACTAAGATGCTGTTTTAATTTGTAGTTTCTTATTCCAAGGAGTTGATGTTAACGTGTTTGTGAACACTACTGATAGTCTAAGAAAATTATTTATTTTAAATTCTAAGAGATGTTGAATTTGGTTTTGCTTGTTACAGATATATCCTAATTTTACAATATTTAAAATGTATGGCATAAATTTAAAATATGCAATCTATTCATTTCATAGAAAGATGCTAATACTACTGGTCTCAACCTTCTTTGAATATTTATGCCCATTTTATCTACAATCCTTGTATGGTAGAGAAACACATTGCAAAGAGTACAAGGACATTAAGATTTCAACCCTGGCTCTAACAATAATCAACTCTCTATGTGAACTTCACAAGTGAGTCTCTTTTGTATACTTTTTTTTAACTATTCTATAAAATAATATAATGCAGAACATACCAATTATTTAAATTATTAAAAGTTATTATTCACTGAACACTTACAATATGAATCAGCTTTAAATCCTTTATCTTATTTATTTTTTAAATTTTTTTTTCAACGTTTTTTATTTATTTTTGGGACAGAGAGAGACAGAGCATGAACGGGGGAGGGGCAGAGAGAGAGGGAGACACAGAATCGGAAACAGGCTCCAGGCTCCGAGCCATCAGCCCAGAGCCTGACGCGGGGCTCGAACTCACGGACGGCGAGATCGTGACCTGGCTGAAGTCGGACGCTTAACCTACTGCGCCACCCAGGCGCCCCTCCTTTATCTTATTTAATGCTCACATTACCTGTAAATATTTTTATAGATCCCAATTTGAAATGAAGAAACTGAAGTTCAGAGAAATTACAAATTAGACAAGAGATACCTGGAGTACAAATTTAGATTTGTTTGACTCCATAGCCTGTATCTTAATTGTTATACTATCAGTTACAAGATAATTTTTTCTAAGGATTTCTACCAATAAACAAAGACTTTCAAATATGTAATTTGTTTAAAGGCAATAAACACCTACATGAGTCAGTAACTCTACCAGCAGGAACTGAACTTTTGAAATTGTAATCAAATTGCTCCCCCTGCTGGCTAATCCATGTAACTACAATTTGAGGAAAAATCCCTTAATGAAAACTGACAGTATAGATTAATAATAAATTCCTTTTCTCAACAGATCATGTTTTCAAGAGAATAATGAGGAAACCAGGTCTAGAAACAACTTCTATTTGAAACTGTTTTCAAGGGTCTTTTGGAGTATATTTTTGAAAAGTAATTAGGAAGTCACTGAGGGTACAAGACCTATAATACAACTTGAGATTGGGCTATCTGTATATGGCTCCTTTGTATAACAATTAGGCTCAGACCATCATAGTTTGTTGAATATGCTATATTCTGAAGATGACAGACAGGAATAACGAATTATATCTTAGGAGCTACACATGACAAAGATCCTGAGGATTAAGTAGCATAATATTCAAAATTTTAGCCGTACAGTTTCAGAACTCTTTTACAGTACAGGTAACACCTGTGGCTTCAAGTACACTACTACTCTTTCTTTTTGTGAGGGTACGTGTGTTTTACTTGCATCGTTTTCCCTATATAGGCTTGGCTTTTCCTTTTAAAAATAGTTAAAACTATATAAACAATTTTAATTCTTGAAAAAACTATATACATTGACATGGTCAAAAAGTTTAAAAAGTAACAAAGTGAAATATCTTGTCTTCTTACCTCCACAGATAACCAGTGTTATTTGTAAAAACAGAAACCGTGAGTAGGTAGCAATGCCTTAACTATCTACTGTGTGGGCTACAAGAGCCTCTTCCAACCCTGTTGAGAGAGCTCTTTATCTCCTTGTCTATGACATTACTGTTCTTTTCGTTCAATGTTCAATGGGACCTAATAAAGATCTTCACTCTACATCTAACCATCTTGGTTCATTTGGCAAGTTTCACTGCTGTTTTAAAAAAGAAAAAGCACAAGCAATTGGGAAATTAGCTCTCACTGGTATACATTTTAAGATCACCCAAATATTCAAAGACTCTAAAGCACTAATTTACTAAATACTTACTGAGCATCTACTCTATACCAAATAGTAAAAAAAAAGTACAAAGAAAATAACACTTACAAAAAAATGGTAATATTTTCCCAAATTCTTGCAATTGGCGGTGGTGGTGGTGGGGGGGGGGGGAGAGTTGTTATCCAATAAACCCACACAAGCAGAATCTGAATTATAAAAATGTTGCTCCCTAATCCCCCCACCATCCACTTCCTCAAAAGGAAAACCACTTGACAACCTTCAAATAATGGATTATTAAATAAATTATTAAATAATGAATTCATTTTAGCAAAAATTATTAGCACACTGCTAAAAGCAGTAAAGGAAATGAACTACCTTGTTCTTCAGGTGAGAGGTCACTATCCTCATCTTCACTGCTTTCTTGTTCATGAACCCGATACTTTGGCTCTGAGCCTTCAGCAGCAGCTAATCTACACAACAATCATTTACAAAGACATCAACACTGTGATATTCTTTTATTGAGTGTCTCATTCAACTTCTCAGTCTCATAAAAACATTTAAAGATCATTAATATGCTAACTATAACCTGATGAGGAAAATAAAATAAAGTGGGAATGAGTATAGAAACCAGTAAGCAACAAGAACAGTGGAGGGTGACAGAAATCAATGAACAGCAAAGGAATAGAGCTTTTTGTTTATGAACCCACTTATTTTTGCCTTTCTTACTTCAATCTTTTTTAAAGTTTATTTATTTTTAAGAAATCTCTAGATGCAGACCCAATATGGGGCTTGAACTCATGACCCCAAGATCAAGTCCCATGCTTTTGACTGAGCCAACCAGATACTCCATCTTACTTAGATCTTTAAAACACAGTATATTTAAAAAAAAAAAAAAAAAAAAAAGCATAGGGTATTGACAAAAGGAACCTGTGTACCAGCCTCTAGTACTCTAATCTTTCTGCTACCTGCATACTTTGATTTTAATCTAGAAACAAGTTGCTATGAAAAATCCAGATAAACTTAGCACATGCTTTTTCACACTTGTACAAGTGGAATGCATTTAACTCTGCACAATTAAGCACGAGTAAAAATACTTCATAGTAGTCTTCAGTACTTACTTCTTTGCTAAGATATCTGGGGTCAAGGCTTCAGTGGTTTCTGAATCACTCAAAGCATCTTCATCATCACCTACCATACTAGAATGACAGCACATTATAATTAATACCTGAACTATAATTTTTCAAGCAGAAAAGCAAGGTAGAGAACTGTAATTCTACTGATTTACTTGTATCGACATATTTATAGCTCTGTTGTCATCTTTAAGCCTTAATTTTGTTTCTATTTCATGCAGACATTTAAAAATTCAGCACTAATCAAGAAAATCCTCCAAATGATCTACTGTAGCCATGAAAATAAATATTAACAACTCGAATCATTTGTAAAAAATAAAAATACTCCAATTATTCCATCCAGCGGGAGGAAACAAATATGTAGGAAAACAATAACAAAACCACTGTCTGGTTTCAGAATATGTATTTGTACATCAACCTGAAGATAGAAACAAATGATCTATATAGACGTAAGGTTAGGTAAAATACCGTAATTAGATCCTAAAAGACCCAATTCAGAAAGTTAAAAAGCTATTTATATTTAGCTTTCCCAATCTAACTCTAATAAAACATTTTCTCCCCACTTAATTACAAACATAGGCATCTTTAATTCTCAAGTCGCTGAAAGGTGTATAAAAGCAGAAGTCACCTATATATATATATTTTTTAATTTTTTTAACGTTTATTTATTTTTGAGACAGAGAGAGACAGAGCATGAATGGGGGAGGGTCAGAGAGAGGGAGACACAGATTCTGAAACAGGCTCCAGGCTCTGAGCTGAGCTGTCAGCACAGAGCCCGATGCGGGGCTTGAACTCACGGACCGCGAGATCACGACCTGAGCCGAAGTCGGCCGCTTAACCGACTGAGCCACCCAGGTGCCCCAGAAGCCACCTATATTTTTAAAAAATGCTGATTTATACCTTTCCTGGTTGAGGAGACAAGTTAAATAAGTGCTATAGTTTAGATAATGCTCTTTTTTTCCATGGGAAGTTGAAATAAACTCATTTACATTATTGGATATAATTAAACAGAGGAGGATAAAATAATCTATCAACTTGCAAAATTTCTACAGACAACTCTAGGTTATGCTATAAAATTTACAGACGAATCGTGTGTTTGTGTGTGTATATATACACATACGTACATGTATAGAGAAGCATAACTTTTGTACCCTGTGAAATTTTTTTTTTAAGTTTAGTTATTTGAGAGAGAGAGAGAGAGAGAGAGAGAGAACAGGGGAGGAGTAGAGAGAGAGAATCCCAAACAGGCTACACACCAGCAGCACCGAGTCCAACACGGGGCTCGAATTCATGAGCCGTGAGATCATGACCTGAAATCAAGAGTTGGACACTTAACCAACTGAGCCACCCAGGCACTCCAACAGTGTGAAATTCTTTAGTATAACATGATTAGATCTATTAAAAGCATCTTCTTCTATTAAATAAAACTCTTTTTAAAAAGGGCCATTAAAGAAATTGGTAAAACTGAGCACTAAGTCAGGGTGCCTGGTGGCTCAGCTGGTTAAGCAGCCAACTTCAGCTCAGGTCATGATCTCGCAGTGTGAGTTCAAGCCCCATGTTGGGCTCTGGGCTGACAGCACAGAGCATGGGAGCCTGCTTGGGATTCTTTGTCTCCCTCTGTCTCTGCCCCTCCCCTGCTTGCACTCTGTCTCTGTCTCTCAAAAATAATAAACATTAAAAAAAAAATTTTTTTTAAAAAGAGCACTAAGTCGATAAAAGCAAAGCACACGTGTGTGTGTGTGTGTGTGTGTGTGTGTGTGTGTGTGTAGCCTCAATTACTTAAGGACCAAATAACTTTGACAACTCCCAGAGGAAGGATATAGGTAAGGTAAAGGGGGGGGGGGGAGGGAGCAGTACCTAATAAAATACCATTCAGATTTATTATATTTTAAATATAAACAGTCAAAAATAATGCCTATGACTGTTTTTTTGAGTCACATACAATTTTAATTCTTTTCGGATAGTTATTTCTAACCAACACAGATAATAAAGGATATCTATTACAATTATTGAAAAGGAAGAAAGCCCTGATTTTTGCTTCTGGTACAATAAAAGCTTTAAGACATGTTTTATATTATATACTTGTAATCAGAAAAACAAGGGCATTAACTTTTCATAAATAATATGTCTATTTCTTCCCTCAAGCTTTATTAGTATTGAGTTTCAGTACCTGTACCTATTTCATTATCTCTTTCTACCTTTGTCACAATCTTCATGTTTATTCTTGTTTTTAGTGTTTTTACTAGGGACCGCTGAGTTACAACAAACATTTACTACTACAATTATGATGTACAAACGGATCCCCCAAATTTTAAAGTTACATATTACTTATACTATTATACAAAAATATTCAGTTAAGTTACTGATTAGTGCTCCAGTAGCAAGTATAAAATCATACAGAAACTTAAATCAGCTGTTATCCAGAAGCTCAAATCGAATGCAAAATGGAAGTAAAAAAGGAATGTCTGGGAAACATTACCTATGGTAAGGAGTGCTAGGTTCATCTATTTTCATTAAACCATAGTCTTTGTCTGCTGGATGGTATGTCGCCAGGATGTTCATTTCATCCCACTTCTGGGATTTTTTACTAAAATTAAAAAGAAAAACAAATTCCCTCAGTGAAGTAAAAGATAAAAAATGTGCACATCTAAAGTTCACAAACATCCAAATCCCACATTTCAACTTCTATTTGACTGCTAGCTTCTATTTTTACAAATACTTTCTTGGAATAGAAAGTGACTTAGGGTAAAAGCCTAAGTAATTACAATAAATGTCAGTAAATATTTTATAGAATACTTAGTGCCCACATATTAAAAACACTATTTAGAATCTTCACCAGGCTTTCAAGACACTATTACATTATGACATGCTTAGTCTTATCTGACCTATGGAATTAACAACAGCAAAAAACCTGAAATTTACACACTGCATGATATTAGTTGAGGATTTTTCATCTACTAGTAACCGTTCAATAAAAAACAACAAGATGTTTCCAGGCCCTGAGCTTGGGGTGCCTCTGTTCCTCATGGTGGGACACCTGGTTTCTGCTTTGGCCTTCTTGTCCCTCCAGGCAGTGGAGGCGATAGGCAATGGAGATGATGGGCAGGGAAGGCCAGAGCCCAGCTGGGTTGACCCTCAGACCTGGCTGAGCTTCCAAGGCCCTTCCAGTGGGTCAGGAATGGGACAGGGGGTTTTGGGCCAGGCCCTGAGATGTGGGGGATTCCCCCACGCCCCCATGCTGTACGAATTATGAGGGAAGACGGCATACTGTGGACCTCAGGTTGGAGGTCCTGGCAGCCTGGAGACCTCTCAGCTGGAGGGTGAGTGGGGAGCCAGGGTGGAGAGCAACTCTGAGAGGGCCTTCCCCAATCCCTGCGGTGCCCCACCTGGGGCTGTGAAGCTTGAGCAAAACCCTAAGGAGTCCCAGGACATCAAAGCTCTGCAGACCTGGAACAATTTGCCAAGCTCCTGAAGCAGAAGCGGATCACCCTGGGATATGCTCGGGGCAATGTGGGGCTCACCCTGGAGGTTCTCTTTGGGAAGGTGCTCAGCCAAATGACCATCTGCTGTTTTGAGGCTCTGAAGCTCAGTTTCAAGAACATGTGTAAGCTGTGGCCCCTGCAGAAGTGGGTGGAGGAAGCTGACAACAATAAAAATCCACAGGAGCTATGCAAAGCAGAGACCCTTGGGCAAGCCCAAAAGAGAAAGCAAACAAGTGTCAAGAACTGAATGAGAGGCAACCTGGAGGACATGCTCCAAAACCTACCCTGCAACAGATCAGCCACACTGCCCAGCAGCTCAGGCTTGAGAAGGATGTAGTATGAGTGTGGTTCTGCAATCATTGGCAGAAGGGCAAACAAGCAGTGACTGTTCGCAACAAGAGGATTCAGAGGCTCTGCATCCCCTTTCTCAAGGGCACCAGTATCCTTTCCTCTGGCACCAGGGCTCCATTTTGGTACCCCAGGCAATGGGGGCCCTCACTTCACTACACTGTACTCTTCAGTCCCTCTCCTTAAGAGTGAAGCCTTTCCTTCCATCTGTCACCACTCAGGTCTCTCCCATGCAAAGTGAGGTGCCAGCCCTTCCCAGGAATGGGGGCCAGAGGAAGGGGGAGAGCTAGAGAAACAAAACCTGGGGTTTGTTCAAACCAGGACTTTAGGAGTAAGTTCTTCATCCACTAAGAAAGGATTTGGGAACACAAAGGGTGTGGGGGCAGGGAGTTTGGGGGAAACTGGTTGGAGGGAAGGTAAAGTACAAGGATGCTCTTGTTTTTAATCCCCACATCACTCATAACTTTCTTAAATAAAGAAGCCTGAACACACACAAATAAAATAAATAAAAATAAAAAACACCAAAACTTTCCTTGGCCTAATTTTTTCAAAGATTTTCAAAACAATAAAAAGAATTAGAACATAAAACTGCAGAGAATACCTCACTAAATTTAAATACCATTAATAAAGATTTAGGTTGCAAATAAAATTACAGTTCAGTTTTTCTTTAATCTAGAAAAATAAGAGTTTGCTAAGAAATGGTATATTCAGAGCACCTGAGATAAATTTACTTAAGAGAAATACGAACAAGTGTTTTATAAACATTAGTTAACATCCATTCAACAAAATATTTACACATCTTTTAACGTGTTAAATAATTAGATGACTTAATTATAAATTCTTCTGATCTACTCATTAAAAGAGACGTCAAAGACCTCTCTGCCACCCAAAAATATTTTTTTCTTTTAAAAAAAAAATTTTTTTTTTAATGTTTATTTATTTTTGAGACAGAGAGAGACAGAGCATGAACGAGGGAGGGTCAGAGAGAGAGGGAGACACAGAATCCGAAGCAGGCTCCAGTCTCTGAGCTGTCAGCACAGAGCCCGATGTGGGGCTTGAACTCACGGACTGTGAGATCATGACCTGAGCCGAAGTCGGCCGCTTAACCGACTGAGCCACCCAGGCACCCCAAAAATATTTTTTTTCATACACAGTTTGTGCCTTGGTTATATACTTGAAAATAAAACTACTGTAAAAAATCAACGTAGATTTTACACAGATTCAAATCTTTTCTGCATTTGTCCACACTGGTGAGGTTTTTGTAGTGAGATATCGGTGAGGTATTTTTAATTTTCCTAAATCCACCAACATCCAGATTGAAATGCTCTTGAAAAATTACATTATTTAAACTTTAACACCGTATTTCCTTCATGCCTTGAGTTACCTCAAAATTTTATGTGCCTACTCATGGCAGGTGAGCCTTTTATGTTCTCTTGCTTTCTCCTCCAAAGCACCTCTGCATCCCTATCTCAGACTAAACACTTTTTTCTTCTTCCTATTATGGTAAAATATGCGTAACATAAAATTCACCATTTTAAACCATTTTTAAATATACAGTCGTTCTGTGGCATTAAGTACATTCACACTGCTGTGAAACCACCACCACCACCCAATCTCCAGAACTTTTTCATCTTCCCAAACTGAAACTCTACCCATTGAACACTAACTCCCCATTCTCCCCTCTCCCAGCCCCAGGCACCCACAATTCCATTTTCTGTCTCTATGAATTTAACTACTCTAGGTACCTCATGTAAGTAGACTCATAAAGTATTTGTTCTTTTGTGACTGGCTTATTTCACTTAATGTCTTCAAGGTTTATCTATGTTGTGGCATGTATCAAAATTTCCTTCCTTTTTAAGGCTGAATATTCCACGACAGACTAAGTACTTTTGACTACAAGTTCCTTACCCTTTGTTTTATCAAGAGGCAAAGGTGGCCCAGACATACTCCACAAGTGACTAAGACTACAATTCTCACTTTCCCCCCAAAAGCAGTCAGAAATTACCTAATGTCTAAACAGGTAAAATCTTAAAAGCCTGTTACAAAGTTAAAAATTAAGACATATGGGTCCATCACTGGAAGCACAGAAACAAGATTTCTTCTTTGAAGAGTTGTTTTTCTCTTTAAAATTCAGGATGGAATGCACCTGAACTTTCAACTAATCAAATTTAAATCTCACTAGTATTAAAACAACAACAACAACAACAACAAAACTTGATTGAACTAAACTGGAAAAATAGACCCTGCTTTATAATATTGATTTCTTTAGAGGTCTAGTTGCTATCTATCGAGTAATACAGAACTGGTCTTGGGGCAGAAAAACAAAACAAAACACAGTTTAACTGGGAGAAAGATATTTAAGGTTCAGGTCTCAGTTACTCTTCACTAGTTCTAGGACTACAGGCAAGTCCAACAAACACCCTGCTTTGGGCTATATTTATTCTACATGGAAATTATAATAAAATGGAGTTTTAGTAAGTCTTCCTTACAATACAGGGTTGTTGAGATAACCAACTGAAATACTGTCTGTGAAAACAAAATTATATAAGTACCATGAAAACATAAGGAGTTTTTATGATTTTTAAAAAAAAATTTTTTAATGTTTATTTCTGAGACAGAGAGACAGAGCATGAGTGGGGGAGGGGCAGAGAGAGAGGGAGACAGAATCCGAAGCAGGCTCCAGGCTCTGAGCTGTCAGCACAGAGCCCGGCGCAGGGCTCGAACTCACAAACCGTGAAATCATGACGTGAGCCAAAGTCAGTCGCTCAACCAACTGAGCCACTCAGGTGCCCCTCATGATTTTAAAATCTAAAGCTTTGGGTTAAAAATCCTGAAATCATATCTCACTTAGCACTATAGAGAATGGGCTGAAAAGGGCATTCTGAAAAGATGTTTAAAGTTGCTTTTGAACTGGATACCGTCCATCTTGCCCTGTAAGACTCAACATTTAAATGATTTTGAAATATTTAAGATCTGCCACAGAATGAATTTTTCTAAAAAAACAACCTGTTCTGTATTTGACTAAGTCTACTGTTTCAGACATTTTGCTAAACATTTCTTATCTATACGTTTCTGTGAATTTAGAAAGCAAATGACTAGGTCCGCTCATGGTCATAGTCTATATAAGGAAACTCGCAGTGAAGAGATACATTTCTAAAGATTTAGGTAACAGACATGATAAAGGAGCTCTGATTAGAAGAGTCACAAAAGAAACAAACATACACAAGCTTTAAGAGAATTAAAGTCTGTGAAGAAAGCAATTCTAATTAATAAACAAAGTGAGACTTATGATACCGTAGCTAATGTTCCCTCCTGAGAAACAAATGTCTCTGAAATGACACCTGGAGTTAAGCGTGAGTCAGAAACAAAAGCACAGGTAAAAGTTTCATAAAACCTGTATTAATAGACAGTCCTATTCTATTAAGACTTCCTATTAAAGATACTGTGAAAGAAAACTAACACATCCATTTATAAAGTTTGAAAGCTGGCAAAACTAAAGTGTGTAAGGATGTATGCTTATATGATTACCACAAAAGTCAGGAGAGTGATTATGTTGGGGGTGGGGGGAGGAAAGAGTGTGACCGGAAAGGGCAGGGGACATTTCTGAAGTAATAGAAACATTTTTTTTTTTCTTAAACAGGATGGTGGTTACAGGGGTTTTTATAATATATAATAATTTTATGACATAAATAATTTATAATTTTATAATTTCTTAAACTTTAAAATTACATTTAACACATCTTTCCGTATATGTATTATGTTACAACAAAATACTTAAATATAAATACATATTAATGACCTTGTTAGGTACTTCCTAACTTCAAAGAAAACAAGTTATTTCCTAAACGATGTTAACAATATTGAATTAAAAATGACAATTTATCATCATTACTTCTTAGGACAGGGGAATGACACACCTTTGGAGTTTAAGAGGTTCTTCTAATGGGTGGGAAACCAAACACCCTATACATCTATTTTGTGAGATAATATGAGAAAAAGAACTGTAGGATACAAGCAGAAATAATGTTTCCTTGGAGCACCTGGGTGGCTCAGTCAGTTAAGTGCCTGACTTTGGCTAAGGTCAGGATCTCATGGTCTGTGAGTTCCAGCCTGGCATTGGGCTCTGTGCTGACAGCTCAGAGCCTGGATCCTGCTTCAGATTCTGTGTCTCCCTCTCTCTCTGCCTCTCCCCCGCTCATGCTCTCTCTGTCAAAAATAAACATTAAAAAGAAATTTTTTTTTAAAGAAATGTTTCCTTAAAATTAAGGATAATATTTAATAATCACAATACCAGCACCTGAACCCATTAACAATTTTGATTTCTGCATATTCTTTCACTATAGGAAATAATATATATTATATAAAAATATATAAGCTATCAGTATATATATAAAAACACATACACAGCCTACATACACATACAAAACAATAAATACAATATATAAAATAAATATACTGATATGGAAGCTGTTACTATATATATTTTAGCATAATAAGCCAAGTTGAAAATAGCAAATTGAAAAATTGCATTTTCTAGTCTTTAATTTTCTTTTTTTTTTTAAGGTTTTATTTTTTAAGTAATCTCTACACCCAACTTGGGGCTTGAACCTTACAACCAGAGATCAAGAGTCCCGACTCAGCCAGGCTTCCCTCTAGTCTTTTTTTTTTTTTTTTTTAAGTTTTTTTAAATGTTTATTTATTTTTGAGAGAGAGAGAGACAGAGCATGAACGAGGGAGGGTCAGAGAGAGAGGGAGACACAGAATCCGAAGCAGGCCCCAGGCTCTGAGCTGTCAGCACAGAGCCCAACGTGGGGCTCGAACTCATGGAGCGTGAGATCATGACCTGAGCCGAAGTCAGACGCTTAACCAACTGAGCCACCCAGGCGCCCCTAGTCTTTTTTAACAAATGCACAAGACTCAATAATAAACTGTCCACCTAATGTTAGATATTTATATTAAATCCAAGATTTTCCTATTTAGAATAAAGGAGAAATTACCATATTTGGGCACAATCTATTCAATGATATTTTTAGGATAATTTGCTAGGATAGGTATATCTAAGTTAAAATTTATTAAGGGCTTTATAGTTCTTGATATTGACAACATGGAGTGTCATGTTGTAAAAGTTTTACCTTTTATTTATTTTTTAAATGTTTATTCATTTTTGAGAGAGAGAGAGAGAGCACGAGTGGAAGAGCAGCAGAGAGAGACGGAGACAGAATCTGAAGCAGGCTCCAGGCTCTGAGCTGTCATGAGCTGTCAGCACAGGGGTCCCATGCAGGGCCTGAACCCACGAAGTGCAAGATCATGCCCTGAGCCAAAGTCAGACGCTTAACCGACTGAGCCACCCAGGCGTACCCGTCATAAAGTTTTAATAGAGAGAACAATATGTAATGTCCCCAATCATCACCAAACTTTGCCAAGATTGGATATTTGTGCATGTGTTTTCTCCACCTGAGCAGGTATAAATCAGTATTTAAAAGGGTGGCTCAGTCAGTTGAGTGCCCAACTCTTGATTTTGACTCAGGTCATGATCCCAGGGTGGTGGGATTGAGCCCCCTCATCAGGCTCCATGCTCAGTGGAGCCTGCTTAAGATTTTCTCTCTCTGTCCCTCTCCCTCACACATGTGCACTCTCTCTAAAAATTAAAAAAATAATTAAAAAAAGCTGGTTTCTTTGTTCATTACCTTATAAATATGGGAAAATTCTTGTTATTTTACTTTCCTTTTATTTTTAAAAGTTTATTTGAGAGTATGCAAGTGCAAGTGGGAAGGGGAAGAGACAGAGAGAGGGAGAGAGAGAGAGGGAGAGAGAGAGAGGGAGAGAGAGAGAGGGAGAGAGAGAGAGGGAGAGAGAGAGAGGGAGAGAGGGAGAGAATCCCAAGCAGGATCTGTGCTGTCAGCACAACACAGAGCGTGATACTGGGCTCGACCTCACAAATCGTGAGATCACGACCTGAATGGAAATCAAGAGTTGGACATTTAACCGACTGAGTCACGCAGGCACCCCTTACTTTCCTTTTATGAATTATGTTTATATACTTTGCCTTTCTACTGGAAACCTTCTGAGTTTGACTAAGTTCTTTACATACGAGTAACTTCTTCACATCTATATAGATTTACAATGATGAAGAATTATATAAAGCACTCAAATTTAAAGATTTAAACCATGTTGTGTATATATAAACCCAAGAAATATATATATAAGATAATAAACCACATTACGTATCACTACATTATATATAGCCCAAAATTTTTGTTTGCCATTTACTCTCCACTATAAATAGAACTGAAGTTTTATATATTCAAAGCTTTACTCCACTTCCTCAACGTAATACTAAGAGCAAAAGAAATTCTTAGAATTAATCAGCTCCAAAGAAGATAACAATATCTTGAAAAATCATCAATCTAAATAAGGGCATAAAACAACAGGCTTCAAAGCACACCGGAATTCTTAGGGAGAAGGTAGTGAAGTAGAAGAAACTCTCAGCAGAGGACACTAAATATGGAAATAAGCATCTCTAAAGTTTTGGCAGAATTAACATTAGTTTGGAGTAACAAAATCCAAAAAGCAGGATTTGAGGTTAATTCCAAACTGTTTGTATGACCTGCGGTTCATTCTCTCTACCTAGAAAAAAAGAGGGACACCACCACTTACACTGCAGATCTGCTAGGAGCACGAAAGCACCTGCTGGTTTCATTTTCCTCCTCCCACTTGGGAGATTGGTTTTCCTGCAGCCTAAATCTCGTCCAGAAAATCACCCCTTCTCACTTTCACTTTGATAGCTCATATGATGCCACCTCAAAACCTACTCGTACTTCTTGTTGCTTGTGACTTGCTCATTTGAGAAGTTTTAGCCACGCTTAGAGTGGGAAGCAAGATTTTGCTTCAAGGTGTTACACTTCTTAATTGCACATTTCAAGAAGTGGTTCTTTCTTCAAATAAAGATTCAACTTACATAAGTTGACAAAGTACAATACTTTGAAGCTTGACACAATTACTGAACAATTAAAGTAAGAGTTAACAATAAAAGCAATCAGTAATCAAGAAGTCACTTTTGGAAAACTGCTCAGTGAGGCTTTGACTATAGTCCATATCCCTTTACAGGCAGAAAAAGATGAAGTTGAAGCATGCTTATATGAAATTATATTAAAGGCAATTAATTCAAGCACAATGTTTTGAAGCAGAATTTGCCTGTATCACCTGAGAGTACCATAGAATTTGAATGGAACATAGTGACTTCAAAGCATACTGTGTAAAACAACCTACTGAGATGTGGGAAAAATTAGACTTCTATATTTATTTCTACTTGAAGACTAATATTTGAGGGTGAGGTACTGAGTTAAAAACTTTACATTTATTAACTCATTTAACAATTAAACTAGGCATGGATATAATGAATAACTCACTGGAAGTCACAGAGCTAGTAACTAGTAGAATCCAAACCCAGGCAATCTAGCCCCAGATTAATCACTAACCTATAACACCTCTCATAAAATAGGCTTTAGTAACATTTCTAAGTTTTTTCTTAATGTTTACTTATTTTTGAGGGGGGGGGGGGAGAGAGAGAGAGAAAGAGAGCACGCGTGAAAGTGGCGGAGGGGCAGAGAGCAAGGAAGACACAATCCTAAGCAGGCTCCAGGCTCTGAGCTGTCAGCACAGAGCCTAATGCAGGGCTGGAACTCATGGACCATGAGATCATAACCTGAGCTCAAGTCCAATGCTTAACCAACTGAGCCACCCAGGCGCCCTGTCTTTAGTAACATTTAACTTCATTATTTTCACCAATTCAAAATGCACACGTTTCTCATTTCAACCTCTCTGAAAACATCTTAAAATGGATGGCATCTTATAATTGACAGTATTTTTTTCTTTCTTGGTGGTACATAAAATCATGGTACATCTTAGAATACATGATTTCTTATTTTTGATGAAATGCACATGGCTACTCACCAGATCTGTTATGTTAGACCTTCACAAGTTGTACACTATATTCAAGGTATCCTGATAGAATGGGAATTCCAAAATCATAGGAGATGACAGTGGTGTTCTAATTAGTTGAACAATGTGATAAAATTGAGATTTATCTATAACTGGTTATGTGGATTTACAGATTCTGTCCAGTTGAACTAACCCTCAAAAAATGGTATCTGACAAGTGGTAACTGAAGAAACCATTCCTTGATGATAACAGTACCGTAACAAGAATAAGAAAATAATAGCACTGAGACATCAAAAAAAGTTTGACAAGAACTGTATAAAAAATATTCCAGGACTATTTGAAATATGGCATTATATGAATCTCACTTTAAGTGTATAATGAGCCTTGAAATATTATCCAATGATAGTAATATATGAGATAAATTATAAACAAACATATTTGAAGCATATTTGATTTTTTTCCTACTAAAAAGATACACAACAAAAAGTTTAGAGACCACTGGAATAAGACAACTCAACTTCTGGCCTTAGGAAAAAAAAAATCCCTTGGTAACATGTCTCTATGTTAAATAAAATGTTAAATAATATCCTCATAACTAATGAAGTCAGGGTGAAGCAGTGGTATGTGCAGAAAAAGGAAAACTACGACTTGATAAAGAAACCAATAAAAGGTATGGTTACTTGCAGATTCTGAATTTGCAAATATGCCTACTTGATAAAATTTGTAACTCCAAAATCAATACCTGAGGCGTTTTCTCCATCTCTCACAGACATGCACAGAACAGGGAAAAATTTGAGTTGCTCCATACACATCTTCCCAGCTGTTAAACAAGGGGATACTTTATCTTCTTTGCTTTAGCACTCATGTTGTAAGTAAGTGTCTCTTTTGCAGTCCATTTAGTACCATGTTTTCTGCTTTTTTGTTGAATGTATTGTTTTAAATGGCTCCCAAGTGTAGTGCTAAAGTGCTGTCTGGTGCTCTAGGCACAAGAAGGAACCTTGCAGGAACCTAACTCTGTATTTCCCCTTGGAGCAATGGTTCAGTACTCACTAATTCAGTGTCTATGGTTATTATACAGAACAGAACTACTAAGAATAACAAGAATTGACTTAGATCCCTGGTCATTTTCACATTAATCTGAGATTCTTTTGCCTTATACTCTGGTCCAACATTTAAAGGTAAACTATTACACTACACTTACTAGTTTCTGAATTTTCAGTGTATTGTAACTAAGATAGCTATCTCTTTTCAGTCCTCTTTACAGGAAAGGGGGAATACTGGTTGTATTTAAATTAAAATCAAAACATTACAAAGAGTGTTCAACTGTTTTTTGTTTTTTATCATTTCTGTTCAAAGAGGCTCTCATAATAATACTGTTTGCATAAGCTATGACATAAACAATGTGGAGTGTATTACCAATAGAATTTTCTTTGCTACATGACTGTAATCATTAACACTGATCATGAAAAAGCCCATCCCCTTTTACTACTTGGAACCAAACATGAACCTCAATGAATTAGAGCTTTGAAGACTTCAGTGCTAACCCTCTCAACTGGACAAGTCAGTCAAAATCATCTACCCTGGAACCTTGTAAAAGGTCCCTTCTAAGTGAATCTGTCCTGCTAGCAGTCTAGGATAGTGGTTTTCAAGGCAGGAAGACCTGGAAGTAAACCCCAGCCAATAACAGAGAGAGGCTAACCCACTGAGTAAGGCCACAGGAAATTATGGCAGATCAAAGTTGAGAATAAGTAGAAGATAAGGAAACAGAGAAAGAGAAAAACAGTAAGTTACTTGGTAGCCAAACAAAAAGAAACTCAAATTAAGCTTGCCAGTGAGAACCACACTCTTGTGGTTGAATACTCTGAAACTGCATAAGAGCTTTCTGCAGTTTGTTTTGTTTTGTAAACTATCTTGGTCTTCCTGCTATAGCTATGTGCCCATGAGATTTGTTTTCTTAATTTAGTAACCTACAACCAATTCCCCACCAATTCCCACTTGAAGCAGCTTACCCAAAAGACAGGTTTGAAAATTTCCTGTTAGAGAATGTAAGTCAAGCATCCAAAGGCCATGATTCTATGCTGTCATCCTACTTAGTGTTTTCTTTAAGGTAACACAAATTTCCATAAATCTATGTGGTGGGAAATTTGATAGCAGTAGTTCATTTTACAGACCTAAATTGATATTTGAACAGGTTTGCTCTAGTTGCAATATTTTAAATTTTTACAAACATCCTCATTTTACCTTTATGACTTTACAGATTTCAATAACTTCTCTCCAGAATGACGAGTCTTTATACTTTTAGTTATCTTAGTAACACCGAAGCCCCCTAGCACTTCTAATCCAGTGGTATATTTTACACTCTACTGTACTGTACTACTTATGTTTTCATTGAGCATGGCACCTTGGATATCTTCCTCTGTGCAAATACATCTATCTCATTCTTTTTAAAAGGCTGGTGTATTGTTTCATTATATAAATGTACCATAATTAATATTTCACCAGTCCTTATTAACAGACCTTGCGTTGTTTCCAATTATTTACTATAACAAAATGCTATTGGGCAACATCTCTTTACATGTGTATGTGTGAGTATGAAAGACTAAAACATCACTAGATCATTTTAAGTGGCTACTCTCTGAACTGTTCTGAGTTTAGTTATGCCTTCCAAGAGGAACAAAGACTAGAAAGTACTCCTAATTCTTGCTGCAGATACAAAAACAATTAGCAATAAGTATATTTTCATTAAATATAGACCAAAGACTTGGAAAATTTTTGTTCCCCTTAGTGGAGAGAAAATGACAAACCAGGATCTACCATACCAGACTGAGTAAGGCATGATCTTCACCTAAAAAGGAATGACTGTGGAAGCTCAATTAGAAAAATGGGGAAAAGGGTCTCTTTTATGGAGAGGTCTCCTATTGGCTTGAGACCAGATTTTAAAGGGTTCACATAAGAAGAAAAGACTTTTATCATTGAAAAAGTTTAGATACCTCAGATACGAAGTTAAGAAATTATAAAAGCTTAACAGGTGAAGCTCTGAAACTTCTATTTGATTCTTTAATGTTCCCAATTTCCCAAAGTTCAAAGATCAGATGTTTGTTTTACAAAATATTACATCTGCGCATATACTTTTAAAAAAGAAAAAAAAACAAAAATGATAAACGTCATAGCTCCTGTCTTCTGTAAATCACTCTAGCCGGCACCCTGGCCGGAGGACGGAGACCCGAGCGGTGCCGGGGCCGCATCCCCAGAGCTGCCCCGGTCGCCGGTCAGCGCTCAGGGTCGGGGTCGGGGTCGGGGCCGGTAACGGCGGCGGGGAGGAAGGCGAGGCCGCCCGAGCGGGGAGGAGCTTCCCAGGCCCACCCGCGGCCGTCGCTCCCGGCTCTCACCTCAGCTCTTCGTCGACACTCCGACCGGGCTGTTCGGCCGAGGCCACCACAGAGGAAGTCGCAGAACTCTTGTTCTTCAGGATCCCCTTGATGGGCCGATGCGAGGCCGTCGAGGCCGCCATTGCCCGCCGCTCCGGCGGTCGGCTCAGCGTCGCTGCTTGGCGCCGGGTCCAGGAAGGAAAGGGCTGGGCGCGTGCACAGACTCGCCAGGCAGCCGCGGAGCCCGCCTGGGGCTAAAGCGGCCGCACCTGCTGTCGCGGAGACGACTACCGGAGTCGTTGTGACGACACAACGACCCCGACGCCAGGGCCGACGCCGCGCGGCTGGCGGCCCTTCGCGCGCCCTTCGCCACCGACACCTAACCGCAGCCCGCGGAGAGAAGCCGGCCTACTGCCCCAGCGCGGGAGCGACGCCGACGCTGAAGCCGAAGCCAAGCGGACCCGCCCTCTCGCGATATCTAGGGAGGGGCGGGGGCGGGGCGAGAACAAAGCCTACCTCCTCTTGTTCTCGCCCCGCCCCCTCCCGGTGTTTTGGTCCTCTCGACCCTACCCGGGCTCGGTCGCAGAGAGCTCAGGAGCTGTTTTAGAGAAGGTTCAGAGGTTTCTGGTTTGCCTCTCGGGAGGAAGAGAGAGAGGGAGAGCGAGTTACAGCTCTCTCACTCCCACCGCTTTATAGGGTCCATATTGTTATTTCTGTTTTATAGATAGGAAAACTGACGCTCAAGGTGACATCATTCCCCAAAGATACTATCTGATTTTCAGAGAAATGATATATGTGTCCCCTCTTTATTTCCATTTAACCGCATAAAATGTTTTAGCTATTATAAATTCATGGAATATTTGCATTAGAATGCTCCTTAGAGACCTGCTTTGAAATCACAGAATATTGACTTCTATGAAATCATAGAATACCAGCATTGAAATAGTCTAACCTAGTTTTACCATTGGAGTAGCTAAAGGACAGAGAAGAGTGACCCAACCACTAATATCAGTTGTAGTGTGCGGTCATAGAACTTGAGACTTCTGACCTCTGGTGTTTCTGGGTCTGGTCTTCCCCCATTTTACCACATTCTCCCTGTGTTTGTAATCCCATGGAAAAATATTGCAGGGAAATTTCTCTAGAATTGCAGTTTATAATGTGTCTCCCTACAAATTTTAGGAAATTCATTTAAGATACCCAGTTGTCCAACACTGCATAAAATTGGCCAGAAATCTTGGGTGCTGTCTAGGTGGTTCTAAGAAGAATCCCAAAGGAGAAACAAACAAAACACACACACACACACACACACACACACACACACACACATCCTCCCCAAGTTATTCTATGCCTGAGTGTGAAGGAAAGATCTCAGAGAGGACTTTGATAAAAGGAGACAGCTTGAGACTCTAAGGTGTCAGGATATGCACAGGATACGCGGGTGTCCAGGTTGTGGATGTTGTAAGGAGATGAAGATTCTGTGGAATGAAAGGGCAGAATTTTTTGAAGCTCTGGTAACAATCTCAGAACCGTGCTGTATATAGTCAAGCTAGGGCTAACAGAGGGAGTGGTGTCCACTCCAGCCCTACCCAGCCTCTCACCATGCAGTGTCAGCATCAGGAGTTGTACAGATTGCAAAGGTAGAAGTCTCAGAGATTAACCAAGTTGCTTCCTGTTATGGATTGAATTGTGTCCCCCTAAAAATAAGATATGTTGAAGTACCTCAGAGTGTAAACTTATGTGGAAATAGGGTAATTGCAGATCTAATTAGTTAAATTAATATGAGGTCATACTGGAGTTGGATGGGCTTTTAGTCTAATATGATTGGTATCTCTGTAAGAAGATGACCATATAAAGACAGAGAATGCCATGTGATGGCAGAGGACTGGAGTGATGCATCTATAAGCCAAGGTAAAACAGGGGTTATCCAAAGCTGGGAGAAGCACGGAACAGATTCTCCTTTAGAGTGCTCAGAGGGAACCAGCCCTGCTGACATCTTGGTTTTGGACTTCTAGCTTCAGAACTGTGAAATTCTAAATTTCTGTTGTTTAGAGCTACCCAGTTTGTGGTACTTTGTTATGGTAGCCCTGTATACTCCCTTCCCTCCCACTCCTACCCTCAGTTCCCAACTCCTTCGTCACCAGGCTTTCTCCTACCACCCTTTCCTGATCAGACCTCATCATCCTTATGACCCACTAGAGCAGAGCAGTCTAGTTCACCCGGAACTGCCATCTCCAGGAGACCAGCCCATTGGGGATTAATAGATTGTGAGTATGGAACAGATCTTGTCAATCCCACCAGTAACTATCCAGCCTTCTCTCCAATAACCCCAGTGGCCAGCAGTTTGCCACCCCCAACACAGCTCATTTTATCTTTGGACACTTCTGCCTCAGAAAGTTCTTCCTCAGGTTGAGTGGATACCTGGTTCCCAGCCCTACCCAGTGGGTCCACTGGGGTTGGGGGTGGGGTAAGAGACTGTGGATAGGGGGAAGGGCTGCAGTCTATCTTACCCCAATGGCAGCCATCTCACTCACCTCATATCTCTGGGCCCCAAATCTCACCTTCCTTAATACAGGCTCTGTGCCTTAAGGAGCAACACAGTTCATGTCGCTAGAACTCTGCTCCTCAGAAATGACTTCAGGGTTCCTGAAAACTATTCTGCTTTTATTGTCTGGAATCCAGCATCTAGCTGAGATCTTGGCATCAAACAGGGCTTCAGTTAAAAAAAAAAAAAAATTCAAAAATTTTTAAAAAATGGCTGTTGAATGGAGATAACAGAAGGGAAGTGAGCAGGAAGGGCAGAAAGGCAACAGCTTTGCCAGTCAGGGTCCCCTGTGTTCCCCAAGGATTTCCCCAGGCAGGGCCTCCACAGCCATTCTTGGCACCTCCCTCTCCTTGCCCTACCTCTGTTCCAAGCCACAGGTCCCCAGCTGCCCTCCTCCCTCTCCACCTTGGATTGGATCTGACCTCACTTGCTAACAGCCCTGCCCAGCCCCTGGGGTAGAGAGAAGGTTCTCATTAAGGGGGAAGCAGGATGGCCACTTTCCTTCCTGAGTCCTTTCCCATCACACAAAACTTCCATCATATTCTAAGTTATTGGGCAGATTTGCTTTGTTCCTGCTTGGGCCCACAGTCACCTCCCTGAACCTGTGACAGGGCCCTTAATTAAACACTGTCTTGCTTTGAGACCCTCTAATGAAAACGTGTACCACAGTATGACATAATGTGTTTTATTACAGTTAATAAAATAAAATACTTTGGAACAGGAAACAATGACGAGTTCTCTGAAGAAACTTGAAAAAAAATGTTTCCCTCATCAAAATTAAAACTTTGCCTTTTGTATTATTTCTTCCACTCCCAACCCCACTAAAAGTGAATGCAAATGAATAGGACTTTCTTAATAATTAAAAAAAGAATAAAATGTTAGTTTGCAAGATTGTGAGTACCAGTACAGTTTTTCCTTATAGTTTAGAACAATTGAACCACTTGATTCCTCAGTGTGGCCCAAAGAAGATTTCCAAATGCCCCTAAATAGAACTCTCCTTCTATGCTTTGCTGAGATCCACTCTTGTAGGAGTCATCTGGACAAAATAGATCAAACACTAAATTTGGCTGTATTTGTATTATTTCCTGAGTGTTGAGGGTTTGGCTTCCAAGAGATGGATTGTGGATGGAATCTTCCATCGTGGATCCAGTTTCTGGAGGTAGCTATGGAGCTCAAAGCAAATCATATATTTAAAAATATATACATTTTTGAGTATTATGTCACAATTATTCCTGCTTTCTTTTTGAAGACTTCATCATGATTGCCTGATTCAATGCCACATATAGAGAGGACAGGACACTTTTTAATTTATTTACTTATTTTTTTTTTTTAGAGAGAGTGAGAGAGATAGCACGAGTGGGGGAGAGGGGCAGAGGAAGAGGGAGTGAATCTTAAGCAGGATCCATGTTCAGCCTTAGTGTGGAGCCCGATGCAGGGCTCAAACTCACAAACTGTGAGATCATGACCTGAGCCAAGGTTAAGAGTTGACACTTAACTGGCTGCGCCACCCAGGTGCCCCCCAATGCTTTTTTTCTAAAAAGTTTATTTATTTTGAGGGAGAGAGAGAGAGAACGTGTGAAAGAGTGAGCAGGAGAGGGACAGAGAGGGAGAGAGAGAGAATCCCAAGCAGGCTTTGCGCTATCAGCATAAATGTGGGGCTCAAATTCATGAACAGTGAGATCATGTCCTGAGCCAAAATCAAGAGTCAGATGCTTCACTGACTGAGCCACCCAGGTGCCCCAGGAGACACTTTTAACGTACGCCCTTATGTGGCTAAGCCACTTGGCTCTCTGCTCATTGAAACTGGCTATTGAGGTCAATACCACTTCGTTTCTCACCGAGAACAGAATTTCAAACCTACAAAGGGCTTCTCGGTGGCTGGCTTCACCCAGCCTGCCTAAGTCATCAACCAGGGTTCAATGAGCAGAGCAATGGTAGTGCTTGCCTCCCAGCCTCTAGACCAATAACCCAAAGGTTGTGACTTAATGACCACTGAGTCAGCAGCAGCTCTTTGCTTGCCAAGAATAGCACATTGTTCTTTTCCTTTTCAAGTAGTCTCTCCACAGGACAAGAAAATCACAGATTTTGTAGTACATGGTAGAAATTCATGCATCAGGGGCAAGATTATTTAAACAAAATACAAACAGTATTCAAATGAGAGAAAGCCAGGGACAAAGATGAATCATTCTCTGCTTTAAAATGACTTTGAGGGGCACCTGGGTCGCTCAGTTGGTTAAGCGTCCGACTTCGGCTCAGGTCATTATCTCACAGTTTGTGGGTTCAAGCCCTGAGTCAGGCTCTGTGCTGACAGCTCAGAGCCTGGAGACTACTTTGGATTCTGTTGTCTCCCTCTCTCTCTGCCCTTCCCCCACTCATGCTCTGTCTGTCTGTCTCTCTCTATCTCAAAAATAAATAACACCCCCCCAAAAGAAAATAAATAAATAAATAAATAAATAAATAAATAAATAAATAAAATGACTTTGATTTGCAACTCTCCACTGTTCTCTTCAAAGATATTTACTGAAATGATTCCTTAGCTTTACCATAGAAGCCTCCCATGGGCCAAATACTTTTTCCAAGAAGACTCACAGATCATATACACACCTGTCAGGTATTAAGGCTTTTGTTAGTTTCCAAATGTTTCCCAGTCCTTTAAAAACTAGTTAAATTTAGAGAATCTAGAGAAGCACTTGCTTTTTTCCAAAACTTATCAGACAAAAAAAAAAAGGGGGTGGGGAAGAGGAAAGAAGGCAGGATAAGTAATGTGAAGAGCCTTAGAGTAGTAAATAGGAAATGTGAATTATTTTCTTGGCTAAACTACAAATTTATCTTGTGCCTGCCAGAAATCACTCAGTTTTGTGTGACTGTAAATTTTCCATACATCTCAACTGGTCTGGTTTGTAAATTATTGCAAGAAGTAAGCAAGCAGTGCCATATACTGTAATTTCATTGTGCTAATGTTGCCAGAATCTGTTTTAATATTCTCTGAACTCATAATGGAATCAGGAGTATAGATTTTGATTCAGAATACGTATGATGTTTTGATATATAAACACTTCATGGAAAACCCGAAATGTATCTTGAAGCCTGTGTAGTCATTGTTTACACTAGGGAGACTGTTTTACTTTAATAACTATGTTTATGCTCACTTGCATTTGTTCTAATTTGAAATTTCTCAAATACGTAAGCTTCTTATTTTTATTTGACCGTTGTGACAGTCTCCAGATTTGTCTAGGGACCAGTCTCCATTTTCTTTCTGTCTATTCATCTTCACACCGCTCTCATGGTAAAACAAAAATTGGGTTCTGTAATGAGCCTTCTTTATCTATAAATTCAAATCCACTTTGCCAGCTGTGGTGCTGAGCATAGAGCAAACAATTAGACCCTTCTCCACTTCTGTCACTTGCTCAAGGAGCTCAGTCTTCAGTGACTGCTTATTGCATACGATAAAGTCCCATTCCTTGGGCCTTTGCAATCTGGCCCCATCTGTTTCTCTTTTCACGTCCCCTCCCTTTCTCCCTGTGTTCTTCGCACCGGTCACACTACCCTTCTCAAGGTACCAGAGCACCACATATGTGCCCTCACTTTTTCATGCCTTTCCTAATCTGTATGAAATGGCATCCTCCCTTCTTGCCCTGGAATTACCCCAGCTCAAAGGTCACCTCCTTCCCCACTCCACTTGGGCAGAGTTAGTCTCTGCCTCCACCGAGATCTTGAGGAACTGTTTGTATTCCTCTATCACATAGGGCCATAATTTTCTAAGTGTCTGTCTCTCCCACAGACACTTGGGGGCAGGTGCATTTCTCCCTTCACTGCCAACAGCACAGCTTAATGAATGTGGTGTCTGTTCATAAGAAGCCTTGAATGAGTGTTGGTCAATCAGTGAATAAACCATTCGGAAATTCCCCCCATCCAAATGATGGTTGACCTTAAAAACATCAATGTTGGAGCGCCTGGGTGGCTCAGCTGATTAAGCGACTATTGATCTCTGCTCAGGTCACAATCTCATGGGATGGAGCCCCTGCCAGGCTCCATGCTGAGCGGAGTGTGCAGCTTGCTTGGGATTCTCTCTCTGCCTCCCTCTGCCCCCTTCCCTGTTCATGCTCTTTCTCTCTCAAAATAAATAACCTTAAAAATATAAATTTCTTGGAAAACAAGCTGATTATATATCTTCTGCATGGCAGAATGCAATATTTACAGCTGTAATACTGGAAAGGAGCTCATAGAAATGAGGGCTACTGAATAGGGTAGAGGAGGCAACCATCAGTCAAAAATCTTTATTGAGGGCTTTTTATATGCTAGGTTCTGTCCCAGGTGCCCCCTATTGCTTGGTTTCATAAATTGAACCACAGCAGTTATTTTCTTTCTTTTCAGAACCCTTTCTAAAAGCAAAGCAAAGCAAAGCAAAGCAAAACAAAGCAAAACAAAACAAAACAAAACAAAACAAAACAAAACAAAACGTTATGAGAGGCACACACATCTACTTTTAGTTAGGTCTCTCCCAAGATTTGGTTCTGTGCTCTATGAGAACAATGTTGCTGTTTTCGTGAAGGTGTATCTTCCTATTTGTGTCAGCCAGGTGTTCCTCTTATGTGGGCATGTGCTCTGGATAGGATTTCAGACCCTCCGTGTGCTCCTGTGGCCGACACAGGTGGGAGAAAACTCTCAGTAGGAACCACAGAGCTCTCCCCAGAGCACCTGGTGTCTCGTTCTTTCCCCCATGGACAGGAAAGTCCGGAGAAAGCAAGACAAGGGAGACTGTGGAGAGAAGTTCTTATTTGGGAAACCAGCAGTAAGAGCCACATGGGTTGGTGGTTTCTGTGCAAACATTCTCATCTGTGAAACATAAAGCAGGAAATAGTGGTTTTCAATAAACTTATATCGCCTATCAAGAACATTCTAGAGCACCAAAGAATTTGCTCCTCGTTGTTTCTCATATATGGGGTTTTCTAGCCAGTGTCTGGAAGGGAATTGAACTAAAAATGAAGCCAAAGTGAAAAGCAGCTTTGTTCCTAGAATTGTTTTTTGTTTTTTTTTTTAACTATGGTACAACTATATTGTTGTATTGTAGGTAACTAACTAGAATATTCTTTCTAACTGCCTGTCATTAATAGTTTACCTACTGGGAAACCCAACTCTGTCCAAATTAAGCCCTCAGCCCGCATTGATTTTGTCTCAGTTTTATGGTAAGCTTTTATGATAGGGTTTACCATACCCCTAATATTCTGATACTCTTAGGTACACTGCTCAGCTGTGCTTGTCAAAGGCAATTACATTTGCTACATTTCATAAGGGTCCAGAAGCATGTTTGGTTCTGTGCTAGAAAGGGTTGCAGTGTAGGATTGTGGAGTTTTATGGGTGATCATAGTTGAAACTCACTTTGATCTTGCTAGATCTCTTCAAATAGCAAACAATAAATTAAGGCTGCAGAATAAATTCCCTCTGACTCTTTTAGGGTCAAAGCAAATGCATAAAAACATTAACTGCTTTTGTTTCATGCTTCCTGTCTCTACGGAGGTAGGGGGCAACGGAATAAAGAAAAAATATATGGAGTAGGTAGGGATAAAATCCTCTGGTTAATCAAGTTAGCATACTTACTAAATGTGAGATTACATTTGAACATAATGAAATTAACTCAATGCTACAATAACCCCAAGCAGAATTTAGCACAAATCACCCCCACCCCCACCCTTTCCCCAGGCATTGAACTCCGCTTTCAATTTTGCCAGGCTCTGGGACCTGGCCAACTAGGAGCCAGCTAGGCTAACAGCACTTCTCTCCCAGCTCAGCCAGCTCTCAGAGACTGCAAATGGCATCGTGGTTTAGCTCTTTCACACCCAAGGCCAGCTCTGCTCAATAAGCCTCCCAACCCCATTACCTTTAGCTTTCCTGGATACGCAGTCTCTTTCCCCACTGTCATCTTCAGGCATCTCAGTGCTGCTTCTCCTCAGCCCTGTCTGCTGGGCAATCCAGCCTCCCCATTCCTCACAAACTGCTTACATTCTGGGCGAGAATCAGAATATTTGATAACCAAAATGGTGTGGGCTGGCCCCAAGCAAGCAGAAAGGAAAATGGCCATCATGCAGATGTGGATTCATATAATTCACGGGGCCTTCTGCTATACCCAGTGCTGCTCCTTTAGTTTCTGGGTTCACTGGGTGGGGAGCAACCAGTAGGTTTCCCAGTAGGTAACTAAGGGTGGTCAAGTGATGGGGAATACTCTGGAGGCTGGGAAGAGTGGCTTATCCTGGTCCTGTTGTACTGGTACATACCCACTGAGTATCAGTCCCCCAAATGACTTCCCAGAATGTTGCCTGCATTCCTCACTTTAGCAGAATTCTGGTCTTTACTCTTCCTCACAGCTCTTACAAATCACTGCTGGCTGTTTACTCTGTGCCTCAGAGTCAGGGCAAGGAAGGGGTGGAGCTTTCCCTTGACTCTCCAGGCTGATCCTTCTTCATGGCTCCCCCACCCCAGCCCACCTCCCCAGGTGAAAACTCCCTCCTGAACTACTATGCATCCCTGTCTACTCCTTTCAGTTGCTGCCATCTCATAAGCTCCTGCCAATCTTCATGTTTTATCAAGAACTTTGGCTCATTTCCCCACCCCTCGTTTGCACTGTGAATTAACAAGTTAGTATTCTGACTTTACTCTTTAAATGCAAGTTAAATTACTTCCCAGACGGCTCCCCTTCACAGTCACCCTGAAACCCAAATTCTTTGTCATGGTTTTCATGATGAGCTGTCCCTCGACCACCTGATCCAGCTTTATATTCCACTGCTCCTCCACAGACCCTGGACCCTGATGCTACCAAATTATGTGAGTTCTCTTGTCTGACAGTCTTTCTTCTGCCTGGGATGCACTTCCTCGCCCTTCTGGCTCTGGCCTGCTCTTGTTTGTTCTGAATGAAGCTCAGGATTTGCTCCTCAGTGAAACCTTCTTTGACCCTTTCAGGCCAGGGTCAGGTGACCCTCCTCTGTGCTCCCAGAGTGCCCCGTTCTAACCTCGATTACGGTCTTTGAATCCTGTGTGGTCTCCAAATCCTACATTATGATGATTGATTTTTTTGTTTTTCTTTCCCTTTAGACTGTAAGCAACTCAAGTAAACTCCAGGTCAATTCTCCTAAAAGCAGTATGCCTAATATAATGCCCCTTTTTGGCATCTGCAGAGGTATTTCGTGCTCTTTCCCCCCCACCACCAATTTTTGGCATTTTTATTTTACTTCCTCCTGATGGAATTTGTTTTTTGCATTTTAGTTTGCTTTTTCTTGATGGAGTTGCTAGATTTCCACAGACATTAGATGTGGACTCTAGGGCACTTCCCTTAAAGGGGTAGTATTTGTGATTGCCCATGATGGAGGTTGAGCAGCAAAGCCTGAGTGGGTGGGGTAGGGATGGAACAATCAGCAAGCATCTGGAATCATTGCTGTGGATGAGATATGGAGATACGGAGACTCTGAAGACTGTAGGTGTAGGTGTCTGTAGGTGGTCCCAACTGTAAATGCTTGAAAAAACTTGCATTCTGTCACCCATAATATTTGGTAAAAATTTAGTATGCATAATGAGCATTTCAGAATCCAGTATATTTTATAGTGATTTTGAGATCTTGATTATAGTATCATAGTAAATACAAGAAAAATAAGTTAAAAGGGACCTAGCAATACCATCATTCATAAGATGTTATAAGTCTGTTATGAGCTAATTTGAACCACAAAATCTGAGTTGCTTTTAGTCAAAATATTTTTTAAAAGTCTTTAAAATGCCAAAAATATGGGAACAAACACTAGAACAGATAAAAGAAAAAGGTCTCAAAAGAGGATTGACTTTTGAGCCGTGCTCCACACCCAATCAGTCACGTGTTAACTCCTCTGTGCTGGAAGTGGGGGATGCAAAAATGAATGACAGGGTTCCTGCCCTGAAGGCCCTCACCATTTAGTAGGAGATGAGGCTGGCCAACAAACAGCAAAGAGTCAAGGAGATGATTTAGGTCAATAATTTAGAGGGACCCACTGGATTTATCTTTGCAGGCAGTAATTCTAAGAATAAGAGCTGCCTTCCTGCCACAGCTAGTATGTGAGCCATTGGAGTTCTCAGGCATGATTCAAATAATGAGTCAAACCAGTCCTCAGAGCAGTTAACTGAAAACATTGCATAGGCTACCAATCTCTGTCCCTCAGGCAGAAAACGACCATACTATGTCTTGACCATTATTGAATTTGGTGGCTTAATGTAATGTTTTCTGGCACATTCTGGGGATTCGGTTTTTAGAAAGTTGCTCCACCACCTGAATATTATTCTGAAATAATAATTATGCTTAATTTAAAATTGCTTTGCTTTGTGATTTTTTTTTTTTAGTGTTGTGTTTAACAGTTAGGGTACCATCCTTCTGTACTAAAAATCGTCTCTTAGGAAGTCATCTATTGGTTGCTCTTTGGGCTTTAAAGGAGATGCCTTTCTTTAAGATGGTGGTAGAAGTGGTCGCTACAGTACTATTAATTATAATGAATAATATCAGTTAATCATGAGCTTTGTTTGAGTGCCAAGAATGATTCTCAAAGATAGGCTATTCGTTGGTAAATCTCTCATTTTCATAGAGTCTTCCTTACAGTGGGTAATTCTTTCGTTGTCGGTTAGCAGGAGATACAGTACCTCAGGCTTTTTGTTTGTTTGAAATTATTGAAATTGAAATGGTTTGAAATTGAAATGATTTGAGGAGTGCTCAGTGGCTCAGTCGAATAAGCATCTGACTCTTGATTTGGGCTCACAGAGCCTACTTGGGATTCTCTTTCTCCCTTTCTTTTTTGCCCTCCCCCCCCCCCAAATAAATAAACTTAAAAAAAGAAATCGAAATTATTTGAAATTCTATCTCCTTTCAATGAAAGCTATACTTTTCTATTATAATTAAAAACAGATTTCAGAATGGGCAATGTTTTCAAGGAGCAGCAAGACAGAAGGGATGAATGAATGAACTGGGGTGCATTTTCTGTAACATGCAAAGAGAAAATGAGAACTAGACACAAAGAAAACATTCAGGCTCATTAAAAAATTAGTAACGTTTCTCAATCAATGTATTAAGTAACTGCAATCAGTTTTCACCCTTCAAATCAAGAGGGGGCAGTGTAGTCTCGTGGGAGGAGGGGGAGTGGGTATTAGGAGCTCCTATTTTTCATGCTTCCTGTGCTGTCCTTGCCCAGATGGACCCAGATGCTGGAAAGGTCTCATGAAATCAGTCAGTGCCTTGCTTCCTAGTAGAGTTGCCCCTTAAATATGCTAAATAATATCCCTAATGCTAACAATAACCAGAGTTTGAATCCAAGAATTCCATGTCGGTCATCTCATGTACCTGGTAGCCCTGGGGAGTCCTCCTCTTACTCATCTGTAATGACATAGAGTATCATCAAGCCTAGCCAAAGTTGTTTCCTTGATAATTATTCCTTGGATATAACCTCCTATGTAGTAGTTGTTGACTTGCCAAATGTAACACTCACTTTGTACCATGCCTTCATGAACCAAAAAACTATGGTACACTCATAGGAGGTGTTTTGTTGTTTTATTTGTGGGGGAAGAAGCAAAACTCCCAAGGCATCCTATGAGTAAATTACTTCTCTGATAGAAAGTAGTGTCCAAGTCATAACTATAACTAGTGGCATAGTTTTATTCAAGTCATTTCACTTTCTGGACTTCATTTTCTTCCATTGGAAAGTGAATGTGCAAAAGTACATATGAATGTGCATACAGCAGTATATTGTGGGAACACAGCAGAAATAGTAAATTGGGAAGTAATCTTAGCTGAATATGCTGAAGCCCATGAATATGGGATATTTGTGTTAATTTGGGTTCTATTATCACTTCCATGACTGATTCTTTTTGAGCCCTGGGGCATTTATTCATTCAAATCCACTCATTTGTTCATTCATTCGTTCATTCATTCAGTAAAAATGTATTGTATACTATGCGGCACCTGTGTGGTTCAGTTGGTTGGGCGTCTGACTCTTGATTTCTGCTCGGGTCATCATCTCATGGTTTGTGAGAGCTCAGAGCCTGATTGGGGTTCTCTCTCTCCCTCTTTTTCTGCCCCTTCCACACTCATGCCTGTGTGTGTGTGTGTGTGTGTGTGTGTGTGTGTGTGTGTGTGTATGCGTTCTCTCTCAAAATAAAATAAACTTAAAGGATTATTGTATACTGTCAGGTACTGTCCTAACCTCTGAGAATATAAGGTATACAAAAAAGCAAGGCTCTTGACTTCAGAAAGCCTACATTCCAATGAGAAAGATGGACAATAAATACATAAGCAACTAAGTAAACAAGATAATTGCAGATTGTGAAAAGTGGTTAAGAAAGAAATAGAAAGGGTTATGGGATTGAAGGTAGAGAGGTTATTCATGTCAGCAATCTGTAAGTGCAAAAATGACCCATTTAGACTGTTTCCCATGCACAGCACATTTTGTGCAAAGTGTACAAAATGCCCTTAAGCAAAATAACACAGATGTCAGCCTCAATTTTTAGATTTCCATGGCATCCTCCAGTAGAGTTGGTCCTGGCCATTACCAGTATTAAGCTTAAAAATAAAACTGCCAGTTATTTTACCAGTAAAAGTGGGTTTATTTGGGAATGACAATGAATCACAATTCAGGACAAGCCCCCAGGGCAAAACCATAGGCAAGTCCTGAGAACAAAGGAGAGGAACTTTTTTTTTTTAAGATTTATTCATTTTTCAGAGACAGAGAGAGGGGGTGAGTAGGGGCAGAGAGGGATGCAGACACAGAATCTGAAGCAGGCTCCAGTTTCTGAGCTGTCAGCACAGAGCCTGATGTGGGGCTGGAACCCACAGACATGAGACTATGACCTGAGCTGAAGTCAGATGCTTAACTGACTGAGCCACCCAGGTGCTCTGGAGAGGAACACTCTTCTATAGAGGAAAGGAGGAAGTTAGGAGGGCTGTTATAAATTAAAAAGTCCATTGGAGTAAACTGGGCATTTGCAGTATAGTGGCTTTTCATTGGCTGAACAGTGATAGTCTCTCCTTGGCTGGGCTGTTGCCAGAGGAGGAGTAAAAACTTTCCTCCTTTTGCTGGGATAGTAAAGTAGTACCCTTGTGCAAGATGTCTCTTCCTGTTGGGTCTGCAATTGAGGGGTGGTAGCCCCTGAGAGCTCCCCCCGCTGACCTCCTGACTCCATTCTAATTGGGTTTCCTTTACCAATTTTCACACCAACTGCTTCCTCATTTGGGGAGGGAGGATGCAGGGAGCCCTCTGACTCTGTGGTGCATGTTCTGGCTTCATTAGTCCTGCTCAGACCAGGCTGCAGGCAAAGAAGAAACACCTGCTTAGTCACAGCTGAACTGTGCTGAGAAAAGAGTGACCACCCGCTTCCTTTAGCTCTGCTCACGTTGGCCAACGAGCTTCTGAGCCCATTTGTCATCTCCTGGGAATAGAGCTGACTCAGAGCATTGGCTTCTTGTTTGACCTGGAAACAGCTGGAAACAGAAGGCTTGGATAAAAAGCAGGTGGAGCTGGTGGCTGCCTATGTAATAGGGAAATTTTCTGCCCTGACCTGTCCTCAATGCTTGAAATTTTACTGCTACAAGTTAGCATCCAATCCACTGTTTCAAAAGGTTTTTATTTGGCTTTAGTCTTCAGTTTTCTCAATTTTTTGGAGGAGGTAGCCACTCTTTAAATATTATAATTTAACATCTTAAAAGGGGCTCACAAAAAATTCTATACATAACAAGAGTCAGTTTATAGGTGACCTATCCAGAATTACCCCACCTCTGAAATGACAAATTCATACACTCTACTCTTACAGCATAACTCCTAGTCTTCTGACCTGCCAACTGAATTACTCCCATTACATTGCTCTCTAGCCTCCTGGAGACCTCTCCTGCCATGACTGGTTCACAGTCTCTGTCTGATGTAAGACACAGATAAATGGAATTCAAGGTAGAAGTCCATCAGTCTACGTTTGCTATTTCCACCATTCAGCTTAAGAAATAAAACATTATTGTGGTAGGCTAGCAATGCCTTCCATCCCAAAGATATCAGCTCCTAATCCCTAAAACCTATAAATGTTAAATTTGGAGAAAAGGTCTTTGCAGATGTGATTAAATTAAGGGTCTTGGATGAGGAGATTATCCTGGATCATCTGAATGGGTTCTAAATGTCATCACAAGTGTCCTTATAAGGGAGGTGGCAGAGGGAGATTACACACACACACACACACACACACACACACACACACACTAAGGCTCTGTGAAGACAGAGCAGGAAGAGATTTGAAGACTGGAGTGGTGTGGCCACAAACCAAGGAATGCCAGCAGCCACCACAAGCTGGAAAAGGTAAGGAAGAGATTTTCTTTTAGAGCCTCTAGAAGGAGCATGGCCCTGCCTACACCTTCATTCTGGCTCAGTGATCTTGATTTTGAACTTTAGGCCTTCAGAACTGTGAGAAAATAAATTTTGGTTGTTATAAGTCACCAATTTGAAATAATTTCTTACAGCAGCCACAGAAAATTAATACAATTACCAATGCAGTGGAAGCTACTGTTGTTTCCCTACCCACCTGCAACCCACTCCTTCTACCTTAGGAGGTAACTAAGACTTTGAATTTGGCATTTATAATTCTCTGAATTTCATACTTTTATTAGATATGTATGTATTCTGAAGTAATGTCATTTTGTGTATTGTATTCTCCTGTATCCTTCCACATTTTGCTTTTATACTTCTGCATATCCTTTGTTTATATGTGTAAATATGTATTATAAATTATATATAATGACACGTTGCTCTAGTTCATTTTTACTGTTGCATAGTATTCCATTGTGTGTGTGTGTGTGTGTGTGTGTGTGTATGTTTGTGTGTATGTGTGTGTGTGTGTGTGTGTGCATGCATACATCTCAATTTTAAAATCAATTCTTCTGGGAGCACTTGGGTGGCTCAGTCAGTTAAGCATCTGACTTCAGCTCAGGTCATGATCTAGAGGTCTGTGGGTCCCAGACCCACAATGGGCTCTGTGCTGACAGCTCAGAGCCTGGAGCCTGCTTCGGATTCTGTGTCTGTCTCTCTCTCTCTGCCCCTCCTCTCCTTGCACTCTGTCTGTCTCTCTCTCTCTCTCTCTCAACAATAAATAAACATTAAAAAACAAGATAAAGTGATCAAAGCCCATTAAAAAAATAAAATCAATTCTTCTGTTGATGGATATTTCGGTTGTTTATAGTTTTTCAGTCTTTCACACAGTGATACAATGAAGATCTTTGCACAGGCCTTCTTCTGCTCATGTGTAGGAGTGTTTCTAGAATAGTTACCAGAGAATAGAATTACTAGGTGAAAGGTTGTGTCATCCTCAATCATGCCAGATATTGCCAGTAAAAGTGCCAATGTACACTTGGTGGGTTGGATTTTGACAGCAGGAGATTTCAATAAGGGGACTGGTGTGGGCCTGAGAAACACAGCTAGTGGTAGCTAGTCGGTTCTGTTTGACAAAGCAGCAGGTCCCGTTTGAGGCATGAAAGCAAATCTGAACTTCCTGCGGGGACTTTCTGCAATCTTTGCCCTCTTCTGCCCGCTCTCTCCCCGTTCTGGGATGTCTTCCCTAGAAGCTGATCTAATCTCTCGGGTAACTGTGGCATGCCTCGGTTGAGACCAGTGGACTGGGAGCCTGAGGAGCAAAGGGAGGAGGGGCAGGGAAACTGGGCTGGAAGGGCCACGGGAGGGGAGGCCTGAGGTGTCAGCCAGGAGACCGCAATCAGGCAGCACTTGAAGTCTCTAAGCAGCAGTGAGCACCTGCCACTCTGCAGGTGTCCGGAGGCATCGGGAGGGCTTCGGCACATGAGGTCAAGAGATTTGGAATAAAGGTCTGCATGGTTGACCATGTGTATCAAGGTTTGGCCTTTGATAACACTTTCCTCAAATCCCCTTCGAACTGTGCTCACTGAGAGAGTCACTTTATAATTCAGTGAGCTGCTGCTTTGCCTGCATCTCTGGGTGCACTGAACGTGCTGAAGTGTCGGCTGAAGGCTGACATTTTATATTTGAATTATAATTGGCAGTCCAGGAAAATTCAGGAGAGTTAAATGTCATACATCCAATGCATTTATAGAACGTAACATGTTATAAGAGTAATAAAATATGTACTGAACATTTTATGCATCCAAATAATGTACAGCATGAAAAAAGACATGTGTATTGATTAAAAAACAGAGCAAAGTGTGTATGTGTGTGCCCGCGTGTACACTGATAAGGATTAGAAGAAGACACAAAACAATGCCAAGAGTTGGTCTTTTAAGTTTATGGCTCATTTTCCCTATAAAGATATGGGTACTTTCTCTTTTTTTTTTTTTTTTTGTTTTTTATAATTTTTTTAATGTTTATTCATTTTTGGGAGAGAGAGAGAGCAAGTGCGAGCAGGGGAGGGGCAGAGAGAGAGGGAGACACAGAATCCGAAGCTGGTTCCAGGCTCTGAGCTGTCAGCACAGAGCCCGATGCGGGGCTCAAACTCACGGGGGCCATGAGATCATGACCTGAGCTGAAGTCCTACGCTTAATGACGCTTAACTGACTCAGCCACCCAGGCGTCCCGGCACTTTCTCCTTCTTAGCAAAAAATTGCTCTTTATTAATCATGTCTAAAACTATAGAATAATAAACATTTGACCTGGAAGAGTCCTTGGAGATACCTCACCTAGGTCAGCTCTTTCAGTGACAGGCAGGTGAGGAGACAAGCCCGACGGGGAGAAGGTCTGCTAGAGTAAGCCGCTAACACACCTGGGGCTGGGGTCAGTGCTAGATCCCATCCCAGTGCATTTCCCGCTATGGGACCTCTTAGCATGTCAGCCCATTCAGATCACCTCATTTTGCTGGAAAATGTTTGATAACTCTTGATGAGTCTATTTTAATTTAATATTTGGTATTCAGTCAAAAAACTGATTTTAGCATAAAAGTTGACCATATTTAACAAAATATTTTAAAATTTTAATAGTTTCTTATAATTATCATGGTGACAGTGATTGCATTTTTGGGGAAATCTTATAAAATTACAAAATGTTTAGACAACTGTGCAAATACAAACTTTCTAAATTACTTGATACCCTCCTCCATGTCTCCTAGAAATAAACAGAAGACCTTGTTAATAGTAAATAAAGATTGCTTTAATAACATACCCTATATTCACACAACAAGCCATCATCTCAAATGTATGGGATTATGGTGGGATGGGAGAACAGTCCAGAAAGGCCTCAAAGTCTGAAGTAGTTACTGGAAGAAGAAGCCTATTTCTTGCCATTGGTGCTAGACCTGCCAGAGGGTCAGGCTGAACTAGAAGGAAGTTTTAGGGTCCAAAGTTTTAGGGCCCTTACTACAAACACCCACAACAAAAATAAAAAAGGAGGAAACCACTTTGAATTCCAGCACTCTCACACGGTAATTGCTTTCATTTTCCCTGTTCACTTTTAGCCCTTCATTTTATGCCTTCATTTCATGTAACTATAAATACAACATCATTACAATGCTACATTCTTTTTTCACTCCACATTATACCGTGAACACTTTTGTCTTAGTGCTATTTTGGTTGCAAGGAACATTCACTCAGTCAAGTTAAATTACCTCAAAAAAAAAAAAGTGTGTGTGTGGCTAATGTCACAGAAATCCAAGGACAGGAACCTAAGTCAGCTAAGCGCCCCAAGACTTGGGAGGAGGACTTGGGATGGCAAGCCATCAGCTACTGGAGCGGCTCTGTTAGGCGCTTGGGGTGGGGTCTCTGCCCACCTCTGCACTTCTGGTCCACACTCTCCTAACTTGAGTCATGCATCACCAACAATAGCCGCCCCAAACAACATGGCTTTACAGTTCCAGAGTTTTTAATCATTCTTTCTCCAGATCTCTGGAAGTCAAATCCTGATTTCATGGACCTAATTTATCTTTTCTGTCCTGTGAGGCCACAGAGACAGAGGTTTCTGCCCAACCTGTGGACTGGCTGTCACTAGCTCAGGCGGACGCACCTTGGTTCAATCGGGGGTGGCTCAGAGGCACGACCTCCAGATACTAGCCCTCCAGGCAGCAAGGCCGTAGGCAGGGGCCCCCACCCTCAAGCAGTGCGTGTGGGTGGACAGGTAGCAGCTCTCGTGTGGCTGCCTAGCCTTCATAACTACCAACTTTAATGAACATACAACATTAATTCAGGTGGCTGTTCTGCCATTTACGATCCCATTTCCTCTGCTGTTAGTATTAGCCTTAATTGAGCTCCTTTCGGTTTGGGGACTGCTACAAGTAAAACGATGACGAACATTATTGTGCATGCTTCTTCCCTTTCATCTGGATTGTATCAAAAAATCTTTCAATTACCTAGAAATTACATTTTCTGGGCACCTTCAGGATATAAAACATAACCTTATGTTTTTTTGTTCAAAAAGCACCTGAAAAAAAATGAAAAAAAAAAAAAAAAAAGAAAAGAAAAGTACCTGTATTTACTAGAGACTTATACATAGGTAGTTATGGGCAAATTAAGAGGATGTGGTATCTGGGATTTGCTTCGATCACCCTAGGAAAAATACTGGGGGGCACCGGGTAATAGCCGAAGCGAGACTGGTGACATGTTGATGACTTGTTAGAGCTGACAGTGGGTATGTGGGGATTTACTCTCTACTATTGTCTCTATTTTGCTGATTATCTGACTCCTCTTCTCTTCCTCTACCTTCTGAATTTTTTGCTCTTTCCCCCAGGTTTCCTCAAGTTACTTGGTGCCCACATGCTTCCCTCTAGATTCCCAAAAGTTTTTGTCAGGTTTAGTCACCCCTGATACCTGCTTCATGGTTTCCTTTTCCTTTACTGGAAAACTCAAGCCCATCCATCTACACATTCAGTCAGTACTTCATTCACATACACACTTTGAGTCTGTGTTGGGCAAGACACTGTAAAAGGGACAGACTGTAGTCACCTTCATGGTCTTTGATGTTCCTCTGCAGTTAAGAGGAATGCAGTCATAACGTATTTTGTACCATGAGCTGAAAGACGGGCAGCTTAACACTCTTGGGAGTAACCGTATTTGAGAAGAGGAGCCAACAAGAGGAGCGTGATATAGCACAGGGCTCAAGAGCAGGCAGAGCTGGGAGACAGGATCTGCTTTGGTACCTACCGCCCCCTTCCTGCCTTTCTGCCAGGTAGTTTTCAGAACTGGAAGCTACAATTTGAGGTCGCATTTATGTAACAAAAGGAAAATTGTACATATTGAGATCCTTGGGATTTTTGTAACCGTTAACACATTAAAGAGTCTCACGTGCTCAAGGAAACTCATAGTTTATGATCATGCTGAAAAAGCCAAAATCTAATCAAACAGCTTAATTTCGGAGTCATTACCCAAAGCCTTCGTAGATTGCAAATGCCATGTGAACTAAGTGAAATTGCAGGGTGATAATTCTGAGGTCTTTCCGATTTTAAAAGTCATAATGCAAAAAAAAACCAAAAAAAAAACCCAAAAAACCAAAAATAGCAACAACAACAACAAAACAACAACTCAAGGTGGTTCCTGATTGTCCGAAGTTGGAACACCCAGAGGTGGGGCTGCACTCCTCAGCTTGGATTATACTTGCATCTTTACTTGTCAGTCTCCCTTGCTAGACTGTAAACTTCCACAGGATGACAGGGTTCTAGATTTTTCAATGCCCAGAATGCAGTTGGGCCTCGGTAAATATCCGTTGAATGAGAGACCCAAAAAAAGTTGATTTTCTAAAAAACAAAAAAATCCCCATAGTCTTCTCCCTTATAGATTCTCTCCTGCACAGACACCAAGATGGTCCCATTCTTTAGCCTGACTCTGAAGACCTCCTGATGAGAAAGTAAATACTTCAGAGAAACTGCCTGTCAGAGACTCAGAAAACCCAAATGATTCCCCCTAAAGGAGTGCCTACTGGGGGCACCTGGGTGGCTCAGTCGGTTAGGTGTCCGACTTCAGCTCAGGTCATGATCTCGTGGTCCATGGTCCATGAGTACAAGCCCCGCATCAGGCTCTGTGCTGACAGCTCAGAGCCTGGAGCCTGCTTCAGATTCTGTGTCTCCCTCTCTCTCTGCCGCTCCCCCGCTCATGCTCTGTCTCTCTTTCTCTCTCTCTCTCAGGAATGAATAAATGTTAAAAAAAAAAAAAAAAAAAAGAGTGTCTACTGTAGGATGTGGCACCTGGACTCAGGTCACCCATAATAGGCCTTTTCGGTCTGCTTTCCCTTTCCAGAAACAGGATTGTTCTCTTTAAACTTAAACTGTACAGTGCTTTGTTTCTTTCAACAGAACTGTTCATGGATCTCCAAACATAAGCGTATAATTGAAAACCCACAATAATCAATTCAGAATCTACTGTGAGCACAGCAGGTCAGCAACAAGTTTATTATTAGACTGGCAAGGTAACATGGTACATGGCTAAGTGTTTGGGTCAGCGTTCCTTGACTTTCTCTCCACAGGCTTCTGCTTTCAAATTTCCCCTCTGGTGTTTGCAATGTTGCCGTGGTTGGTTTGTCTTTATGAAGGGTGGGGTGGGGGGAAGCAAAGCAAAAGAAGTAACATTGAGTGAAGGCAGGTTCCCTTTAGAGCCTCTTACAGTGGCTCAGGGCAGTTCACCTGATCTGTGATAGTCATTTTTTCTATGTCAATTTCATTAGAAGTCAAGATATCTTTTAGATAGGTCACTGTTTCTGGAGGGAGATAAGGGTTTCTTCCCAAGATCCAAACATGATCCATGTGAAAAAGCCAGACGATTGTGGTACAGGAGTACACGAGGGCGTAGTTCTCATAGTCGGTGGCCAGGACCCAGTATGGAGCAGATGGCATCACTGAGAACCAGAGGAGAGCAGTATTAAGAGGGACCAGGACAAGAGGAACCTTCATCTCCAGGACCCTGGAAGCCAGGATCCTAGTTCTTCTACTGTAGTAGAACTTAAAAAAAATTAAAAAAAAATTTTTTTTAATGTTTTATTTATTTTGAAGACAGAGAGAGACAGAGCATGAGTGGGGGTGGGGCAGACAGAGAGGGAGACATAGAATCTGAAGCAGGCTCCAGGCTCTGGGCTGTCAGCACAGAGCCTGACATGGGGCTCGAACTCACAAACTGTGAGATCACAACCTGGGCCGAAGTCGGACGCTCAACCGACTAAGCCACCCAGGGGTCCCCCCAATTTTTTTTTTAAATGTTTATTTATTTTTGAGAGAGAGAGAGAGAGACAAAGAGAGTAAGCAAGAGAGGGGCAGAGAGAGGGAGACAGAATCTGAAGCAAGTTCCACGCTCTGAGCTGTCAGTACAGAGCCCGATATGGGACTCCAACCCATGAGCCGTGAGATCATGACCTGAGCTGAAGTCGGACACTTAACCAACTGGGCCACCCAGGCACCCCAAGAGTAGTGGTTCTTAATTCTGGCTTTATGTGGGAATCTTATGGGAACTTTGACAAATACTAGGCCATGTTTCTCCAGACTGATGTGGAGGTGGTTGGTACTCTTGAAGGCTCCCCCATGATTCTAATGTGCAGCCAAAGCTTAGAACCATCCTTCTGGATCCTTCCTCCCTGATAACACATCAGTCTGCAGAAAGCCACAGTAATGGGGTGTTTTGCCAGACCTCTTAGACTAACAGGCTGCACTTAGCACCAGTAAGTATGGAGGCACCACTTAGCTAAGTGGAGTTAAGATGGCAAGGTCAGGGACCCCCAGGCTTTCCAAGTCTGTACTTCCCTATTTCCTCCAGAACCTGTCTGAGAAAGGAAGTAAGGGCTAATGTTGGTGTGTTTATTTTCTTTCTGTGTGACCTTCGAAAGTTCTTTTGCTCTCAAGAATATGGTAAATCAGGTGGTAACAGGTTATAAACTCCTCCTCACAAGGGGCCTATGAAGATTCATTGACAGAGGTCTGCACAGTGTTGAAAGCTTAGCATTAAAGGGTCCTTACAACAAGAGAGGGAGGATTTACCTTCTCCGTTTGAATCCAGAGACTTCCTCTGTGAACTTGACCTCCACAGCCAAGGTCCAAGCCAAGGAAATGTCATAGCCCAACTTGTTAAAGTTAAGTGGAAAATGGACCCAAATGGGAGAAAGCTGTGAACTGACCCCATAAGAACAAAAGATTTGGACACAATCTGCTTTCTTGGGTTTCAAGCAACCCACCTCCTCCACTCAAAAATAATCCCTCTCTTTGCTAAGTCAAACCAGATCTCAGCACTCGTGAATGACCATGAGAAGCTGGACAAAAGAGGCAGGGTGTAAGAGATTAGAACTTGGCTGGGTGTCAGGGACCCAGCTGGTTATCAGGACAACACAAGAGGGCTAGTCCAGATGACCACCCACTGAGGTCCCTCCTACCTCTGACTTTCTACCTGTTTATAAATATGAAAACAGAAGGACAGTTGGAGGACATCTGGACAGAAGCCTGCACAAGGCTACAGGGCCCACTGGGCCCTGACTTACCTTTCTAGCACCATTGGTGCCTGCCTGCCAGGCTCACTATTGAGAGCTTGTATTCATCACAGATCTGCGACCTTTGAATTTCCACTGCTTTGTGTGTTCCCAGCTGGACTGGGAACTCTACAACCCTGAGTGGTTTGGGGGAAATATGTCTTCCAACCTCTTCCTGCCAAGGCGACGCGCCCCGCCTGCACAGAGCCATACATTCACACGCTGTCTTCCTCCCACAGGGTCTAGCTCTCAAGCATACATTTACCCAGACATTTCCTCATAGCAAAGAAAACTTCCACATCTCTTTATTAGAAAACTCTGACCATCTTCTACTGCTTATGGAAGGCACGTCAACTCATTACATGGTTTTTGAGGCTCTTCCCAGTCTTGTCTCGTGCTCCATGTACCCGCCCATCCTCTAGGCTTCTCTCTCCAGACCTTTCCTCAAGCCATTCCTCCTCCTAGGAAAGCCTTTCCCATAGTCTCCTCCACACCCTGGAAGACCCAATGCAAACATCTGATCCCTTCAACCAGAGTGAATCTCTTCCTCCTCTGTTTCCCCTGCCAGCAGCTCCTGCCTCCTTTAGCTCCTGTTGCAGGCCTCCTTGTGAAGGTTGTGCACATAGTATTTGGCCTTCACTCCCATCCCCCCTTCCTTAGTGGAGAGTTTGGGAGACCTTCGTTTTGGTCCCAACTCTGCCTCTAAATGGTCTAGCGAACTTGCCTATATCACCTAGCTTTTCTGCACTTTGACGTTCTTCTTTGTAAAAGTAACAAGAAAGGCTGAGATGCACAAAGTCCCTTACAGTTTACAGAGCATGTGCTATCTCATTTACCCTTAGAATACTGGGCGCAGAAGTGAAGTTAGTTGCCCATGGTCACATGTGTGGGAAGAATTATTTTCATCTCCCAGCATTCCTATCTTGGTCTATAAAATAAGAACTTCCTCACTGCCCTACTCTAGGGACTTGAAGGGGGAGCGGGCTGGGGGACAGTGATTCTTCTTACAGCTGTGACAGCGGTGTCTGCCCCTTGGGTGGGGAGAGGGGCCCTGAAGCACTCTCGGTAAAAGAAAGTCTCACATTTCTGAGCTGGCTTCTGCAGTGTATCTATATCAACAGTAAACTAAAAATTTGGTGCCTTCTCTGTTGTCTGTGTCCTTTCCCCGGTTAAGCCAGAGCTCAGAGGACAAATGCTCGTGATCAAATATCTCTCAGGGAACCCTAAAGTGTGGTGAGAAAGTGGCAGATAGAGCCAGGGCTCAAACTTACCTTCACTCTCGTCATCTCTTGTGTCCAAGCCTTTGCACATGTGAGTTGTTCTGCTGATGATACCACTACTAACAACTAACTACTACTGGCTACTAATATTACAGGCCTCCATTCCCTCTGGGAAACTAGTCTAGGCTGGTGCCCTACTGCTCTCCCCGGGTGCTACAATTTGTGCTGCCTTTATTGAAACACGGTAGTTTTACAGTAACTTGCCTGCATACTTGTCAGTATCCACATGGGATATAAGCCTCTCAGGGCCAAGGGCCAGCTCTGTCTTGCTCATCATCACATCTTTGGTGCCTAGACCCAAGCATGGCACATAGTAGGTGCTCAACAAAGTATTATGCATTGAGTCACTATAGGTAACACTATAGGTGACACTCAGATATGACAGGAGTGTTTCAACCCAGGGCTCTAGCCTTTGGTTTGCATATCTCCTATCCCTGAAACCTCCTGAGAGAAGTGAATACTTACACCAGAAAAACTTAACTCCCAGCTTGGCAGGCTCTGTGAGGTTGGCCTGGGTGGCTTCACCTTCAATTTGATTCACAGTTCCATCCGGTCTGCAACGAGTTAAAACAAAACAAAACAAAACAGAACAAAACAAAACGCCTTAATTCAATGGAAGCCAAAAATCAATGAAAGGCCACTAAGCATCAGGGTGGCCAAGATTGTGATTTCTGGTTAGGGAGGCTCTTTCCTTTGTCACTGTCTCTGAGACCAAGCAGAGGAAGATGGCCCTGGGTGATAAGAAGCAATAACTGAAATGCTCCAGGACTGGATGATATGTTAGGCCCTAACACTTCTGTGCTGTGTTTTGAGTCCTACAAGGGCATTTCCTGCTCTCAGGCTGCAGAGGGAGGGAGTAAAAGAGAAGGGAACACAAACAAAACAACCCTATACACCAAGAAGATTTACTTCTTTAAAAATGAGAATGGGCCACGGGGCGCCTGGGTGGCTTGGTTGGTTAAGCGTCTGACTTCGGCTCAGGTCATGATCTCACAGTCCGTGAGTTCTAGCCCCGCATCGGGCTCTGTGCTGACAGCTCAGAGCCTGGAGCCTGTTTCAGATTCTGTGTCTCCCTCTCTCTCTGCTCCTCCCCTGTTCATGCTCTGTCTCTCTCTGTCTCAAAAATAAATAAACGTTAAAAAAAAAAATTAAAAAAAAAAAACTATAAAAAAAAAATGAGAATGGGCCAAAGGGAAAAACAAGGACTGACATGATTACTCAAAGTCTGGAGATCTGCACGCTTTCCTTGCTCTTGGGGCCTCAGTGACATCATATGACATCATATGACCCATAAAGCCATCCATACACCTGAGCTCTGAGACCCCTATCCAGGCCTGCAAGCTTCTGACTGAGTATGGGAGATTTCAACATAGGCCAGGTAAAAGCAGGCAGTGAGGAAATATTAACCTCATCTCAGTGATTCTCAGAGACATTAAATGTGCAGAAATGCACATCTTGCAACAAATGCCACCTTACAATTCGCAGTGTCATTTCTTTCTTAGTGGTATATAAAATGGTGGTGAATCTTAAAAGTGATGGTCTTCGATTGGATGAAATACTTTCACCCTTTTGAAAGAGTGGCTCCAGTTTTTGGCAACTCCCAATGACTCTGTGGACCTGGGGGAGAGGGGAAATGCCTGGGGACAGAGGCACTGAGGGGAGGGTGCTCACATATCACAGTGCTCTTCCTAGGAAGCTGACAGAGGAGGAGCCTGTTCATCAGTCCTCAAGGGGGCACAGAACAAAAGTTAGAGCAACAGTGTGTGTTAGAAAGTCAGTAGGCTATGGTTAGTGTTGACGGATGTCTCAGAAACCAGATAATAAGCAACAGGTAAGGAAGGATGAGAAATGTATTCAGATGCTCCTGGATGCATAGTCTGTTTATCATTAAGTAGGGCTGGGAACCATCCCTTCCTCTGTCACCTGAAACTCAGCTGGGAGAACAGGAAGATGGTCCATTTCTATCTGCATGCAGTTGCTTAGCAACAAACCAGCCTCTTCTCGAGCAGACTTTCCTGCTTTTCATCATCATTTATGTTTTGGCCAGAACAGTTTTCAAAACACCAGTCTCTGATCATAAATGCACAATTTGTTCATGGGAAAAATACATTTGTATTTTCAAGGGTCTAAGCAGATTAATAGTAATACATAGTATTAATTAAATAATTACTACACACCAAACCCTGTTCTAAGCAATTTACATGTGTTACCTCATCTGATGCTCACAAAGCCCTATGCAGGGAGGTTCTATGATTAATGTCACTTTACTGAGAGGAAACTGAGACCTAGAGTATTACCATAACTAACCTAAGATCACATCATTAGTAACTGGCAGAACCAGGATTTGAAATGGGGCAGCCTAACTCCAAAGCCTGAGCCCTTCGGCTCCCAGCCCCGTGCCAGCTGCTTTTGCCCTCAAATTCTCTGACACTGGCTAAGAGTACTTTGCTCAGACTCCGTGCTGTGCCTCTGCCCATCCTGTAGTATTCCTGAAAGGAGAAGCCATATCATGCTCCTGAACCAGCAAACCTTTCTCCATGTGCCCTTGTATCTTAAACAAACGTGACCCTACAGGCAGAGCAACCTAATACTCAAGATACAGTTAAAGAGGACTCCTGGCCGGCTCCGAAGGAGAGGTGGAAAAATCTTGTGGGTTTTGAGATCAACGTCACTGTCTGACTCTTGGTCATAGAATGGGACAAAATATTTGAAATGAAGTCATTGCAACTTTAGATGGAGGTCTGCATCTCAATCCTTCTCTGGACTCTAAAATAATCTGTTTTTATCTTTAGAGGCCCTTGAGATTCTTAACTTTATTTCTATGGTTTATGAAGGCAGGGAGTCAACCCACTTATGTTCTGGCTCACAGAAAGCTTAGTGGATAACAAGATGGCCACACAAAGCCTCTCGGAGCCTGAGTAACTTTCATGCTGTGTTATAATTGTTTTCTTGGAGTTGAGCACAGTTCTCAGTTCCTGTAGGGAACAAGAAGGACAGCCCTTCACCCCAGCCTTTCTTCCATTTGTCTTCTGTTCTCTTCCCCATTTCACTTCTCCCTGGGTTTGAATCTTAGCTTTGTTGCTTACAAGCTGTGTGGCCCTTGGGCAAATTACTTTCCCTCTCTGTACCTCAGTTTCCTCATCTATAAGTGTGGGGTTAATAATAGTACCTACCTCAGGGTTGTTATGGGAATTAAATAAATATATATATTCATTTACATATATACATATATGTACACACATGTATATATACATACACATACAGAATAGTGCCTTGCATTTAGGAAATACTTAGTATTTGTTACTATTGTTTATTGTTGCTCTTATCTTTGTTGATAGAAGGTTGGTAGGAGCTCTTTCTGGGGCTTTTTAAAGTTTCTGTTTGCTTTCTAAAGTATGAATTCTCATATCAAATAGAAATCTGTATTTCAGTATCAGAAAAGTATACTTCTATAGGCGATCCTGTTCCCATAACCTAGAATGTGACCATGTATTTGATTCTTGCTTAACAAGAAAAGGAGTTTTCTAATAGTTAAAGCTGTCTGGAGATGAAATAAATTGTCATGGAAGGCAATGAGCTCCCAGTTCCCGGAAGGAGTCAGGTAGAGCTGGATGTCTTCTGTTAGTGGATAATATAGAAAGGGCTTCGTTCTTAGTTTGGAGATCAGATGAGATGGTCCCCCTCCCCAGCCCCCTTGTGCCCCCTCCCCCTCGTCCTTTGCTACCAGAGTATCTATTTTGCTATGAGAGCAGGAACCCTGCAGTTTGGATTCCCATTGAGTTCCTAGTGCCTCTCATAGGCAGTACACATATAATAAGTACACAACACTCAAGGGAGTCCACAATACAAAAAGATACTCAGCAAGTGGTCATGGAAATAAATGAGTGGCTTCTCGTCCCCACCATTCTGCTTGCCAAAAACTTTGATCTTAGGACCTGCTGTGAGCAGGCAGGACAGACCCAGCAACATCTGCATCACCCCCCTCAACAAGATTGCAAGGACACCCAGTCACCCCAGGACAACTCTCTGCAGGCTGGCTCCAGGACTGTGTTGCTTTTGAAACCACAGCCACTCACCTCAATTCCTGGTTTATCACTTTGATGTTTCCGTTTTCCATTAGCGAGTAGTTGGCTTGGATGCAACTTCCCTTCTCAAAGCTCACTGGGATCTTCTCAATTTCATACCATCGTCCAAGATACTGCAGAGGTAACAAGAAGCAGAGAAAACCCCATGGCTCTCTGGGGACCTGCAAACTCTTCCCTATTGTTGCCTTTTAGAGCAGAGCCCTTTCCTGGGGAAACCAAGCAAAATGGGCTGCATTGTTCTGACAGCAACTGAGCAAGATATTGATTCAAATGAGAGTAAGTGAATCGGATGTGCAGGCCTTGGTTGAATGCCACATTTTATTCCTAAAGTGCTCTTTATTTAGATATGCTGTCAGTGGCCCCTCCAGCCAAAATCTATGTGAAATTCTAAACTCTGTGAAAGAGAGCGAGCAGTCCAGATGATGGAAGGTGCCATCTCAAACATTTTGTGATTCTACGAGGCATCTTTGAGTTGTGTGCAAGTCAGATATATTCACTGTGGGGAACTGGGACTCCAGAGTTGGTTGCATTCTCCTCATAAGACCTCGCACAGGGAGGTGGACACAAAAGCTTTTGGCAGGTGATCAGGACTTAGAAGACTGATACCACGGGGGGTATGGTCTCAGTTCATAACTTCGTGTACAGAGTCAACTCTAAAGAAGTGTGCATTGTTGTGGGGGAGGGGGAGAAAGGCATGTTCACAGTTCCATTACATGCTCCAATTTACAACCTTCGTGGAGGGCAAGTTGGCAATATCTAGCAAAGCAATTTCACTTCTGGAAATGTAACCTCCTGATAAAAAGAAAAAGAAATGATGCATATATGAGGTTATTTGTTGTGGTACTATTGTAAGAACAAAATACGGGAAACTAGAGCCTGAGCATTCGTAGGGGACTAGGTAAATAAATTATGGCACATCCATATAATGGATTGTTACACACCCTCTTTTAAAGGAGTCATATGCGGGGCGCCTGGGTGGCTCCATCGGTTGAGTGTCCGACTTCGCCTCAGGTCATGATCTCACTGTTTGTGGGCTCTGTGCTGTCAGCCTGGAGCCTGGAGCCTACTTTGGATTTTGTGTCTCCCTCTCTCTCTGCCCCTTCCCAGCTCATGCTTGGTCTCTCTCTCTCTCTCTTCTCTCTCAGTCTCTCAAAAATAAATAAACATTAAAAAAAATTTTAAGGAGTCCTATGCAATTATCTCCGAGATACATACAATGGAAAAAGAGCTAGGTGAAAAATAGTGTATATGTAAAAACGGGGGGAAAGATTATTATATTCATTTTCTATTGCTGTTGTAACAATTTACCAGAAGCCTAAAACAACCCAAACTTATGGTCTCACAGGTCTGTACATCGAGTGAGTTTGGTTAAAATCAAGGTGTTGGCAGGGCTGTGTTCCTTCCTACAGGCTCTAGAGGACTCTGTCTTCTTGCCTTGTCCGAGTTGTTGAGGCCACCCGCCATTTTTTGGGTTGTGAACTCCTTCCTCCATCTTCAGAGCCAGCAAATGCAGGTGAAAGCCTTTTCACATTGCATCTCTCTGATTCTTGTTCCATTGTCACACCTCTCTGACTACAGTTGGGGAAGGTTCTCTGCTTTCAATGATTAGATTGGTCCTTTCTGGATAACCCAGGCCATGCCTGCCATCTCCAAGTCTATAACTTTAATCACATCAGCAAACCCCCCTTTCCATGTACGGTGGCACAGTCACAGGTTGCAGGCATTAGGGTGAGGTCATCGTTCCGCCTACTGCAGTTATGTATGTATTCGTGAACATATACATTCGCTCCCAAAAGATACACAATAAAATGATTTACTGGTTGCTACTGGGGAAGGAAACTGAGGTAGGAGGGGAAAAGGGGTAGGAGAAGAGCTTCATTGTATGTTCTCTGGCCCCTTTAGGATTTGATCCATGTGACCATATTTACTTAGTCAAAATATTAATTGAAAGTATTTTTAAATTTAAAAATGTATTACTCAACAAAAGAAAATCAGAGACGCACTCACCTTCAAAAAGTGAGAATTGGAAATGAGAGTACTGCAAACAGGTGGCAGTATGGCTTCGGTCACATGGCTCTTTGCTCAAATATATACCCATGTTTATGACCTAAAATTTCCACTCATTTATTAAAGGCACATCTTTCAATTAAAACCACTGAAATTAACATTCATTGAAAGCACCAAAAAATACGGTTAAAGGTCAGTTGGTTTCATAGGCATTCTCAAAAACACACTCCATTTTATACAGAGCATTTAAAATGGTTCTATTATTGTTAAGGTGACTTCAGTCCTCCATAATTAAAACCGAGGAAGCATGATTTTCTAGAAAAGGGGAAACTGAAAGGTGGAAGATTGCTTTTTATGTCACGCTCCCTTATAATTTCACAATATTTTTGTGAAAACCTTTTCACGTTTGTGGGTCCCAGTTTCTCTATCCATATAAGAAGAATGCAATGTTTAAAATGAATCCTGGATGGGAATGCAAGCTGGTGCAGCCACTCTGGAAAACAGTATGGAGGTTCCTCAAAAAACTAAAAATGGAACTACTCTACGACCCAGCAATTGCACTACTAGGCATTTATCCAAGGGATACAGGTGTGCTGTTTTGAAGGGACACATGCACCCCCATGTTTATAGCAGCACTATCAACAATAGCCAAAGTATGGAAAGAGCCCAAATGTCCATCGATGGATGAATGGATAAAGAAGATGTGCTATATATATACAATGGAGTATTATTCGGCAATCAAAAAGAATGAAATCTTGCCATTTGCAACTACGTGGATGGAACTGGAGGGTATTATGCTAAGTGAAATTAGTCAGAGAAAGACCAAAATCCTATGACTTCACTCATATGAGGACTTTAAGAGACAAAACAGATGACCATAAGGGAAGGGAAACAAAAATAATATAAAAACAGGGAGGGGGACAAAGCATAAGAGACTCATAAATATGGAGAACAAACTGAGGGTTACTCGAGGTGTTGTGGGAGGGTGGGATGGGCTAAATGGGTAAGGGGCATTAAGGAATCTACTCCTGAAATCATTGTTGCACTATATGCTAACTAATTTCGATGTAAATTTTTAAAAATGTTTTTACTTATTTTTGAGACAGAGAGAGACAGAGCATGAGCACAGGAGGGGCAGAGAGAGAGAGGGAGACACAGAATCCGAAGCAGGCTCCAGGCTCCGAGCTGTCAGCACAGAGCCCAACGAGGGGCTCGAACTCACAGACTGTGAGGTCATGACCTGAGCTGAAGTTGGACGCTTAACTGACTGAGCCACCCAGGCACCCCATAAATTTTAAAAAATAAAAAATAAAATTTAAAAAAATGAATCCTGTAAAGGAAGAGGTAAAACTATCTTTATTTCCAGATAACATGATTTTGTGTATAAAAAATCCTAAGGAATCCACACACACACACAAACTATTAGAACTAATAAATGAAGCTAGCAAGGTTAAGGGATACAAGATCAATATACAGAAACCAAATGGCTTTCTACACTTAAAATGAACACTCTGTAAATTATGAAAATTCCATTTACAATAGCATCAAAAGAATAAAATACTTAGGAATAAGTATTTAACCAAAGAAACACAAAACTTATACTCTGAAAACTACAAAATATTGTTGAAAGAAATTTAATAAGACCTAAATAAATAAGAAATTAAATGGAAAGATAACCTATGTTCAGGGATTGGAAGGCTTAAAATTGTTAAGATGACAATATTCTCCAGATAGATCTAGATTCAATGCATTCTCTATGAAAACAACAACAACAACAACAACAACAACAACAACAACACAAAACAAAACTCTGCTTCTTCACTAAATTGACAAACAGATCCTAAAATTCATATGGAAATGCAAAGGACTTAGAATAGCCAGAAGAATAAAGTTGGAGGCGTCATATATTCTAATTTCAAAACTTACTACAAAGCTATAGTAATCAATACTGTATAGCACTGGCATAAAGATAGACACATAAAACAATAAAATAGAATTGAGAGTCTAAAAATAAGCTGTTACATAAATGTCCAATTGATTTTCGACAAGGATGCCAAGACTGTTCGATGGGGAAAGAATAGTCTTCTCAGCAAATAGTTCTGGGCAACTGAATATCCACTGGCAAAATAATAAAGTTGGACTTCTATATCACACTATATAAAAAGCTTAACTCAAAATGGAGCACGAAATTAAATGTAAGGATTAAAACTATAAATCTCTTATAAGAAAATATAGTAATAAAAATCATAACCTTGCATTAGGCAATGGTGTTTTAGATACCAAACGTATAAGCAAGAAAGGAGAAAAATAGATAAATTGGACTCCGTTAATATTGGAAACTTTTGCGCTTCAAAAGACACATTAATAAAGTGAAAAAGCAATCCACAGAATGGGGGGAAATATTTTCAAATCATGTATCTGATAAGAGACTTGTATCTAGAACATATAAAGAACTCTCAGAGCTCAATAATTAAAAAGATAAGTAACCCAACTTAAAAATGGGGAAAGGACTCAAATGGACATTTCTCCAAAGAAGATATAAAAATGGACAATAAACACACGAAAAGGTGTTCAACGTCATTAACTATTAGGGAAATGCAAATCAAAACCATGATGAGATACCCCTCATACCCTGTAAAAATGATTACAACCAAAAAGATGACAATAGCAAGTGTCGACAAAGATAAGGAGAAATTGGTATTATATACACGGCTGATGGGAACGTACAATAGTGCATGCAGCGCTTTTGGAAAATCGTTTCCGTGGGACGATCTGAGGAACATTCTACACATTTCCTCAGAGGATTCCCAGCAGGACTGAACCCTTCTGTTAACAGTGTTACTGTTCAGGAATGCCATCTTTTATTGCCGTTCTGCCTTCTCTCAGTTTCCCCACATGCCCACAGTGCTTCCTGGGATCAGCTTCCCAAAACCCTCTGCTCCCCAGTTCTTGGTCTCAGAGCCTGCTTTGGGGGATGCCCCAGTAAGATAAGTACCTACCCCAAGGCTTGCTGTGGCAATCAAAGCAGAAAACTAACACTGAATCCTAGAGGATGCTTATTCAAATGGGAGGCAAAACAAACGGGAGTTGAGACTTTTGCCACACCTTGTGCACATCAAAATTCTCCTGCACCGGAGGAGTCGGGCATTTCCCAAGGTGAAAGGCTTGTCCGTCTGCGGCACTGAAGAGGCTGGCCAGAGCAGAAAAGAGCAGCAGCGCCGTCATCATCTTGGGGCTCTGGATGGAACCTGGGGTCAGGAGAAACAAAGCAGCTAGAGTTGTTCTGAGCCCCCTGAGGACACGCAGTCACCAGGGGAACATTTCTGGGGACCTCTCTGGGGACCTTCCCCTGAGCCCTTTTGAACAGTCACCCTGCAGAGCCACCTGAATCGTCATCATCAACCCTGCTGTGAGGCCTCCACCCCTGGGAGCATCTCCCGACCTTTGTACCTCCATTAGAGCACGCTCTGCCTGGTGTTAGAGCTCGTTGGATTTATTTTGCAACTGCTCCCCCTCCATTATGCATTTTTCAAGGATGGGAGCCCACAGAACCTGGCAGTGTCAGGCACAGTCCATACTTGTTGATGAACAGAAACAATGTGGGGTGGGGATAGGCCGAGGGGGAGGTCGAAGCGGTCAAGTGAACCATGCAAGAGAAAAAAATGAGCACAAACTATGCACGTTTAGTATCTTATGAGATTCATAAGAGAAGTGCCTCCCTGATCTACAACCCCCAATCCTGCCCCATCTTGCTGGGCTGCTTACCAACCCAGGAGTAAGCCTGAAACCTTAACAGGCTGTGGCATGCTGGGGACCCCAGGGTCACCCTGACTGTGTTTGAATGCAGACCTTGCCACACGCTAAGTATAACTGTACATTTTATGCTTTAGTTTCCTGGTCTATTAAGTGGGGGTAATAATCATACCAACCTCACCAAGTTTGGTGAGAATTAAATGAGATACTATAGAGAGAGTATTTAGGGTGAAGTCTGACACAGAGAAAATGCTTAATAAATGCTAGTTATTATTATCGTGAAAAGCAGAAACAAATAACTACTTCCTGAATTTCTCTTTGGCATTCTGTTGGGGATACTTCTCAGAGATGTTCATTTCTTTTTTTTTTTTTTTTTTTTTTTCTTCTTTTAAAGGTGCATTGACAGGGACGTAGATATGCATTTAACTAGAGAAGGACTAATAGCTGGCAACACGCATTTCAGCCCGGGCACTCTACCCTGCTTCTTTCACTGACTTGCCTTCAGTCTATTCTCCTCCTTGTGACTCCTTGCCTGTAGCTGCACAAGAGCTATTTCTAGCTCTTTGCCTTTCTCCCGCAATAAAGAAGACTGAATCAACGCAAGCAAAATGTTCTCAGATCTGAGCATTTAAAAGGATGTGTCATAACAGGAATAATTATAACCACTTTATTATGGTTAAACCTCCAAATAACCTTTAATAATCAATAGCTTTTCTTCTGGAGGTTTTATCGCCCCATTTTCAAAGGAACAGTTACATAACAAGTAAAACTGCCAGCTGGGGATGGTGGGGGCGGGGTGGTCGCTGAGCCTCCTTTGAGCAAGCCAAGTCTGTGGTAGGACCCCACCTTCTCTGAGAATCCATTTTCCATTAGCTCCTACCACCACATAAACAACACCTGTCTTTTAATCTTTTGGGAGACGATGGATGGATTTGTCTAAACTTACAAAAATTTGTATCCATTTCCAAGAAATTCTTAGAACCGCACAGCTCTACCCTTGGGCCTCAGTAGGGTTCAAGCTCAGTGCCCTGCCCAGAAGATCTTACCTCAAAGGATGGTCACACATTACGCACATTCTACAGGGTCCCCCAAACTGGAGGGACTTAAGAGGTCCTTTCTCCACCCCACCCCTCAGCCCCTGGGAGTACAGATGTCACGCTGAGTGCCAGAAGGGGCAGAGGGCCTGGACTCAGTTACTGTCTGTGGCTGTCCGTCCTGCAGTGACCCTGAGCCATGCTTCCTTCTGAGCACCACCTTTGGTGGCTTTCAGTAAACACCTACCTCTGTAACCTGATGAGTATCATTTCACCATGGGACAGTTAACACCAAAAGTCAGTTCCATGTCTTACTCTGACAAATATCTTATTACAAAATGTTCTATTATGGGCTGAAACATGTGCTTTAGCTGTGTAGGAGGATTTCAGAGCAAGGCTAATTCTTAGCCTTGCTTACATATCTCTTCCAAAGATGTCTCTTTATTGCAGTAGTTTTATTCCTATGGTTAAAACTTTTTGTGATAGAAAGTGTTGATGGCATCCATAATTTCTTTTCCACGTCCCGTCCGTTCTAGTTCACTCAGCACTTACTGAGTACCTTCTGACGGTGAGTGAGGCAGGAGAGAAGGGAGACTCGGGAGACAAGTTGACCAAAGAAAAGCCATTTTGGTTTTAGCCTGACCCTTAACCTAACAGTCAGCAGGTCATAAAAAGAGTTACAAGATCCAACTCACTGAAGACCACAAGATTCCATTCCCTCCAGCACTAAAAGCCACAAAGGTCAGACATTCTTAAAATTGCTCCCTGTGGGTAATTTCATAATCGCCAGACAATGGAAAAACTCACCACCCAATAAAAATGATAAACCCAAAATTAAAGAGTAAGCCCCTTCCCTACACGCTAGCAAATTAAAAAAAAATTATAAAACCATTTATTAGAGGCAAAGGGATGTCCTCTTCCTCAACTGGGAGGAGAGACCACTACTTTGTAAGAAAGCTCCTTTCTTCTATATTTAATAAATCTTTGTCCCTTTCTCTAAATGGCTTGCTCTGAAATTCTTTCTTGTGCAAAGCCAAGAATCCTATTGGCGATGAGCCTGAGGCCCTCCCTCTAGGGCCTCAACCCCATCCAGCATCAAAGGTAAGTCGCATTATTATCTTATACCTGTGAACTTGGGTAGGCGTGACCTATATTTTTGCTCTGTCTTCTAACACTAATGGGAAGATTGTCTTAATGAGGGAAATTTAAATATTTTAAAAATAAACAGAATTTAAATATTATTTTAACTGAATATTAAATTATTTAATAATAATTCTACCAAGGTTATTGTGCATCTGCCCTGGGCCAGCACAGACTCTATGAGCTGGTACTCATACTCATTGAACTTCCCCATGGAGAAGCCCGGGTCTCAGTTTTTCACATGTGCCACACACTGGATCTCCATAACATCCTATCTAGAAGGCTACTGCTATGACATTCTCTGTGTACTCAATGATGTTAATTTCCCAGGGGTTACTTCCTGATAAGGTGTGAAGCCAGAAATTACACCAGGTCTCTTAGGAGCCTGCTCTCCCAACACCTGCGTGTTAGTGCGGGCAAGGTACCTGCTCTGAAAAAGCTGCAGAACGTTGACGACTAGATTTTTAGATTTCACATGATAAAACAAAATGCATTTCCACAAGCCAAGCGGTCTAAATAACCCATTTAGCTATTGACTCTAACAAGAAAATATGTCTTCTTAAGAAACTATTTTTGTGCCATATTGTCAAATGTGTTTTCCAATTCACAGAATGAATTACAGTTCACTTTTTGGTAAATTTTATTGTAATGCACAGTTGGACGACAACTCCTTGAGAATTCATCTAGTACAGTATTGGTTATGGAAAATGTTCTCGTTGTCTTCTTGCACAGAAGAGAATGCATAGTGCAAGCACAAGACATTGAGGTAGGTCAACGTTGGGTTGGCACCCCAGTTCTGCCATTTGTTGGCCTATTGCTTAGGGTATCTGAACCTCAGTTTCCTCATCTGAAAAATGGCACTAATGAGGTTCTATCTTGTAAGGTGGACTGAGGAAAAATGAGACCAATTTTGCAGAGCGACTGGCACAAGCCCTCAATCGTGGCTGTTATTATTTTTAGCTGAAAGGGGGAAAGTAAAAGCCAAGCCTGTCTCTAAGCACTTTTTAACAAAAGCGAAAATGAAAACCACAGTACATACCTTTTCTGTCAAGATGAAGGCAGTTTCCACATGCAAACTCATCCAATTTAAGATGTGTGATCTTGTTGACCGGCTTCTCCCAAGCTATTTTATAAGCTTCATTTGGTCACTGACGTTTAATTTTAACGCATGCCACACCCACTCCGGGTGGGGAAGGCTGGCCTAAAAGCTTAGTTCTGTATGAAACACAAAGATGGGATGTTTTGTCCATCTCCCTCCCCCAATTTCCTTCACAGCTGCTCCCTGAAAAAGAAACAATGAGATACTGTGTGTATGTGAGAGAGGGAAAGACAAAGTGCATTTCATTCAAAACATCTTTTTTGCTGTGTGGATTTTCTAATTTAATTTTCTCAGTCAGAATGCACTTTAGAGTTCCAGTAAGATGAGCTGCAACATGTTTTCAAGCATCTGGTATTTATTTTTCATTTTTGTGTAAATGAAAAATCAACAACCTCATTTCCTGAAATGGGGCACCCCATGTGGTCCCTGGCCTGGAATGTGACTCAGGCTAGAGAGTGAAGGGTAAGAATTAGAGATGGCTTTTTGTGTGATCCTGGACAAGCCATCCACTTCTCTGAGGCTCAGTCTCCCCATGGTGACGCAGAGGCTCTCATTTCTGTCTCCACCAAAATTGGGTGTATAGGGGAGATAGCGGTTCTGAAGGGGCTGGGGCTAAAAGCTGAGAATGCCAGACCTTTCGTGATTCGTGATTCGGGAGCCTCCCAGCTTCACCATCTAGGCGGCCTCTCCCTGCCTGGGATGAGAGTGGATTTAATGTTGCTCATTCCACAGAGACACTTTGGGCTGGGCCCCATTTCTCTCTGTGGAATGAGCAGTTTTGAATCTTAGGACTTGGATTCTGTGCCTTTGTGATAAGGCAGGAGGCTTTTAGGGGTCTGTAGAGAAGAGAGTACCTTTGTAGTAGACAGATTCCTGAATAAAATGCATTCTCCAGTTTCTAAGCAATAGAGAGAAATTTATAGCACTAGGCCTTATAAACATTAAAACAATAACCATGGGGCACCTGGGTGGCTCAGTCTGTTGAGCATCCAACTTCAGCTCAGGTCATGATCTCACGGTTCATGAGTTCGAGTCCCATATAGGGCTCTCTGCGGTCAGCATAGAGCCTGCTTCTGATCCTCTGTCCCCCCTCTCTCTGCTCCTCCCCTGCTAGCCCTTTCTCTCTCTCAAAAATAAATAAAGATTAAAAAAAAAACAACAGTAACAAAAGTGAATCTTTCACATACCAAAGCTTGTTCTTTGGGATGTTCTTTACCTTTTCAGAAAAAGGAGAAATTAGGATTTCCGTTCAGACCCTGACTTGCTGGGATCCTCTAAGGCTTTTCCTAAGATCTCTGCAGTCTCTCTCCCTCTCTCCCTCCTCCGTGCCCTCGCTCAAATATCACTTCCTTTAAAGGTCTTCCTGACCTTTCAAAAATAGTACTTGTGTCACTACCACTTTACCGGCTTTATTATACTTTTACCTGAAATGATACCCTTCATTTTATGTATGTTTTGCTTGTTGTGTTTTCCCCGCTAGCAGATAAGCTCCACAAGTGCAGAGAATTTGTCTCGTCGACTCACTGCTATACCCCCAGTGCTAGAACACGTCATAAGTAATCAATCAATACATTGAATGGAAGGGATCTATCTATGCAAAGACTTTACTGAGTATTCTAAGATCTGCAAACAGAACTAGAGGTAATAGTCAAGAGACTTTTATTTGAATTGTTTTTTCTGGGATACTAGTAGCCTGTAAATTTCTGTGTCTTCTTTACTTATATCACATCTGTCACCAGGAAGTGCCTGTCATTGAAGAAATACACAATTAGTCTCTGATAACCTCATAAAAAGAGTTATTTGCCTTTACCCTAAAGAGTCACACACAGTTTTCCACAAAGCAATGGTGCTAAAGTTTCCAAAATGTGTTAAGTTGGAGATCAACATATTTTTATCATTTATTCCGCAGCTTGAACCAAGAACTGTGGAGCTGACCGTACTGGTCAAGGAGTCGTAGCGCGAGAAACAGCACAGTTATCTTTCTGAGTCTCAGTTTATTTTTTCCTGTAAATGTCGGCAAATGATATCATTTCGGGCAATCCTCTCTTTGCATGTTTCTGGAATGTAGAGCCAAGCACAAGTTTTTAAGAAGCATCGTAAAACAAACCAGACCTGTGCTCTAAATGAATCTTCATTGTTAAATTCCAGAATAGCACACACATCTGTTGTAAGCAATTAAAATAATACCAAAACTCAGGCCTCAAACTGTAAGTGCCTCATAATCCCACACCTCAGAGATAACCGTTGTGTTTGCATTTATTCTTCCAAAAATTCCTACACAGATCCCAACAATAATATCCAGGGGCCTGAAACTTGCCTGTTTTCATGTAATAACGTAGCTCTTTCTCTGTCAATACACACAGATCTCCTTCATTCTTTCCCCTGCTGCCAAACCTGGCTTTTACCTGACAGCACGTTTCTTCAAGGACACGGCCTGTGGTTTTACAGGGAAATAGTTCTTTGGTTGGGTGATCTTTCATCATCTAGGTGATTGCCTCAGGGGTCTTACTGCAAGACCCTCGGGGAAGATGAATTTGTTTTGGTGGACTTTTTGTGGCAAGAAATAGAAAAAGAAAACTATCCTATCTTTTTTTTTTTTTTTTTTTTTTAAGTGGTCCCCTGGTGAAAATGCCTTCATTTATAAGTGGTTCTCTCAACTACCAGGGTCATCCTGCCTGCCCTTCCAAAGTGGTTTTTCTTCTGTCAGTTAAAATCAAGGGGAAACACAACTGTACTTTTCATGTGAAAACCCAGATGAAGAGTTTCCAATAACGTGTATTCACTCTTGGACACTTAGCTCCCAGGTTCCAGTCTCTGGGATCAGTCTTCCCGAATCGGCGCAGCTGTCCTCACTCTCTGCCTGTATTTCCAGCACGTGTGGTATTTGTTCTGGGGTGCCTCACACCATGGCAGGTGTCACCACAGGCCTACCGTCTCCTTCTCAGACCGTCAGATCCTTCAGCACAGGTTTGTGTTTCTATCCCCGGTAAACGGCACACTGCCGGGTACATACTAAGTGTTTACTAAATGTTACTGGATGGTTGAATGAATAACAGAATGTTTCATCCTCATTATCTGTGGGGACGATTGTGTACCTCATGATTTATTCAGATGCCCTCTTTCCTCTCCTTCCTGTTCCCTTATAGCCATTTTTTTTATCACTAGGAGCTGAAACCAGTGGGCCGCTGGCTGGTGCCAGACATCTGGTGAACAGCAAGAAAGCAGTCAAACTGGTGAGGCTGAGGGGCGCCTGGCTGGCTCATCAGTACAGCATGCGACTCTTGATCTCGGGGTCATAAGTTCAAGCCCCACATTAGGCCTAGAGCTTAGTTAAAAAAAACAAAAACAAAAACAAAAAAAAAGTAAATAAAAACCAGTGAAGCTGCAACTTGCCATGGCCGGGGGGCGGGGGGGGGGGGTGAGGGGGGGCGGGGGGGTGGTGAGGGGGGGCGGGAAGAACACTGAACTGTGACGCAGGAGCCCAGGCTTCTGGTTCTAGCTCTGGTACGAATTCATTTACCTGTTCATTCACTTTTTCAATAATATATGGCAACCTCTTCTAAGTGCTGCAGATGTAGTAGTAAAGAAGAAACACGAGGTCCCAACTCTTGTCTTCCAGAGGAGAGTCCAATGCACAGGCAGTAAAAGGTGATGTGATAGGGAGAGTCTGGGTGGCCACTTCAGTTTTGTGGTCAGGAAGGGCCTCTCTGAGAACTGACATTTCAGCTGAGAGGTGAATGATGAAAAGGGACCAGTCATTCAAGGACCATGGGGATGGGTGTTCCAGGGAGAAGAGCCAGGGCAAAGGTCCTAAGGAGGAAACAGGCTTTGTGTTTTCCAGGGACAGAGAGACCTGTGTGGTTGGAATAGAAAGAGTGAGGGGGAATGTGATTAAAAATGAGTTTGAAGAGGTAGACAGAAGCCATATTCCACTTTGAGGAATTTGGATTTTATTTAAAGGACAATGGGAAGTTGGTGGAGGGTTTTCTGTTTTTGTTTTTTAATTTTTTTTTAATATTTACATTTGAGAGAGAGAGAGAGCACGAGTGGAGGAGTGGTAGAGAAGGAGGGAGACACAGAATCTGAATTAGGCTTCAGGCTCTGAGCTGTCAGCAGAGAGCCTGACGTGGGGCTCAAACCCATGAACCATGAAATCATGACCTGAGCCGAAGTCAGCTTAGCCAACTGAGCCACCCAGGCACCCCTGTTGGAGGGTTTTAAGCAAGAGTGTGAGAAGAACATTCGGGCTGCCCTTCCAAGACTAGACTGGAGGATGGTTACAGAGAGATCCTCTGAGGGCACTTCAGTCATTCAGATAGTGTGGAGTTGGGCTAGAGTGATTGTAAGGAAAATGGAGAGAGGTGGACGTATTTAGAACATGCTTTGTAGATAAAGTGAACAAGACTTGCTAACAGATTGAATATGGAAGATGAGGAAAGAGAGGAATCAAGACTGAATCCCAGACTTAGAGGCTGAACAACTGGGTGGATGCTAGTGCTAATGACAAAAAACTAGGAAGACTGAGTTAGGAGCAAGTTCAGGAGGAAAACTTGAGTTCTTCATGGATAAATTATGTCTGAGTTGCGTATTAGACATCTGAGTGGAAATGTTAAGGAGGCAGTTGGATATCTAATTTAAGCTTTGGGGAAAAGTCAGGGCTGGATGTAGAGATTCAGGGATCATAAGCACATAGATAGTCTCTAAAGCCATGGGACTGGGTGGGGTTACCAAAGGTAGTAGTAGAGAAGAGGGGAGGAGAAGGAGCCAATAAAGGAGACAGAAAGAAAGGAGGACAGCAGGGTATCGCAGAGCCGAGAGAGAAAATATTTCAAGAAGGAGGAAATGATCAACTTTTGCTGAAAGGTCAATAAGAACAAAGAAGTGGCCTCTGGATTTAGCAACATGGAGGTTGTTGGTGACCTTGACAATAGTGGTCTCTGTGGATAGTGGGGATGGAAGCCTAATTTGAGTGCGTTGAGGAGGGAGCATGGAGATAGTAATTTTCTTGTGAGGTTGAAGGAAAGTAGAGAAATTAGTAGCTGAAAGGAGACTTAGTGGTTAAGGGAGATGCTAAGAGCATGCACATGGGGATGATCCAATAGAGGAGAAGTATTGACTATGTGGGGGAGGGGGTTTGAAGACTCCAAGAGCAACCCTGACTAGGAGGGAGGGAGCAGCCCCGGAGCACAGGTGGGTAGGCTGGGTTTTGAGAGGAGCTTGGGTTCTGGGTTTATAAAAACAAGGAAAGCAGAGGGGAGGCAACCAGGCACAGGGAGGTATGTGGATTTGGTGTTAAAAAGATGCAGGATTTCCGGGGTGCCTGGGTGCCTCAGAGATTGAGCGTCTGATTCTTGATCTGGGCTCAGGTCACGTTCTCACAGTTGGTGGGCTCTGTGCCGAGAGTGCGGAACCTGCTTGGGATTCTGTCTCTCCTTCTCTCTGCCCCTTCCCCTCTTATGGGTGCGCTCGCTCTCTCTCTCTCTCTCTCTCTCTCTCAAAATAAATAAACTTAAAAAAAAAAAGAAGATGCAGGATTTTCACTTTGTGTGACTACGGTTGAGTCACTTATCTTGACAGGATGTGTTGGAGAAAGTAAACAGGTCTGCTCAGACCATGGTGAATAGGCTTCTTTGAACACAGTGACTGCTAATTACACCTACCTAAACATCTGCTTTATTCAGTAAGTGGCCTAGGAGGGAAGGTGCAAGGTTCAGCCTGGAACTAATTATACTAATAGCTCCTAACTATTGAACGTTATACATCAGGTCCAATATCAGGGCTTTCCATAAATTAACTCTAATTGTCACCACACCCACCCTACAAGGCAGGCTCTGGTAATAATCCCATTAGAGAGATTAAAAAAACAAGGTGGGAAGAGGTGGTTAAGCAACTTTTCTAAAATGATGTACTGAGAATTTAAACCCTTAAGTATGACTCTAAACTCTCTCTCTCTCTTATATATATATATGTATATGTATATATATACATATATATATATAAATATTTATATATATATTTCTCTCTCTCTCTCTCTCTCTCTCTCTAAATATATATATATATATATATATATGTATTTTTTTTTTAAGAGAGAGAGTGAGCAGGGGAGGGGCAGAGAGAAAGAAAGCACCAGCAAGCAAGTTGGGGAGGGGCAGAGAGAGAGAGAGAGAGAGAGGGAGAGAGAGAATCCCAAGCAGGCTCCACATTGTCAGCTTGGAGCTCGACAAACCATGAGATCATGACCTGAGCCAAAATCAAGAGTCTGGTGCCTAACCAACTGAGCCACCCCAGCATCCCTAAACCCATACTTTTAACCATTATGTTCTACTGCCCCCACATAGAAAGGAGTGAAAGGGCTCAGCTAGGAGGGTTGGGGGTTCACACCACCAGGATAAATACCTTCCAGCCTTCTCCACAGAAAAAGATGACAATAATTGCTTATTCCTGAAAAGTGTTGACAAAAGCAGGAGAGGTGAGTTTTCTATAGCACAGAGACTAATGTTCCAGACTCTTTGCCAAAGGCCACCTGAAGGCAAAGGGATTGAACACATCCATTCAGTTCACAATCCAACACTATCATCCGTGCAGCTGGGACATCTGCTACCAGTTACCAGTGCCTTGGATGAATCCTCAAATTACTGTGGCCTTAGGTTTTTCCAGATGTTTGCTGGGAAACAATCTTTGTCCAGTTTTGCAACCCCTTATAAAATAAGGTCAGTTCTTATGAATACGTATTGGGCAACAGGAACTCATCCATACCTTCCAATTTGCATACAATTCAGAAGTTTTCCATGCAGAGAGTAGCATTTCCATTTTGCTTTTCTTAATTTTCTAAAATAGTAAGTAAGTTGGTGGAAAGAGCCCAGGTCCAGGAGTAGGGAGATGGGGCCATTGTCCTGGCTGTCTCACTTCAGAGCTGGGTGACCTTGGAGAGTTTCTCAAGCTTTCAGTGAGGGGTTTGGCTATCAAGGGGTTCTAACATAGAATTGGTGGAACTCCATGGGAAATTGATTCAGTTGTATTTCAGTATAATTGAATTCTTTTGTGGTTCTGTGGCTTTCATTTTATGCATTCGTGGACGTTTTCGTCAAACTGCCAAAGGGGTCCCTGGCACAAAAAGGGTAGGAAGCTGTCAGAGGATCTCTGGGGTTCCTGTTTGATTTGAAATTAAGTTCCAGCAACATACCTTCTGGAAACCTAATTTCTTTTAACAAAGTCCAACTGAGTTTGGAGGAGTAAAGTGCAGTTTCCTAAAGCTGGTGATGGAGTATCATGGCTGGGCAGCGGCCCGGGTCAGCGGAGGGAGACAGCCAGGCTCTTGGCTTTCACATGCTGTCGTCATCTGAGTAGAGGGACTGCGCCGTCCATACACTGGGATGTGCTTTTGGGGGCCACCCCTGAGAGGCAGGAGCAGCCCACACACAGATGCCTTGGGAGCCATGCACTGCCTAAAGAGAGAAAGGAGAGGGGAAAGAATGGCAGAAGAACCATGACCTGGCCTGGCCTTCTGCCTCCTGTGTTCTTTCCACTCCTATAACACAGTGTCTGATAATAACATGTTATCGGATATTGGACACTTATCATGCTGGGCACTCTACATACATTATCTCCTTTAAGCCGAGAGCAACCACATAAGGGAGATACAATTATAGTCATTTCACGGAGAAAAGAACAGGCTCACGGAAGTTAAACATCTTGGCAAGTACGGTGCAGCAAGTGGCTGAACTGGGATTCACACCATTGCCACGTTCACCTTCCTGTGATCGGGAGCTATTGGCCAGCCTCTTGGCTCGAGGTAGTGCTTCTCCCTCTCAGACTGGGGCATGCCCCCAATTTGAAGAACCCGACTCCTGTGTCTTCATCCAAGCCTCTAAGAAGATGGCCAAGCTTGATTTATTGATTTTGATTTACTTTGTCAAAAGTGGTGTTGTACTGTGTCTGGAGTTTTGTGTTTGATCGAAAGCCTTTTGAGCTTTCTGAAACTAGTATGTACAGGTAGGTCCTCACCAGAGCTATGAGATGAGTAGTATTGGATTTGAGAACACAGCACACTTCTGTAAGAATGGCAATGGTTTCTCGTGGGTTGTATCTCCTGGAGGGGGCTGTGTAGCAGATCTGTTACAGACTCAGGAACGTATCAGTGCATCTCTTGGCCTTGCGTGCTTTGCATAGGGTCTAGGAGCCAATGTTTTAGAAGTACTGGCAGAGTGAGTTATTATATCACAGTGGACTCTGTGCTTTTCTTTTCCAAACGTCTTGCGTTAGTGACTCTTCCTTAACGCAGTGGTCCTTAACTCCGGTTATATATACCTGGGGTGCTTTTGACAAGACTGAGTCCTGGGCCTCACCTCCAAAGATTCTGACTTATACATCTGTGTAAGGGTCTGGGCGTTGGTAATTGTTAAAAGCTCTGCTAGTGATTTCAGTGGACAGAAGGGTAAGAACCATGGAGCCATGGTCTTGCTTGCCTTGGGCCATCCTGCGTGGTGCTCCCTTACCTAGAAAGCCTCGCTTGCCCTCTTCCCTGGGCCAGCTCTTGCTTGCCCTCCAGGAAGTCTTCTCTGAAACCCTGGTGGGGCTCTGTGGCCCTCCTCTGTGCTCCCAGGCCTGCTTGCACCAGCTCGCTGTCACGCATCACACGGCATTCCAGTCTGGGCTTCACCTGTCTTCCCTACAAGGCTGTATGTGGAAGAGACGTGGCTTCATTTCTTTGAAGCCCCAGCTTCCTGCACAGTGCCCGGCGCAAGATAGGTAAATATTTGTTGAGTACATGAGGGGGTGAAAATATTTGTGGGGGAAAGAATCAGCAATGTTGTCAGCCTCGGGTCTGGTTCCCCAAGGGTCCGGAAGATGTCCCAGGAGAGCTCAGTATGAGCATGTTTGGGGAAGTCTGAGGCTGAATATGAACCTGAAATTTGGAAATGATTGTGTTCAGTTTTTAATAAGGTGTCCTGCATGTTGTCGTATGTGTACCACAATAAGTATTGCAATCTCAGGGCTTCGGCCCCAGCTACCACTCAACAGCCATCACTCGGCCCATCCGTCTGTTCGGCTCAGGAGTCAGGCTGCCTCTTTGTCCCTCACAGAGATGTTGGTTCTGTCTCAGAGGAACAAAGGGAACATTCTGGTTGTGAGAGAATGGCTTTCAGGGTTTTCCTGATGCAGCTCTAGAGAGAAGACACTTTTATTTCTATCTGTTTGGTGCGGACCAGGAGAGGCAGGGGCACGTCCGTGGCCTTCAGTCACGAGGTTCAGATTCACGAACCAGTGGCAAAGCCTCCTTGGGTGGATACTCTGAGGTTTCCAGGTGGGAAAGTTCTGCCTTTAATGGACATGGAGAGGGACGAGGAGGAGGAGGAAAGCAGCTTTTCTCAGGTACTGACCCGAGGGCATTCAGATACTGTTGCAGGGACTCTGTGTTAACTCCACTCCTTGCAGCAAGACTGTGAAGTAGATATCTTGATATTTTCACCTTTGAGTCACTTTTCTTCAACACCTACGTATTTTTAGTCCCCACATTCTCTCCATCCATCCTCCTAAATTTCAGTCTCATCCCTTCTCTCTCCAGTGGCAATGCGTTAGCTCAGGCCACCATCTGATTTGACATGAGAAAGTTCAAGTACCAACAGGCTCACACTTTGTGTCAAAACCTTAGTGAGAGCTGCATTGGCCCTGGGTCTTGGTTAAAAGGACTTTCACTGTTGAGCCAGTGATTCTGAGACTTAAGGGGCTCATCTACAGAAAGAAGGAGGTTCCCACCCCACAACCCTAAGTGATAAACACATATACTTTGCCTTTTTCTCTACAGTTTAGCCTGAGACAATCTTCCTGTTGTCATAGGAACTACTCCCCGTTGAGAATTTCACTTCCTGGAGACTCACTCTAACTCCCTCAAAAGAACCTGACTGATGGCCTAAAGACTCAGGCACCAACCTAACTCACCCCTTGCCCCCTTTTCCCCACCAACCAGGGCCCAGGGCTGTGGAATTTTCCAGAGGCTAGTGTCTCCATTTGAGAGGAAGTGACTGGACTTCTCAGGACCCTCCCACTTCAGGAGGAACATTTGAAAAGATGTCATGGCCTGCTTAGGGAATAATTACAAGTTCTGGAGTGAGGATGTACTTGGGCAGGGCTGGCTTCAACTGAGGCCCTGAGGGACTGGGTTTGAAATTGAGGAGCAGGAAAAGTAAAAAACAAAACAAAACAAAAAAAAAACCAAAAAAAAAAACAAAAAAACCCCACAAACAATGGTACAAAGGAAGCACTGTCCCTGTGAGCAGATGGGGTGGCGAGGTCAGTCCGGCCTAGGTCACTGTACCAGGCCTCCCACAGCATCCTTGTTGGGATGGGAGGAAGCACATCTCTGGTCCAGGAGATAAATGGCTACATTAGGACATCCTGTGGAACAGAGGGAGACACACAAGACTTTAGACTTGAAAATCAGATAAGTGGAGAGGACTTTCCGGTTCTACATTAGGAGTCCTGCAGTGTAGACTGCCAAATAGAATAATTCAAGTGGCATAGTGAACATTCCAACTTGAAATATGAAGCTTAACTGCTACCCATTCTGGTGAGCCAGATAACCAGATAGCTGCCAAATCTTAGACCTCAGCAGGATCTATGGGCGTAGGCATGGGTTTGAGTATCAGGAGGCTGTCTTTGGGCCTGCAGCTGCTTCTCACGTATGTGGTCTTATGTGCACCTAGAGAGCTGGTTAATTTGTGTGCTTTTCAAGGCCCCTTCCTTTCTCCCAGACACCTGGAGCTAAATGGTGTTAGGGATGAATCATACTGCAGATGGTCACTGGGTGGACAGAAGAGGGAAGGGAGAATTCATGTGACTGAACATATCCACTGTGTTACTAGATCCTACTCAGATCCCCTGAGACTCTTGGGCTTGAGAGAGTTTGGACTCTCCTTTCAATGATGCTATACACAACTAAGGTTTATTCTAGTTTGTCTTATTTCAGTGTTGATATCTTGACAGGCCATTATTATTTGTACCCAGGGACTCAATCCGTGAGAATATCCATAATAGCTCAGTTGTAGAATCCTTTTTTTTCAGTTTAATTTTTTTTTTAATTTTTTTTAACGTTTTTTAAATTTATTTTTGAGACAGAGAGAGACAGAGCATGAATGGGGCAGGGGCAGAGAGAGAGGGAGACACAGAATCGGAAGCAGGCTCCAGGCTCTGAGCCATCAGCCCAGAGCCCGACGCGGGGCTCGAACTCATGGACTGCGAGATCGTGACCTGAGCTGAAGTCGGACGCTTAACCGACTGAGCCACCCAGGCGCCCCTAGTTTAATTTTTTTAATGTTTTTATTTATTTTTGAGAAAGAGCAAGACAGAGTGCGAACAGGGGAGGGACAGAGAGAGAGAGAGACACAGAATCCGAAGCAGGCTCCAGGCTCTGTGCTGTCAGCACAGAGCCCGACGTGGGGCTCGAACTCACAAACTGTGAGATTGTGCCTGACCCACCCAGGTGCCCCTTTTTTAGTTTAATTTTAATTCTAGTTCATTAACTACAGTGTCATGTTAGTTTCAGGTGTATCATATCATGATTCAACAATTCCCTACATCACCCTACATCATGACAAGTGCTCCTTTTTCTCCATCCCTATCTGTCCTATCCCTCCACCCCTTCCCCTCTGGTAACTATCAGTTTGTTCTCTATAGTTAAGAGTCTGTTTCTTGGTTTGCCTCTCTCTCTCTTTTTTTTCCCTTTGCTTCTTTTGCTTCTTAAATTACACATATGAGTGAAATCATATGCTAGTTGTCTTTCTCTGACTTATTTCATACTCTCTAACTCCATCCAGGTCATTGCAAATGGTGATATTTCATTCTTTTTATGGCTGAATAATATTCCACTTGGTATATATACCACATCTTCTTTATCCATTCATGAATTGATGGATACTTGGGCTGCTTCCATTTTGGCTAATAATGCTGCTATAAACAAACAAGTGTATGTATCCCTTTGAATTAGTGTTTTTGTATTCTTTGGGTAAATCCCCAGTAGTGCGATTACTGGATTGTAGGATAGTTCTATATTTAACTTTTTGAGGAACCCCCATACTGTTTTCCACAGTAGCTGCACCACTTTGCATTCCCACCAACAGTGTAAGAGCTTCCTTTTTCTCTACATCCTCACCAACACCCACTGTTTCTTGTGTAAAGAATCTTCTTCTTAGGCTTCTGGAAAGAGCACAGGTCTGTGAATCAAGTCAGGAGGGTTCTAAACCCAGCTTTGTCATGAACTTGCAGCTGACCTTGGCAAGGCACTTTTTCTGCCTAGATCAACGTTTCATTTTCTTTCTTGATGCTTTAACATTCTATGACTGTGGTTTGGTCATGGGGAGAAGACAGGACCCCAGGCAGTTTAGGGGAATCAGAAAGTAAAGTTAGCAGAGCATCAGATTAGTTTGGGAACCATTAAAAATCCCTGGATCCCTACTTAACCTGCTTGCATCTTTTAAATGTTTGAAGTCCCCTGGCTGCTTTCTATCCTCTAAACCATCAGCTCTCACCAGAACTTGTTGGCCCCCTTGCAAGCACCAAGAATCACTGGGACCCTATTCCTCTTCTATATGCAGTCACCATGGAGGAGGAAAGCCAGAGAGACAGGTGTGAGGACGGAAGGCATTTGGAGGGAACAGCAGAGGAAGATGCTTCTATTGTAAAATTGTTTGCTGCAGACCCTTCAGCCCCAGCACCAAGATAGGACTATAGTCCTGGGCAAATGGCATCTGCTCTTCTCTTCAGATGAAACTGTTTATCTGAAAAGGAAATGCAAAACACTGGTTCTATTTTTCTGCCCTGTGTTATTCTGATGGGAGTGATAATAGTTGTGCAATCCAGAGTGTGATTATTAAACCTGTCTTATGGGCACAAAGGAGCTCTGTAAGGAAGTCAAGAGGCAAAGATTCCCCAGGGAAGGATTTGGAGATTTTGCAAATTCCAGTTTTCCTGATGAACTGTAGTAACCTACCCCCAGACAGGAGAGATGGAGTCAGACTCCAAGTGCATCTTGTTCTTACAGAGTGTTTTGAGACCAGAAGAATTTCGTCTCTGTGTCATTCCCATGGTCTTACTCCCATGAGCTTGTTTAGCACCCAGTCTAATGGACATTCGGTGAATATAAAGGTCGTCTCTCCAGAACAAAATAACTCATCGAGAATGGGAACATTGCATGATTCCATAGGTGAGTTTATTTGCAGGATCCAAATCGTCTAGTTGATTCTTCTTCCGAATTGCAGGACTGATTATTTGAGAGGAAGAGTTTATCACAGATACATGCTTAAGCGTTGTGGCTGAGAGCTTGGGCCCTTGGACTCCAGGAGAAAGGCACCTTTGTAATGGTAAACCTCTACTGGTCAGATCAAAACCAGCATTAGAATTTTAGTGACGGGGTGCCTGGGTGGCTCAGTCTTGACATCTTTTCTTTAATTCTTAGCCAAACAATTCTGCAGATACTACACGTAATAAATGGAAAGGTAACTCCTTTTGTTTTAAATTTTTATTGCATTTTTGCAGACAAATAGAGTACATCGTCTTTCAGTTTATATAAGGTATAAAAATCAAAGGAAGTCCAATTCAAGTTGAAAACCAACAACACTTGATGATAAATTTCCCCAGGGTGCTATGCCTCCATGTACAAGTACCATGTTGTTGATATACCACAGGTATCTCACCCGTGATATTGTAGCTTGGAAGTAGCATCTATTTAAGTTGCTCTTGTCGAGATGTAAGATGCTGCCAATATTTATCTTAAAAACTTACAAAAAATGGGGTGCCTGGGTGGCTCAGTTGGCTAAATGTCCGACTCTTTGATTTCAGCTCAGGTCATGATCTCATGTTCGTGAGCTCAAGCCCCGCATCAGGCTCTTCACTGACCGTGTGGAATCTGCTTGGGATTCTCTCTCTGAACCCACCCCCTTCAAAGATAAGTAAACTTAAGAAAAAAAAAAATTTTTTTAAATACAAAAAATAGTGGGGCGCCTGGGTGGCTAGTCGGTTGAGTGTCTGACTTCAGCTCAGGTCATGATCTCACGGTTTGTGGGTTCAAGCCCCGCGTCACGCTCTGTGCTGACAGCTCAGAGCCTGGAGCCTGCTTTAGGTTCTGCGTCTCCCCTCTCTCTGCCCCTCCCCCACTCACGCTCTGTCTCTCAAAAATAAATAAATGTTGAAAAAAAATTTTAAAAAAGATACAAATTTTCCTACACCCTTAGTTGTAATACTTTAAAGTACTTTTGTAACTGTTTTTCGTATGTGTGATTATAGAAGTAATTCATATTTAATGCAAAAAATGTGGAAAACACAGGAGAGCACAAAGAAGAAAGGCATATAGAAGCAGTAATCCCAGTGGTCAGAGAGAACCACAGTTAATACTATTTCTGACATACAGAGAGAGTTGCAGAGGTAGAGAGCCAGACATGTCTTAACACAAAACTGAGATCTTGTGGAGGGGGAGGGAGACCAAAAGGTGAGAGACACGCGTCAGTTACATCAGTTCATGCAAGGCCTTCTGATAGAGAAGCTCTATTCTTCTGATAGAGAACATTTGAGTTAGCTAAACCTTGAGCCCTCCCGGGACCAAGTCGTGGGAGGTTGGCCTTTCAAACTACCTACCGCAGGGTGTAGCCTGGCTTTAAATGCATGGGACTGTTCCTGGGGGTATCTGTGCCTGTCAGTGTTTCACAGCCTGGCAAGGCCCCTGGAGGATTTACTCTGCTGTGTCACACCCCACATGGACTGTGAGGAAGGTTGTGAAGAAAATGCTTCTAACTTCCTCTCCCTTCTTTTCCCCCAAGGATGCTTGGCTTTCAGTAGCCAGGCTTCTCTGTAATTAACTCATTGTTTACGATATTTGCCCTGCTCTCACTGAAATGCTTCTATATTTTGCTCCCCTTGGATACATTGTGAGAGAAGGAAATACGCTTTTTCCTTTGTTCCATTTTATGCTCCTTTATGCTAAATGTATAAAATGGCTCCTCATGATTTCCCACATGTTGCAGCATAGAAAAGTTTTCATTTGGTTGTGTTTTCTAATGACTCCACACAGGTTCCTTTGACTTTGGGCCAGATCCATTCAGTATTCGTTCCACAAATTTTAAAGCATGTACACAGGCAAGGTGCCACTCTAGGTGTTGGGAATACAACAGTGAATGAAACACAAAAATCCCATCCATCATGGGGCTCTCATTCTGGTGAGAGCAGGTGGCCAAATGCCTCTTGCTGCCATGAGAGTTTGTCCATTCATTCATGCATGCAATAAATGCTAAATTTATTGCATTCATTCATGCACGCAATAAATAGTACGTGCTGACTGTAGTGACAGCATTGTGTCCACTTGGGTAGGCTGAACCACATTTTCCTTTCCTGTATGTTTTTGGTTAGGCTAGTGCACAAGAGGGATTCTCACGTGAGATTTGGAGGCTAAACGTGAAGCAGCAGCCATTTTGTAGTTCACACACCTTGTCATTTAGTGGCCTGCCTCGTTGTCATGAAGCCATGATCAGGCATGCGAGTGCCCACCGTCCCTGGATCCTCCCTCGGCTTCTCTGTTTCCTGGGCCAGCGATGGACATTTACCTCCAGGATGACAAGCACATTTATTTGACTCGCCAGCCCTACCAGCTCCTTTGCACTCTGCTCTGTTCTCCCAAGATCCCGTTCTGAAACATCTGGTCTTGTTGACCCTCAACTCTGCTGTACCCTGCCATTCACTTTTAATTAGCCAAGGAAACCATGATGTATCACTTACTATGAACTTTCCTCTTCCTTCCTTCCTTCCTTCCTTCCAACATCCAACAAATATTTTATTTATTTTTTGTTTTTATTTATTTTTGAGAGAGAGAACGTGCACGTGTGCGAGTGGGGGAGGGGCAGAAAGAGAGGAAGACTCCGAAGCAGGCTCCAGGCTCTGAGCTGTCAGCACAGCCGAAGTCAGCATTCAACCAACTGAGCCACCCAGGCACCCCCAACAAATATTTTAACGAGATTCTCCTAAATGGCAGGTGCTCTGCTAGGTGCTAGTGTTACAGTGGAGAGCAGAACAGACATGGTCTCTGCTCACATGAAGCTTTACAGCCCAACAGGGCAGGGTCGGGGCGGGGGGTCGGGGAACAGAAGAAAAAATCAAGTAAACAAATGAAACTGGGGGTGGGGGGGGCGGGGAGGGAATGAATGGGTTGTGTACATAGAGAAAAATGGGCCAGGGTGGATAGGAGGGTAGGACCTATTCCGGATAAGATAGACAGAAAAGGTCTTGTATCAAAATGCATCTTCAAATATTAGAAAGTCAAAAGGAGGGGCGCCTGGGTGGCGCAGTCGGTTGGGCGTCCGACTTCAGCCAGGTCACGATCTCGCAGTCCGTGAGTTCGAGCCCCGCGTCAGGCTCTGGGCTGATGGCTCAGAGCCTGGAGCCTGTTTCCGATTCTGTGTCTCCCTCTCTCTCTGCCCCTACCCCGTTCATGCTCTGTCTCTCTCTGTCCCAAAAATAAATAAATGTTGAAAAAAAAAATTAAAAAAAAAAAAAGAAAGTCAAAAGGATATTGACACGTTAAGAAAGCAGTTTTTGTTAGAAGTTTTCATGCATTTGGAAACTACTCCATAGAGGTTACATTTCTTAAGAGGAAATAGGAGTAGAGATGGAAAGTTGGCAGTCAGAGAGACCCATGTTCAAGAGGAAAGAGATGATCATAAAGATGCAGAGGGAGATTGGGAGATGTTGAGTTTATCTTTTTCTTTCCTTTTGTCCTGATGTTGAAAGGGGGAAATCCATGGAAAGCAAGTCTTTCATTCTAACAGACACCATTAAGAATGACTTATTGAGAGTGAGCCCAAGCTGTGCCATCAAAAACCTTACTCAAGGGGCACCTGGGTGGCTCAGTCGGTTAAGCGTCCGACTTCAGCTCAGGTCATGATCTCACGCTCCGTGAGTTCAAGCCCCACATCGGGCTCTGTGCTGACAGCTCAGAGCCTGGAGCCTGCTTCGGATTCTGTGTCTCCCTCTCTCTCTGCTCCTCCCCTGCTCCTGCTCTGTCTCTCTCTCTCTCTCAAAAATAAATACACGTCAAGAAAATTAAAAAAAAAAAAATCCTTACTCAAGATAGGAGTCAGGTGAAGGGTTGGGATAAAGATGGACCCTGAGAACATGCAGGTTGTGCTCAGGACAAACAACTGGTATGTATTCCCTACACAGAAAACCTGCTAGACGAGCCCATGCTGGGTAAATGAGCCAGGTGATGGCTCTGCATTTTCTCTGATGTTGCCTGGGAATCCAAGATGAAGCACTCAGAGAGGTTATGAGCACAGGTGCTACCTGAGTTGGAACTGCTCCCAGTCAAGGTCAGTTCCCTGGCCAAGGGTTTCTGGTGACCCTAGAATAATTTATGTCTGTCACCAGAGTATAAGTACTATGACTATATTCCTTTTGTGTTCCTTTTTAGTGCCATGCAAAGTGCTGCGTGCCAAGCAAGAGAACCGATACTTATTTTTTTATGTTTATTTATTTATTTGAGAGAGAGTGAGCCTGTGCAAAGGTGGGGGAGGGAGGGGGGAGAGAGAGAGAGAGAGAGAGAGAATCCCAAGAAGGCTCTGCGATGTCAGCACGGAGCCTGATGCAGGGCTCAAACCCAAGAACTGTGATATCATGTCTTAGCCGAAATCAGGAGTCGGATGCTTAACCAACTGACCCACCCAGGCGTCCTGCAAAGTCAGCTTTTAAAGGTTGGGGCCTGAAGTGTGGACTCAGGATACAGGGGCCCCAGAGGGGAACTGGTGGGTCTTCTAATGTTTCTCAGGGTGGTTCCAGGTCTAGCTACTGGTTTTGGATCCAGAGGAACATAGTTTGGAATTCTACAGATTAGATGAAGAACTCCAACTAAAAGTGAGGAGATGAGCCAAGGTGGTGAGGAGCAGATTAAAGCTTCTTATCAAACGAAGCTATTGCTTTCAAAACAAGGATGAAGGCTGTGTTTTGGAAATTCCAAGTTCTTCTTGACTGTTTTGCTCTCAGGGAAATTTCAGTAAATAAAATCCCATTGTTATTCATTGGTTTCTCCAGGTTTGTTTCAAACTGCTTTAGCTTGGTGCTGGCATGCTGGTATGTTATAAAGAAAATACAGGAAGAGAAATCCAAAGCAAAATTTTTATTTGAAAGTTAGTAACTTACCCTGGAATCTGATGTTCTCTTCATGGTCAGAATATCCAGAGATTCTGCACCTCGTCTACTCCCCAGGAGACTAAGCACCAAACATTTTACAGATTCACAAAACAACAAAGGTTTTTATAAACATGAACCCATACAAATGCCTAGTTGTCACCTTTAAAAACACTAGTTCCTCTGGCTTATAGTCTGGCCCTAATTAACAAAGACAGAAATATCATGGTCTCCAGTGTGACCTTGTCACAATTCATCCACCTTGACTATTAATGGCCTTCATCTGACATAAAGTAAATTACCTGTCATGGAACAAGTGAGAAAAATAAATCATAAAAACTCAAGCAAAATGGGGGGAAAATGATGCACATGTAAAGGTTTAACCCAAGGTCACCCAGTCTAAAACATGCAGCCAGAAAAAAAATGTCAGAATCTTTCTGCCCATGAGGCCTTACTGGGTGGAAAACACATTAAGCCTCATGAGTGAAGTCTGCCCAACTGTTGCCTTCCCACGGTTCCCACATAGAAAGGGCAGCCTGAGATCCCACCTCCAGCACTCGGACTGCCTGTGTCCTGGCTTCCATCTGGGCCTCAGAGGCCAAGGCCTGGAGCAGCCTGGATTCACTATCCCACACTGTAGCAAGAACTCAAAACAGTTTCGCTCAAAACTCAGTGTTTATTGCACAAAGAACTTTGTTATCAAAAGCCTTTGCCAAGAGCCTTGGAGAGGATTACAAAGGAATGCTTTCTTCCCTCCGCTTATTTCTTAGGAAATTACCTCCAGATCTGCCAAAGTCACGAAGAACTGCAGGATTTCATTGGTGCCTTCATACATGGAACATTTGGACATCCCTCATGATTTTCTGCACTCTTATTTCCTGAGGAGAAAACAGAAGATCTGGGAGAGAGGAACCGCCTGCCTCTGGTCTTTTGGCACACCTGACAGAAAGACTCCAAGGGGCAGCTCCAGGAACAAGGCTGGGACTGGGAGCAGATCCATAACTTAGTGCTCACGTCTTACTTCACAGCGAATGGTCCTCTGTCAGGTGAGGGCCACGTTCTTTCTAGCCAGGTGCTTTGCCTTTACCCTTGTTTTGTTACCACATTTTCCTTCTTTTCTGCCTTCCTTCCATTTTTCCAATCATAAATCCATTCACCATCCATCCACCCATCCTTCTACCCATTCATCCCAAACTGATGACTTATGTGCCAGGCTCTGTGTTAGAAACGGACTCTAAAGACAAGAGCAAGAGCTGTCCCTGCCCCCAAACTTGTGGGAGAGGCAGACACATACATAAAGAACTCTAACATGATACAGAGGTTGAGTTGTGTCTCAAACCAAGGGACTGTGTTCAAAGGAGAAGCCTCACCTCCAGCTGTCACCTCCTGTGGTGGACTCTCTCTTAAAATGGTCCCTATGGTCATGAGCCCAACCCCTGGTGTTCACATCCTTGTGTGATCCCCTCCTGAGCATGGGTGGGACCCGTGACTTGCTGCTCATCAATGGCAAAGGAGAGAGGATATGGGTGATTACGTGTATGTGATTACATGACTGCGTTACATAAAATTGTAGTGCCCACCTTGTTAGAGTGTCTATCTCTTCTGCTGGCTTTGAGGCAGCGAGTGGCCATGTTGGGGAATCACATATGGCAAGGAATGGCGGGTGGGCTCCAGGCACTGAGGGCGGGCTCCAGGCACTGAGGGCAGCCTCCAGCCAACAACCACCAAGAAACCGAAGCCCTTGGTCACACAGCCACAGGACCTGAACTCTGCTAGCAATCTGAGGGAGCTTGTAAACAGCCCCCCCACACACACACCTCCCCGGAAAGCCACTTTGAGCCACTTAGCTGGCAGCCTTGTGAGATCCTAAACAGAACACCCAGTAAGCTGTGCCTGGATGCCTGACCCATAGAAACTGTGAGATAAGACATCTGTGTTGTTTTGAACCCCCAAGTTTGTGGTAATTTGTTATGCAACGTTAGAGAATGACTACATCTGAGGAGCAGCTGTCAGAAACGTAAAGTTCTGGGAAGGGGCCGGCCGATGGGGGAGGGCCTCCAAACGCCATGTTTGTTTGTTCATTCATTCATTCTTTCACTCAACAAATATTTATTGAGCACTTTCTACTCATGTGGCACTATTCTAGAGTGCCACTATTTCTTTTGAGTAAACAAAAGAAAATCCCTGCTCTCACAAAGCTTATATTCTAGTCAAGGAATACAAACACGAAATTATTAATTATAAAGTATGTTATGAAATAACGAGTTCTATAGAAAAAGACAGATAAAGGGGCTGGGAATACCAGGCAGGTAGGTTGAAATTGTCCAGGGTAGGCCTCACTGATAAAGTAATACTTGAGTAAAAGTTGAAAGAGGTGAGGAAATATTACACAAGAAACTCTGGGCATCCTCCATGTGTACCACTTCAAGCATGGAATCAAGGTCTAACCCTACTCTGGGGGACTATGGGGGAGTCACAGCTGCTCTTTTCAACCTCAGTTCCCACTTCTACCCCCCACCATCTGAGTCCACCTCCGTCCTCCCCTCCCAATCCTCTACTGTTCCCCAAACCCACCTCCCAAGAATCCTCACTTCTTCTGTTCACCTGACAAAATGCTCCTCCTCCCCATTCACCTGAATGGTCACCGCCCCCCACTCTGCACACCTCCCTCTGCCCTGCACCTCCCCACCCTGCAGAATGTCAGCCTCTTCTCCGTGTTCCCTCCAGCTTTATGATTTTATGGTGAGCTTTCCACTTTCCACAGGTATTACAGCTGCTGGCCTCTGTCTCTTGGAGATTGTGGGCTTGGAGAACACAGGGACCTTCACTTGTTATCACTGAATTTCCATGGTGTTTGTTGAAAAAAAAATTTAGTTAGGTGTCACTCCTCTGTGTTTTTTTTCTCTCTCTTTCCATCTACCCTTTTCCCTGACTCCCTTACTAGCTAATTTTCTCTGCACATCTCTCTCGCCATCTCTGGGTGCTTTTTTTCTGTTTCTCAGTCTGTTTCTCCTACATGCATAGACACATGCACATGGACACTCGCACAATCTTATACAGCAGTTTCTTTTGAGCATCATGTCTTCCCCTGACAAGCGGGGGGGCGGGGGGGGAGATGCGAAGGAAATGAGGGTGGGGTGGGGTAGGGTTGGGGTAGAGGAGGAACCTTTACTTCAAGGGAAACTCTAAAGTATAGAGATGGCTCTTCCTAAATATTAGATTAAAATAACCACATTATTTCCCCACATCCAGTGGAGGAAACTCATCCCTCTCCCTGTCATGTAACCCAGGGTTTCTCACTAGAGGCACTATTGACATTTTGGATCAGATAATTCTATTGAGGGAAAATGCCCTGGGTATTGTAGGGTGTTGAGCATCATCTCTGGCCTCTAACCACCAGTAGCAGCCCCCAATCATGACAATCAAAAAATCTCTAGACATTGCCAGATGTCCCTTGGGGGTAAAACCTCCACTTCTTCCACTGAGAAGTGCCAACACAGCCCTTTTCTCCTGGGACCTGAAGGTACTCATCTGCAGTTTTTCAGGCAGCCTGCTAAGCATATAATTTCTATAGCGTGCAACAAAGAAAACAGCGTCTGGTTTCAGGACAACCTCAGCCTGTTCTCATCCTTCCCTAAGCCTTGGGTCTGGCCCTGTTGGATCTAACGTGGGCCCCGTGGGGCCTCTGGTAGCTTGCAGGGCACTTTTGTCCTGCCTCTTCTGGGAAGTCCCATCTCTAAGTAAGGACACACAACTTGGATTTCAGTCCCCATTCACCAGTCTACTGGGCCTTCATGTGCAGTGTACAAACTGCACAACTGTATACTGTGGCCCAAGGCACAACCTGCCTTTCTGCTACTAAATAGTGGGATGGCTGCTGATGAGTTGTTCTACTAAAACCACGACAGCTCTATTCTTCTCTAACATATCCAGAGCTGAGGGGATGAGCATCAGTGGGGGGTGACATATGGAGAGGAACAGTTTTTGCTTCTTAAAGCATCAGACTGTCCCTTGCCTAATGTAGGTCATCTCCTGCCACATCTGGCCACCTGAGCAGAAGATCAGGCTAGACTAGAAGGAGAAGGAGACTATATTGTGAAAATCCAGCTAGAACTCAGAAAACACCCAGGATGGAAAAGCAGTGACTCAGAGGAACTGATGACCCACACTTGCAAAAGAGTTTCCGCCATTGTGTCACAGGAGTCCAGGGACTTGCAAAGGGAAATTTGACTACACATCTGACCTTAGAAGAATCCACCCCTAGAGGGTTCATGTTGCTTGATCCTGATCCTGCCTAACTTGTGCAGTCAGCCCATAGTGCAGTGAGCACTGGCATCCTAGTATGAAACCTAATATGTTGTTTAGAAATCTTTTTTTAAAAATTTTTTTAATGTTTATTTATTTTTGAGAAAGGCAGAGACAGAGTACAAGCAGGGGAGGGGTAGAGAGAGAGGGAGACACAGAATCTGAAGCAGGTTCCAGGCTCAGAGTTGTCAGCACAGAGCCCCACACTGGACTCCAACTCACAAACGGTGAGATCATGACCTGAGCCGAAGTCGGATGCCTGACGAACTGAGCCACCCAGGTGCCCCATGTTGTTTAGAAAACTTTATTACAAGACGTCGATATCATTTTGTATTTGGTTTGTTACTGTAAGAGTATTTGGGCAGAGCATCGTTTGTTTTCTTTTAAGCCAACTTCTTCCACAGCATGGGCCTGACCCTCCTCCCAGAATCGTTCGCATGTTCAAGACTCAGCCTGGGACTCTAAAACAGATAATTCACGCAGCCACATCCATCTTTCCCAGGCAGTGGAAAGACAAAATCACGACTTTCAAAGGTTATTAGTAAGCAGCCAACACCATGAGAAAGGAATGGTTTCCCTTCTTGAGCACAGAGCCCCAAATATGGTGATTAAAAAGTCTTGCTATTTAGTTACTTATTTCAATTAAACTTAAAACACTATGGTAGCAAAAGTCTTGCTGATGGAAGCTTCAGTCTGAAATTCAGGCACCTGCATGTTCATAATACCACTCAACGTGTAAGCCAATAACTGGAGGATACAGCCTCTGATTACATCTGATTGTCATCAGTGATGACAATAAACAAGGCAGAAAGACCAAATGATACTTGTGGGAAGCTCTAAAAAGGGCCTGGGAAACATTTTCAATCGAGGATACAAGAGAGGGAAAAAAAAAAAAATCAACCGAGAGTCACATAGATAAAAGGCAAACTTACTTAAACCAGTCATCAGAGCAGTGCAAATTAAAATAACAAAGAGGTATCACTTTACACCTATTAGATTCCCAGATATTACAAAGCTGAATAATGCCAAGTGTGGTGGGGGCTGTGGGTTATTGGAAACTTCCTGAATTGCTGGGGGATGGGGGTATTGGGGTTGCCAATCAGATCGGAGTGTCCATCTCATGGGGCTGCTATGAAGATTAAATGAAATAATAAATGTACAACATTTAGCACAGCACCTGGCGAGTAGCAAGTGATTAATAGATTAATAATTGGATTATCAGGGCATGGGACTAGATCTGGGCAGGGTAGGATTATTACATTATTCTCAGAAACGGCTGGTCCAGATTGTTCCCTTTGATGGTGTAAGGAAAGGTTGGGGGGGGGCACCCCCTCTAGTCCAGTGGCACATCTGTCACCCTCTCCGAAGCCTCTATCCATTCCCTCCGTATAGTGGCCTGAGGAGTCTGAGGACTAAGGAAGAACAGAGAGACTCGCAGGGGAGCCCCTTGCCTGTGAAACAGGGACTCAGCTACCGGCAGGTGGGATGACACTCAGGTCCTTCCCACTGGTGGGGAAAAGAAACTCATTGCCAGTGACAACCTTCTCTTTGAAAGATACGTGGCAACAGATAAAGATTTCTGAGGAGGGGAAAAAAATGATCAGGTTAGTCCTTGCCACAAGCCACCCACAGAGAAACTCAAGTCCTATTTTGAGCAGGAAAAGGGTAGAATCAGGAGAGAGATGTACATTTTTTTCCCAGCAACCACACAAGTCTAAGTATTCTTTACAGGCTTAATTGCCACATAACCTTTAACTTGATAAATGTGTTTTAAAAATAATAACTGTGGCCAGAATGAGAGCTTTGAAAAGTAGCACCAAGCAGCTTGTAAATCTACATCAAATGGTTCAAGGACACTGAAGGTGGCCTGAGAAAAGAACCCTGTTCTCAGGGAAGAAAGCTGCAAGGAAATAAAGCTTGGTTATCATGTTGATGTGATGTATGGCATCATTTACTTGAGTTAATCATTTAACCATCAATATTTTTCTCATCTTAACAGACTTTGGGGAAAGAAAAAAAGAAAAATTCAATCAACTTTAATGGAAAGCAAAAGACAGGAAGAAACAATTCACCTTGGATTCTGTCTCTTCCAAATTCAACTCCTTTTCTGGCTTTCCCAAATATAATCTTACTCAGTTAAGCTTCTAACATATAGATATATTTTTACATTCTGCTTTTGCTTACTTAGCACTGATTAACATTCTCTATTGGGAGGTGTCATATTGATTAATGTTTAAATTTAGCAATGTAAAAGAAATAACATCAGTAATTAAAGTACATACAGCAATTTCCTTCAGTGTCCTTTTGCTCTTGCCCATTCTTACGGGTTGGGGTCACAAAGGGAAACTTTTTAGCACTTTTTCTCAAGGGAAAGGGGCCATTTGGAGGTTATGTATATTTTGCTGTAGAACTGACTTAGAGCAGTGATGTCTGCTGACTACTTTTCAGGAACTGCCGGGTGGGTGTGCTGAGCAGATGAATGAATGGTGCTGAAAGTGTCCAGAGGAAGCAGCTTTTTTGTGTGTTGAGGTGGGGGGGGGGGGTGGGTGGGTGGAGGAGAGAGATACAGGAAAAGACAAAAGGCAGTGTGGTCAGGCCCAGCCTGGCCTGGGTTCAGAGTCTGAGCCTTCTGTTTGTCTATTTTTGAGAGAGAGAAAGAGAGAAGGCACACACGTGCACCAACGAGTTGGGGGCGGGGGCGGGGAGAGGGAAAGAGAGAATCCCAAGCAGCCTCTGAGCTGTCAGTGTGGAGCTTGTCCTCAGGGCTTGATCCCACAAGCCACGAGATCATGAGCTGAACCCAAATCAAGAGTCGGCCACCCAACCAACTGAGTCACCCAGGCGCCCCATGCCATCTGAACCTTTTGAAGGGGAGCATTCTCCCCACTCCTCTGATGTAGTGGCAGATGGGAGGGAACCCAGAACACGTTGGCACCTTTACAGTCTTGCCACTTTGGGAGTACTGGGAGGACATAGGCTGAAGGGGCAGTGGCGAGGGGCTTCCCACAAGGCTTTGCTGGCAGGAGCATGAATGGTAGCTGGAGAAGTCTGTGAGGGACATGACATTGAGCCTGGCTTGAACAGTCATTTCACTGTTGGACAATGAATGGCACTATTCTTTCCAATGGGAAGAGGAGGGCTGGCAATGTACTATATTTAGGGGCCTGCCAGGCTACCTTGGGCTTTATGTGGAACCATCTCCTACCTGTTCTCCAACCGAAGACACAAATGGCTGCCCTTCACTTGGGACAGATGGAGCACTAGTGGTGTGTAACCAGCCCTGATGAGATCAGGCATTTGGTCTGGATGAAGAAAAGCTTGCGGGGCTGGAGGGGGTGGGATGGGGAGGGGGTTGAACAGTTCAAGATGATGATGTAGGAAAATCTTGAACTCACCTTCCCCCATAGAAACAGTGAATTTACAGCTACATACGGAACAATTTCCTAAAAACAAAAAATCAAACCTAAAGGCTGGCTGAGTGGTCACTATACATCAGCAAATGAGGCTTGGCGGGTTACCATACCCAGGGCCCCGAACACTGAAGCAGGTAGGAAGGCTGAGGCACAACTTTGTCATAAACCCCAACCCTGGCGTGTGACTCAAAATTGGGAGGGAACTCAAAATCCAGAGCTTCTCCATGAGGAGCGAAGGGTTTGAACCCCACATCAGGCATCCTAAATTTTAAGACCTGCGCCTGAGAGACGGGTCTAATTTTAAAAAGTAACAGGGTGCAGGTCCTGACAGCCACAAGACTGTATCGATCTGAGAAATCACTCTTGAAGGGCTCGCATGCTTGGACCCACCGGCCCCAGGCCCAGTTCAAAGGCAGTAGATCCATGGCGCCTAGACTTGTGGGGAAGATGCTTACCTGCTGATGTTAAAGAATCAGCTTGAGGGGCAGGCACTGAATGTAACACACATCTCAGAGCCTGCTGGGACATTCCAGGGTCAGAGGTGGGTGGGTACCATCTTTGTGCTCTCCCTCTGCCACACTCCAAGGCACCAGCATCTCCCAGAAGGGATCTTTTTTCACATGTGTCTGGTGTCCTGATTTTTGTAGGGGCTCCCCACGGGATCCCTCTTGATTGCCTCACCCTGGAGCTCAAAGGAGCTTGTGTCCCTGGTCTAATGAGAACTGTAACCATCAGAGTCATCCAAAAGGGAGCTTATACCCTTGTCTTGTGCCCTGATTTTTGTGGCTGCTGGCAGGAGACACTTCTACATCACCTGGTCTGGTGGCCAGTGGGGTTTACACGTATGGGTCCTACAGGACTCTATATTATTTGCATACTTTTAAAAGGTGGTTTTCATATTTCCTTGGCTTTTAGACTTGTTTCCCCCATTTTAATGGATGCTGTCCAGGCGCTATCCCTTGATTTCCTGGCTCTAGTGGCCAGGGGACTTACATCCCTGGGTCCAACAGGACTGTGGCAATCAGAGACAGTTGGCAGGCTACCATGCTCAGGACACTCCCAGTCTTTCTGTGAAAGAGCCTCTTTGCCTGTCCTGGAGCTTTGGCATGAGAGACAGGATTCAGGTTTGATGCATATCTAGTGGCCTACAGAGCTGCTCTCAAGGAATACAGACTGTAGACGCCATCTTGGCACTCTCTCTCTGCCTCATTCCAGCTCACCAGGATCTCCAAGAGAAGAGCTTAAACACTTGTCTGGAGCCCCAGTCTTTGTGACTGCCATTCTAGGGACACTTCCAGATTGCCTGGCTCTGGTGGCAGCAGGGCTTATGCTTGGGGTCCCACAGGGCTCTATATATTTGCATATTTTTAACCAGCTGTTGCCTGAAGGTCTAGTTTCAATAGGCCTGAGGCTAGGTGCTAAGATCCTCCCCTTTGGGACAGGGACAGGTCTTGGCAGATACTTAACTACTGGGAGCTATTAAAAACATAATAGGGTGCTCAGACAAGCACACAAGTTTGAGAGACAACCAAGAGCCCGGGCAGGTTTAAGCCACAAGACTCCTCTCCTACATGAACTGGTTTACATGTATTTTTCTGAACTGACTGATTACTAGCAATGAAATTGAATCAGTAATTAAAAAAAATCTTCCAACAAACAAAGGCCCAGAACCAGACAGCTTTACTAGTGAATTCTCCAAACATTCAAAGAATTAATACTAATCCTTCTTGAATTCGTGTAGAAAACATAAGAGGAGGGAACTCTTCCAAACTTGTTTCATGAGGCCAACATTACTCTAATAAAATAAATAAATAATAAAATAATAAATAAAAATAAATAAAAAATAAATAAATAAATAAAAATAAATAATAAAAAAAAAATAAAAATTACTCTAATAAAAAAAATAAAATAATAAAATAAAACCAGATAAGGACACCAATATCCCTGATGAACATTTAGGCAAAAATCCTCAAAATATTAGCAAACCAAATTCAACAATATATCAAAAGGATCAAGTGGGATTTATTCCAGGAATGTAAGGCAGGTTCAAATCAAATTAATCAATGTGATATACCACATTAATAAAATGAAGGATAAAAATCATATGATCATCTCAATAGATGCAGAAAAAGCACTTGACAAAATCAACATCTATTCATGATAAAAACTCTCAACAAAGTGGGTATAGAGGGAGTGTATCTCAACATAATAAAGGCCATATATATATCAAGCCCACAACTAACATCATACTCAACAGTGAAAAGCTAAAAGCTTTTCCTCTAAGATCAGGAACAAGACAAGGATGCCTGCTCTTGCCACTTTTATTTTACATAGTACTGGAAGTCCTAGCTAGGGCAACTAGGCAAGAAAAATAAATAGAAGTTATCCAAATTGGAAAGGAAGAAGTAAAACGCTCATTACTTGCAGATGACATGGTATTATATGTAGAAAACCCAAAAGACTCCATCAAAAAACTGTTGGAATAAACAAATTTGGTAGTATTGCCGGATCCAAAAGCAACACTCAAAAATCTGTTGCACTTCTATATATTAACGATGAAATATCGAAGGAAAACTTGAGAAAATCCCACTTACAACTGCATCAAAAAGAATGAAGTGCCTAGGAATAAACTTAACCAAAGAGGTGAAAGACTTGCACACTGAAAACCACAAGACATTAAGGAAGAAATTGAAGAAGACACAAAGAAATGGGAAGATATTCCATGCTCATGGATTGAAAGAATTAATATTGATATAATGTCCATACTACCCAAAGCAATCTACAGATTTAGTACAATCCCTATCAAATTCCAGTAGCATTTTTTCGCAGACATAGAACAAACAATCCTAAAATATTTCTAGAACCACAAAGACCCTGAGTAGCCAAAGCAATCTTAAGAAAGAAGAACAAAGGTGGAGACATCACACTCCCTGATTTCAAGCTTTTACAAAGTTATTATAATATAGTATGGTATTGGCATAAAAACTGATACATAGAACACTGTAACAGAATAGAGAGCCCACAAATAAACACATGTATATATACGGTCAATTAATTTACGACCAAGGAGCTAAGAATACACAATTGGAAAGGACAGTCTCTTCAATAAATGATGTTGGGAAAACTGGACAAAAGAATGAATGGCAAAAGAATGGCAATGAATGGCAAAAGAAACTGGCAAAAGAATGAAATTGGACCACCATGCCCAGAAATTAACTCAAAATGAATGAAAGACTTGAACATGAGACCCAACGCCATAAAACTCCTGGTCGAAAACATAGGCAGTAAGCTCCTTGACTTAGGACTTGGTGATGATTTTTTAAAACTCTGACACCAATAGCAAAAGCAACAGAAACAAAAATAAACAACAGGACTACATCAAACTAAAGAGCTTCTGCACAGCGAAAGTAACCATAAACAAAATGAAAAGGCAATGTACCGAGTGGAAGAAAATATTTGCAAGTCATATATCTGTTAAAGGGTTCATGTTCAAAATATATAAAGAACTCCTATAACTCAATAGCAAAAAAAAAAAAAAAAAAAAAAAAGGCAACTAATTAAAGACTGGGCAGAGGATCTAAAGAGCATTTTTGAAAGAAGACATGCAGATGGCCAACAGGCAAATGAAAAGATGCTCAACATCATCAGGAAAAGGCACATCAAAACCACAATGAGGTATTAGTTCACCCCTGTTAGAATAACTGCTATCAAAAAGACAAGAGATAATAAGTGCTGGTAAGGATGTGGAGAAAAGGGAACCCTTATGCACTGCTGTTGGGAATGCAAATTGGTGCAGCCACTGTGGAAAATGGTATGAAGTTTCCCGAAAAAATTACAAGTAGAACTACCATACAATACAGCAATTCCACCTCTGCTCATTTATCCGAAGAAAACAAAAACACTAACTCAGGAAGATACATGTATCCCATGTCCTTTGCAGCATTATTTACGATAGCCAAGATCTGGAAACGACCTAAGAGTCCATTGATGGATAAATAGATAAAGAAATTGTGGTATATATATTCAATAGACTGTTATTCAGCCATAAAAAAGAATGAAATCTTGTCATTTGTGACAATATGGATGGACCTCAAGGGCATTATGCTAAGTGAAATAAGTCAGACAGAGAGATAAATACTGTACGATCTGTCTTATATGTGGAATCTAAAACAGAAAAATCAAGCTCACAGATACAGAGAACATTTTTGGTGGTTGGCAAAGATAGGGGATTAGAGGGGTAGGAAAATGGATGAAGGAGGTCATAAAGTAAAAAAAAAAAAAAAAAAAAAACAAATAAAAAATAAAACTTTATTAGAAAAGAGAAGGTATAAGTGAATCCTGTTCTCTGAACCTATGGTTACATACAGATGTAAATATTTGAAAAAGCTTTTATTCAAATAACCCAGGCTCATATCTGGGTGTTACATGTGCAATTAATTAAACTAAATTTTGGTTACTTTTTAAATTAAAAAATAGACATTCCATTATGGACAATGTTTACTATTACTATTGTTTGATATTATGCATTAATAAGTAATATCTGTGATGGATACATATTTTTTTCAAGGTAATATGCATCTTGGCTTTGGGAATAAATTGTCAATATGCTTTTAAAAATATAAGAATCAGCTAGTATACTGCAGTCTTTATTTTAAGAAAAGTTAATTATTCCTTCAGGATGTATATTTCGACCATGGAACAGCTATAAAATCAAGTCAAAGGGCTTTGTGGAGTTAAAAACAAATCCTGAAAATAAAACAATCCATGTGTTTTAAAGGAGAGAAGGGAGGAAAGAAGGAAGGAAGGAAGGGAGGAAGGAAGGAAAGAAGGGAGGAAAGAAGGAAGGAAGGAAGGGAGGAAGGAAGGAAGGGAGGAAAGAAGGTGAGAAGGAAGGAAGGAAGGGAGGGAGGAAGGAAGGTGAGAAGGAAGGAAGGAAGGGAGGAAAGAAGGAAGTAAGGGAGGAAGGAAGGAAAGAAGGGAGGAAAGAAGGGAGGAAGGAAGGGAGGAAGGAAGGGAGGAAGGAAAGGAGGAAGGAAGGAAAGAAGGGAGGAAAGAAGGAAGGAAAGAAGGAAGGAACGAAGGGAGGAAGGAGGAAAGAAGGTAAGAAGGAAGGGAGGGAGGAAAGAAGGAAGGGAGGAAGGAAAGAAGGGAGGAAAGAAGGAAGGAAGGGAGGAAGGGAGGAAGGAAAGGAGGAAAGAAGGTAAGAAGGAAAGAAGGAAGGGAGGGAGGAAGGAAGGAAAAGCTTGGGCTGACAGAGGCAAGCAGATGACCTGTTTACCATCGGAAGGCCCAGGTCGGAGGGCTCATGGATGCTAGCTTGGCATTGCCTCAGTGACTGCTTATAGGGCTTAGAGGTAATGTTCGCTTCTGTTTGTTTTTCGTTTTGAGGCCCTTGCCTGGTTTGAAACTTTTCATCCCAGGCAGTTTTGTCATCAGCATTGTGTCTCTTGCTGAGGAAGGTAAGTAGCTCTTATGTGAGGGGAGGCAGTGCCCTGCATGTGGGAGCACTGCCTTGGGAATGAGCCAGCCTAGGTTCCAGCTCCATCTCTTTATCAACTTAAGCAAGGTTTTTAACCTTCTCAAGCCTCAGTGTCTCTATGTGTGTGCAGAATAACCCCCTGGCTTCCAGCCGGCACTGGGTTATGATCAGAAAACTAACCATTGTAGAATTGCCTTTTGGAAGCCACCCCTCTTACACAGAAAGCCAGCCCTCCGTGAAAAAACCTTGGAAAAGAAGAGCACAAGGAGAGGGAACCACAGACAAGCCAGTGAGCCCTGGCCCAAGGTGGCTCTTATGGGATGCCTGAGCTTCCCTTTCACAGAGTTGGTATCTGCAGAGAATAACAGGCCCTTTAAAAATGGGTGTGGGGGGCGCCTGGGTGGCTCAGTAGGTTAAGCGTCCTACTTCAGCTCAGGTCATGATCTCACGCTCCGTGAGTTCGAGCCCCGCGTCGGGCTCTGTGCTGACAGCTCAGAGCCTGGAGCCTGTTTCAGATTCTGTGTCTCCCTCTCTCTGACCCTCCCCCATTCATGCTCTGTCTCTGTCTCAAAAAAAAAAAAATAAATAAACGTTAAAAAAAAAATTTAAAAATGGGTGTGGATACCTCGGAGTGCCCAGCACTTTACAATTCACACACATTAGCTAGTGTGCTCGGCAGACTGCTCCTGGAAGTTTCCTCTCTTGCAGAAACTCCTTCCACCTGGATGTGGTGTTTCCCAGCCCTGCCACCAGATAGCTCCTCACAGCCCCAAAGAGCACAGCAATCTCTCCACAAGGGAACGGTCTGAACCGGGGGAAAGACTGTGAAGATGGGCCGTTTCCCTCATCCATCCACATCTCACCCCTGCCTCCAGCACAGTGCTGCCTCACCTCCTTGGGCCAGCCTCAGAATTGTTTAGTTTCTGCCTCCAAGCTGAGCCGTGCCCCCTGGGAGGAGGGCCGGCCTGAGGCTGCACCTCTACTAGGGGCTGGTTGGTCCGCCTTCCAGTGCAATTTAAGCGGGAGCTGGAGCGCTTCCTTCCCCTGCGCTTTGTCTGATGTTGGAGAAGAGCGACCTCTAGTGTAGTTCTTGGAAGAGAAGCGACGGCTTCCTCCCGCCTGGGGGAGGCCCGCTGAGATCAATCCTGCCTGGGAGTGAGAGGGGTAGAGTTTACCTCGGGGCGGCTGAGAGAGGTGGGGAGGACCGACAGCGCGGACTCTTGAATTCCAAGGAAGCTTGACCTTGCACAAATGGCTTGTCAGGCCTGCTCTTGGGCACGAGCACATCTATCTCTGATTCTCCTGTCTCGTACCACCAGAGATTCAGGTGTTGGAGCAGCTCACCCCTCACCTGTAATTCACCCGATGCAACAGGCTCACCTGCCCGTGACTGAGAAGGGGAAGGTGGGAAAGGCATCAAGCAGTGCGTCTGGGTACGAACGAGGGCACCTGGTTGTCTCTTGAAAGCACCGACCCTCAGGTGGTCTCCACCTGTGCCTCTGTCGATCTGCAGTGGCTGGTCGGTCAGTCCTATCTTCAGCACGGGTTGGGGGCGGCGGGGGGGGGGGGGGGGGGTGGGGAGCTTATCCATGTGTGAGCAGACCAATGTCGGGTGGCAAACCCCGTGACGCAGCAGGACTGCCTGGTGACTGTGACTTTTCCAGGTCCCACTCTCTTCATCAACACTACCCCATTCTTTGAGATGGACAGTCCACATTTTTTCCCATGTAAAGAGCTACACAATTCGGATTAAAACCCCCCTTCCCTTCTAAACAGACTGCCTTGCCTAAGCCCCACCCTGTAAGGAATTTGAGAGGGGCCGCCCGCCACAGGCCCTGATTTCCATGCGCTTAGGAGGCAGAGGCTTCTGGAAAAGAAGTGGTACAACCAAGGTCGAAGGGGGAAGGCACCGTCCACACTACCCCTGCTCCCTTCTCAGTCTTGGAAATACATTCAGAGACTTTTTTTTTTTTTTTTTCTGCTGTTGTTTCCTATGAATTATAATCGATCTCCAACACGATGTGACTTTACTGAATTTAATGAGACCCAAAACACCTGCACCTACAAGGTAAAATTGAGTGTTCTTTGTGTATAATTTTCGCCAATTCTATTTCTAATCATAAGGTGACCACCCATCCCAGTCTGCCTGGGACTGCCCTGGTTTACATCTGTCTCCCTGGCGTAGTTATTAATGTTATTCCCTTCCACTCTGAAGAGGGTCCCATTTAGATGGTAAATGACACGGTCACCCTAATCACAGGTAATCTCTGTAAGAAAACATTAAGGCATTAGGATTGAGAGGATGTGAGAGATAAGGTTCCCTGGAATTCGAGATGTAAATTGGTTATTACAATCTTGGCATAATTTGCTCTAAGCTTCTCAGCAGCTGGAGTGAAAGAAAAACATGAATGAAGGGCTGGGAAGTTGATTCTGTCTTGTAAAATGATGCATATTATGTCTTCTGAATGGACACGCTTATCAGGCCCTACATTTTAGGAGGAATTTTAAGCATAAATTATTATATAAGGGCCACGGAATAACATAAGGGACCGTGTCTTCAGTGGTAGTTTTTGCAGAAGTTTCTGTGTGGCTATTGTTTATATTGGTCCTCAGAATGACTGTGGTTTTCTAAGTCTCTTCCTCCGTGAGAAAGAGTCCTCTCGGGGAGGAACTAAAAATTCTTTCACAGGGCTTAACTGAGATAATATGTATGCAAGTACCAACTAGACTATAAAAATCAAAACTTTCGTTCTTATTAACTTGTCCAAAATTCCCCTTTTATTGATGGGAAGGCCCAGAGCAGGAGGAAGTGATTAGTTAGTGGCAAAACTGGGGCTAAGACTCCTGTTTCACTCTAAATGCTAATAAAACCTTATATCGCTGCTCACCAAGACAGTACTGAGCTACCAACAGGCCACCAGTGGGGGGCTGGGCGGGAAGCCGATTCAGAGAGGAGCTCAGAGGCCTTGGACCACAGTGGGTGTAGTGGCCCAAATGCAGAGGCTAGAAATGGTGTTTCAAGCCGTCACCATAAAAAGATGCTATTAACCTAATTTTCTTTTAGCAGAATAAAAAGTTCCTCGTGGTGTTTCTCTGAATTACTTCTGCCTAAAAAGAACACGGCATCTGTTTTTCTGCAAGTTAAGAAAAGACTGTTCTCATTCTGGTCTCCGAGGACACAGCCATTGGAGGGGGGGGTGGTGGCTAGTTCCGGCAGTGGGCACTATAGCACAGCGTTCTTTTCAGCTTCCCCTTCTCCAGGCCAGTGGGTCTCAAGTGTGGTCTCGGACCAGCAGCATCAGCATCACCCAGAAACGTGTTGGATGTGCAGGTTCTCAGGCCTCACCCAGACCTGCTGAATCAGGCTGGTACGGTTTGAGAACCGCCGCTCTCGGCCATTCTTAAGGCCTGTGCTGCTTCAGAGAGGGAAGAGGAGCAAACCCGTAGCAGTCTTTCCCTTGATGCTCACTCTACCCCCTAGGCGGGCTGTCCTTTCCAAACTCCCAGTAACTATTGCCTTTTTAGGTGCGGCCATCACGCTGGACGTGCTTCAAAAAATGCAGAAGTAGCATGGCCTCGGTGTGACGGTTTACGAGATTCAAGAGCACTGCAGTCTGATGGTGCAAATTAGGTTTGTCTTAAAGAAAAGACATTTTTCTCTTCAGCCTCTTATGTCTATGGCTCATTTCCAGGTGAAAGAAACTAAAAATGATCCCATTTATTTTTTTGAGGCAATCAGGTCTCCAGGAAGTAAAAGCCAGAGCAGTCCAGAGCATAGAATTCTGTAGAAACTGCTATTCCCTTCTACAAAGAGCTTTCACATTTCCAAACGGGTTTCGGTAGAAATCGTTGATCTGAGCCTGAAAGAGTATTGATTCACTTTTCGAACCATAATGAGCCTAACAGTGTCACCTGCTCACCCTGCCATCGCGATAGACCGGTGGTGTGGGTGCAGGCTTATCAATAGGGAAAGAACCCTCAACCCTCCCTGCTGCGGATTTTTCTTGACCAGATGTAAACTAAAAAGGGAATGAGAATTCTGGCTGTATGGACCTCAATTAATTGCCCTTTTCGGTCTTTCTTCTCAGTGGAGCTTCCTGAACCACTCAAGGCATTCTTCCACAAGATTTATTTTGTAGGCAACGTGCTGCCAGGAGAGTGGGAATTTATTCTACTCTGTGCAGCAGAGGGGAAGCTGAAGCTTGGGAGGCCAGGGCTGAATTCTTATATAGGTGAGCAGGAAAGCATGCCCTGAGAGCTGACCTGACTCCCCAACTCGACCAGTCAGCATAACCCATCTGAGCTCTGGAGCAAGCTGTCTTGGCCAACAGTGAGGAGGAAAAGATTTAAAAACGAGGAGAAAACTAACAGCTGGAGGCAAAAAGAATCAAGAATAGAAGTATCTTTCCTCTAGAACACGGTTCTCAGCCTTCAGTTACCCATTTGAATCACCTGCAGAGCTTTTAAAATGACTAACAACCAGGACTTCCCTTAGACCAATTAAGTCAGAATCTCTGGGAGTGGTACCCAGGCATCAGCATAAAACAAAAAAAAAAAGTTTTTTTGCAGGGGCGCCTGGGTGGCTCAGTCGGTTAAGCGACCAACTTCGGCTCAGGTCATGATCTCACAGTTCATGGGTTGGAGCCCCACATCCGGCTCTGTGCTGACAGCTCAGAGCCTGGAGCCAGCTTCGGATTCTGTGTCTCCCTCTCTCTCTGCCCCTTCCCCCCCACCTCTCAAAAATAAATAAAACATTAACAATTTTTTAATGTTTTATTTATTTATTTTTTTAACGTTTTTTAAACATTTATTTATTTTTGAGACAGAGAGAGACAGAGCATGAATGGGGGAGGGTCAGAGAGAGAGAAGGAGGCACAGAATCTGAAATAGGCTCCAGTCTCTGAGCTGGCAGCACAGAGGGGCTTGAACTCACGAACCGCGAGATCATGACCTGAGCCGAAGTCAGACGCTTTGACCGACTGAGCCACCCAGGCGCCCCAATGTTTTATTTATTTTTGATAGAGACAAAAAGAGAGCACGCAGGTGCACATGAGCGGGGAGGAGCAGAGAGAGTGGGGGACAGAGGAGCTGAAGAGGGCTCTGTGCTGACAGCAGAAAGCCCTATATGGGGCTTGAACTCATGAACTGTGAGATCATGACCTGAGCCAAAGCTGGATGCTTAACTGACTGAGCAACCTAGGTGCCCCTAGGCATCAGCATTTTTTTAAAAGCTCCCTGGGTGTTTCTAATATGCAGCCAGGATTAAGAACCATCTTTCCAGCATTCACTTCCTCCAGCAACTGTTTTCCTACCTTCTTTCAGGAAAACCATGCATCAGGGCATGGCCCCTTCTCATTTGTCTTAGCTTGTATTTTCTTTGTCCTTCTAGCCTTTGGGGACCATGATGTAGAATCGGGGGCATCTTACACTAAGTGAAAATTTAATCAGAACTTCTTTTGCTCATGATCCCCTACTTCCTGTTGGACCTGTTGGACCTTTGTATCTTTATCAAACATTGAGTTGGAGTCCCAGAAGAACTAATTGGCTTTATTATTCAATAATGAGATACAAAGACCTATCATTTGGATTTGAAGCTTCCTGGTCACTTCTGGTTGAGTGTGATGAACAAATGAGCCTCTCCATGAGAGGGTTGCTTCATGGCAGTAGTCAAAGAAGAGTCTCAACAATAGGATAGACTCAATGTTTTACTGACAAATACAGTGACCCCTTTCAGATGTATGTCACCAGGGCCCCTTTCAAACAGTCATTTTAATGTTTGTCTACTTAAGACCACAAGATCTTTGTCTCTCCTGCTGGGCATGCTGAGTTCTCGTCTTCTTTAAAAGGCTCCAAAAAAAAAAAGAAAAAAAAAAAATAAAAGGTTCCACTTTGGGGTGCCTGCGTGGCTCAGTTGGTTGAGTGTCCGGCTTCAGCTCAGGTCACGATCTTGCAGTTCGTGAGTTCAACCCTTGAAGCAGGCTCCCTGCTGGCAGTGCAGAGCCTGCTTCAGATCCTCTGTCTCCCCCTCTCTCTTCCAGCCCCCCACTCATGTTTCTCTCTCTCTCTATCAAAAATAAATAAACATTAAAAAAAAAAAAAGGCCCCTCCTCTCCTACTGACTACAAAGCCATTCTTGGAAGGGGTCTTGGGTGGAACTTGTATGTACAAACAAACCCATGATTTTCAAGTCTCAAGGAACTTGGGTGTGCTGGTCACCAGCTTTTGCCTAATGAGCACTCCCCTCCTTGCCATGCAGCTCTTCCAAGCACTAAAACCTTTTAAAAATTTTGAAAAGGTTCCCCTACTCCCTCCTCACCCCCCAATTCACCATACTCTTGGCAGGATCTAGAGCATCACGGACCATGAAAACAGCAGAAATACACCACAGGTTGTAAACCAAAAAAGTGTGCAGGATGTTCTCGCCCTTCTCCTTTACTCCCCTCTGCTGCCTGAGGATGCCTCACATAGCAATATCACCAAGCTGTTTTGAAAGAAAAAAGTGCTGTGTCGTTTCAGGGAGGAACTATATTTTGAAGCTGTTAAATGTCTATTTGGCTTTTCTGTTACCCTTCCTAACCTTTTACCTCTTTCCATAAGGAAAAGCTGCGTTTTCTATTTCCATCCCTAGCCTGGAAGGACTTACTCTGGGCACTCCCCAGTCCAAAGGCCAGGAAGAATGTGTCTTTCCTTCTCAGAGCAGGTTAAATCAAGGTCCCTGCCTTAGCCCAGTTTCCCCTGAAAATGAAGCCTGAGGCAAAGCTTGCATGCTAAATCCTTACTGTGGGGAGAGGATGAGTCAGAGTGAGGGGAAAATGCAAGTGAGGAGATAAAGTGAATACTAGGCAGCTCATTACCAAACTGGCCATAGCATCTTCAACGCTGCTGGTTGCTCGGGCAACGGGTACTTGATCCTGGGGCTGGGATATAAGACTGGTTAAGTAAGAGCTGACTTGGGGGCACCTTCTCAGAATGATGGATTTAACATCCTGGCAAGGAGCCCAGGGGATGACGCAAACTCCAGGCAGCTCCTAGAAGCCTGGAGAGACATCCAGTGCTGAGTGCTCAAGTGGAAATGCCTGGTTTGCCTTGGCAGATGAATGTGAAGGGATAAAAAGCCTCAGGAAAGGGGGCACGCTGGAATCAATATGTCATATGAGGCCAGAAGATCCACCAGGAGAGTACTTTCCACGGCCGGTTCCGTTGGAGCAAGAGGGTAGAGAGAAATATAATTTGTATCCTTTTTGACTAAGTAATCTTTAATTTCTAAATTTTCTAGGATAAGCTGTCAGTAGCAAAGCAAGTAAGTCAGCAAGAGTTCTCATTGGGTGAGTCTTTGTGGATGCATACTGCAGATTCTGCAAGAGGATGGACCAACTTCAGGGAGGTGAGTGTTCCAAACCCAAAGGAATGAAATCCAGGAGTAGTCAACTCTTTGCAGAGGTGTGACGTGGCAGGGGGAGGGGACAGGCTCTGATGCCAAGTCAGCAACCATTTGTGTGGCATCACCTGTGTGTCAGATACTGTGCCAGGCATCAGGGATATAGAGATCAACACAATCTGGTCCCTGAGGTCCAGGAGGTCCCAGGCCAATAATCAAAAACCAGCCACGGAGGACTTCATGACTGAGTAGAGATCATCAATTTGGGCCTCTCTTAGAATTGGGGATGTTGATATTTACTCACTGCTGGGAAGGGTCACCTTTGAGTTGTTTTTCTAGTAAAGGAAACATCCTTTGATCTACTGCCCACATTGTTGAGACTAGTCCACCAGGTCAAGGTCAGAGCTCCTCCCGGAGCCTGCAGGGAGCCAGCTGTGTGCGAACCAGCAGTCAGATGGGCCACTGACCCACTGTCCACGCCGGCCGCCCTTTACAGAAATCCAGGAAGAAAACACTTCAGTGTGTGACCTATTTTCTCCTGGGTTTCCTGTCACTTTGGAAATAGAGGAGAAATAACTGGCAGCAAATGGCTGTACAAAATTCCACTGGACTGAAAAGGAGATTCTGGGACTCATGGTTGTGTCACCCAGTGCCCAGCACACTGCCTGCACTTGATAGGTTCTCAGTCGCTGTCGTTGGTCGAGGCACACGGGGATCACAGAATCCCAGCGCTTCCAGTAGGGAAAGCGTTGGTCCAGGTGTTGGGGTGAAGGAGGAAGGTCCCAGGGACCAGACCAGCTGGTACGGACCATGGGTAAAGGCAGCACAGCCAGATATGCCAGACCGAAGGTTTCCCTGTGGTTTAATTTTCACTCTGATGAGGTCTGTATCTGCACAGATATGCCCCCTGCTCTTGTCAAGATCACCAGTGATTTCGAGTCAGTGGTCAGTTCTCAGTCCTCAGGTTTGACCTATCAGCAGCCTTTGAGGTGCTTGATCACGTCAACCTCTTTGACACCTTTTGTTTCCCTGGCTAACGGGGGATCACTCTTCCTAGCCTCTTCTACCCCCTGCCTGCTCCTTCTCTGTCTCCTTTGCTACCTCCTCCTTTCTTCCCTGACTTTTAAATATCAGAGGGCCTCGGGACTCAAATCTAGGACCACTTCTTTTCTCTATCCATAGTCCCTCCCTTTGTGTCTAATCCAGGTTCAAGAAGTTATTATGTCCAGCCCAGATCTCTTCCAGGCTGGATTCCAGACTCCCACCTCTCCCTTTGAGTGTAGAGGCATCCCAAAATTAACACGTTTGAAACTGAACTCTAACCTTCCACATAAAACTTGCTCACCAAATCCCGGAATCATCTTTGCAATCTCTCTCTCTCTCTCTCGCTCTCTCTCTCTCTGACCTCTGATCTTGTAGCAAATCCTGTGGATTTGCTCTTCAAAGTACGTTCAGAATCAACCATATCTCACATCTCCGCTAGAGACCCAGTCTGAGCCACCACAATCTCTCTCCTGAATTATTCCAACTGACTCCTAACTGGTCTCTGTTTCCATCTTTGACCTGCTTCAAAATATTGTCTATTCTCAAAATAGCTATCAGAGAAATTCTTTCAAAATCGAAGCCCAGTCATGTTACTCCTTTTCTCAAAACCCTCCAGCGGCTCCCATCCCAACCAATAAAGCCAAAATCCCTCTAATTTGCTTCCAGCTCACTCAGACAACACCCCCTCCTGCTCTTCCTCTCATTGGCTCTGCTCCAGCTACCCCCAGCCTCTCTGTCCATGCCTAACTACGCATGCTCGCGCCTCCCTTTGCACCTGCCATTCCCCCTGCATGGATGCTAGTCCCAGAGCTAGACAGAATTACTCCAGTGCTAGGAAGCTTAGGCTTCAGGCCCTTTGCTTGCATGGGCCTATCTAAGGTTCTGCACCTAATTTTATATTGGTGATTTTATATTCTTTTTCTTTCTTTTCTTTTTAGGGAAAGAGAGCACTAGCAAGGGAGAGGGGCAGGGTGGGGAAGAGAGCGGGGGAGAGAGGGAGAGAGAATTCTAAGAAGGCTCCATACTCACCACAGAGCACAAGGTAGGGCTCTATCCTATGACCATGAGATCAGGACCCCCAGTCTCAATTAAGAGCTGGACGCTCAATGGACTGAGCCGCCCAGTAGCCCCTATATTCTCTTTCTTAAGGAAGATCTCCAAATTATATAACAATCAGGTCCCACAAATCTTAGATCAACTTCTGTCCCCCAGATATCTGCATGGTGTGCTGCTTCACATCCTTCATATCCTTGTTCAAATATCACCTTCAGGGGCAACTGGCTGGCTGAGTCAGGGGAGCATGAGACTCTTGCTCTTGGGGTTGTGAGTTCAAGCCCCACGGTGGGCCCAGAGCTTACTTAAAAAACGCAAACTTTTTTTTTTAATTTTTTTAACGTTTATTTATTTATTTATTTTTTATTTTTATTTTTAAAATTTTTTTTTCAACGTTTTTTATTTATTTTTGGGACAGAGAGAGACAGAGCATGAACGGGGGAGGGGCAGAGAGAGAGGGAGACACAGAATCGGAAACAGGCTCCAGGCTCCGAGCCATCAGCCCAGAGCCTGACGCGGCGCTCGAACTCACGAACCGTGAGATCGTGACCTGAGCTGAAGTCGGACGCTTAACTGACTGCGCCACCCAGGCGCCCCACGTTTATTTATTTTTGAGACAGAGAGAGACAGAGCATGAACAGGGGAGGGGCAGAGAGAGAGGGAGACACAGAATCTGAAACGGGCTCCAGGCTCCGAGCTGCCAGCACAGAGCCCGGCGCGGGGCTCGAACTCACGGACCATGAGATCATGACCTGAGCTGAAGTCGGACGCTTAACCGACTGAGCCACCCAGGCGCCCCAAAAAACACAAACTCTTAAAAAAATCATTTTCCATGCAAAACTATTTTAAATTGTACCACCATCCCTTCATCTCTGGCAATTTCGCATCCTCTTTTCCTACTTTGTGTATATCCTTTTCCTACTTCGCACTTATCATCATTGGTAATACTAATGTTTGTCTTCTTTCTTGTGTCCCTCACTAGATTTTAGTGAGAGCAGGATTTTTATGTGTTTTGTTTTTAGATATATCCCCAGTACCTAAAGCAAATAGTGGGTGATCAATAAATTTTCCTTGAAAATAGAATAAAGTTCTACTTTTTAAAAAAAATTTTTAATGTCTATTTATTTTTGAGAGAGAGAGAGTGGGAGAGAGAGAGAGAGAGAGAGCGCGCGCGCGCGCGAATGAGCACAAGTGGGGGAGGGGCAGAGAGAGAGGGAGACACAATTCGAACCAGGCTCCAGGCTCCCAGCTGTCAGCCCAGAGCCTGATGCAGGCTCAAACCCATGAACCGTGAGATTATGACCTGAGCTGAAGTCGGACGCTTAACTGACTGAGCCACCCAGGCACCCCTGAAGTTTTACTTTTGAAGTGAAAGGGTGGAATAAGATAGTTTGCATTTCTAGACTCCGAAAGAAAGGCAGCAGGACCTTGGGAGGAGGGCAGAAGTAGGAGGAATGGAAAAGACAGGTAGCTTTGTGATCACCAAGGGCTGGACGCCCAAGTCCCCCTGACAACACTCCTAGGCTGGTGTTTGGTCTGGAAGTGTAGACCAGTAGCATAGGGATGTTCCATAAGGGGCAAATGCCCAGAAGCAGGAGCAGGATTGAGGACCTATTCCTTCTCTATTGTCTAAGGCACCTCCCTGTGGAAGGATGCCCCACTTCTGAGCAGTGTCCCTGAAGTCCCTTTGCTTCTTCCATGATAGGAAGCCCCTGTTCCCAAGTAATGCTCCATGACACATGCTAGGACCACTGAACACCTAAAAAGAACGAGGGTAGAATGAAAACAAAGATAAGAGAGTGTCTGCATTAGATTTATAAGGGAGGCAGATTAATCCAAAGACAAGGGGGAAAAAAGGCACAGTAGGGAAGTCTAGGACAGGTCAGGGTGCACTTGGAGATGGGCCAAGATTCCTGGTTCTGAACAAATGCCACAAACATGCAAGAGTTCTCCAGGCTCAGCAGGAAGTGGTATGAGCTGTGTGGTTCAGGGGCCAAGTGGCTTGGTGGCAGCTAGAAGCACAGGTGCTTCTTGCAGAAGGAGCTGCTAAGACCTAAATCTCTTGCTAGCTGTCCCTGCCACCAGGAACCTATCATCAGCTGACCTGGATCTTTGACAGAGTCACTGCCTCTCCAGGGCAGTCATTTGGCCTGGGTCTCAAAGACCTGTATCCAGCTTGGAGCATCCAAAGGACTTGAGAGACAGAGCAATAGGCAGGAAGGCAAGTTTCCTTGCTATAAGGACTGAGGTTGCTACTGCTTTAAATGCCATTGAGCATTTGGGAACAAAAGGATGCATTTTTTATGTAGTAGTTTTATTAAGAGAATAAATATGTGCAACTTCATGGTACACAAAATGTTCAGCACTAGATTTGAGAGGGATCTTCCAAAATCTTTTATTTTAATTAATTAATTTATTTTTTCTTAACTTGTTTTACTTTTTATTTTTTTAAATTTACATCCAAGTTAGTTAGCATATAGTGCAACAATGATTTCAGGAGTAGATAATCCTTAATGCCCCTTACCCATTTAGCCCATCCCCCCTTCCCACAACCCCTCCAGCAACCCTCAGTTTGTTCTCCATGTTTATGAGTCTCTTCTGTTTTGTCCCCCTCCCTGTTTTCATATTATTTTTGTTTCCCTTCCCTTATGGTCATCTGTTTTGTCTCTTAAAGTCCTCATATGAGTGAAGTCATATTTTTGTCTTTCTCTGACTAATTTCACTTAGCTAATACCCTCCAGTCCCATCCACGTTGTTGCAAATGGCAAGATTTCATTCTTTTTGATTGCCGAGTAATACTCCATTGTATATATATAGCACATCTTCTTCATCCATTCATCCATCGATGGACATTTGGGCTCTTTCCATACTTTGGCTATTGTTGATAGTGCTGCTATAAATATGGGGGTGCATGGGTCCCTTCGAAACAGCACACCTAGATCCCTTGGATAAATGCCTAGTAGTGCAATTGCTGGGTCATAGGGTGGTTCTATTTTTAGTTTTTTGAGGAACCTCCATACTGTTTTCCAGAGTGGCTGCACCAGCTTGCATTCCCACCAACAATGCAAAAGAGATCCTCTTTCTCTGCATCCTTGCCCACATCTATTGTTGCCTGAGTTGTTAATGTTAGCCATTCTGACAGGTGTAAGGTGATATCTCATTGTGGTTTTGATTTGTATTTCTCTGATGATGAGTCGAAATCTTATTTTAATTAATTTAAGTCCATTAGATTGAATGTCTTAGTGTTCTGGCCTAAACTAAGTTGTCGCACTCAGGTTAATTACTCCTAGAAGAGAAGAAGGCAACTAGGATCGTAGACATGGTAAATCACTCATCACTGGCAGAGGCTATTGATTGATATTTGAGTATTATTTACCTAAAATGTTCAGTGATACACTGTTGGATGATAATATTTAATTAGACCTTTAACTCAACACACAGTTTAATTCTTTCTCCACTAAATGGAGAGCTCCACCTCTAGGCGGTTTGATTCACTGCAGTTTTTCACAAGTGATGGTACCAATGTAGGGAAGAGATGTTGGGCTCTTATCTGGCTCTCCACCCTGTCTCCTGCTTGTGTGCCCTGGATCACAGCTCTGAACTTGAAAGAGCAGCGAAGTTCATGGAGGAGTCAGGAAAGCATCACACTGGATAAAAATAATGGAACACCAGGACTCTTAGCAATCTTCAGCATTACCCAATCCTGCCTTGTCATTCTACGTATGCAAAAATGAAAGTTCAGGCAGGAGAGGTTTTTTTCTTTTTTAACATTTATTCATGTTTGAGAGACAGAAAGAGACAGGGTGTGGGGGGGGGGCACAGAGAGAAGGGGGAGACACAGAATCCAAACCAGGTTCCAGGCTCCAAGCTGTCAGCCCAGAGACCAACATGGCGCCTGAATCCACGAACCATGAAATCATGACCCGAGCTGAAGCCAGACGCCCAACCGACTGAGCCATCCAGGCGCCCCATGATTCAACAATTCTATACATTATTCAGTGATCATCATGATAAGTGTACTCTTTAAGCCCCACCACCATTTTACCCATCCTCCCCTCCCCCTCTGGTAACCATTACTTTGTTCTCTATAGTTAAGAGTCTGTTCCTTGGTTTCTCTCTTTCCACTCTTTTTTCCTTTGTTCATTTGTTTTGTTCCTTAAATTCCACATGAGTGAAATCAAATGGTATTTGTCTTCCTCTGACTGACTTATTTCTCTGTTATACACACACACACACACACACACACACACACACACACACGTATATACGTATCTCACATCTTCTTTATTCATCTATCGATGGACACTTGGGCTGTTTCCATAATTTGGCTATGGTAAATAATGCTACAATAAATATAAATATAGGGGTACAGGCATCCTTCTGAATTAAAGTTTTTGTATTTTTTGGATAGATACCCATTAGTGCAATTACTGGATCATAGGGTAGGTCTCTTTTTAACTTTTTGAGGAGCCTCCACAGTGACTCTACCAGTTTGCATTCCTACCAATAGTACATGAATGTTCCTTTCTCTCCACACCCTTGCCAACACTTGTTGTTTCTTGTGTTTTTTATTTTAGCCATTCTGACAGGTATAAGGTAAAATCTCATTGTAGTTTTGATTCACATTTCCCTGATGCTGAGTGATATTGGGAATCTTTTCATGTGTCTGTTGGCCATCTGTATGTCTTCTTTGGACAAATGTCTGTTCATGTCTTCTGCCTATTTTTAAATTGAATTATTTGGTTTTTGGGTATTGAGTTATATTAGTTCTTTTTATATTTCGGATTCTAACCTTTCATTGGATATGTCATTTGCAGATATCTTTGCACATTCCATGGGTTGTCTTTTAGTTTTGCTGATTGTTTCCTTTGCTGTGCAGAAGCTTTTTATGTTCATGTAGTCCCAATAGTTTACTTTTACTTTTAGTTCCCTTGCCTCAGGAGACTCATCTAGAAAAATGTTGCTATGAAGAATGTCAGAGAGATTACTGCCTGTGCTCTTTTCTAGGATTTTTATGGTTTCAGGTCTCACATTAGGTCTTTAATCCATTTTGAGTTTATTTTTGTGTATGGTGTAAGGAAGTGGTCCAATTTCATTCCTTTGCATGTAGTTGTCCAATTTTCCCAACAGCATTTGTTGAAGAGACTGTCTCTTTCCCACTGCATCTTCTTGCCTCTTTTGTCAAAGATTAATCAACCATATAATTGTGGGTGTGTTTCTGTGCTTCCTCTCCCGTTTCATTGATCTGTCTATTTTTGTGCCAGTACCACACTGTTTTGATTATGACAGCTTTGTAATATAACTTGAAATCTGGAATTGTGATACTACCAAGTTTGTTTTTCTTTTTCAAGATTGCTTTGGCTATTTGGGGTCTTTTGTGGTCCCATACAAATCTTCGAATTATTTGATCTAGTTCTGTGAAAAATGCTGGTGGTATTTTGATAGGCATTGCATTAAATCTGTAGATTGCTTTAGATAGTATAGACATCTTAACAATATTTGTTCTTCTAATCCATGATAATGGAATGTCTTTCCACTTGTTTGTGCCATCTTTAATTTCTTTCATCAATGTTTTATAGTTTTCAGAGTTCAGCTGTTTTACCTCCTTGATTAAGTTTATTCCTAGGTATTTTATTATTTTTGGTGCAATTGTAAATGGGTTCGCTCTATTATTTCTTTCTTTTGCTTCATTATTAGTATATAGAAATGCAATGGATTTCTGTACGTTGATTTTATATCCTACAATCTTACTGAATTCATTTATTAGTTTTAGTAGGCTTTTTGTTTGTGTATGTGTGGAGTCTTTAGGATTTTCTATATTTAGTACCATTTCATCTGCAAATAGTGAAAGTTTTACTTCTTTCTTACCAATTTGGATGCGTTTTATTCCTTTTTCATATTTGATTGCTGTGGCTAGGACTTCCAGGACTACATTAAATAAAAGTGGTGAGAATGGACATCCTTGTCTTGTTCCTAGGTGGGAGAGGTTTTAAGGTACATGACAAAATAGTAGAAGAAACTGGATGCTGGTTTTTTGACCATTGAGAAGTGACTTGCTGAATTGCTAATTTCTAATTAGACTGTAGAGGAAGGGTTCTTCCCAGCTTTGTCATTTTGACACAGGCTGCCTTTGAAAATCCTATCTCTAAGAGCACTTTAAAAATGGAGAAAACCAGAACAAAAGTGGGCGTCTGTTTTTCAGGGCTCTCCTTTGGCTCTCTGCTCTCAGGACAAAGGTAAAATGGCAAATAAAAGCAGAAAACCCTGCTTTTTGTTCCACCAAAACTCAGGAAGGAGAAACACTAGAGAGAACTCAGAAGATGAAGTAAATATGGACACAGATGTGAGTGGCTGTCCCCAGGGACCTCTCCATATTAGCTGTCATCATAGCGTCACTTGGGTGATTCCACTTCTATCACCTCAGGAATCAGGCTGCCTGACATCTCATGGGGGAAGTTCCCTTCAGTTTACTCTCTGCCTCTGGCTAAGACTGAGCAAACATTTCAACCTGGTTTCAGAACAACTCTGCCCTCTTGGCCCCCATTGGAATTAGGGGAAAAGCCTGTGCTCATGCCCAGGTGGTAGGGTAAAGGGGAGTAGCTTTGAGGATACCCAAGAAAGGAAGCTTGGAGGCAGGAGACGGGGCTGTGAGGAGCAGCTGCCCTCCAGAATGTTGAGATTCTCCCTTCTCTGATTACCTTGGAACGTCTTATTGGAATTTTTAGTGTGGAAGCAAGTAAGGGTAAACAGGCCTACTCAATGTAGTTATTCCTTCACTTATTTATGTAACAAATTTCTATGAAGTACCTATTATGTGTCCAGAACTGCATATAATATCCCCTCCTATTCCCTCCAGTTGGCTTAGCCCTTCAACTAAACCTAGTACGTGATAGGCACCGCATACTGCAGTGTGCCGCCATGTGCATTGGCCACATCTCTAGGGTTGCTCTTCTCTGTCCCTTTCCCCTACCTCCACTTATCTGCTTTTGGGACTGTGTCTTGCCCACCTCCACTTTTGGTTCCATATCTTAGTTCCTTGGATCCTGTAAGCTTTGTCTGTTTTTTAAAATATTTATTTAAGTAATCTCTACATCCAACATGTGGCTCAAACTCACAACCCTGAAATCAAGAGACGCATGCTTTTCTGACTGAGCCAGTCAGGCAGCCCTCTGTTGTTTTTCAATCTACTGTACATTCAATATTAGTCTACAACGTATGTTCCATAAGAGTGAGAACTTGCTGTATCCAATGTCTGCATCAGGGGCTAGCAACCCACATAGCAGGGGCTCAATGCATATTTACACAATAAATAAGTTAATATTGGAGCAATTTAAAAAAAATGTATAGGGCAGAACCTCTATTCTCAGAAGTCTCTTTAATTTCAAAAGTAGTACACCAGGACTAGGAGATTAATTTCCCCCCCTTGAGCATAAGCTAACATAGTGACTTGCCTCCAATGAATGAATCTGGAAAAGAAAAGGCAGAAACTTTACAGGGTAGAAGAAATCTGGCAGACATTTCCTTAACCAGGTAATCAAGGTTAATGTCATCAGTGTTAAGTTATGTTGATAATATGTATCCTTGATATGACATGATGAGGAAGGCACTTCACCTCTGGAATTCTCCCCCCAAAACCAAATCCCAGTCTAACCATGAGGAAAACATTAAACATTGAGGAGTAATCCACGGAACACCTGACTGGTACTCCTTATTTTTTTATTATATTAAAAATATTTTTTAACATTTATGTATTTTTGAGAGAGAGAGAAAGAGAGAGAGAATGAGGAGGGAAGGGGCAGAGAGAGAGGGAGACACAGACTTCAAAGCAGGGTCCAGGCTCTGAGCTGTCAGCACAGAGCCCAACGCAAGGCTTGAAGCCATAAACCACGAGTTTATGACCTGAGCCGAAGTCAGACGCTTAAGTAACAGAGCCACCCAGGCATCCCATGACTGGTACTATTTAAAATGATCAAGGTCCAGGGGCGCCTGGGTGGCGCAGTCGGTTAAGCGTCCGACTTCAGCCAGGTCACGATCTCGCGGTCCATGAGTTCGAGCCCCGCGTCAGGCTCTGGGCTGATGGCTCGGAGCCTGGAGCCTGTTTCCGATTCTGTGTCTCCCTCTCTCTCTGCCCCTCCCCCGTTCATGCTCTGTCTCTCTCTGTCCCAAAAATAAATAAAAAACGTTGAAAAAAAAATTAAAAAAAAAAAAAATAAAATAAAATAAAATGATCAAGGTCCAGAAAGTCAAAGCAAGACTGAGAAGCTATCAAAAATTAGAGGAAGCTAGGAGACATGACATGTAAATGTGATGTGGTATTTTAGATTAGATCCTGGGACAGAAAAAGGACATTAATGAAAAAGACGGGTGAAATCCAAATAAAGAAAGCCTGGAGTTTAGTTAATTGTGATGTGCCAATGTTAGTTTCTTGGTTTTGACAAATATACTATGGTCATGTAAAATATTCAAATTAGGGGAAGTTGGGTGAAGAGTACATGGGAACTCTCTAAGCTATCTTTGAAACTTTTCTGTACCTCTAAAATTATTCAAAATAAAAGCTTATTAAAACACAAAAGAAGCAATATATTCTCACTAGAAAAAATTCAAGCAATTTGGAAGTGAAGCAAAAATAAAAGGTCCTCATCCCTCTGCCATCCTAATCCTTTAGAAATAATAACTATTGGGCGTTCGGTATCTAATATTCCACATCTTTCTCCATGCCTAAAAGTTTGTAATTTTGTATATTGCACAAAGAGTTCTCTTAAAATTAAAACAAACAAACAAACAAACAAAACAAAAACCTATAGAGAACAAATTGATGGTTATCAGAGAGGAGGTGGGCAGAGGGGATGGGTGAGATATGTGATGGGGATTAAGGAATGCACTTGTGATGAGCACTGGGTGATGTATGGGATTGTTGAATCACTGGATTTTACGCCTGGAACTAATATAACAATATATGTTAACTAACTGGAATTTTTAAAAAAGGATATATCGTAAAAACACTTTCTATCTATCTATTTATTTTATTTTTAATTCAATTTATTTTTTAAAATTTACATCCAAGTTAGAATATAGTGCAACAATGATTTCAGGAGTAGATTCCTTAATGCCCCTTACCCTTTAAGCCCATCCCCCATCCCACAACCCCTCCAGTAATCCTCTGTTCTCCATATTGAAGGGTCTCTTATGTTTTGTCCCCCTCCCAGTTTTTATATTATTTTTGCTTCCCTTCCCTTGTGTTCATCTGTTCTGTGTCTTAAAGTCCTCATATGAGTGAAGTCATATGATATTTGTCTTTCTCTGACTAATCTCGCTTAGCATAATACCCTCTAGTTCCATCCATGTAGTTGCAAATATAAAAACACTTTCAATGGAATCATGGTATCATGTTGTTTTGTACCTTGATTTTTTTTTCACATTATATGTCCTGGATATCTTTCCTTATCTTAACATATGTTGGACTCCAATCGTTTTATTGGCCACACAGTGTTCCGTGGTGGGAAATCACGGTAGTTAGTACTACTTTGGTTGTATGTACATATGACTGAATGCAGGTGCGAACTAGCTTCAGCGAGAAGGATGTCTCGTGGAACTCATGAGAAAGAGGGACACCAGCAGCCAGGGCAGGCCTCTCTCAGCTTCTCAATGTCCAGGTCTTCTCTGCATCTCAGCTTCACTACTGTGTTCACACTCCCCATGCCCAGGCCAGCTGTATTTGTCAGGTTCGAGGTGTCAGAAATGTGGCTTGAGAAAACTCCCCAGCTACCCCCTGAAGTTAATATTTTACATCTTTAGACTGTCTCTCTTTCTTACTTTCAGTTCCAAAATTTCAGGGAATGTGTCTGATTGGCCTGTGGATCGAGTGAACGCCATAAATCAATCAGCTGTGGCCAGGAAGGTTGATTTGTTTTAAAATTTTTTTTAATGTTTATTTATTTTTGAGAGAAAGAGAGAGGAAGGCAGAGTAGGGGAGTGGCGGAGAGTTGGGGAGACCCAGAATCTGAAACAGGCTGCAGGTCACGAACTGCAGCACAGAGCCCAAAACGGGGCTTGAACCCACGGACCATGAGATCCTGACATGAGCTGAAGTGTAGGCTTAACTGACTGAGCCACCCAGGTGCCCCAAGGCTGACTTGTTCTAACAAGAATTGTGTTTCAGGGAATAGAGAGGGCAGGTCACGAGGAAGAGGGATTCAGAAAAGTAGCCAATCTGGGCAGACAATGTTTTTGGTATAGGTGGACCATGATTTATTTAAACATTCCATTATTAGATTATCTTTTATTTTTTTCTGTTACAAATAATGTCGCATCAAATATCCACATACACACATCTTTGTGAAGTGTGCAAGTATTTTTGTAGGCTGGAGTCCTAGAATGGAATTGCTGAGTCAATGGGTATCATGCATGCTGCCACATTATTTTTTAAAAGATTGCAATTTTCACTCCTGTCAGTAGTGTATGAGGGTGCTGCTTCCTCATTTCTCTCCCATATTTTAATTTTCACCAATGTGATTGACAAAAATATATTTCTGACTTGCATTTAAATGTTGATACATCATCATAATTGAGCACAACTTTTTATGTATAATGGCCATTCAGTTTTCTTTTTTGTGATTTATCTACCTTTGTCCATTTATTCGATTAGATTGTTTATCTTTTTCTTGTTCATATGTAGGAGCTCTTTACATGCTGCAGATTTTTAGCCCTTATCTGTTATATATGTTGTAAATGTTTTCTCTCAGCCAGTCACATGAATGGTGGCTCTCCTTGTAGAAACGTTTAAGTTTTTAAGTAGTCTAAGGTTTCAGTTTTTTTTCCTTTTTGTCTCCTGGGCATTGCGATAGGGTTAGGAAATCCTTTTCCAACCTCATGATTATTGAATTGGTCTCATATTTTCTTCTAATATTTTTATAGTTTTAGTTTTCATATTTGGATCTTTAATCTACTTAGAATTTATTTTTGTGTATGGTATATACATAGGTAATTGTCCCCATGTCATTAGATAATTCATCTGTTTTGATTGGAAATGCCACTCTTATGGTATATTAAATTTTCATTAACTTGTGGTTTTGTTTCTGGACTGCCCATCTGTTCCATTGATCTGCCTTTTCTACTCATGCACCAGCATCATACTTTGTAATTAGCTTAGCTTTGTAGTATGTGTTCATCTCATGCAGCATTTTTCAAAATGATCCTGCTTAATTTTACATATTTACCCATTTAGAATCAATTTAGAATCAAGTCCCTCTCTCCCCCTAAACTGCAATGAATTCTAGATAAATGTGGGGAAACCCCATCTTTTATAATGTCACCTTCCTATCTGGAAACATGATATGGCCCCTCAATTTTCAGCTCATCTTTCATATCTTTTAATACACTCACACAGCTTTTTTCTTTTTCTTTTTAACAAAGACTTTGAAATTTCTTGTTATCTCCAGGTACTTTACTTTTTATTGCAATGTGATTATCATGAGTTTTTACCGTTACATTTTCTAAGTGGGAAAGCTTTTAATTTTCTCTATTTGTCTTATATTCAACCAATTTACTGAACTCCATTATTATTCTAATAGCTTTTATGTTAACTATCCAAAATAGTCTAGATTAATAATTATAGTGCTTGTAGTAATGGTAGCTTTGATTCCTTTTACTTATACTCCATTTCCTTTTTTTGCCTTTTGGCCTTGCCATTGGGAGTCTGGGCACGGTGTCTCTCTTTGGCACTCCTTCGGGCCATGACACTGGGACTCTGCCTTCCTACTGCAAGTCCTTCAACCATGGGTGAAACTCTATTACTATTTTGTATGTGTGTGTGGTGGGGGGAGCATACCCTGAACCAGCCTCTACTTATCAGAACACACCCTCCCTGCAAGCATGGCTCTCACCCTTCTCATCTGTGGCTGCTGCAGCCTCACATTGTACAAGAAAATGAGCAGCCATTTGAGGAAACACCTCTAAAGACGACCTGCTACACCCTGAATGCCAGCAAACGTCTGGGCCCCATCACAGCTCACTTCCCTTCATGCTGCCGGCTCTGCCTTTGCTTCTAGCTCGCTCAGTACTGGAAGACTGGGTTGGTCAGTCTGGTATCCTTTGTTTCCAGCTTTCCCTCTTCCCCTTTGGGCATCTCCTCATGTCTATGCTCTCTTTACTCAACTCTCATTGACCCACGAGGACACCCATTTATGTGTCCATCCTCTGCTACCGCGGACCTGAGCCGGGCATCGGACAGAGAATGCTGGCACAGATGCACTGGAGGCTGGCTGCAGAGCCTGGGCAAATGGGAGGGATGGAGAAGCAAGGAGAGGTTCCATAACTCTTGGTCTGCCTGAAGTAGTCTCCAGCTATGAGGAAACATTATAACCAAGAGATACCCCATGTGGCCATGATCCCCTAAAAAAAAGACATGTTGCCGGGGTAGTTGTATAACCTTAAAAAACACACCCATCATCAGGGGTGCTTGGGTGGCTCAGTGGGTTGAGCATCCAACCCATGATTTTGGCTCAGGTCATGTTCCCAGGGCCGTGGAACTGAGCCCCATTGTCAGGCTCTGTGCTGAGCATGGAGCCTGCTTAAGTTTCTCTCTCCCTTTGCCCCCTCCCCTATTCATGCTCTCTCTCTCTCTCTCTCTCTCAAATAAAATTAAAAAATTAAAAAAGACCACACCTATCATCACCTAGTGAATCTGCCAGGAGTCGGAGGGACACTGCAAACATCAGGAAATCCAGGCTTCCTAGCTCTCCACATCACCCCATCTCTTTAGACTCTCTTCATTTCTACAAGCTCTTCCTTCCAGTTTGGCCACTGGCTTGGCCCATAGCTTCCCATTTATGGTTGGCCTCTCCCTCCTAAGTCAGGGCCTTTGGGCATAGCTCAAGGCCCTCAAGTGGAGCTGCCCTAGAGGGCAGTCCTGACAGCCAGTACCAGGTGACCTGGTCCTCACCTACCTTCCCTCATCCTCCCCTGCAGAACCAGGCACAGAGACTTGGGCCAAGCAGGCTGGAAGTGAGGGACAAGGGGAAGGCACTGGGGGAATCCCAGGTTTTCAGCTTGGGTGACTAGGAAGGAGAGAGAAGGGAAGGGAAAGGATGGGGCTGAAGGAAACATCTCTGAGGAAAATGGCATATGACAGAGCTGGGAGATAATTGTGAAAGAAAGAGGAATGACACTAAAGGTAATTATGCTCCATTCCATTTGAGATTTGCTCTTTTTTCCAATTAAGAATATGTTGTGTACTGGTGAATGGTTGGTAAGGTCCCATTATTCAAAATATCTCTTCTAGGGGCTGGGACTCCACCCTTTGAGACTCATTTCTTTGGGTCTTGAGGGCTTTTTGGTCCTTGAGGCTCTTTTATGAAAAGCTAATATGCCTCTAGAGGCTATGATTCCCCACTGCCCTCTGAACAAATGCCAGTGAACAAAGACCAAACTTCCCTGGCCATCTTTGTCTCCCATCACTTACCCTTCTCCTGTCCTCTGCCCACATGCCCCAGGCCATCCCAGTGCGACTCCTTGGGACCAAGGGTATTCCCAGACATGCTGGGCTTTCCCACACCTAAGGGACATAAGTCTTGCTTTTCCCTATGTCTGGTGTACCCCTCCCGAATGCAACTTGTCCAAATTCTACCTAAACCTCACCTATTTAGTATTCCTACTGAAAGTGTTTAGCCTGGTCCAATCACGAGGAAATGATCAGACAAATTTAGATTTGGGGACATTTTACAAAACAACTAGTCTGGACTCATCAAACTGTCAATATCATGAAAGACCCTGTCCCCTCAGAAGAAAAGGCAGGGTCCTGTTCTAGATTAAGAGAAACTAAAGAGACATGATAACTAAATAGAAATCATTTTCCTCAGTTGGAATCTTAACTGAGAGAAAAAAAAAAAAACCTAAAACTACAGAAGGACATAATTGGGACAACTGAAATAATCTGAGTCTGGGTTAACAGGATCATACTATTATCATTGATGTTAAATTTTTTTTTTTTAAGTTTATTTATTTTGAAAGAGACAGTGTAAGCAGGGGAGGGGCAGAGAGAGAGGGAGACAGAGGATCCGAAGTGGGCTCTGTGCTGACAGCAGAGAGCCTGACGTGGGACTTGAACTCACAAACCATGAGATCACGGCCAGAGTTGAAGTCAGCCGCTTAACCGACGGAGCCACCCAGGCACCCCAGACGTTAAATTTCTTGAATGTGACAATAGTGCCATGATTATGTAGAAGAATTGCCTTATTTCCTTCTTCTTTTGTAAAAGATTCTGAAATATTTGGGAGTGGTCTGTGATGATGTCTGCAACATACTCTCCAATGACTCAGCAAAGTTATAAATGTAACTGCATGTGTACATAGGGAGAGCAAATGTGACCAGCTGTTACCAATTGTGACTCTAGATTATGGCCGTATGGGTGTTCGTTATACTCTTCATCTTTTCTGTAATTTTAAACTTTTTCAAGATAAAAATTTGGAGGAAAAATCTCCTGCCTTTGAATCTGCGATCCAAGGCGGTCACCTCCTTTAGGAAGCCTGCTTCTCGGCCCCGATCTTTAGGAACAGCTCTCTCTACCATGGTCCCAGAGCCCAGGGTTTTGCCTGTTATATCACGGAGCCCAAGCTGCCCTGGAATGGGTAAGCTGCAGTTATGCCTGTGTCCTTCTTGGGGTGTGAGCACCTGGAGGGCAGGGGCTGAAGGGGCCTCAGGGGATGGAGAGGGTGAAAAGCAAGGCTTGCCACGTCCCAGCTTGTCCTGCGAGCACCCCCCTAAGTAATGGCCCTTCCTGCTCCTTTGGGGTCCTGCCCTCCCAGACACAGACCAATTCCAGAGTAGAGGGATCTATTTCAATGTTGTATCAGGGTCCAATTAGGGAAGAGACCACTCTGAGTGGGTGTATTAGGGTTAGGGTTCTCCTGAGGAACAGAAGGAACAGGATGTATGTGAAAGGAAGGGTGGGAAGAGCAAGGGTGGGGGGTGGGGAGAGAGAGAAGGGGAGAGAATGAGAGAGAGAGATTTTAAGGAATTGGCTCATATGTTTATAGAGGCTTGGCAAGTTCAAAATCAGCAGCATAGTCCAGCAGCATAGGCTCTTCCCAGGGAAGAGCTGCAGAGAAGGGTCCAAAGGTGGTCTACTGGCAGAATTTTCTCTCCTGAGGAGGTCAGTCTTTTTCTAGTAAGGCCTTCAGTTAGTTGGACGAGTCCCATCTGCATTATGAAGGGTAGTGTGC